>NC_030825.1:65883484-66576484 GCF_001704415.2 Capra hircus | reverse complement strand
ACCTGGAGTAACAGGCAAATTTGGCCTTGGAATGCGGAATGAAGCAGGGCAAAGACTAATAGAGTTTTGCCAAGAAAACGCACTGGTCATAGCAAACACCCTCTTCCAACAACACAAGAGAAGGCTCTACACATGGACATCACCAGATGGTCAACACCGAAATCAGATTGATTCTATTCTTTGCAGCCAAAGATGGAGAAGCTCTATACAGACAACAAAAACAAGACCGGGAGCTGACTGTGGCTCAGATCATAAATTCCTTATTGCCAAATTCAGACTTAAATTGAAGAAAGTAGGGAAAACTGCTAGACCATTCAGGTATGACCTAAATAAAATCCCTTATGATTATACAGTGAAAGTGAGAAATAGATTTAAGGGTCTAGATCTGATAGATAGAGTGCCTGATGAACTATGGAATGAGGTTCGTGACATTGTACAGAAGACAGGGATCAAGACCATCACCATGGAAAAGAAATGCCAAAAAGCAAAATGGCTGTCTGGGGAGGCCTTACAAATAGCTGTGAAAAGAAGAGAAGCGAAAAGCAAAGGAGAAAAGGAAAGATATAAACATCTGAATGCAGAGTTCCAAAGAATAGCAAGAAGAGATAAGAAAGCCTTCTTCAGCAATCAATGCAAAGAAATAGAGGAAAAGAACAGAATGGGAAAGACTAGAGATCTCTTCAAGAAAATTAGAGATACCAAGGGAACATTTCATGCAAAGATAGGTTCGATAAAGGAAAGAAATAGTCTGGACCTAACAGAAGCAGAAGATATTAATAAGAGGTGGCAAGAATACACAGAAGAACTGTATAAAAAAGATCTTCATGACCCAGATAATCACGATGGTGTGATCACTTATCTAGAGCCAGACATCCTGGAATGTGAAGTCAAGTGGGCCTTAGAAAGCATCACTACGAACAAAGCTAGTGGAGGTGATGGCATTCCAGTGGAGCTATTTCAAATCCTGAAAGATGATGCTGTGAAAGTGCTGCACTCAATATGCCAGCACATTTGGAAAACTCAGCAGTGGCCACAGGACTGGAAAAGGTCAGTTTTCATTCCAATCCCAAAGAAAGGCAATGTCAAAGAATGCTCAAACTACCACACAGTTGCACTCATCTCACACGCTAGGAAAGTAATGCTCAAAACTCTCCAAGCCAGACTTCAGCAATATGTGAATCGTGAACTCCCTGATGTTCAAGCTGGTTTTAGAAAAGATAGAGGAACCAGAGATCAAATTGCCAACATCCACTGGATCATGGAATAAGCAAGAGAGTTCCCGAAAAACATCTATTTCTGCTCTATTGACTATGCCAAAGCCTTTGACTGTGTGGATCACAATAAACTATGGAAAATTCTGAAAGAGATGGGAATACCAGACCACCTGACCTGCCTCTTGAGAAGTCTGTATGCAGGTGAGGAAGCAACAATTAGAACTGGACATGAAACAACAGACTGGTTCCAAATAGGAAAAGGAGTACGTCAAGGCTGTGTATTGTCACCCTGCTTAAATAACTTACATGCAGAGTACATCATGAGAAATGCTGGACTGGAAGAAACACAAGCTGGAATCAAAATTGCTGGGAGAAATATCAATCACCTCAGATATGCAGATGACACCACCCTTATGGCAGAAAGTGAAGCGGAACTAAAAAGCCTCTTGAGGAAAGTGAAAGAGGAGAGTGAAAAAGTTGGCTTAAAGCTCAACATTCAGAAAACAAAGATCATGGCATCTGGTCCCATTGCTTCATGGGAAATAGATGGGGAAACAGTAGGAACAGTGTCAGACTTTATTTTTTTTTTTTGGCTCCAAAATCACTGCAGTTGGTGACTGCAGCAATGAAATTAAAAGACACTTACTCCTTGGAAGAAAAGTTATGATCAACCTAGATAGTATGTCAAAGCAGAGACATTACTTTGCCGACTAAGGTCCGTCTAGTCAAGGCTATGGTTTTTCCAGTGGTCGTGTATGGATGTGAGAGTTGGACTGTGAAGAAGGCTGAATGCCGAAGAATTGATGCTTTTGAACTGTGGTGTTGGAGAAGACTCTTGAGAGTCCCTTGCACTGCAAGGAGATCCAACCAGTCCATTCTGAAGGAGATCAGCCCTGGGATGTCTTTGAAAGGAATGATGCTAAAGCTGAAGCTCCAGTACTTTGGCCACCTCATGTGAAGAGTTGACTCATAGGAAAAGACTCTGATGTTGGGAGGGATTGGGGGCAGGAGGAGAAGGGGACGACCCGTGATGAGATGGCTCAGTGGCATCACGGACTCGATGGACGTGAGTCTGAGTGAACTCTGGGAGTTGGTGATGGACAGGGAGGCCTGGCGTGCTGCGATTCATGGGGTCGCAAAGAGTCGGACCTGACTGAGCGACTCTACTGAACTGAACTTGGAGTTGATGATGGACAGAGGCCTGGTGTGTTGCGGTTCATGGGGTAGCAAAGAGTTGGACACGACTGAGCGACTGAACTGAACTGAACCCCCATCAAGACTACTAATAAAAATAAAAAGATTATTTGTAGAGTCTTTCAGACATAAAACATGTCCACTGTTCAGTTCAGTTCAGTTGCTCAGTCGTGTCAACTCTTTGTGACCTCATGAATCACAGCACGCCTCAAACTCATGTCCATTGAGTCGGTGATGCCATCTAGCCATCTCATCCTCTGTCCTCCTCTTCTCCTTCTGCCCCCTAACCCTCCCAGAGTCTTTTCCAATGAGTCAACACTTCGCATGAGGTGGCCAAAGTATTGGAGTTTCAGCTTTAGCATCAGTCCTTCCAATGAACACCCAGGACTGCTTTCCTTTAGAATGGCCTGGTTGGATCTCCTTGCAGTCCAAGGGACTCTCAAGAGTCTTCTCCAACACCACAGTTCAAAAGCATCAATTCTTCAGCGATCAGCTTTCTTCACAGTCCAGCTCTCACATCCATACATGACCACTGGAAAAACCATAGCCTTGACTAGACGGACCTTTGTTGGCAAAGTAATGTCTCTGTTTTTTAATATGCTGTCTGGGTTGGTCATAACTTTCCTTCCAAGGAGTAAGCATCTTTTAATTTCATGGCTGCAGTCACCATCTGCAATGATTTTGGAGCCCAAAACACGTCTGACACTGTTTCCACTGTTTCCCCATCTATTTCCCATGAAGTGATAGGACCGGATGCCATGATCTTCGTTTTCTGAATGTTGAGCTTTAAGCCAACTTTTTCACTCTCCTCTTTCATCAAGAGGCTTTTTAGTTCCTCTTCACTATCTGCCATAAGGGTGGTGTCATCTGCATATCTGAGGTGATTGATATTTCTCCCGGCAATCTTGATTCCAGCTTGTGTTTCTTCCAGTCCAGCGTTTCCCATGCTGTACTCTGCATAGAAGTGAAATAAGCAGGGTGACAATATACAGCCTTGACGTACTCCTTTTCCTATTTGGAACCAGTCTGTTGTTCCATGTCCAGTTCTAACTGTTGCTTCCTCACCTGCATACAGATTTCTCAAGAGGCAGGTCAGGTGGTCTGGTATTCCCATCTCTTTCAGAATTTTCCACAGTTTCTTGTGATCTACACAGTCAAAGGCTTTGGCATAGTCAATAAAGCAGAAATAGATGTTTTTCTGAAATTCTCTTGCTTTTTCCATGATCCAGCGGATGTTGGCTAATTGATCTCTGGTTCCTCTGCCGTTTCTAAAACCAGCTTGAACACCAGGAAGTTCATGATTCACGTATTGCTGAAGCCTGACTTGGAAAATATTGAGCATTACTTTACTAGCATGTGCTGCTGCTGCTAAGTCGCTTCAGTCGTGTCCAACTCTGTGCGACCCCATTGACGGCAGCCCATCAGGCTCCCCCGTCCCTGAGATTCTCTAGGCAAGGACACTGGAGTGGGTTGCCATTTCCTTCTTCAATGCATGAAAGTGAAAAGTGAAAGTGAAGTCGCTCAGTCGTGTCCAACTCTTAGCAACCCCATGGACTGCAACCTACCATCTGCTCCTCCATGGGATTTTCCAGGCAGGAGTACCGGAGTGGGGTGCCATTGCCTTCTCTGTTACTAGCATGTGAGATGAGTGCAATTGTGCGGTAGTTTGAGCATTCTTTGGCATTGCCTTTCTTTGGGATTGGTATGAAATTGACCTTTTCCAGTCCTGTGGCCACTGCTGAGTTTTCCAAATTTGCTGGCATATGAGTGCAGCACTTTCACAGGATCATCTTTCAGGATTTGAAATAGCTCCACTGGAATGCCATCACCTCCACTAGCTTTGTTCGTAGTGATGCTTTCTAAGGCCCACTTGACTTCACATTCTAGGATGTCTGGCTCTAGATGAGTGATCACACCATCGTGATTATCTGGGTCGTGAAGATCTTTTTTGTACAGTTCTTCTGTGTATTCTTGCCACCCCTTATTAATATCTTCTGCTTCTGTTAGGTCAAGACTATTTCTGTCCTTTATCGAGCCCATCTTTGCATGAAATGTTCCCTTGGTATCTCTAATTTTCTTGAAGAGATCTCTAGTCTTTCCCATTCTGTTCTTTTCCTCTATTTCTTTGCATTGATCTTTGAAGAAGGCTTTCTTATCTCTTCTTGTTATTCTTTGGAACTCTGCATTCAGATGTTTATATCTTTCCTTTTCTCCTTTGCTTTTCGCTTCTCTTCTTTTCACAGCTACTTGTAAGGCCTCCCCAGACAGCCATTTTGCTTTTTTGCATTTCTTTTCCATGGTGATGGTCTTGATCCCTGTCTCCTGTACAATGTCATGAACCTCATTCCATAGTTCATCAGGCACTCTATCTATCAGATCTAGGCCCTTAAATCTATTTCTCACTTTCACTGTATAATCATAAGGGATTTGATTTAGGTCATACCTGAATGGTCTGGCGGTTTTCCCTACTTTCTTCAAGTCTGAATTTGGCAACAAGGAGTTCATGATCTGAGCCACAGTCAGCTCCCGGTCTTGTTTTTGTTGACTGGATAGAGCTTCTCCATCTTTGGCTGCAAAGAATAGAATCAATCTGATTTCGGTGTTGACCATCTGGTGATGTCCATGTGTAGAGCCTTCTCTTGTGTTGTTGGAAGAGGGTGTTTGCTATGACCAGTGCATTTTCTTGGCAAAACTCTATTAGTCTTTGCCCTGCTTCATTTCGCATTCCAAGGCCAAATTTGCCTGTTACTCCAGGTGTTTCTTGACTTCCTACTTTTGCATTCCAGTCCCCTAGAATGAAAAGGACATCTTTTTTGGGTGTTAGTTTTAAAAGGTCTTGTAGGTCTTCATAAAATCATTCAACTTCAGTTTCTTCAGCATTACTTGTTGGGGCATAGACTTGGATAACTGTGATATTGAATGGTTTGCCTTGGAGACGAACAGAGATCATTCTGTCTTTTTTGAGATTGCATCCAAGTACTGCATTTTGAACTCTTTTGTTGACCATGATGGCTACTCCATTTCTTCTGAGGGATTCCTGCCCGCAGTAGTAGATATAATGGTCATCTGAGTTAAATTCACCCATTTCAGTCCATTTTAGTTTGCTGATTCCTAGAATGTCGACATTCACTCTTGCCATCTCTTGTTTGACCACTTCCAATTTGCCTTGATTCATAGACCTGACATTCCAGGTTCCTATGCAATACTGCTCTTTACAGCATCGGATCTTGCTTCTATCACCAGTCACATCCACAACTGGGTATTGTTTTTGCTTTGGCTCCATCCCTTCATTCTTTCTGTAGTTATTTCTTCTTTACTAAGGAATAATTGTTTTTACTATTCTGGAATACTGGAATATATCTCCCCCAACTTTTTTTGGTACAATTGTCTCATATAACTTACAGTAAATTTATAGTTTTGTCTGAGTTTTTATTATATTCTCCAGTACTTTAAGTCAAAATATTCAATAATAAAATAAATAAAGGGAAGTTCCCTGATGATCCAGTGGTTAGGACTCTGGGCTTTCACTATTGTGGCCCAGGTTCAATCCCCGGTCAGGGAATTGAGATCCTGCAAGCTGCCCAGGAAAAAAAAAAAGAAAGAAAGAAAAAGAAACAGAACAGAATCCAAAACAAAACAAAACAAAAAATCCCAAAACAGTAAGTCAAGCCATGATTTGTAGTGTTGCCAGTTTCTCTGGTGTCCCTATGAAAAGAAGCATGGGGGCAGTTATGGACTGAAGTGTATGCCCCAACATTCATTTGTTGAAGTTTTAACATCCAGTACCTCAGAATGTCTTTGTAGGTGGAAGTAGTCTTTTAAAAAGCTTAAATAAAACCACTAGGGTGGATCCTAATCCAATGTGACTGGCGTCCTTAGAAAAGAAAGAAGGTAGGAAAATGAGGAAGGTAGGACAGACACACAGAGGGAAGACCGTATTGAAGACACAGAGAGAAGATGGCCATCTATAAGCCAAGGGGCGCCAATTCAGAGGAATCGATGCTGTTAACTCCTTGATCTCAGACTTCCAGCCTCCATATCTGTGAGAAAATAAATTCCTGTTTAAGCTTCCCAGTTTCAGGCACTTTGTTATGGCAACTTTTGCAAACTATTAGAGGGGCCATCAGCATCCAGGAAGGAGAGCCCTCCTTGCCTCAGTAAAGGTAACCTGTTTCCGTTGAGGTCGTCTTCCTTTCTTCATTGCCTCGTCTTGAACTATACCTTACAGCCTGGGCTGCGGGCACTCGGGGATTTAGTCTGGTGTGGCGAGGGCGGTGACTGCTCGGAGGATGAACGTTTTGTTTACCTGTGGTGGGTCCCTCAGCGTAGCCGCCACCGCTGGAGCGGAGCGGAGTCTGTAAGGCGCGGAGATCTGGATCTCTGACTGTTTTGGGTTGCCCCGAGGTACGCTGCCTAGTGGCTCAGCTGGTAAAGAATCCGTCCTGCGATGTGGGAGACGGGGGTTCCATCCGTAGGTTGGGAAGATCCCCTGGAGAAGGGAACGGCTACCCACTCCAGTATTCTGGCCTGGAGAATTCCATGGACTATATTGGCTCAGACGGTAAAGCGTCTGCCTACAATGAGGGAGACCCGGGTTCGATTCCTGGGTCGGGAATATCCCCTGGAGAAGGAAATGGCAATCCACTCCAGCACTCTTGCCTGGAAAATCCCACGGACGGAGGAGCCTGATAGGCTACAGTCCATGGGGTCGCAAAAAGTCGGACACGACTGAGCGACTTCACTCAGTCACTCACTCATAGAGTCCAGGGTGTCGCAAAGAGTCGGATACGACTGAACAACTTTCACTTCACGAGGTGTGCCGCAGCCAAATCTTGGGCTGGCCTCTGTGGAAGCCTCCAGCTCCTTCTTTTTCAGGATCCCTGGCTCTGAAACTCTAAGCTGGCAATCTGACCTGCGTGAATGGGTGCTTAGTCGCTTCAGTCGTGTCTGACTCTCTGCGACCCTATGGACCATGGCCTGCCAGGCTCCTCGGTCCATGGGATTCTCCAGGAAAGAATAATGAAGTGGGTTATCATTTCCTTCTCCAAATCTGACCCGAGACAAGCCAAAACGACGGCCACAAGGAGGACGCCGGAAGTCCCGCCCCCACGCCAGGCACGCAGGGAAATACTTCAGTCCTGGGCTTTAATTGGCTCAACGCCGCCACCTTTGGGCTCATTGCCCTCTGGTTACTGTAGTTTCCACATCTGGGGAAACTAGAGTTAGAGAAGCCTGCCTGGCAGCCACCTAAGCGAGGAAAAGTTCTCCGTAGCACGGAGAAATATGGCCATTAGTTTGTAATAACTTTAAATGAAGTTCACCCTATAAAAATATTGTTCGAGACTTCCCTGGCGGTTCAGTGGTTAAGACTCCATGCTGTCGCTACAGGGGTCATAGGTTTTGTAGAAGCTGTGTGTCTGCAGAAACTCCCGGACTTCCCCAGTGCCCAGTTGTTAAGAATCTGCCCGCAAATGCGGGGACGGGGATTCGATCCCTGGTGCTGGAAGATCCCACAAGCAGCGGAGCAACTAAGCTTGGGCACCACAACTTCTGAGCCCGCACTATAGAACCCGCTCATGTAACTAGAGAAAACAGTCGCAGCAAGGAAAACCTAGCACAGACAAAAATAATAAATAAAATAAATACACACAGAAACTCCCCAAATGTGCTAATCTGGACTCACAGCAGAGTCTCCACCTCAGCCGAATGCACAGGAGGTGATCAGCGGGAGCCCACCTTTGTATTGCTGAACTCTGCCTATAATCACTGGGATTGGAGATGGTGGAGGCCCTGCACTCTTTCTGTTTATGATTTCCATATCTGTATGGTGCCAAGTGGAGAAGGCAATGGTACCCCACTCCAGTACTCTTGCCTGGAAAATCCCATGGACCAAGGGGCCTGGTAGGCTACAGTCCATGGGGGTCGCTAAGAGTCAGACACGACTGAGTGGCTTCACTTTCACTTTTCACTTTCATGCATTGGAGAAGAAAATGGCAACCCACTCCAGTATTCTTGCCTAGAGAATCCCAGGGATGGGGGAGCCTGGTGGGCTGCCGTCTATGGGGTCGCACAGAGCCAGACACGACTGAAGCAACTTAGCAGCAGTAGCAGCATGGTGTCAAGTGGAGTCGGACAGGCAACTGGTTTGTCAAGGAGACGTGTTGACTGTGCATTTAATCTGCAAAACTTAACTGTATTGCCTAAGTATAGGAGGCAGAGAAAAAGTCTTTTTTTGGAAAAAAAAAAATAACTTATCTTACTTGCTGATTCCAGTAAACTACTCAAAGGTCAGGTATTAAAATCAGACTAGTTACAATACTAAGCATTTCGGAAGAGGTGGACATCCAAGATCTTTTATAATGCTAATGATGTGGTAATGGATAAAAATCAATTTGAAAATGTTTGCCTCCAGGAATCGGAGAAATACTTGTGTTTTTCCTTTACTCTTACTCTGCTACCATACTCAACACTATTTTTTTCTTATTGAAGTGTAGTTGATTTACCATGTTATATTAGTTTCAGGTGTGATTCAATACAATAGTGATCCAATATTTTTATAGATTAGATTTCATTTAAAGTTATCACAAAATAGTGGCTATATTGTCCTGTGCAGTACAATATATCCTGGCTGCTTATTTATTTTTCACATAGTAGTTTGTCCCTATGCATCTCTCCCTCTGTCTTATTCCTCCCTCTTCCCCCCTCCCCACTGATAAGCACTAGTTTGCTCTCTATAATTCTGTTTCTTTTTTGCCATATACATTCTCTTAATTCAGTTTTAGATTCCACACATGATTGATAGAGTATTTTTCACTGACTTATTTCACTAAGCATAACACTTTCTAGGTCCATCCATATTGTTATAAATGGCAGAAATGCATTATTTTTTATGGCTGAATAATATTTCATATATATATGTATATATATGGGCTTCTCAAATGGCTCCGCAGGTAAAGAACGAGCCTGCAATTCAGGAGACATGGATTTGATCCTTGGGTCAGGAAGATCCCCTGGAGTAGGAAATGGCAACCCACTCCAGTATTCTTGCCTGGGAAATCCCATGGACAGAGGAGCCTGGTGGGCTACAGTCCTCGGAGTTGCAAAGAGTCCAACACAAATATATATACATATATATACATATACATATATACATACACACACACACATATATATACATACCACAGGCTTCCTTGGTGCCTCAGCAGTAAAGAATCCACCTGCAATGCAGAAGATGTGGGTTTGATCCCTGGGTCAAGATGATCCTCTGGAGAAGGAAAATGCCAACCCACTCCAGTATTTTTGCCTGGAAAATCCCATGGACAGTGAAGCCTGCTGGGCTATGGTCCATAGGGTTGCAAAACATCTGATAAGACTGAGTGCCCAAACAACAACAAATATATCCCATGTCTTCTTTATCCATTCATGTGTTGATGGCACTTATGAGACTTCCATGTCTTGATTATTGTAAACAGTGTTGCTATGAAAACTGGTGTGCCTACATCTTTTTTTTTTTTTCATTTACTCTTCTTTTTGGCTGTGCTGGGTCTTTGTTGCTTCTTGCAGGCTTTCTCTCATTGCAGAGAATGGGGTCTACCCTCCAGTTGAGGTGCCCAGGCTTCCCACTGTGGTGGCTTCCTTGTTGCAGAGCACAGACTCTAGAGTGCTGGCTCAGCAATTGTGGCGCACTGACTTAATTGCCCTGCGGCTTGTGGGATCTTCCCAAATCAGGAGTTGAACCAGTGTCTTTTGCATTGCAACGCAGATTCTTAACCACTAAACCAACAGGGAAATCGCATGTGTTTTTTTCAAGTGACCACACTCAACACTTCTGACACCAGAAGTGTGATTTTCTCACACCAACCAGTTCTCTGTGACACCACCTGGGTGTCTTTCTGACACTAACTGCGCCTAGTGCAAATCGTTCAGGTCAAGAACTCAGTCCCACAAAACTGGCTCACACTTCAGAGACCAGTTGCAAAGAGTGGTTCCCCCTTTACCCACAAGTTCTGTCCGATTTGGTTGCAAATCGGTTTCCTCTGATCACTCTCCTTGAATTTGATTATTTGCTAGAACAGTTCCCAGAAGTCAGGGAAATGCTTATTTAACCAGTTTACTATATTGTAAGCAAAAGTGAAAGTAAAGTTGCTCAGTCGTGTCCAACTCTTTGCGACCGCATGGACTGTAGCCCACCAGGTTCTGTCCATGGGATTTCCTAGGCAAGAATACTGGAGTGGGTTGCCATTTCCTTCTCCAGGGGATTTTCCTGACCCAGGGATCGAACGCGGGTCTCCGGCATTGTGCAAGGGAAATGCCAAAGGATACAGATGAACTTTCAGATGAAGAGGTACAGAGAGATTGGAAAGGGTCTTTGAGCGCAGGAGCTTCTATCCCTGTAGAGTTGGGACCTGCCACCCTCCTGGCAAGAACACATGGATGTGTTCTTTGGCTGGGAGGAACTCCAAGTCTTGAACTTAAAAAGGCATGATTCATGATTAACTTAATCTCCAGTCCCTCTCCACTTCCAGAAGGATGGCGGAGTGGAGCTAAACGTTTCAAGTTTCTAATCATGGTTTGCTCTTTCCAGTGATGAGCCCCCATCCTGAAGCCATCCAGAAACCCACCAAGCATCACCTCACTAAGAGATGAAAAGACACTTTCATCCTAGAAGTGTCAAAGCATTAATTGCTTCTGTATCAGGAGCCGGAGTCCAAAACTAAAGAGTAGAACAGAACATGCCCCTTGTGTTTTTATCTCTTAGGAAAATACAAGAGGTCTCAGAGCTCTGTTCTGGGGAACTGGGCAGACTCCAATACACGTAGTTTTGCTATGTTTCACAGCCCACCTCCCAGAGGTCTTTCCAAAGAAAAGCCTTCTTTAATACCAAGATTTTCAAGAATATTCACAGTAGCAAAACACCTGGAAACAGCCCAAGCAAGAACATGGATAGGACTTCCCTGGTGGTCCAGTGGATAAGAACCTGCCCGCCAATGCAGGGAACACAGGTTCTATCTCTGGTCCAAGAAGAGTTCACATGCCAAGGGAAGACTAAACCTGTCTGCCACAACTGCTGAGCCTGGGCTCCGCAACAAGAGAGGCCAACGCAATGAGAAGCCTTTGAACCACAAGGAAAATGCTCCCGCTTAATGAACTAGAGAAAGCCCATGTGCAGAAAGGAAAACCCAGCACAACCAAAAAATCAGTAATTTAAGAAAATAGTTATCCTGAAAAAAAAAAAGTTATTCTAAAGCTTGCCTTCAGAATTGTTTTTTGTTTTTTTTTAAAGGAGGGCTTCTCTACATTTATCTGGAGCATGTACACATTATCTGGGCTCAGGTAGCTCTCCCTTCTACGGAAGCGTCAAGGGAATCGGAGAGGTGTCACATTTACCCAGCAGAACGCCCCATTCCAGAATCAGGCATTTCTACGTAGCACTTTCCAGTTTCTCAGTGAAACTCAATCCTGATTTCCTACTGGATACAGTTCACAAATGTATGCCAAGCCTTGGCTGTACACAGAATCCACTTTTTCCAAAGTGAACTTTCAAACTGATTCTGCAAGTAAGCTCCCTCTACTGGAAGAAATGAAGGGAACACACTGGACTTTTCTGGCACTTGCTAATAAAATTGCATCCTGCAGCTTTCAGTACCAGTTTTATTTAGGTCGTTCACCTATCAAATTTTAAGACACTGAATTTAAGAAATGATTATATATCTTTTAAATATAAAGGGCTCCTTTCTTTGGTTTGGCTTCTTTTCTGAGTTTCCCTCTCTGCTCACCTTTTCTAGGTGCCTGCGGCTGCACTCGAGGTAAGGGGTGTGAGTGGAGGACAGGAGAGCAGGCAGGGAAAGCCTGATAGCAACACTGCGAGCCGGTGTTTGTGTCCTGGGCTTGGAACTCACTGTCTTCTCACATAAGGCACATGTTGAAAGTTTAAAGAATAAACACCAATATAACACATCCATTCATTTGTGAGACATTTATTGGTTATTTGAAATGTTCCAGACACTTTTCTAGGCAACCAAGGTACTTAAGTGAACAAAATGGAGAAACTCCCTGCCCTCCATAAACTTGCATTTTAGGAGAGTGAAACAATAAATGGAAAATACAGTTAGAAAATTCTATTTAACATTTTAAAATTTTATTTCTTTTGTTTTCTATTTTTTTATTTGTACTTTTTTTGGGCTGTATTGTGCAGCATTTGGGATCTTAGTTCCCTGACCAGGGATGGAACCCATGCCCTCTAGTGGAAGCACAGAGTCTAAACCACTGGACTGTCAGGAAAGCCAACACTTTTTTTCTTTCTTTTAATTATTTTTATAAAGTATATTCTAAATAGAGAAATACTATGGAAATCTACATATTCACATACATATCTATATGCATTACATTGGGGCTGTAGCCAAGGAAGCTTAATTTAGTGTGGAGCACTTTTGAGGGTCGTTTTCTGGTGAAACCTAAGATGGCGGTGGTAGGTGGAGGACTGGCGGAAGCGTCTCTGGCAGAGGGAACACTCATAGGGCTTCTCTCCCGTGTGGGTTCTCTCATGAGCCCGAAGGTTGGTTTTGTGGGTGAAGGCCATTTCACATGTGCTGCACACAAAGGGCTTCTCTCCTGTGTGAATCCTCTGATGCACATGGAGGTCGGATGCCTGGAAGAAGCCTTTGCCACACTCGGCACAAATATATGTTCTCTCATTGTTGTGTCTCTTTTGGTGAATTCTGAACCGAGAGGAATGCCTGAAGGTCTTGGGACATCTCTCACATCTGTATACTTCTGGGGCTCTATGGGATCTTTCCTGGTGTTCCTCACGTGCAGAAGTCCCCTCAGAGCTCTGGCGGATAGAAACAGGCTCAGGGGTGACCTGGTCTGGTTCCACTTCCATGAGGACATCTTGAGAGCAGGGTCCTTTCAGGGATCCGTCCTGGGGCCTGGAGGGGCCTGGACCTGCTCCTCTTCTGGAGCTTCGTGGATTCTCCAGAGAAACACCTCCTTCTTCCAGCCTCGGATGTTTCTCTTCTTGGACAATGATTAGGGAAGGTATTTGATTGCTTGGACTAGTAATACTGCCTCTTTTCACAGAAATGTTGTCACCACTTTCTTTATCTTCATTTCCTATAGGGGGCAAAAAAGTGACTCAGTGAAGTTATACCCAAGAAAGAGCCCACATGGGCCACCCCTCTGGGACCTGGGCTCTGCCCACTCACTTTGTCCTGTTTCCAGGGATGTATCTTGAGGAGTCCAGGAGGGTGTCCCTGCATTCTCTCTTGTTGGGGTTCCTGTTGATAACTGTTTGGTGAAGTGAATGATGACTTGTCTTAAGGGCATATTCTCACAAAAGAGGGCTTCCTGCCCCTGCATGTTCACATGGACCTGTGAATGACACCTGGTTACTGTCTGTAACAGCTCTTCTTTCTCCGCCCCCAAGCAACTCCAACTTCTTATTTCTAACACTCCCATGCCCCTCCCCCTGTGCTCAGAACCCCTACTTACTAAGCCGGGCATCTTCATGCCATCATCTGTCAGATCCTCCATGAGTCTCTCCAGGTTCCTGCCACTTGCATTCCATTTCTCCTGTAAAGTGGACCTGTCACTGCAGTTCCCATTGATTATAAATTGTTCCAGGACCAGACGAGAAATTATTTCATCCTTGCTGTGTTTCTCTGGCTGCAGCCACGAGTGAAATAAGTGATAGAGTCTTTGCAGTTCCTGTCTTGCACTTAAGTTATTGCTGTCTCGAAGTAAGTTGAGCTGAGTGCTGGGGAACTCAGGGATTCCCTCTTCCTCCTGGATGGCAGATCCTTGGGTGGGTGAATTTTCTGACCCAGGACCCCTCCTGGATGGTTCCCCTTCAAAGGAGATTCTGAGGTCTGAAGCCATTCTTAAGAAGACTTCTCAGAGAGCTGCAACTTAAGGGATTCAGTCTCCACTGATTTGTTTCTCAGGCAATCTCTTTCAACAACCGGTAGATGTTTAAGGACTGCAAACCTAGAGGCAGAAGAAATATGTAGTTAAATACAACACTGTCATAGTTGAAAATAAATAAAATCCAGGTTCAACTGAGTTCATGGACCAATTCTACTGGACATTTAGTGAATAAATGAATGGAGAAAATGGCAACATTATTAGTAATCCCAGAAATTTAAAATAAAAGAACAAGCTACAAAATCACTACCTCCCAGAAGCACTAGAAGAAAATAGTTAGCTGTGGCATGGATTGGAGGACCTGGAACTCTCAAACACTGCTGGTGAGAACTCACATTGGAAATGCTTTGATTCAGTTCAGTTCAGTTCAGTCGCTCAGTCGTGTCCGACTCTTTGCGACCCCATGAATCGCAGTACACCAGGCCTCCTGTCCATCACCAACTCCCGGAGTTCACTCAGACTCACGTCCATCGAGTCCGTGATGCCATCCAGCCATCTCATCCTCCGTCATCCCCTTCTCCTCCTGCCCCCAATCCCTCCCAGCATCAGAGTCTTTTCCTATGAGTCAACTCTTCACATGAGGTGGCCAAAGTACTGGAGCTTCAGCTTTAGCATTGTTCCTTCCAAAGAAATCCCAGGGTTGATCTCCTTCAGAATGGACTGGTTGGATCTCCTGGCAGTCCAAGGGACTCTCAAGAGTCTTCTCCAACACCACAGTTCAAAAGCATCAATTCTTCAGCGCTCAGCCTTCTTCACAGTCCAACTCTCACATCCATACATGACCGCAAGAAAAACCATAGCCTTGACTAGATGGACCTTAGTCGACAAAGTAATGTCTCTGCTTTTGAATATACTATCTAGATTGGTCATAACTTTTCTTCCCAGGAGTAATCATCTTTTAATTTGATGGCTGCAATCACCACCCGCAGTGATTTTGGAGCCCCAAAAAATAAAGTCTGACACCGTTTCTACTGTTTCCCCATCTATTTTCCCATGAAGTGATGGGACCAGATGCCATGAGCTTCGTTTTCTGAATGTTGAGCTTTAAGCCAACTTTTTCACTCTCCTCTTTCACTTTCATCAAGAGGCTTTTTAGTTCCGCTTCGCTTTCTGCCATAAGGGTGGTGTCATCTGCATATCTGACGTTATTGATATTTCTCCCGGCAATCTTGATTCCAGCTTGTGCTGCTTCCAGCCCAGCGTTTCTCACGATGTACTCTGCATAGAAGTGAAATAAGCAGGGTGACAATATACAGCCTTGATGTACTCCTTTTCCTATTTGGAACCGGTCTGTTGTTCCATGTCCAGTTCTAACTGTTGCTTCCTGACCTGCATATACGTTTCTCAAGAGGCAGGTCAGGTGGTCTGGTATTCCCATCTCTTTCAGAATTTTCCACAGTTTACTGTGATCCACACAGTCAAAGGCTTTGGCATAGTCAATAAAGCAGAAATAGATGTTTTTCTGGAACTCTCTTGCTTTTTCCGTGATCCAGCGGATGTTGGCAATTTGATCTCTGGTTCCTCTGCCTTTTCTAAAACCAGCTTGAACATCAGGGATTTCACAGTTCACGTATTGCTGAAGCCTGCCTTGGAGAATTTTGAGCATTACTTTACTAGCGTGTGAGATGAATGCAATTGTGCAGTAGTTTGAGCATTCTTTGGCATTGCCTCTCTTTGGGATTGGAATGAAAACTGACCTTTTCCAGTCCTGTGGCCACTGCTGAGTTTTCCAAATTTGCTGGCATATTGAGTGCAGCACTTTCACAGCATCATCTTTCAGGATTTGAAACAGCTCAACTGGAATGCCATCACCTCCACTAGCTTTGTTTGTAGTGATGTTTTCTAAGGCCCACTTGACTTCACATTCTAGGATGTCTGGCTCTAGGTGAGTGATCACACCATCGTGATTATCTGGGTCATGAAGATCTTTTTTGTACAGTTCTTCTGTGTATTCTTGGCAACTCTTCTTAATATCTTCTGCTTGTGTTAGGTCCAGACCATTTCTGTCCTTTATCGAGCCCATCTTTGCATGAAATGTTCCCTTGGTATCTCTACTTTTCTTGAAGAGATCTCTAGTCCATGCTGTAAATAATCTAAGTGTCCAGCATTAAATAGGACAGATTACAGTTAATTGATGTTGAGGCATATTTGATAGACTGCATTCAGGCACTAAACTATACATTTTGTTTCTTCTCATTCATGTTCATTGAAAAGCATTTAAGTATTATCAATACTATTTAGGATGTTGATTACATTTTTGGAAACACTGGTAGATCCTGGAATAGGTACTTATAGAGGACTCCATCCCAGTTTGCCTGGGACTAAAGAGAGAGTTCCTGGGGTGCTGAACTTCCAGTTTTAGTGAGATCTCGGAGGGAGTTATACAGGAATGTTTCTCTGTCAAAATCCACCAAGCCATATACTTTCACTTGTTCTTTTTCCTTTATGTGCATTACTGTTCAATAAAAACAGTCAACCTAACTTAAAATAATAAGGGGGGGGGAGTGGGCTTCCCTGGTGGTACAGTGGATAAGAACCCCCTGTCAATGCAAGGGACATGGGTTCGATCCATGGTCCAGGAAGATTCTCCATGCCATGGAGCCATGAAGCCTGGGTACCATGACTACTGAGCCTGTGTGTTGCAACTACTGAAGGCTGTGAGCTTAGAGCCTGTGTTCCGCAACAGAATAACCCACCGCAATGAGAAGCCCGGGCACCGCAACTAGAGAAAGCCCACGCAGAGCAACAAAAACCCAGTGCAACCAAAAAATAAAAATAAATAAATAAATAGTTCTTAAAAAGATTTAAACAGTAAATGGGGGAACTTCCTTGGTAGTTCAGTGACTAAGGCTCAACACTCTCAATGCAGGGTGTCTGGGCTCCATCCCTGGTCAGGGAACAAGATCCTCCTGAATACCACAACTAAGACCCAGTGTAGCCAAAAAGGAAAGCAAAGCAATTATTTTAAAATAATAAAAGTGAAGTGAAGTCGCTCAGTCGTGTCTGACTCTTTGCGACCGCATGGACTGTAGCCTACCAGGCTCCTCTGTCCATGGGATTTTCCAGGCAAGAGTACTGGAGGGGATAGCCGTTTCCTTCTCCAGGGGATCTTCCCAACCCAGGGCTCAAACCCAGGTCTACCGCATTGTAGACAGACGCTTTACCATCTGAACCACCAGAGAAGTCCTAAAATAATAAATGGAGTCTTAAATAATAATTGGAATTGACTGAACTGAATGAAGACAATGATCTAGTATCAATACAAAGATATTCCTTCAGTCATTATAAGAAAACAAACTATCACAAAAAAAAGGACAATAATAAAAGGACAAAAAAAAATAATAAAAAGGACAATAAAGTGAACGAAACAGGATGCTGGAATCCACAAACATGATCATCTTCTGTTGCAAACTCCTACAGCAGACACAAGAGTCTGCAGACCCAGCCCGCTACACCCTGTATCAGCTTGAAGATACATTCCTTAGAAAAATTTCCCTTTACTTTCACCTCTGTCCCTCTTTTTCCATCAACAATTATCCTTCCTTATGAAAACCATTTGTCTTTGCTTCACTGATATTATCTGTCTCTAACGCCTGTCCTTTTCCATTGGAGTGTAGGATTCAGAGGTGAAGCTTGCATTGCTCAATACTGATTTGTAACTGTAAAGCATATGGTCTGGGCAACCATAGGCACAGGCTTCCCTGGTGGTTCAGAGGTAAAGAAACTGCCTGCCCAGCTGGAGACTCAAATTTGATCCCGGGGTCAAGAAGATCCTCTGGAGGAGGGCATGGCAACCCACTGCAGTATTCTTGCCTGGGAAATTCCATGGAGAGAGGAGCCTGGCGAGCTCTAGTCCATGGGGTCGCAAAGAGTCAGACAGGACTGAGTGACTAAACAACACGGGCTATAGGCACGCCCTGGGGATGTCAAACCAAAGATTAAATCCTCTTACTATATTATTGCTCTGACTTTATTTTCTTTTATTTTTCTATACAATTCACATTTCAAGGATTATTCTTTTTTTTTTTTTTGGCTCAGCCATGGGTCTTGGAATCGAACCAATACCTTCAGCAGTAAAAGTGCAGAATCTTAACCACTGGACTACCAGGGAAGCCTCTGGATTTGAGGTTTTGTTTTGTTTTTTTAAGTAAATTCATGCCACAAGATCAGAAAGTGGGGGTGTTTGTTGGGATTGATAGGTAGGCTTCCAAATACCTAATTAGTTTCTGTTAACTGATATCATGCTTTGTGTCAACCTGACCTGGTGATCTGATCAGATTAGCCACCCTGATCTCATCAACGAATGAGGCAAAGATGATTCTAGGAAAAACCCTGTAGGAGAACGCTGAGCACATCTTTGCCCTCCCCCTAATCAGGGCTTCTGGTTCAGTGATAAAGGATCCGCCTGCCAGTGTAGGAGACAGAAGAGATTTGGGTTCTGTCCTTGGGTTGGGAAGATCTCCTGGAGAAGAAAATGGTAACCCACTCCAATATTCTTGCTTGGAGAATTCCATGGACAGAGAAACCTGGTGAGACAGGCCACCAGGTCTCAGAAGAGTTGGACAGGACTCAGTGTGCCTAAACAACAATGATCCGCTTATCACACCTATTCAGTAAGCCTTTTAAAAATGCGAATCTGCTCAGGTCAGACTCCACTGCTCCACTTAAAATTCCCTCTTGCTCTCGGTGAAAAGCACCAAGTGCTTCCTGGTTCCGCCAGGCTTCGCCTCCACTGGTCCTCACCCCTCCCACCCCACCTTAGGTGTAGTGGCTGGTTATCTGTATCCACGTTCATGGGTTTCTATTTTTTTCCCCCGGTGTAATACCCCTGGGACTCCGTATGAATTCTCTCTCTCTCTTTTTTTTTTTTTTTTGCCCTGTGGCATGTGGGGTCTTAGTTCCCCAACCAGGGATCAAATCCACACTCCATGCACTGGAAGCTTCGAGTCTCTACCGCTGGATGGCCAGAGAAGTCCCATGTGTTCTCTTTGTGGACTTCTCCAGGCATACATAGACCACATGGTCACATTTGCAGACATGCACTCAATTTCACACAAGTAAGGCTGCGGAGCAGCATTATGGCTAAGACTTGGAATTTGAAATTGTCTTATTTAGACAATTGTTGGAATACGAAATTGTCGTATTTTCATCGCAAGAAAAAGAAATGTAATGATGTATGTTGATGGATGTTAACTAGATTTACTGTGGTGATTATTTCCCAATGCATGCAAATATGTCATATGTAGTATGTCTGAAACTAATACAATATATATGGCAATTATATCTCAAGAGAAAACAAAACACAACAACCCTTCCCCCACACCATATTACCAGTGTTTTCAATCTGGAGCCTGGCGTTTCCAAGCTGTGTGACCCCATACATGATAGCATCAGGCTTCCATCCTTGTCATGGGGGCTCTGATCTCTAAGGACACCCAGCTCAGAATTGCCACAAGAGCCAAAATAATTACTACATAGGAAGCGCATGGAGTAGTCACTGGCACATGGCGAGCACAGAGCAAAAGTCTGCTAAGTAACTGACACACACCCTTTCACTTTCAGCCCCACCCTCACCTCAATTAGCCGTGAACCTCCACTTCCATCTGGACCTCCAGGGGGCTTCCCTGGGGGTTCAGCAGTAGACAATTTGCCTGCTAATACAAGAGCCTTGGGTTTGATCTGAGTCACAAAGATCCCCTGGAGGAGGAAATGGCAACCCACTCCAGTATTCCTGCCTGGAGATTCCCATGGACGGAGGAACCTGGCAGGCTCCAGTCATGGGGTCACAAAGAGTCGGACATGATTTAGTGACGGAAAAAAATTAAAAACCATGCCAGGCCCAGATTTTCCTAGGAGAAGTTGGCCTCAGTCGGGCCAGATTTTGCACAGCCTGATCAGTTGTTCCGACAGACTATCCCCCATGCCTGCGAGGCATACCATGTCTTTGTATCTAGGAATTTTCTCCCCAGAGCTATGCGTACAAACACAGAAGCGGGCGCGCGCGCGCGCGCGCACACACACACACACACACGCGCGCGCGCGCGCACGAGATGGCAAAATTTCCTTTTGTTCAGGAAACTCACCTCCCCCAGAAGACTGAACTCCACTCTGGGTGACCCTGAGCTGAAGGCCGAGGACTCTTCCCTGTGTGACTCCCCCTCTGAACTGAGTTCATCTGATGTGCCCTCCCAGGGCTCCTCCCTTTTATAGGATCAAGGCACAGTAATGCATTTAAAGGCCTGATTGGATAGTGTGCCTGTTGATGGGATCTTCATTGGAAGCTTCCTTAGCGGCGGCGCTCAGCTTTCCAGTACAGTATTACATACCAGCCCTTGGCCTGGGGCCGTAGGCCACAGTCAACACATATCTCTGCAGTGAAAGGCAACACTTGCGCTGAAGTGGGGATAGAAGTATAATCTCAGGTGTATTCCAGTCAAGTTCTGTCGTCATTATTGTTTAGCCTCCAAGTCGTGTCTGACTCTTTTGTGACCCCATGGACTGTACCCCGCCAGGCTCTTCTGCTTTGGGATTTCTTGGGCAAGAATACTGGAGTGGGTTGCCATTTCCTTCTCCAGGGGATCTTCCCAACCCAGGAATCGAACCCTGGTCTCCTGCATTGGCACGTGGATTCTTTACCAGTGAGCCACCTGGGAAGTCCCACAGTTTTGTCACAAATGAGACTTATACAAACTTAACACTTTCCAATTTTCCAAGATTTGTGGATTCCAAGTGAAGCAGGGAATAAGGCTAATATTCCCTCCTTTTGGGAATTCCCTGGGGGTCCAGTATTTAGGACTTGGCACTTTCACTGGTGAGGGCCACGAGAACTAAGATACAGCAAGCCATGAGGCTGGGCCAAAACAAAAACGGAGACAAAGAAAAAGTCTCTCCTCCTGTGCTGATGAGTCAGAGGGTGCCCCTAGGATCCCGAAGGAAGGGTTCCTAGTCCAACAAAAGAATCACAGGACTGGAAACAAAGGTCATTTAGTGGGAAGGGAAAGAGCAGTGCTTATTTTAGGTAAAGAAAGTGCCTTTACCTAAGAGAAGGGATTTTGGGAGTAGTCCTAATATTATCTGCTTTCAAGTTATATCCATAATCCGTTACTCTTCCAGCCCTCCCTCGGATTAACGAGGTCAACTCCTGACTAACTTCTCCCACCAGTCTTTTTTGTTGTCGGGGAAGGGTGGGGTGCTGTTACACAGCTTGTGGGATGTTAGTTCCCCAACCAGGGATTGAACCCAAGGTCATAGCAGGGAAAGCTGGAATCCTAACCTCTGGACCTCCAGGGAATCCCCCCCCCCCCACGAGTCTTTCTATTCCCGAAGCAGTCATCAGAGTGACACTTTAAAAAAAACATTAAAAAAAAATTTATTTGTTTTTCCACACCACGTGACATGCAGGATCTTAGTTCCCCAACCAGGGATCAGTCCCAACCCCCTGCTCAGCATCTTACCCTCTGGACGGCCAGGGATTAAGTCGGGAACTGTTGTTATGTCTGGACATGTCCCTTGTCTGTGGAAGCTCCCAGAGGCTCAGACTACCTCTAGTAAAGAGCTCCTCCGCTTCCCTTAGCCTCGCAGTTTCATACAATTCCATAAAAATGATCAGAAATGTGAAATTAACACGAAAACAAAGCCATACAAAATGTAAGCTCGTTTATGTGATCAGATTCAATGGACCTAAAATACCTGTCAACTCACCCTTAGCATTTACATGCTGTTTCCGGGCTTGCCTCGCCCCAGGCAGGAGAGTGTGGAGATCCCACAGTGTAGAAATTGGCGTGCTGACCGTGGCCCAGAGGCCCTGCTGCCCCAGCTCTGGGGTCCTAGGCATCTCATCTCCTCCTCTTGCCCCTTTGCTTCGTCTGAGCCACCCTCGTTGACACTGCTGTTCCCAGAACCCCGAGGCTTCACCCTCATTTTAGGCTTTTATTCCCCTTCCCTCTGTCTCTGGGGGAAGAACCCTGGAGTTCTCTTCAAATTCTCTCCAGGTCTTTTTTCAAACATCTGCTTCTCAGTAAGAACTGACCTGGACCCGTTTTCTACAACTCAGCACCTCCCCACTCCCTCCCCAGTCAGTCTCTATTTACCCTCTCAGCTTTTTCTCCACAGCACTGATCTCCATCACACACTATATTCTCCTTACTTGTCTTGTTTATTGCCTGTCAGTCCCCATTGACAGCAATTTTTTTTCTGTTTTGTTTGGCTCTGTTATCTCCAGTGATTTACACAGAGCTGGCATTTGGCAGGCCTCATTAATGATATGTCAGTTTGAAATGAATATTCCAGGTGTGAGAGAGTGTGGCCTGACCTACTGTGGCCGCTGCAGGTAAGGTAGAATCAGACTTATGGACTTGGTTTATGGAATGGGGACCTCAAGACAGTTCCAGGTGCGGAAGAGATGGTCATCTTGGGAGGGCTGCTGATCACACCCCAAAACTGCAGCGAGAAACACAGATGACAGCAACTAGCAGAGTCCTGTGGGGAACTGAGGTCACCTCAGACTTGTCTGGAGGAGAGTCTTAAGCTGTGGGGAGGAGGAGTTAAAGCAGGGCAGTTTCTGGGGAACTTCCTGCTGGGCCAGTGGTTAAGAATCCACATGCCAGGGCAAGGGACACGGGTTCCAGCCCTGATCAGGGAACTAACTTTCCACATGCCCTGGAGCAACTAAGTCCGTGGGCTGCAACTACTGAAGCCTGGGCGCTCAAGACCTACGCGCCACAACTGAGACCTGATGCAGCCAAGTAATTCTAAAACATTTAAAAAGAAAAAAAAGTGGCTTCATGCTCTTTTCAGCAGTGCATATAATAAAACTGCAACAGAGTTTTATGCTGCAGACATAAAGACATAAAGACATATGACAGAGATCAGCATGGCCCCTACGCAAGGATAACATGCAAATTTGGGAAGCATTCCATATGTTGTGCCCTTCCCCACTGTCCTGAAACCCTTTGCTAATTCACACATACACACACACACACAGACAAGCGGTTTCAGTTACATGGCATTGGGATACTCAGTGACTTCCTGTGTAGACTTTGAGGAGAGGTCAGGCTGATGAACTGTCCTGGCTTGTCAGGCCAGGCCCTCTCATCCCACAGACTTTGGGGATGACAGCTCAGAAGGCGCCTCCACCCTGGCCAAATTAAGGTTAAAACAGATGAATCTGGTGGCCTATTGTGGTGAAAGCTGGACTCCCTTCCCTGCCCTGCCTAGTCATTTCACATACGTGTGTCCTCCAAGGCTTCTGGCCTGAACTTGGTCTTTCCTACACACACACACACACACGCACACACACAGACACAGAGCAACTCATACATCCAGTGGGAAATAACTAGACATGGAAGAAGAATGCCGGGCTCACAAGAGTCACAGTAAGTAACATATGCTATATGGAATGAAGAACTGGAAGAAAAGTACAAAGAAATGAAATTAAGAGGAAAGAGTAAGCCAGGAGGTGAGGAGAGAAAAAGCCACAGGACCAAGAATATATGCTTTTTAAAAATAGGAAAAATGTTGGTTATTGACAACACTGACAAAGGACTGAATAGAATACAAAGGAGGATGCGTGTCTGTGTGCGTCCTGTCGCTCAGTCATGTACGGCCCCATGGAGCCTGCCAGGCTCCTCTGTCCATGAGATTTCCCAGGCAAGAATACTGGAGTGGGTTGCCATTTCATCCTCCAGGGGACCTTCCCTAAACTAGGGATCAAACCCACATCTCCTGTGTCTCCTACATTGGCTGGTGGATTCTCAACTGCTGCACTCCCTGGGAAGCCCACCTGGGACGGGGATATTTAAAGAATGAACCAGTGAGTCCGATGATCAGAAGATGAAGATGACGTCTACGAGGCCAAGGGTAGGAGACTGAAATAGAAAGCGTAAAAGGACAAAGTTTGTGATCCACCTGGGGGGAGGGATTTTCTCTGCTTTATGCCTCCAAAACAGTGGCTAACACCTATTCCTATGAACTAGTCGTGGTGCTGAGCCCCCCTCGAAGCCCTCCAGAGTGCTGCAGCTCCTGAAGCTGCTCACCCTGGAGCCTGGCTCCGCGGGAGACACCACTGCAGGAAGCGCACACGCTGCGACTGGAGCGCCCCGCTCTTCACTGGAGAAAGGCCGTGCGCAGCAAGAGACGCAGCACGGGCGAAAATAGACATGGAAAGAAATACTGGCTGTGGGATACGTAAAGAAAATGGAAGCAGACGCACCCAGATCTGGATCCCTCCCCAAGAGAGAGGAAAATACGTGATGATCAGGCAGGAGACGTGGGACTGCGTGGGTGAGGGCGGGGTCCGGCAGTCTAAGTCAGGTGTGGACATGATGCGGGAGAGTCAGGGGACAAGACAGATGCACAGATGACCCGGCTGGGGGCACCATGAGGATGTGACGTGAGGGCGTGTGTACAGAGGCTGGTAGGAGTGGGAAAGAGGCCAGAAAGCAAGAAAGCAGAGTCCTGGGACGTCTCTGGAGGTCCGGCGGTGGGACTCTGAGCTCTCACTGCCGAGGGAATGGGTCCAATTCCTGGTCAGGGAACTAAAATCTCACACCACATACACACACACAGACACACACACAGACACACACACACACACACACACACACACACGGCAAGACTCCTCATCAGCAAATGGTGCAGCTCGTTGAACTGGACGGTGCGGCAGCGTTTCTCGCCTCTCCCAGTGTGTGAATGCTCAGTTGCGTCTGGCTGTTTGCAACCCCATGGACTGCAGCCTGCCAGGCTCCTCTGTCCTTGGGATTTCCTAGGTTGCCATTTCCTCCTCCAAGGGATCTTTCTGACTTAGGGATTGAACCCGTGTCTCCTGCATTGGCAGGCGGATTCTTTACCATTGAGCCACCTGCGAAGCCTTCTTCCATCTCCCAGTGGCCCTTAGTCTGGAGCCATTTAGTCTAGCTCAGAGATTGTTACCAACTCAGCTTGTTGGATTTCCCTAATCAATAGAAATCAATACAAGGCCAGATGAGAAATTCAGGCAAGGCTTTATTGGAACTCGAGCCACAGAACAACAGAGCAAGTGCAAAGAGCAGACGTCGTTGCTGGCTTCTGGAGCAGGGGCGAGCGGGTCCCTTAAATGCAGTGAGGGCAGGGGCAGATCAGAGGGTCTGCCTGCCCCTCTGTGGAGGTTCTGCGTGCAGAGATCATGTGTAGTACTTTTTGTAATTTCGCTTTTGCTCCTGGCAGATGGGCACCTCAAAGGTGGCAGCTGGCTTTGGGCCTTTTCGTATTTTATTGTTTATAATTTGCCCCAACTGCCCATGCATGGAGTTATTTTTAGTCCCTAAAGCTTCTTTGTATCTGCCATTCAAGGAGACGTTTGTCCAGGTGCAAGCACCGCAGCAAAGGGTCTCAGGTCCTACATCCCAGCCTGTCTCCAGGAGAGGAGCAAATCTTCAATTATATCACCTGGGGCAGCCCCTCAGAACTGGGCAGCTGAGGGCCAGATCCCAGGCCTTCATTTTCCTGTTGAATGTGAACACCCAATCTCAGCAGGCTTCTAGTCTATGGCAGTTGTGGATACGCATGACGCACACATCCTTACCTACTATAACGCTTTGAAACTGATGTTTTCCCCCCGTTGTGTCAGTGGTCATTTCTTCATATTGATGGGGAGTATTCCACTGATAAATATAACACTTTCTTAACCGTCCATCTGTAGATGGATATTTCTTTTTGCTCCCTAGTTGTAGGCTTTGAAGAATAAAGCTCCTGGAGATGTGAGAATTGCTGTTGAGTTACTAACTCATGTCTGCCTCTTTTGGGACCCCATGGACTGTAGCCTGCCAAGCTCCTCTGTCCATAGGATTCTCCAGGCAGACGGATTCTTTATCACTGACCACTAGGGAAGCTCAAATGTGCGAATACATACAAGTATTTCTGTGGACACAGGGTTTCCATTTCTTTTGTAATGATAGTGAGGAAAAGTGGATGATTAACTTTATCAACTGCCAGTGTTTCCAAGCTTTTACTTCTTTGCGTTCCTACCAGCAATGTATGAGGGTTCTGCTTTTCTTTGTACCTTCAGCACCTGGATATTGTCAGTCTTTTAGTGCTACCCATGAAATGAATGTGCAGAAGGGCCTCACTGTGGTTTTCACTCATATTTCCTTAAACCATAATACTGACACTATTTTCATGTGCTTATTTACAATTCAAATAGAACCCACATGCAAAGCAGGAGACACAGATTTGATCCCTGGGTCGGGAAGATCCTCTGGAAAAGGAAATAGCAACTCACTTCAGTATTTTTGCTTGGGAAATCCCATGGACAGAGGAACCTGGCAGGCTACATTTATGGGGTTGCCAAAGAGTCGGACCTGACCAAGTGCCTAAACAACACATAAAAACAGTAAAGTATTGACCTGTAAAGACTGAATGGCCTGTTCACGTGAGTAACAGGAGGTATAGGGGCCTCAACTGACGGGACCAATGTATTGTAACCCACCGTAAGATGCCATCCCTCCCAGGATCCCTAACATCTATGGTGGTGTCTAGGATGTAAACAAAATCGGTTACTTCTCACTTTATGCTAATGAACCTCATTTTTATATAAAAGTTACTTTTTTGTTATGTCTTCCACATGATTTCTGGTCTTTTCTCATGTAATTGATCATATTGCGTGACTTTTGTCTACTAATTCCTTTTGCTATTTTGTGCTTAAAGTCATTTGGAAAAGATCATGTAAACACTTATGAGGATAACTCTAACACAAATATTTTCCTTCCCAGCTGTATAAGTGTGAAATAAATTAATTACACAATAAATTAATTGTGAATCCTTTCAGTGACATCTGGCTCACTTATAGTAGCATCTGTTTTCAGTCTCTCGATCTGACCTCCTGGCTGTCTGATTTCCATAGTGCTATTTTAGCTCCTGCCAGAAGGTGGCACTAGTGGTAAAGAACTTGTCTGCCAATGCAGGAGACAAGAGTTGCAGGGTCAGTCCCTGGATTGCTCAATCCCTGGATTGGGAAGATCCCATGGAGAAAAGCACGGCAGCTGCCCACTCCATGGAGAATTCCATGGACGTAGGAACCTGGTGGGCTACAGCCCACAGGGTTGCAAAGAGTGGGACACGACTGAAGTGCCTTAGCACACACAGATGTCTGCATACAGCTGCATGATTGTAGCTTGTGAAATATGCCCTTCAAGACCCAGCCCTGAAATAGGCAACTATTTTCTTCCCAAAACATTCAGTTTGGTTCAGTTGCTCAGTCATGTCCGACTCTTTGTGACCCCATGAATCGCAGCACGCCAGGCCTCCCTGTCCATCACCATCTCCCGGAGTTCACTCAGACTCACGTCCATCGAGTCAGTGATGCCATCCAGCCATCTCATCCTCGGTTGTCCCCTTCTCCTCCTGCCCCCAATTCCTCCCAGCATCAGAGTCTTTTCCAATGAGTCAACTCTTTGCATGAGGTGGCCAAAGTACTGGAGCTTCAGCTTTAGCATCATTCCTTCCAAAGAAATCCCAGGGCTGATCTCCTTCAGAATGGACTGGTTGGATCTCCTTGCAGTCCAAGGGACTCTCAAGAGTCTTCTCCAAAACCACAGTTCAAACGCATCAATTCTTCGGCGCTCAGCCTTCTTCACAGTCCAACTCTCACATCCATATATGACCACAGGAAAAACCATAGCCTTGACTAGATGGACCTTAGTCGGCAAAGTAATGTCTCTGCTTTTGATTATATTTGTGATTACAGTATTTACCAAATATAGACAATTGATATGTGAGAAAGAGAGATACAAACAGTCTTCAAAAAATCCTAGTCTATATGCATTGGATAACTTTAGAAATTAGTGCCTAAAATTTGCTCCTCTGTTAAGTGGGTGATAGTATTGAGAATGTCTAGAGCTGAAAACACTTTAAATTATAACTATGCTCCTTCTGATTGCTTTTAAATGTACTGAAATTCCCCACTTTATAGAACCCCAATTATTCTGAATTATGGTGGATTACTCATGGCTTTTCCCTCAACAAGAACACAGACACAAATTATCAAAGGATTCATACTGAAAACAGTTTGGTTTTGACTCCAAAATAAAATGCTAGAAAATTGCATCTCAACTTCCTTTTTGTTTTGCTTCTCAACTTTTAATATGCATTTTTCTTTTTTGCCTGCACTGCACAGCATTTGGGATCTTAATTTCCCAACCAAAGATGGAACCTGTGTCCCCTGCAATGGAGGTGTGGAACTCTAACCAATAGACTGCCAGGGAATTCCCAATAAGCATTCTTTCTGACCCCTTGTGTGAAAAACGTTTTCAAAGTTTGTTTTTTTGTTTTCTCAACAATTGCCTGTAATTGAAATATCCTGCATGCTCTGCTTTTCTCTTCTTGAATAATTGAGATAATGAACTGAATAATTTAACTGAGTGTCACTAATATTAACTGAGTAAGTGTCATTAATATATCAATAGATGGTCTTTTGTTTCCAGTGTAAATTTTGGTTTCAGGGGTGTTTTAAGTGTGTATCAAAACATCAAAATATACACCTTAAACACATGCAGTGTGTATGTTCAGTCAATTATACTTTCATGAAACAAATATTCAAAACTTCTCACTTCCTAATAATTTTACTATGTTTTACTATTATCTGAGTCCTACAGATTATTATAGTTCCTGGAGTTAGAATGATGGACTTCTAGCAACTCTTCCCAACTCCATGTTCAGTGAAACCATGTTGGCAGTTTGATATTGGCTAAAGTGAGAGTATTTATATAAGGGAAATTGGAAAACACTACAAACCAAGACTTAATTATGTTTTTGAAAGCCTAGGCTTAAGAATATATAAACAAAGCAGATTAAATTTATAAAACTATATGGTGTATGTGGCAAGTACATTGTACAGAATGCATAAAAATTAAGGAACAAAAATGAGCTGATTATTTATTAATAAAATGGTAAATAATCACAACATAAAAAAGTAAAATGAGAAAAAAAAGTAAAACAAGTACGGATATAAACAGATATTTCGCCAAGAAGATATACAGACGGCAAATAAACACATTTAAAAAAAAGTTCAACACCATGAATTCTTATGGAGATGTAACTAAAGTTAGTCTTTCCTTACTAAAAGGGTAAATTCAAAAGACTGACCATATCAAGTACTGGCAAAAATGTGGAGGCATTTTACAAAACCTGGTGGATATATAAAAGCAAAAAATGATTTAAGGTCACCATTTAGCCATCTTGTAAGTTAAACATTCACCTATTCTGACTCAGGTATTACACTTTGAGTTATTAACACAAGACAAGTGAAAATACATACATACAGAATTACACAAAACTATTCTATCAGCTTTACTTAGAATAGCCAAAACTGGAAGTAACCCAAATTCTCTTAACCAGATGAATGAATAAACAAATGGAATAAGTATAGAAAAGATACTTAGTTCAGCAATAAAAAGAATGAACTATTTATATATAAGTGAAGAACCTCAAAATAATTATGAGCCATGAATAAAATCAGAAAAAAGTAAACATTTTAAGAATAAAATTATATACAATTCTAGAACACACAAAACAATCTATTGGAAGGTAAATTAATGATGGCCATAACTTACATTATTGTGATTCCAATGAGGTTTTCTTGGTTTACATGTAAACTTTAAGTTGCATACTTCAAATAGACAAAGAATATTGCATGATGACTAGAATAAAATTTTATAAAATGGTTCAAAGGCAAAATATAGATATCTCACTCTTCAGAAAATCAGGCTTGGCAATCCTATATTGCCTCTCTTTCCTGATGACCTTGGAGGAACAGCCTTGCCTTAGTGGTAGCAAATACTGATGAGTAATAGATTCCTTTTCACCTGAGTTAACAGGAAGGCTGGCTGGTCACAGAGCCACACTGTGAACTAAGGGTTCTCCTTTCTCTCCGTGTTTGTTTCTCTGCCTCTGTGGCAAGGGGCTTTGGCTGAACACCCCAGAGAGGCTATAGGAATCCAGAAGACCAATAGCTCATTTTCTTTGACAATGACCTCAGGCACAAAAGACACACATGCCTGGAGGTTGGCAATTTCTGGGCATCTGTGCACACTGATACTGCACAGTCACTGGCGCATCTGTTGATACAACTGGAGAAGGGGCATACTCCACCTACTTCACTGCAGTCTCCTCTGCTCCAGGGTACTTTACCAATAGAGTTCCCCTCAGCCCTGTAGTCTTACAGTGGCACTATCTAGTGAACTCTGGGGATCAGGGATGTGGTTCTTTCATAGGTTAACTGCTAAGCATTATGTGATATTCACTCTGAATAACAATTCATGTTCCCAGAAGTACTAGAGGTTGTCACAACTTCCTGGCTTCCCAGGGTGTTTTCCGAGCCCACAAAAAAACCCTGATACACAGTCCACAAATCAGGACCCCAAAGCTCTGCAGTCTTTCTTAGGAGACCTTGGGTAACAATGTATTTACATTGTGCCAAAACTAGAAAGAGAGCTATAGTCTTCATTCATACTGACATGTGAGGCAAACAATGTACCTGACCCCCATGAAATCTGTGCCACCCTCAATGCTGGTAGAGCCTAGCTGTCTTCAGATCACCTTACACAGTGAACAGAATGCCCAGACCAAAGGGGGCTTAATATTAATGCCTTTATTACTGCAAAGTGCAAAGTAACACGAGGCATGCAATTCCCAGTGTGGTTCCTCTAGTTCCTCCACACTTGGAGGCTGAGAAAATCCAAGAGAAGTGTCACTAGAAACTACCATGTCCCTGAAAATGCAGGCCTTTCTGTCAAGTCACCAACAGAATTCAGACTGGGTCCACTGGGCCCAAACTGAATGAGGTTCACGCCCTACTGTGGAAATGAGGAGGGAAAGAAGATACCATATGAGCTAAGACTACTCATTACTTCCGTCCCCTAAGGGGATGGGACAGAGGTCAGCTTACCTAAGCATGTTGGGAGGTAATTTATGTACACTGCCAGGTATGTGGACCTGCCAGGTGATAGAGATGAAAATGAATTCTGAAACAGAACTGGCAGTGACATAAAGCTGGTGAGGGTCCTGGGAGGTAAGAAACTGTAACACAACTCCTAAGAGATTCTCACATACCTGGAATTTTAGGGGAATGCCCTGACTGAAGATTTTCTGATATAAGAGCTTTAATTCAGGTAGATGGCTCCCTCACGACTTCTTTCCTCCAGTGTAACTATACTAGAAGTAACTGCATCTGCTGGCATATCTAAGGCCCTTCACTAGGGTGAAGTCTCTAGTATTAAATGAGGCCATATTAGCAGCTAACAGACTGCCCACATTCACTGCACTCTTAAGATATTTTTCACTGTGAACTCTCTACTGCTGAATGAGGCTGGAACTTTGGCTAAAGGATCTTCCACTGTCCCCAGACTCATGAGATCTTTCTCCAGTGTGAATTTTCAGGTGTTCATTGAGGTTAGATTTGCAATTAAAAGATTTCCCACGTTCTTTTCTCTGATGAGGCCGTTCTCCAGTGTGACCTTTCCGGTGGTAAATGAGGCTAAATTTTCGGCTAAAAGATTTCCCACATTCATGACATTCATAAGGCCTCTCTCCAGTATGAATTCTCTGATGTTGAATGAGGATGGATCTTTGAGTAAAAGATTGTCCACATTCCGTACAATCATAAGGCCTTTCTCCAGAGTGAACTCTCAGGTGGTTAATGAGGTTAGATTTGCAGCTAAAGGATTTTGCACATTCCTGACACTCATAAGGCCTCTCTCCAGTGTGAACTCTCAGGTGGATAATGAGGTTAGATTTGCAGCTAAATGATTTTCCACATTCCCTACACTCGTAAGGCCTTTCTCCTGTGTGGATTTTCTGATGTGAACTGAGGCTAGAGCTTTGCTTAAAGGATTTCCCACATTTATTGCACTCATAAGGTCTTTCTCCTGTATGAAGTCTCCTGTGATGAATGAGGGTGGAGCTTCGGCTAAAGGATTTTCCGCATTCACCACACTGATGAAGCCGTTCTCCATGGTGACCTTTCTGATGTTGAACAAGGTTGGATCTTTGACTAAAAGATTTTCCACATTCTTTGTACCCATAAGGTTTTTCTCCAGTGTGAACTTTCCTGTGGGTCTTCAGGCTGTTGCTTCGGGTAAAGGATTTTCCACATTCATGGCATTCATAAGGCCTTTCTCCAGTGTGGACTTTCTGGTGCTGAATGAGATTCCACCTTCGGGTAGAGGTTTTTCCACATTTGCTGCACTCATAAAGCCCTTCTCTAGTGAGGACTCGTTGGTCCTCAACAAGTGTGTCTGTGCAGTTGAGGATTTTTTTGCCTTCTCCCCAGTTCCGATGCCTTTCCCCACTGTGAAAGACAGCGTCACACTCATTACTGTCGTTTGGGTTCTCACTAGTGTGAGGGACAGGTTGATGGAAAAATCCCATGCTGGCTAAGTCGTCTTTCCTTATTCCCTCAGAGAAATAGGATTCCCTTGACACACGGGTTCTGCAGCTCTTTATAATCAAGGCTGTGTCCACAGAAGTTCTGATGGGTATCTCTCTAATGTGTTGTCCCTGGTATTGCTGAAGGTTGGCAGAGATATAGAATCGATTCCCACACATGTACAGTTTCTGCCCAAGATGTGCTTCCTGATGCTCAGGCAAGTGAAAATTATCTCTCAAGACTGGGCCACACTTCTCAAAGGGCTGGCCCTTCTGGGGAGATGAATCTGCCTTGAGAGTCTTGATCTGTGACATTCCTTCTACAGAAATGCTGTTTTCAGAAGGTGCTCCCTTATCTTCTACTCCATGACAACAGCCTGAAATTAAAGAAGTGATGACGAAGTACACATTAACTTTTTTGAGAAGGCATCACAAAAGTAACTTGTTACATCAAAGAATCAGTCCATGAAGCTGTTTTCAGGAAAAGGAAGTTCGGGTCACCTTAAAAAAGCAACTTCTGTACACCACTCAGTCCCTAAGGTCACCGAACAGTACAGGCCTCAATAGGCACAGGACACAAAGAAAGGCCCAGGGGAAAGGCACATGCTACAGATCATTCTCTGTCAGTGGCCTTATTTTTTTGGCCATGACACCTGGCATGAGGGATGCAGGGATTGAATCAGTGACCCCTGCAGTGGAAGCACAGAGTCTTAACCACTGGACCACCAGGGAAGGCATGTCAATAGCTTTTAGCAGGATTATACCTGCTGATGACATGTGATGCTGTGCAGAAGTCTATTTCAGGTCCAGAAAAATCTGACTGGAACAAAGGTTAACAGGAGTTTAAGGATTATTACATAGGTGCATACTTTAGAACGCTACAAAGAGGGAAAGCGCTGAGGAGGGAACAGTGTGAGGAATGAGTAAGGTAAGCAGTCCAGAGAGGTAGACAGTAGCTCTTAGCTGGAGTCAGAATAAAAATGACTAATAGAAATGGCAAGTTGGTAAAGTGTCAAAAATGGAGAAGGAATGATGGAGGTGAGCTTGGCCACTGGCAATGGCACCAAAACAGAAGTAAAACAAGAGAGATTCTCGATATGACTTCAATCAAGCCCTGAAGTCATGTCCTCTTCCATCTGCTGTTCATCTGGGTCAGGTCCCCTCTGGGCCCATCTTGTGGAGAGTGGAATCATATGCATCCTGGGAAGCACAAAAGACTCTTCCTCTAGCCCCAGCTGAGCTACCACATGAGAGCTGGATGATACAACTCCAAAGGGAAGGACAGGACAAGTCAGCAGCCAATACTAGCCCAAAAAACTCAGGACACAACAGATCACAGGAAACATATTTCAAATATTACAAATAGCACTTATGGACACAACAAAAGAGTGTCAGAGTAGTAAGATGCAGGAGTAAGTAAGCAGGAAGATGGCAGAGTAGTAAAACCAGGTGTTTTCCCACCTGGACAACAACTACAGTGGTAGAATCAGTCTGATGTAACCACTTTGTAATGCAAAATTGGTTTAATTTATGTCATTTGGAACTCTTACTATTATTCTGATATTAAAAAGGCACACAAAGAAACTAAAAGAAACTTACAGGGGAATATATTTGATGATTATCAGTGCAAAATTAATCAATAAAATACTAGCAAACTATATTCAGCAGCACAATAAAAAGATGGTATGCCACAAACAACTGGGATTTATGTCTAGAATGCCAGGATGATTCAACATACAAAGTTTGATCAATGTAATATATCACTTTAACAGAAAGGAAAAAAATGTTATCATCTCAGTCGATGTACAAAACACATCTGACAAAATTTAACACCCTTTTATGATGAAAATACTCAACTATGAAACTATGAATAGAAGGAAACTAGCTTAACATAATGGAAGCAAAAAATTAAAAACCCACAGCAAACATCAAACTCAATAGTAAAAGACTGAAAACTATTTTTCCAAGATCACAAATAAGAAAAGAATGCCAACTTCCAACACTACTACTCAACATACTATTAGAAATTCTAGACAGACCAATTAGGCAAGAAAGACAAAAGTCATCCAAAAGAGAAAAGAAAGAAGAAATCACCACATCTCATGAAATCTTAAAGATTCCACCACAAAACTGTTAGAATAAATTAAGTTAGCACAGAAAGAGAATATAGAATGGAAAAAAAAATCAGTTACATTTCTATACACTAACTAGCAACAGGAAACTAAGATAACAATTCCACAGATAAAAGTATTTGTCAAAAGAATAAATTACCAAATTTAACCAAGGAGGTAAGATTTGTTCATTAAAAATTACAAAACATAGCTAAAAGAATTACAGACAATAAATGGAAAAACTTCTATGCTCATGGATTGGAACACTTAATATTGAAGATGTCAAAACTATCCCCCCCCCAAAAAAAAAAAACTAAACTATCCACAACATCTACATGTTCAATGCAATCCTATCAAAAATCCAGTGAGAATTTCTGTGGTATTAGAAAAATTCTTCCTAAAATTCATATGGAATCTCAAGGGACACGAAATAGCCAAAACAAACTTGAAAAAGAAGAACAAAGTTGGAGGAGTCACACATTTAAATATCAAATACCACTGTAAAGCTACAGTAATCAAAACAGCGTGATACTGGAATCCAGGCAGACATATAGACCAATGAAAGAGAATAAAGAGCTAAAAAATAAGCTTGCTCATATAAGTTCAAACAGTTTTCAAAAAGAAGGCCAATACCATCCGAAAAGGAAAAACAGACTTTTCAACACATGATGCCGGGAAAACTGAATATCCACATCCATAAGAATGAAGTTGCATGGTACATAAATTAACTCAAAATGGATCAAAGATCTAACTTAATAGTGACAACCGTAAAACTGTTAAAAGAAAACATAATGGAAAAGCTTCAAGACAACTGCATTCGGCAATGATTTCTTAGATGTGACATCAAAGGCACAAGCAACAAAAGAAAAACAAACTGGACTTGATCAAAATGAAAAATTTTGGTACATCAAAGGATGCCATGAACATAAGAACGAGACAACTCATAGAATGGGAGAATATATTTGCAAATCACATATCGAATGAAGGGTTAACACTCAAAGAGAATTCCTAAAACTCAACAACAAAAATCAGTCAACTTGGTTCAAAAATTCTCGAAAGACTTTTCGAAGAGACATTTCTCCAAAGATAAATAAACAATAAGCACATGAAAAGATGCTCAACATCATCAGTCGTTAGAAAAATGCAAATCAAAACACAATGAGGTACCACTTCACACTAATTATAAAGGTTATTACTCAAAAAAAAAAAAAAAAAGAACTGTATGCAAGAAGAGGAGAAATTGGTACCTTTGTGCAGCCGCTATGGAAAACACTATGGTGATTTTTCAAAAAATTTAAAAGAAAACTATCACAGATACAGAAATTCTGGTTGTGGGTATGTATATGCCTAAAAGAATTGAAGCAAGGACACTAAAAGAAATCTGCACACCCATGTCAGAACACCATGATTCACGAGAAACAAAAGGCAGAAGCACCCACTGTCCACTGATGGCATGCTGAGTAAACAAAATCTGTACATGCAATATTATTTAGTCATAAAAAGGAAAGAAATTCTGACACATGCTACAACATAGATAAACCTTTAGCATATTATGCTAAGTAAGCCAAACATCAAAGGAGAAACTACTGTCTGAGTCTACCTGCATGAGACACTCAGTCAAATTCATAGATACAGAAAGTAGAATGGTGGCTGTCAATGGATGGAAGAAGTTACTGATCAATGGATATGGAGTTTCAGTTGGATGATGAAAAAGTTCTATGGATGCAGGATTGTGATGGCTGCACAATGAGAATGGACTAAATGCCATTTAGTCCATCAGGCAAATGTTTTGTATATTTTGCAACAACAAAAATAAAGTAAAAAAAAAACCTAACCAAAGGATGTAGTACTTACATTTGTGTAAGCAGTGACTTTGTAAGTGCCTACACTTCCAGCACAGTCAGACACAAATGTGAGCTATAGGAAAGAAGGGTGCTACACTAGGGTGCTATGATGCTAGAGAGTCACTCAGTGAGGCAGAGGGCAAGGCATGGGGGTCCATTAGGCTGACAAAACAACAGTGAAACCAAACTCTTCCCTAGGAGGCTTTGGGGCAGTAGGTGCTGTGCTGACACAGATGAGGAGGCGAGCACTCAGCCCAGCCCTTGTAAACACAGCACAAATCCAGGCAACTAGGGACACACCTGCCCCTGGAGAAAAGAGAAGCACAGAGCTTGGCCCAGGGCACAGGGGCACGTAGAAGAGCTTACCCAGTGAGGATGTAAGTGCAAAGTTCTCCAGCATCACATCGTGGTACAGGCATCTCTGAGCCTCATCAAGGAGAGCCCATTCCTCCCAGGAGAAGTACACAGCCACATCCTCAAAGGTCACACTGCCCTGTCAGGATACAGACAGATGAGACCATCAACTGCCTCACTCCTGAAGACCCACAATCCACCTCCTCGAACATCTACCCCATCTCCATCTTCCTCCTAAGAGCTCAGAAGAGATTCCCGACCTTGGTGCCATAGCTGTCTGCTCTCTCCTCACTCTCCCACTAACAGCTCTGTTCATGCTGCTGTCCACTCTGCAACCAGTGGAGCCTGTAAAGACCCAGAAGAAATCACCTCCCTCATCTGATCCACACCTCCCACTGCCTCCAGAATAGATGCCTGACTTCACAGTCATTCCAGGTCTGACTGCTGCTCCCCACAGCCAGTTTATTCTCTCCAGGAAGGAAGGAGACCTACAATTCCCTGAACCAGCTTAGTCTCACCTCCAAACACTTCCTGTTTTTGTGACAAGCTTCCCCATCTCTTTCTATTGCTGGCCTGAAACGGGAACCCTTTCATATAACACTTAAACTGGACTCAGGACCCTGAGCTAGGATTTCCCAAGATCTCCATACCCAAGGGCTGGGAAAATGCCAGGTGACAAGTTTCATGACAACTCAAATTTGGAGAAAATTAGAGGGCTTCCTGGAGAATCCCAGGGACAGGAGCCTGGTGGGCTGCCGTCTATGGGGTCACACAGAGTCGGACACGACTGACGTGACTTAGCAGCAGCAGCAGAGGGCTTCCCTGATGGCTCAGACAGTAAAGAATCTGCCTCTGATGCGGAAGATCTGGTTTCGATCCCCGGGTCGGGAAGATCCCCTGGAGAACGGAATGGCAACCCACTTCGGTATTCTTGCCTGGAGAATTCCATGGACAGAGGAGCCTGTCGGGCTACAGTCCATGGGGTCGCAAAGGGTCGGACACGACTGAGCGACTAACACAGTGTTGCGACCAATGAGGGTAACCTCCACTTACCCGATTAGGATTAGGTTCCAAAAGCACCTCCGCAGCCATGGAAACCTGTGGGAAGAGGTATGTCTTAGAGGGATGTGATCCTGGCAATTTTCCAGGGCCTCAGGCCTTCCCCGCACACCAGGCGGCACCCGAACCAAGTACCTGGGGCCGAGCGTCTAACCTCTGTACTGACTTTCAGCAGCTGTGTGTCCTGTTCCCTGCAGACATCAAATGGGTTCCCGGGTTCCCGGTCCTCCCGCCTCAGTCCGACCTTCAAGCCTCTGCACCTGGGGGTCCCTCAGCCTGTCACCCTCTCCCACGCGCCATCACACTGTCCGTCAGACACAGGGCCCCACACACGACCGCCTCACCGCCTGTGTCCCGGGGCCGGGGCCGGGGCCGCGGGCACGTGAGGAGGCTTCCCACGCTCGGAGCTTTAGCGTCCGGTGGGTCGAGGGCGATGCGGGCCGGGAGGACAGCGTTTACCTGAAGCAGGTCGCTCAGGGCACCCGCCGCTACGGAACCGCTGGGCCTGGTATATCCTGGCCCGTACTGACCCGGCAGCAGCGTCTCCAGGCCGCCCCGCCGGCGGCGACGTGCCCGACTGTGGAAGCGCCTCCCGTCACTGGGTACAAAGCCTCTTCTCGCGCCTTCTCTGGTACTTCAAGCCCGAGTCTACGCACTCGGCCTTAGGACCCAGGTAACAACCGAAAAGACCGCAACGAAGACACCAGAAGTCCCGCCTCACCACCTCCCAGAAATGCTGAAATTCTGGGCGTTCATTGGGTAATCTTAGCTGCCTCTCAACGCGTGGCTTTCTGGGTAATGGAGTTCCCGCTGCCACACAGGCGGGCAGGAGGGGCGTGTTTGCTTGAATCTCCCCTGGAAAGGCATCAAGCAATCTCCAGGGCGGCTGAGAGCAGACCTCCCTGTTTTTCTAGGTCGGGGATGGGCTTCGCTTCCTCTTAAAGAGGCGAAGGCCAATTACTGCGGAGACCGAAGTGCATTTCGAAAGCCTTAATGAGATCAATAGTGATCTGTTTAAGTGCTTAGATAATTCAGATTCCATGCAGTCGCCGCTAGTGAACATACGCTGGTAGCTGCAAGAGTCCTTGAAATGCACGCAGACTGAGGAGTTTGTCATTTTTGTGAGCTTTAGTCAGTTTTGGCCGGGACTTTAAAGAAAAAAAAAAAAAATCACCTGGACCATAGCAGACAAGATAGAGGAGGCCTATTGGACATCTCTGAGGAAGATGGACATGGTGGGACCCGGGCTTCTCCTCTTGTTAGTCAATGTACAGAACACTGAGAAGCACCGTCTGATCCATAAAACATTAAATTATTTTAGCTGAAAAACAACACTGTTTTACACAGGCACATAATTTTTTGTGTGTAATAAACAGTTGACAGTCATGTACAAAATGCCACATAAGCTATTTTCTGTTAAAAATCTATTAGAGAGGGCTTCCCAGATGGTTCAGTGGTAAAAAATCCTCCTGTCAATGCAGGACACATTGGTTCAATCTGTGGTTCAGGAAGATCCCACATGCTGGAAAAGCAACTAACCCTGTGCGGTACAACTATTGAGTCCCTGCTCCAGAGCCCAGGATTGAGTGCACTCGCTGCAACTACTGAATGAAGGCTGAGCGCCCTAGAGCTGGTGCGCAGCAACAGGAAAAGCTGCAGCAATGAGAAGCCCCTGCACTGCTTGCTATGAAGAGTACCCCGCTCCCTTGGTGCAATTAGAGAAAAGCCTGGGCAGCAGAAGACCCAGCACACCCAAAAATAAATAAAAGACGCTTGCTCCGTGGAAGAAAAGCTATGACACACTTAGACAGTGTATTAAAAAGCAGAGAAATCACTTTGCCAACAAAGGTCCATATAGTCAAAGCTATAGTTTTCCAGTAGTCATGGATGGATGTGAGAGTTGAACCATAAAGAAAGCTGAATGCCTAAGAATTGAGGCTTTTGAACTATGGTGCTGGAAAAGACTCTTGAGAGTCCCTTGAACTGCAAGGAGAACAAACGAGTCAATCCTAAAGAAAATCAACCCTGAATGTTCATTGGAAGGACTGATGCTGAAGCTGAAGCTCCAACACTTTGGCCACCTGATGCGAAGAGTCGACTCATTGGAAAAGACCCTGATGCTAGGAAAGATTGAAAACAAAAGGAGAAGGGAGCAATAGAGGATGAGCTGGTTGAATGTCGTCGCTGAATAGACATGAGTTTGAGCAAACTGTGGGAGATAGTGAAGGACAGGGAAGCCTGGCGTGCTTAAGTCCATGGGGTCAGAAAGAGTCGGACACAACTTAGCAACTGAACGACAACAATAAAAAGAGAACATAACTTAAAAAAAGAATCTATTAGAGGGACATGTGTGGGTTACAGATTAAGTGAGAAGGTTGTGTGCAGCTATTTAAATTTGCAGCTCATGATTCATTTATGTGATTTATTACACTTTGTGCATGCTTAGTCACTTCTGACTCTTACCATTTGGACTATAGCCTGCCAGGCTCCTCTGTCCAGGGAATTTTTCACGCAAGAATACTGGAATGGGTTGCCATTTTCTTTTCCAGTGAATTTTCCTGACCCAGGGATCAAATCTGCATCTCTAGCAACTTCTGCATTGCAGGCAGCTTCTTTACCAGCTGAGCCAAACAGGGAACCCTAATTACTGATTAACCACCCTGATTACTCATTTATTCCATAATCCCCCCAAATCGAATATATGATTATTTCCTTGGTCTGAATATGACAAATATTACCGCCTTGCAGTGATGATAGAATTTTACAAATAATTCATTAAAGACTCCACTTAACACATGTTCCCCAGCCAAAAATAAAACACAAAACCAGTTGAGCACTTATAAACACCACCATCACACAGACCTCAGGAGTCTACAAAGTAGGAGATTTACCTTCTTCATTTTAAAACTCACCAGGGCCTGTGTCCTGAAGTTTTTAGAAGGTAGGCTACGAGGGTGTGTTTAATGAGGATAAAGTGAGAGAAATTCAGACAATATAGCTGAGAAGAGAGAAGATGACAGGCTTCCTGAATGAGGTGGAATAGCATGATGACATGTCTCTGGTTCCCTTAGCAAATATATTTTTCTGTTTGAATATACTTGTGCCTGTATGTGTATCTCTCTACCTACCATCTATGTATATCTATCTATCTATTTAAAATTTACATGTATTAGTGAGCCTGACAATCTTGGCCTCACTGAAGGTACTGATCATTCTGGCCCCTAAAGTCCTGCAGTACCTCGGAAGTAATAATGACTCATCATTTCTCCTGATCATAGAGGTCTGCGGAGATGAATCAATGAGAAATTTAGTGTCTCCGTTCACAGAGAGTGGGGGTAAGTTGTCTATAGTCTATCTAATAGCCTTTGGAACAGTTACCTGATTTTGTAATACATGCTTTCTAAGAACCTGAAACTTATCTGAAATTAAGAGCTACCTAAAAGCTTGGATTTGTTTCAAGGACAGTGACTGTTGATACAGAGTGTTCAGGTGCGCAAACGGAACATACGCATCTAAGATAAAGGCTTGGGATTCCATGATCTCAGCTCCTTTCTGGGAAGTGATTATCACTCCACCTGTAATTGCAGTACCAGTGACTGCAAAGAGAAAAGAAGTTATCCGTGACAAACATCTGGACTTCTGTGAAGCACTGAAAGAGAATCACTGAAAGTGACTAATACAGGTACCCACCAGAAGCGGCAGGAACAGATGTGGGGGAATAATTCCAGTGGGATGTGAGGAAAGGACCCTGAGATCTGACAGTGAGAGAGGGGAGCCCATCAAGACTCAATCCAGGGACTTACCTGATGGTTCAGCAGCTAAGAAGTGGCCCAGGTTCAATATCTGATCAGAAAACCAGATCTCACATGCCACAACTAAGACCCCATGCAGCCAAATACATGCATACCTATATATATATATATATAAGAATCAATTCAGGTTTCCTTATGAGTCTGAAGTCTTTGTTTTAACATATGATTCCTCCTCACAGGTACTCATTTTTCATAAATGTTTTTAATGTGTAATTTCAATTCATACATACATGTCAATGTACAGACATATACATGTAAACATACAAAACTAACACCTATATTTTTATTTAAAAACTCACTAATTCATGTGTATATATGAATATGTATGACATGTATATACGTGCATGAAAGTGAAGTCAAAGTGTTAGTTCCTCAGTCATATCTGACCCTCTGTGACCCCATAAACTGTAGTCTGCCCACTCCTCTTTCCCAGGCAAGAATACGGGAATGAGTAGCCATTCTCTTCTCCAGGGTATCTTTGCAACCCAGGGATCGAACCCAGGTTTCCCTCATTGCAGGGAGATTCTTTTCCATCTGAGCCATGAGGGAAGCCCATAGGTGTATATATATATTTTTTCTTCCTCTCGCTCAGAAAAAGAAAGATAACCTCACTTAACATTCTGCCACTCTTTACTAAACATATCAGTACGCTCTGGACCTGCCTCGATAGAGAGAATGCGGCACAAACACATCCGCAGCTGACAAGTGTCCCATCAAGAAGATACACCATAATTAATCCAATCAATTTCCCGTTGATTTAAAAATTATATATGTTCTTCATGTTATTTTTTTCTTGATATTGAGTCAAAGTCATGGGATGTAATGTACAGCATGGTGAGTATAATTAATAACAATGTATTGGGCTTCCCTGGTGGCACAGTTGTAAAAGCTCTGCTTGCCAACGCAGGGGGCCAGGGTTCGATCCCTGGTCCAGGAAGACTCATCATGCTGCCAAGCCTTTGCACCACAAGTACTGAAACCCGTGCTCGGAAACAAGAGAAGCCACAGCAATGAGAAACCTGTGCACCGAAACTAGAGAGTAGCCTCTGCTCACTGCAACTGGAGAAAGTCTATATAAAGCAACGAAGATCCAGTGCAGCCAAAAAAAAGGTATTGTGTATTTGAAGGTGCTTAGAGAGTAGATCTTAAAATTTCTTATTACAAGGAAAAAATTGTGGGGACTTCCCTGGTGGTCCAGCGGTTAAGACTCCGCACTCCCATTGCAGGGGCCTGGGTTGGATCCCTGGTTAAGGAACTAGATCTCACATGCCGCAACCAAGAGTTCGAATTCTGTAACTAAAGATCACACATGTCACAGGTAAGACCTGACACAGCCAAATAAATCAATGAATAAAAAAGAAAAACATTGTAAACATAAACCATGATATACGTTAACTAGACATATTGTGACCATTGTGTAATATATTCAAACATAAAATATCACAGGCTGGAATCGAGACTGCTGGGAGAAATATCAATAACCTCAGACATGCAGATGCTATCACTCTAACGGCAGAAAATGAAGAGGAACTAAAGAGCCTCTTGATAAGGGTGAAAGAGAAGAGTGAAAAAGCTGGCTTGAAACTCACCATTCAAAAATACTAAGATCATGGATGGCACCAATCCCATCACTTCATGGCAAACAGAAGGGGAAGTGGAAGCAGTGACCAATTTTATTTTCTTGGGGTCCAATATCACTGTGGATGGTTACTGCCACTATGAAATTAAAAGGTGCTTGCTCCTTGGAAGAAAAGCTATGACAAACCTAGACAGCATGTTAAAAAGCAGAGACATCATTTTGCCAACAAAGGCCCTTATAGTCAAAGCTATGGTTTTTCCAGGAGTCACATAACAGATGTGAGAGCTGGACCATAAAGAAGGCTGAGGGCTGAAGGACTGATGCTTTCAAATTGTGGTGCTGGAGAAGACTGTTAAGAATCCCTTGGACTGCCAGGAGATCAAACTAGTCAATCCCAAAGGAAACCAACCCTGAATATTCATTGGAAGGACTGATGTTGAAGCTGAAGCTCCAACACTTTGGCCACCTGATGCCAAGAGCTGACTCACTGGAAAAACCCTCATGCTGATAAAGACTGAAGGCAACAGGAGAAGAGGTGGCAGAGGATGAGATGGTTAGCTAGCATCACCAAACTCAATGAACATGAATTTGAGCAAACTGCGGGAGATAGTGGACAGAGGAGCCTGGCATGCTGCAGTCCATGAGATTGCAAAGAGTTGGACACAACTTGGTGACTGAACAACAGCAACAGCAATGACAAATCTGGAATACATAAATCTCTAGAGACAGAATGCAGATTGGTGGTTGCAGTGGGTAGGGTGGGGGTGAGAGTAATTGAGAGAAACTGTTTCATGGGTAAGAGGTTTTACTTTGGAGTGATGGAAGTGTTTTGAACTTTGTAGAGGTGGTTGTTGCACCACATTGTGCGTGAACCTAATGCCACTGAATCTGAAACCAAGTGGGACTCTGGGGCTCCCAGACATGGAGGCCTTTCTGTCCCCCATTTCTTGTAGGCAAAACTCCAGCCATTATGAGGTTCACTGAGTTCCAAAAGGTGGTTCCAAACAGTTGCTTATAAGGGAGGAGCAGCCAAGATTGAAGGCAACAGAAGAGGGTGGCAGAGGATAAGATGATTAGATAGCATCACTGACTCAATGGACATGAGTTTCAGCAAACTCTGGGAGATAGTGAAGGACAGCAGAGCCTGGGGTGCTGCAGTCCATGGGGTCGCAGAGAGTTGGACAGAACTTAGTGACTGGAAAACAACAGCCAAGAAATCACCTGAGGCAAGATTAAAGGGGATCAGAGGAGACTAGGAGAAGGTAGTCAGGGACTGTGGGATGGACATATATCAGTTCAGTTCAGTCGCTCAGTCGTATCCGACTCTTTGCGACCCCATGAATCGCAGCACACCAGGCCTACCTGTCCCTCACCAGCTCCTGGAGTTCATTCAGACTCACGTCCATCGAGTCAGTGACGCCATCCAGCCATCTCATCCTCGGTCGTCCCCTTCCTCTCCTGCCCTCAATCCCTCCCAGCATCAGAGTCTTCTCCAATGAGTCAACTCTTCGCATGAGGTGGCCAAACGACTGGAGTTTCAGCTTTAGCATCATTCCTTCCAAAGAAATCCCAGGGCTGAAATCCTTCAGAATGGACTGGTTGGATCTCCTTGCAGTCCAAGGGACTCTCAAGAGTCTTCTCCAACACCACAGTTCAAAAGCATCCATTCTTCGGTGCTCAGTCTTCCTCATAGTCTAACTCTCACATCCATACAAGACTACTAGAAACACCATAGCCTTGACTAGACCGACCTTAGTCGGCAAAGTAATGTCTCTGCTTTTGAATATGCTATCTAGGTTGGTCATAACTTTTCTTCCAAGGAGTAAGCGTCTTTTAATTTCATGGCTGCAGTCACCATCTGCAGTGATTTTGGAGCCCCAAAAAATAAAGTCTGAAACTGTTTCCACTGTTTCCCCATCTATTTCCCATGAAGTGATGGGACCAATGCCATGATCTTCGTTTTCTGAATGTTGAGCTTTAAGCCAACTTTTTCACTCTCCTCTTTCCTTTCATCAAGAGGCTTTTTAGCTCCTCTTCACTTTCTGCCATAAAGGTGGTGTCATCTGCATATCTGAGGTGATTGATATTTCTCCCGGCAATCTTGATTCCAGCTTGTGCTGCTTCCAGCCCAGCGTTTCTCACGATGTACTCTGCATAGAAGTGAAATAAGCAGGGTGACAATATACAGCCTTGACGTACTCCTTTTCCTATTTGGAACCAGTCTGTTGTTCCATGTCCAGTTCTAACTGTTGCTTCCCGACCTGCATACAGATTTCTCAAGTGGCGGGTCAGGTGGTCTTGAATTCCCATCTCTTTCAGAATTTTCCAGTTTGCTGTGATCCACACAGTCAAAGGCTTTGGCATAGTCAATAAAGCAGAAATAGATGTTTTTCTGGAACTCTCTTGCTTTTTCCATGATCCAGTGGATGTTGGCAATTTGATCTCTGATTCTTCTAGTTCCTGCCTTTTCAAAAACCAGCTTGAACATCAGGAAGTTCACCGTTCACGTATTGCTGAAGTCTGGCTTGGAGAATTTTGAGCATTACTTTCCTAGCAACTGTGTGGTAGTTTGAGCATTCTTTGGCATTGCCTTTCTTTGGGATTGGAATGAAAACTGACCTTTTCCAGTCCTGTGGCCACTGCTGAGTTTTCCAAATGTGCTGGCATATTGAGTGCAGCACTTTCACAGCATCATCTTTCAGGATTTGAAACAGCTCAACTGGAATTCCATCACCTCCACTAGCTTTGTTCATAGTGATGCTTTCTAAGGCCCACTTGACTTCCCATTCCAGGATGTCTGGCTCTAGATGAGTGATCACACCATCGTGATTATCCGGGTCGTGAAGATCTTTTTTGTACAGTTCTTCTGTGTATTCTTGCCACCTCTTATTAATATCTTCTGCTTCTGTTAGGCCCAGACCATTTCTGTCCTTTATCGAGCCCATCTTTGCATGAAATGTTCCCTTGGTATCTCCAATTTTCTTGAAGTGATCTCTAGTCTTTCCCATTCTGTTGTTTTCCTCTATTTCTTTGCATTGATTGATGAAGAAGACTTTCTTATCTCTTCTTGCTATTCTTTGAAACTCTGCATTCAGATGCTTATATCTTTCCTTTTCTCCTTTGCTTTTCACCTCTCTTCTTTTCACAGCTATTTGTAAGGCCTCCCCAGACAGCCATTTTGCTTTTGCGGCTGGTGCACTAAGCATGGCCGAGAGGAGCTACCCCACATCCGAGGTCAAGGGCAGCGGCCTAGAGTGCCAGGCTGTGACGGCGCAGGAACGGCTGAGAAGAGCTACCCTGAGTCCGAGGTCACGGGCGACGGCCGGGAGGAGCCACCCCACGTCCGAGGCCTGGACCAGCGGCTGGGAGGAGCAACCCCATGTCCAAGGAGCAGTGGCTGCGCAGGCGCAGGAGGGCCTAGAGGAGCCATCCCACGTTGAAGGTCAGGAAGGGTGGCAGTGAGGAGACACCCCTCATCCAAGGTAAGGAGCAGCGGCTGCGCTTTGCTGGAGCAGCCGTGAAGAGATACCCCACGCCCAAGGTAAGAGAAACCCAAGTAAGATGGTAGGTGTTGCAAGAGGGCATCAGAGGGCAGACACATTGAAACCATACTCACAGGAAAATAGTCAATCCAATCACACTAGGACCACAGCCTTGTCTAACTCAATGAAACTAAGCCATGCACGTGGGGTAACCCAAGATGAGCAGGTCATCATGGAGAGGTCTGACAGAATGTGGTCCACTGGAGAAGGGAATGGCAAGCCACTTCAGTATTCTTGCCTTGAGAACCCATGAACAGTATGGAGAGGCAAAATGATAGGATACTGAAAGGGGCACTCCCCAGGTCAGTAGGTGCCCGATATGCTACTGGAGATCAGTGGAGAAATAACTCCAGAAAGAATGAAGGGATGGAGCCAAAGCAAAAACAATACCCAGCTGTGGTTGTGACTGGTGATAGAAGCAAGGTCTGATGCTCTAAAGAGCAATATTGCATAGGAACCTGGAATGTCAGGTGCATGAATCAAGGCAATTGGAAGTGGTCAAACGAGATGGCAAGAGTGAATGTCAACATTCTAGGAATCAGCGAACTAAAATGGACTGGAATGGGTGAATTTAACTCAGGTGACCATTATATCTACTACTGCAGGCAGGAATCCCTCAGAAGAAACGGAGTAGCCATCATGGTCAACAAAAGAGTCCGAAATGCAGTACTTGGATGCAATCTCTAAAATGACAGAATGATCTCTGTTCATTTCCAAATCAAACCATTCAATATCACAGTTATCCAAGTCTGTGCCCCAACCAGTAACGCTGAAGAAGCTGAAGTTGAATGGTTCTATGAAGACCTACAAGATCTTTTAGAACTAACACCCAAAGAAGATTTCATTTTCATTATAGGGGACTGGAAGGCAAAAGTAGGAAGTCAAGAAACCCCTGGAGTAACAGGCAAATTTGGCCTTGGAATGCGGAATGAAGCAGGGCAAAGACTAATAGAGTTTTGCCAAGAAAATGCACTGGTCATAGCAAACACCCTCTTCCAACAACACAAGAGAAGGCTCTACACATGGACATCATCAGATGGTCAACACCACAATCAGATTTATTATATTCTTTGCAGCCAAAGATGGAGAAGCTCTATACAGTCAACAAAAATACGACCAGGAGCTGGCTGTGGCTCAGATCATGAACTGCTTATTGCCAAATTCTGACTCAAATTGAAGAAAGTAGGGAAAACCGCTAGACCATTCAGGTATGACCTAATCAAATCCCTTATGATTACACAGTGGAAATGAGCGATAGATTTAAGGGCCTAGATCTGATAGATAGAGTGCCTGATGAACTATGGAATGAGGTTCGTGACATTGTACAGGAGACAGGGATCAAGACATCCCCATGGAAAAGAGATGCAAAAAAGCAAAATGGACATGTACACATGTATTAAAACGGAGAACCAACAAGGATATACTGCAGAGCACAGGGAACTCTGCTCCATGCTATGAGGCAGCTTGGGCGGGAGAGGAGTTTGGGGGAGAGTGGATACACGTATGTGAACGACTAAGTCCCTTAACTACTCACCTGAAACAGTCACAACATTGTTAACTGGCCATCAGGTCAGTTCAGTCTCTCAGTCGTTTCCGACTCTTTGCGACCCCGTGGACTGCAGCACGCCAGGCTTCCCTGTTCATCACCAGCTCCCGGAGGAGTTTGCTCACAACTCATGTCTGTAGAGTCAGTGACGCCATCCAGCCATCTCATCCTCTGCCATCCCCTTCTCCTCCTGCCTCCAATCTTTCCCAGCGTCAGGGTCTTTTCCAATGAGTCATTAATATATATATATGGGATCTAGAAAAATGTACTGATGGATGTATTTGCAGGGCAGGAATAGAGAAGCAGATGTAGAGAACAGACTTGTGGACACAGCAGGGGGAGGAGAGGGTGGGACAAATTGAGAGAGAACTGAAACATATACATTATCCTATGCAAAACGGATAGCCAGTGAGAAGTTGCTGTATAAGACAGGGATCTCAGCCCGGTGCTCCATGACAGCCTAGAGGGGTGAGGTGGGATGCGGGATGGGAGGAAGGCTCAAGAAGGAGGGGATATATGTATACTTATGGCTGATCCAAGTCCTTGTACAGCAGAAACCAACACAACATTGTAAAGCCATTATCCTCCAATTTAAAAAAATTTAGGAGACCCCACCACCTGAGACCCTGCCCACACCCTAGTTTTGTCAAAGACCCCAACTTGATTCACTGTTAGAAAAACTCTCATCAAGTTCTCTGGGGCTGACACACATAGTTTTTCAAGAAAGAAGCCTATCCTTTTCTAATTCACCCAGAACTGTCTCCGGGATTTGTTTTGACACCTGTGCCTTTGTTAGTCTGGTAACAAACTGTTTATTTTAGAAACTTTAATTTAATATTATATGAATTTTACCTCGATAAATTACCAAAAAAATATTAGGAGATGCCTTGTGATAACCCATATGTCTCTTTTGTTCTGAAAAATGTGATTATCCTGTAACATTCATGTGTGCTTGGGTGTTACGTGGCTCAGTCATGTTGGGCTCTTTGAGACCCTATGAACTGTAGCCCACCAGGCCCCTCTGTCCATGGGATTCTCCAGGCAAGAACACTGGAGTGGGTTGCCATCTCCCTTCCCAGGGGATCGAGCCCATGTCTCTCACTCCTGCAGTGCCAAGCAGGTCCTTCACCACTAGTGCCACAGTAGTTCACTGGATGTTAAAGTAATTTCACGGAGATGATTTTTCTTCCTCTGGTTTGCAACTTGCACACTGGGCTGATTTCCATCACTTATCTTGCTGTGCTGGGTAGTGAACCCATCTGAATTGATAAATCCTAAAATTTTGAAAAAATTATTTAATCTTTTAAAAACATTTTCTTTTTTATATTGGGTTCACTTGGGCTTCTCTAGTGGCTCAGACCATAAAGAATCTGCTTGCAATGCAGAAGGGTTCCATCTCTGGGTTGGGAAGATCCCCTGGAGAAGGAAATGGCAACCCACTCCAGTATGCTTGCCTGGGGAATTCCATGGATAGGGGAGCCTGGTGGGCTACAGTTCAGTGGGGTCGCAACAGAGTCGGATATGACTGAGTGACTCAGCATATATACAAGTACGTCCACAACAATCCTACTTATTTATTTTACTTTCTGGCCACACCACACAGCATCTTAGTTCCCCATAGGCATTGAACCCAAACTCCCTGTGGTGGAAGCCCAGAGCCCTAACCTCTGGACCACAAGGGATTTCCCCTACGAATCCTGCATTTTGAAAAGCAATGAAAAATATGAAGTAAACAACTCTTTCAACACTCAAAAAATGAAGATCATGGCATCTGGTCCCATCACATCATGGTAAATAGATGGGGAAACAATGGAAATGGTGATAGACGCTATTTTCTTAGGCTCCAAAATCACTGCAGATGGTGACTGCAGCCATGAAATTAAAAGATACTTGCTCCTTGGAAGAAAAGCGATGACCAATCTAGACAGTATATTAAAAAGCAGAGACATTACTTTGCCAACAAAGGTCCGTCTAGTCATAGCTATGGTTTTTCCAGTAGCCATGTATGGATGTGAGAGTTGGACCATAAAGAAAGCTGAACGCAAAGAGTTGATGGTTTTGAACTGTGGTGGAGAAGACTCTTGAGAGTCCCTTGGACTGCAAGGAGATCCAACCAGTCAATCCTTAAGGAAATCAGTCCTGAATATTCATTGGAAGGACTGATGCTGAAGCTTAAGCTCCAATACTCTGGCCACCTTATGCGAAGAACTGACTCACTGGAAAAGACCCTGATGCTGGGAAAGATTGAAGGTAGGAAGAAAAGGGGATGACAGAGGATGAGATGGTTGGATGACATCACTGACTCTACGGACATGAGTTTGAGCAAGCTCCAGGAGTTGGTGATGGACAGGGAAGCCTGGTGTGCTGCAGTCTATTGGGTCTAAAAGAGTCGGACACAACTGAGCGACTGAACTGAAATGAACTAAGACAACTCTTAAATGATAGAAACTAAAAGCAAATAAAGCGTATTTTTCTTGAGTGAAGATACATTCTTCAATCAAAAGAGCACTAATTTTTATTAAAGATATGCTTTTCAAATCTTCTCTAATGAATATTTTCAAATACATATGACATTACTAGAATAAAAAGATGCAGGCTCAACAACTGATTATCAGTGCCAGAGCATCAAGCCTGTCCATACAAGATGGTCCTCTCTATTTCTCCTGAAGTATTTCACAGCAAATGTCAAATGTACAATTTTATGCACACACAATTCAGTATGTATCTTCAAAACATAGATATCATTTGACAATGAGAACTGAATATTTTAAAATTTAATTTTAATACTGTATTGGTTTTGCCATACATTGACATGAATCTGCCACGGGTGTACATGCCATATGCTTTCTTGCTAGAGAAATTAAAATATATTCATGTATTATCAATTTGTACATGGATATGTGTATACGTGCACGTGCTCAGCTATGCCTGACTCTGCAACCCCATGGACTGTAGTTCTCCAGGCTCCTCTATCTATGGGATTTCCCAGTCAAGAATACTGGAGTGGATTGCCACTTCTTACTCCAGGGGGTCTTCCCAACCCAGGGATCAAACTCTTGTGTCTCCTACGTATGTGTATATATAAAGCATAAGATATGCTACATGGGAAAAACAACAGTTGAGACAGCATGTAACAAAAGATGAGTGAACCTGAAGGTGTAGCCATGGAAAATATGAGAAAAGAAGCACAGAAAAGGAGATACAGAAAAAAAGAGCATGAGTGACTTGTAGGAAAATACCAAATGGCCTTATGAATCAGAAGCAAGGGAGGTTAAAAAAAAAATTTAATAATGACTGAAATGTTTCCATGTTTGTCAGACACAGAAAGCACAATAAATCCCAATTAGACTAAAGGGGAGAATCCACATCACAGCTCATCATTACATTTTTGACAGCTCATTCTTTGAAGGAAAAAACCTTCTAAGTGATAATGAATCCAGCAAAGTCATCTACTCAACTTCACTCCCTCATTAAGAGGTTTCAATGTCAGGTGTGCACCTGACTTTGGTCCTTTCCCCCTTCCTCCTGGACAATTCCCAATATTTTCTCTCCTAGCTATTTTACCACATCATCGGGGAGCCATCTTTATGATTAGATTTCTATAGTGTTGAGCGATATACACAATTCAAAATTACAGATAATTTCCACTCCCCATGCAGACAATGTGACTGTGATTACAGGTAAAGTGAAAATCACTTCCCAACAAGGAGATGAAATCACGGCATCCAAGCCTTTATCTTGTGGTTCAGCTGCTGAACAGGCTCCAAGCTCATCCCTGCACCCACTGTCCTGGCAGTCAACTGGGTAAGGAGATACTTTTTAGATAAGCAACAATTCTTGAAAGTGAAATCCTTAGTCGCTCAGGCACGCCCAACTCTTTGTGACCCCGTGGACTACAGCCCACCAGGCTCTACTATCCATAAAATTATCCAGGCAAGAATAATGGAATGGTTTGCCATTCCCTTCTCCAGGGGATCTCTGTGACCCAGGGATCCCACATTGCAGGTAGATTCTTTAACATCTGAGCCACTAGGAAAGCCCAGAAGTCTTTTATCTCAAGAAGTCCAGAAATAACTGAGGTAGGTGGGGCCTGACATTAGAATATTTGTGTTTGTCAAGTGGAGGAAAATTGAAGCTATGGGGCTTCCCTGGTGACTCAGAGTTTAAAGCATCTGCCTCCAATGCAGGAGACCCGGGTTCGATCCCTGGGTCGGGAAGATCCCCCGGAGAAGGAAATGGCAATCCACTCCAGTATTCTTGCCTGGAGAATCCCATGGATGGAGAAGCCTTGTAGGTTACAGTCCACGGGGTCGCAAAGAGTCGGACACGACTGAGCGACTTCACCTCACCTTGTTTTCACCCAGACACTCCGAGGACAAAGCTCGCGGCAGAAGCTGAGCTCTGTTGGAATAAAGAGATAAGGTGACCACTGCTCCTCGTTTTATGTCCCTGGATATGTTCCAGTGTCTCTTGGTTTACTCTATGGGAACTTGAATAGAATTTGTATCCTACTGTTGTGTGAAAACTGTGTAAATCTTAATTATGTTGAATTGGTTCCTAGTCCTCTTCAGGTCTACTGTATCCTTTTACGTCTCTGTATATTCATTCTACTAACTTTAGAGAGTTTGATATTGAAACTCTAATTAAAAATCTTAATGTATCTATTAAAAAATTGTAATATATAGTGCAACTACATGTACGCTTGTTCTGTATTTTTCAAATCTCCTGTAAATGTGCTATATTTTCATAATTTAAAAAATAAAAAAAAAAATACAAGAGAGATAAGGTGCCCTTTCCAGAGGTCCAGGAAAACTTCCTTGTCTCCACATGCGCAGGAATGCTCCTTAAGAAAGGTCAAAAAGGGAGGGGCTGAACCCCGTAAGTGACGACATGCATCCACAGGTCTCAGTAGTGGGATCCATCTTTACAAAAAGTTTTGCAACTATGTTGAGGGGGCGGTCCTAAGACTGGTCAGGTCTGAAAAAAGAAACAAGATGACTGACCAAAAGCAAACAAAGACGCTTGGCGGTCTACAGTCCATGGGGTCGAAAAGAGTAGGACGTGACAGCAAAAACACACAAAGACCCGGAAGGACTGTCCTATATAAGGATTTAAATCACCTCTTTGTACTCCTCCCTGGCTGTGTATTTCTGCCTTGGTTCTGACTCAAATAAATAAACTGGCTCTCTGTGTGCTCTTCCACACACTATGTTGTGTCTCCAATAATAAATTTTTTTCCTGTTTTTTTTTTTTTAATAGATTTTGCCTCCTTGAAACATTCCTCATTTCAAAGGTGGGGGGGGGCGGGGGAGCTGAGGGGAGCGGGAAGAACCAGGGACACTTGATTCTAGCCTATAGCCCCTGGTAGTCTGGCTTTCATCCAGGCTACCCAGGTTCAATTCCTGGGCAGGGAAGTAAGATCTCTCTTCAGGACCGCGCACTGCTGTCTCCCTGATCATACTCTTTTCTGTAAAATAGGTTTGTTTTCTGGGGTCACAGCGCACCTGTATCTTACATATTTAGGCAAGATGTTTTCTGAGAGAACTAGAGACAGTTCTCCAACCCTGGATATGCACAACATCTCCTCTTTCTCCTACCAGCTTTATCATCTCTGAGTACTTTTTATTATTTAATTTCTTGACTGCTCACCACAGCATGTGGGATCTTACCTCCCCGACCAGGGATCGAATCCACGCCCGCTGCAGTGGAAGTTCAGCATCCTACCCACTGACACACCAGGGAAGCCCCTGTTTCATCTCTTTGTAATTCTCTCTCCCCTTTTCCCTGAACACACACCCTGAACCAGCTTCACTTGAACAGCTTCCCACCACCGGCACGTGAAGAGCAGTAAGATGAAGGTGATCTCCCAGACACTAAGCAGGCACCTGATGTCTGAGTGGCAGGTGCTCATATATGCATTTCTTATGGTGGGAAAGGATATTGAGCTGAAGGAAGTCCGTAGTAATAAATTCTCTGCCTTTCTCTCATCAACAGAGCCTGTTTATATTATTTTTCCATTTGGAGAAACCAGAGTCTCTCCCTCTCATTGACAGGCATTTAATTCATTTATAAAAGCAAATATTGCTAAAGATTATGCAAAGGAATCCTGCTGTGAGAAATCACAAACCACTCTGGTATCAGGAGATGCCAGAGTACCCCATGGATACATGCCTGGAGAATCCCATGGACTATGATCCATGCGGTTGCAAAGAGTGGAAAAAATTGAGCCACTAAACAACAATGCAAATGAATAATCAAGGAATTTTAAAAATTAAAATATAAAGTTGTCTTATCAGTTGATTATATTTTTAAATGCCTTGCTGTTGTCACTGAACCTTCTAATCTTCTAAATCTTGCCAGGCAACACATTTTCTCTCTCTCACCCTTCTTCCCTCTCTCCTACCCACCCCCCACATTTATCTTGTGTGTGTGTGTGTGTGCACGTGCACACACATTCAGTCACCAAGTTGCATCCAACTCTTAGTGAACCCATAGACCATAGTCCACTAGGATTCTGTGTCCTTGGAATTTCCCAGGCAAGCATACTGGAGTGGGTTGCCATTTCCTTCTCCAGGGGATCTTCCCAGCCCAGAGATGGAACCCTCCTTCTTTGCAGGCAGGTTCTTTACCATTAGAGCCACCTGTGGCTTAAGGAAACTATTAATTCCCTCACCATGTCTACTGGCCTGCATTCTGTAATTTAGGTTCATTTTATGATTTGTCTTCAAAAGGATTCCTAAGTCTTTGCCCTTGCTTTTATATCCAGTTCTATGACTTAATTTTTGTTATATCTGATATTCCACATCCAAGGACCACACAGGTTTATTGCTACTGGGGTCAACATTTTTACTTGCCCAAAAATGAGATCTATTTTTTATTTGAAAATTTTGACTGCATTACAGTTGCTTTAACACTGAAACTTCTCATGACTGATGTGTGAATGTTCATGAAGAGTCAGTTTCTGCCTGCTGAATACTGATGCTGAATGCCTTCTTTATTTCAGATACATAATTGATAATGTAATGGTAAGTACTGAAATAGATAACAAAAAATAAATTCTTGTTTGTATAAATATCTATTAAATTCCTTTAAATGAAAATTGGAGATTCTTAAGAAATGTCACTGAAGTAAAAGTGGGTGATAAATTATACAAGTGTAAATATATAAAATCTGAGTATTCTCTGCTTAAATTTTGAACAATTTTAAATGTTCAGACTATTATGAAGACCTACCAATTTTTAGATTATTTATGGTTTGGTTAATTATGGCTAATGATAGGGAAGGTGAGAATGTAAAACTCTTATTAGAGGAATTTGACCAACAAAAAAATTTGGGTAACTTAAAATATGCTATAGTTAAAAATAACAGATTATCATTTCAAGGTCATTAACTTGGTTATCAGAAGCTCTGATTGGCAGCTTTGAGTGAATGAGTGAGTGGTATTCGCTCAGTTGAGTCTGACTCTTTGTGACCCCAGGGACTGCTGCCCACCAGGCTCCTCTGCTTATGGAATACTCCAGGCAAGAACACTGGAGTGGGTAGCCGTTCCCTTCTCCAGGGGATCTTCCCAACCCAGGGATCAAACCCATATGCTTGCATTGCAGGTGGATTCTTTACCATCTGGGCCGATTGGCAGCTTGAGATTTCTTGACTAAAAGCCTAACTTAACTGATTATGTTTCAGACATTCTTTCAGTAATGAAGAGGTTCTCAGTGAAAAGTTTAGGACTATCCTATTTGGTGCTTATTAAAAAATATTTTGAATTAAAAAAATTTTTTCTGTCTCCTCAATTTGATTACCCTGAAGTGGTCTGTACTGGAAGAACAGGAGAAACTACTTATATTTCCTACTATCTTTGAGTTTTTAGAATAACTATATATATATAATTTTTTAAAGATGACTTTCCTCTGGTCCAGTGGTTAAGACTCTGTGCTTCCAGTACAGGGGTAGGAGTTTGATACCTAGTTGGGGAACTAAGATCCTGAGAGCCACATGGATTGGTCAAAAATATATATACATACACTGAAGGTGACTTTATATGTCGATGAAATGATCTTCATTCAATTCATGGCTGTAGGAAGAAATGTCGTGTGAATGGTGCATTGTTTATTGAAATACTCCCTTATATGGACACTTGGATGGAGTCCACCAGAAGACCTTCATTAATAACCACTTACTCTTAAATCCATTTAAAGTAAAATACTCTGACTTGAATAGGGGCATTATTATAGGGCTTCCATGGTGGCTCAGGGGTAAAGATTCTGTCTGCCAAATCAGGAGACACAAGAGATTCGGGTTCAATCCCTGGGTCACGAAGATCCCCTGGAGAAGGAACTGGTACCTGCTCCAGTATTCTTGCCTGGGAAATCCCATGGACAGAGGAGCCTGGCGGGCTACAGTCCACGGGGTCCCAAAAGAGTCAGACATAACTTAGGGACTCAAGTAAGAAAATGTGCTCCCAAAAGAAAGCCTTGTGCTGTGTTCAGCAGTAGATACAGCCAAGCAGAAGGAAGCGACACATTTGAGTTCATTTCTCTTTCTAGGATTTCTTCATTTATTTCTGTCTCAGTTAAAATCAATATCTCCTAGATATTTCAGATGTGAAAGTGAAGGACATGCCAAGCAGGATATGGAAATTATCTTCCTCACTCAGACTGGAGCTGGGATCCTGGGGAACTCCTCTATCCTCTGTCTTTATAACTTCACTTTTTGACTGGACACAAGTTGAGACCCACAGATCAGACTGTCAACCAACAGGCCTTAGGCAACAACTTGGCTCTCTCTTCCAGAGGGGTCCCCCAGACGATGACAGCTTTTGGATGGAAATATTTACTTGATGATGGTGGATGTAAACTTTTCTTCTATTAAGAAAAGGGGTTTCTGAGGGGTGCTGAGGGGTTTCTCTCAGCACTCCCTGTCTTCTGAGTGACTTCCAGGCCATGAAATTTTGCCCTAGAACAACTTTGTGGGTGGACTTCGGAATTCAGTCTCCAAAGTGCACTGATTTCTGTAGTTTCCTTTTCTGGATACTCTTGGTATACATCTGCATTCCTCTTAGAGTGGGTGGCCCCCAAAACAGCAAAACAATAAGTGTAAAAACGATTATGGATATTGTTCCTCACTCACACCAGACAAATTTATCAGCTTCTTACATGCAGTTATGTTATCTTCCATTGATGTTGTATGTTTGGGCTTCATGAGCTGGACTAGTAGGTACATGGTCCTTACCCTACGCAGGCCAAGCAACAGACTCTCACCCAGATTTTCCCACGAGGCCAGAGCCTCAGGTACTATCCTGATCCGAGTAAGCGCCTTTGTCTTCTTTATTGTCTCTCTTCCATTTTGACTCTTTGCGATACACTGATTGTGAATCCAAAGCAGTGGCTGATGGACATCACTGTGCTAACAGCATCATGTTTCCCTGCTTTCAACACCTTTCTGTTCGCTAGCAGCGACACTCCTGTCTCTAAGTTCTTCCTTGATCTCTGCATGAGGGGGAAAAAAGTTCCCTAATCTAGCTTACCAGCTATAACTATCCTCATTTCTTCTGTTAGGTCAATTATCAATTTGTATTTTTAACTTTTTAAATTACATAATTACCCGTGCAAATTATTCTGCTAGAATTACTGATATAATGGTAGATAAAAAAACTCTTGTTAAGTGAGCAAACAACAACTCTATACCAAAATTACAAATTACTTTTTAAGAAACAAACACATAACATATATATATATAATGTGTATACATATACACACACATACACACAGGCAAACCCAGACAGATGCATCTCTGTGTACACAGAATTTTTAAGAAGTTACCATTGCATAAACATTTCTTTTCCCACAAGATACAATAATTAGATTTTTCACTTGGTTAAACAAGAAACAACTGGTTCTAAGCAGAGTGATCCGTGTTAAAACCAAGACTTGATCTGTATCATAACTGCAGTTACACCCTTCCCCAGAAATGTACTCATACAGTGTTAGCAACGAATTTTCTGGCCAGTACCAATGGGATCATCTGTCACGTGGACCTTCTCCATTCCTCAAAGGAAGATGTGGTAACCTATCTAAAAAGAACTTTTCTCCAAAGGAAGATAACATCTGAAATAATTCCTTTTCCTATTTATGATTTTTTTTATTTTTTTATTGAAGGATAATTGCTTTACAGAATCTTGCTGCTTTCTGTCAAACCTCAGCCTGAATTAGTCATCAGTTCAGTTCAGTTCAGTCACTCAGTTGTGTCTGACTCTTTGCGACCCCATGAATTGCAGCACACCAGGCCTCCCTGTCCATCACCAACTCCCGGAGTTCACTCAGACTCACGTCCATTGAGCCAGTGATGCCATCCAGCCATCTCATCCTCTGTCGTCCCCTTCTCCTCCGGCCCCCAATTCCTCCCAGCATCAGAGTCTTTTAGGTATACATATATCCCTTTGAACATCCCTTTTGAACTTCCCTCCCATCACCCTGCCATCCCAGGCCTCTAGGCAGATATGGAGCCCCTTTGTTTCTTAGCCAAACAGCAAATTCCCCTTGGCTATCTATTTCACATATGCTACACATGGACATCAACAGATAGTAAACACCGAAATCAGATATTCTTTGTAGCCAAAGATGGAGAAGCTCTATACAGTCAGAAAAAACAAGACAGGGAGCTGACTGTGGCTCAGATCATGAACTCCTTATTGCCAAATTCAGACTTAAATTGAAGAAAGTAGGGAAAACCATTAGACCATTTAAGTATGACCTAAATCAATCCCTTATGATTATACAGTGGAAGTGAGAAATAGCTTTAAGGGACTAGATCTAATAGAGTGCCTGATGAACTATGGACGGAGGTTCCTGACATTGTACAGAAAACAGGGATCAAGACCATCCCCATGGAAAAGAAGTGCAAAAAAGCAAAATGGCTGTCTGAGGAGGCCTTACAGATAGCTGTGAAAAGGAGGGAAGCGGAAAGCAAAGGAGAAAAGGAAAGATACAAGCATCTGAATGCAGAGTTCCAAAGAATAGCAAAATAGAGATAAGAAAGTCTTTTTCAGCAGTCAATGCAAAGAAATAGAGGAAAAGAACAGAATGGGAAAGACTAGAGATCTCTTCAAGAAAATTAGAAATACATTTCATGAAAAGATGGGTTCGATAAAGGAGAGAAATGGTATGGACCTAACAGAAGCAGAAGATATTAAGAGGTGGCAAGAATACACAGAAGAACTGTACAAAAAAGATCTTCACGACCCAGATAATCATGCTGGTGTAATCACTCACCTAGAGCCAGACATCCTGGAATGTGAAGTCAAGTGGGCCTTAGAAAGCATCACTACGAACAAAGCTAGTGGAGGTGATGGCATTCCAGTTGAGTTATTTCAAATCCTAAAAGATGATGTGAAAGTGCTGCACTCAATATGCCAGCAAATTTGGAAAACTCAGCAGTGGCCACTGGACTGGAAAAGGTCAGTTTTCACTCCAATCCCAAAGAAAGGCAATGCCAAAGAATACTCAAACTACTGCACAATTGCACTCATCTCACATGCTAGTAAAGTAATGCTCAAAATTCTCCAAGCCAGACTTCAGCAATATGTGAACTGTGAACTCCTTGATGTTCAAGCTAATTTTAGAAAAGGCAGAGGAAACCGAGATCAAATTGCCAACATCTGCTGGATCATGGAAAAAGCAAGAGAGTTCCGGAAAAACATCTATTTCTGCTTTACTGATATGCCAAAGCCTTTGACTGTGTGGATCACAATAAACTGTGGAAAATTCTGAAAGAGATGAGAATACCAGACCACCTGACTTGCCTCTTGAGAAACCTGTATGCAGCTCAGGAAGAAACAGTTAGAACTGGACATGGAACAACAGACTGGTTCCAAATAGGAAAAGGAGTACGTCAAGGCTGTTTATTGTCACCCTGCTTATTTAACTTATATGCAGAATACATCATGAGAAACGCTGGGCTGGAAGAAGCACAAGCTGGAACCAAGATTGCCGGGAGAAATATCAATAACCTCAGATATGCAGATGACACCACCCTTATGGCAGAAAGTGAAGAGGAACTAAAAAGCCTCTTGATGCAAGTGAAAAAGGAGAGTGGGAAAAGTTGGCTTAAAGCTCAACATTCAGAAAATGAAGATCATGGCATCTGGTCCCATCACTTCATGGGAAATAGATGGGGAAACAGTGGAAACAGTGTCAGACTTTACTTATGGGGGCTCCAAAATCACTGCAGATGGTGACTGCAGCCATGAAATTAAAAGACGCTTACTCCTTGGAAGGAAAGTTTTGACCAACCTAGATAACATATTGAAAAGCAGAGACATTACTTTGCCAACAAGGGTCTATCTAGTCAAGGCTATGGTTTTTCCAGTGGTCATGTATGGATGTGAAAGTTGGGCTGTGAAGAAAGCTGAGCGCCGAAGAATTGATGCTTTTGAACTGTGGTGTTGGAGAAGACTCTTGAGAGTCCCTTGGACGGCAAGGAGATCCAATCAGTCCATCCTCAAGGAGATCAGTCCTGGGTGTTCGTTGGAAGGACTGATGCTGAAGCTGAAACTTCAATACTTTGGTCACCTCATGTGAAGAGGTGACTCACTGGGAGTCTCTGATGCTGGGAGGGATTGGGGGCAGGAGGAGAAGGGGACAACGGAGGATGAGATGGCTGAATGGCATCACTGTCTCAATGCACATTAGTTTGGGTAAACTCCAGGAGTTGGTGATGGAAAGGGAGGCGTGGTATGCTGTGATTCATGGGGTCACAAAGAGTCGGACACAACTGAAGGACTGAACTGAACTGAATATAAGTTTCCTTGTTATTCATTTCGTCCGTCTCACCATCTCCTCCCCTCTCCCCATGTCCACAAGTTTTATGATGTCTTTGTGCTGCCTTAAAGAAACCTTTCTGTTTCTGTGGCACTTTGAAGCTTCTCTGAACTTGCTTGACTGACACTGTCAGATTCATGAATCATTCAATAAAGCCATTTAGAAATTTTATTTATTTATTTTTGGGTCCACTGGTTCTTCCTTGCTGTGCCTAGGCATTCGTTAGTTTAGTTGCTGCAGGGCAGCAGGGGGATGGGGGGTGGTGTAACACTCTAGTTGTGGGGTGAGGGCTGTTTATTGTAGTGGCTTCTTTTGTTATGGTGCACAGGCCCTAGGTTGGAAGTCTTCAGTAGCTACTGTACAGGGGCTCAGCTGCCCCCAGCATGTGGAATCTTATCAGACCAGCAATGGAACCCATGTCCCCTGCCCTGGGAGGTAGATTCTTGACCATTGCACCACCAGGGAAGTCCAAATCATTTAGATTTGTAACACATACTCAGTTGAATTTTGTTTTTCAACAAGTTTCTATTTTACAGATGTACAGACAGTAGTACTCCTTAATAAACAATAGCAAAGGTGATATTTCATGAGAAACTGGCAACTGTATATTAAAAAAAGAACATACGTATACATAAGATTTGCATTTCTTAAGATCCAATAATTTCATGTTTAATGGATAAAACGATGTTTCTGAGTTCAGCACAGTCACTGACTAAGAGGAAGGCGAGGCCCAGATCCCACGACGTCCATCTTTGTCACAGCGGCCCAATATGTCTCCTCTATCTTGTCTCCTGTCTTGACTCTCGCACAGAGTCGGACACGACTGAGCGACTGAACTGAACTGAACTGATCTTGTCTTCTATGGTGCAGGTGATTTTTTTCCTTTAAAGTCCCAGACAAAACTCACTAAAGTTCACAAAAATGACTTAAACGCCTCAGTCTGGGTTACATTTAAGGGACAGTATGATAGTGTATCATCACTGTCATCTATCAGGGCATGTTCACTACAGCTGCATGGAATCTAAATTATTATCCAAACACTTCGGAGATCAATAGCTTTGAAGGCTTTCTAAATGCTCTTCGAATTCCTCAGAAATTGTCCTTAGCCCCTTGCAGAGGAAGCGAAGCTTCTAGCCTACCTGGAAGAACAGGGAGGTCAGTTTTGAGCAGCCCAGAGGGTTGCCTGACCCTGGGAGGTTCTAGCAGACTCTCTCAGGCTGCAGGCCTTTGCCTGCCCGAACTCCATTATCCAGAGCGCTAAGCGCTGAGCGGCAGCGGAGCCCGCCCAATGAACATCCAGAATTTCGACGTTTCCGGGGGGTGGGCTCACGGGGTGAAGGCGGGACTTACGGTGTTTTCATAGCGGTTCTTTGAGCGGTTTTCCAGGGCCGAAGGGTCGGGGTTGAGGTGACAGAGAAGGCGCGAGAAGACGCTTTGTCCCCAAGGACCAGAGGCGGTCCTACAGCCGGGCACATCGCTACCTGCACGGCGGCCTGGAGACGCTGGTGCCGGGTCCTTCCGGGACGCTCGGCCGGCCCCTCTCCGCCCACCGAGTCCGATGGCGGTGGCGGCGGCGGCGCTGAGGGACACTCCTCAGGTAAACGCTGATCAGTCCGGCCCTCCTCGGCTTCATCCTAACAGACGCTAAAGCCCCGAGCGCCTGCTCACGTGCCCACAGCTCAGAGCGGGGCATCCAGGACGGCGATGCGGGGGTGGGCGGGGCCTTCTGTTTGACCGACAGCACGGTGGCGCCGGGCACAGGGTGATGGGCGGAGGGATGCGCAGGCGCAGAGATGTGGCGGTCCGACTGAGGCAGGAGAATTCCTGGAAACTGGGCAGTGGCACCCCACTCCAGTACTCTTGCCTGGAAAATCCCATGGAGGAGGAGTCAGGTAGACTGCAGTCCATGGGGTCGCTAAGAGTCGGATACGACTGAGCGACTTCACTTTCACTTTTCACTTTCATGCATTGGAGAAGGAAATGGCAACCCACTCCAGTGTTCTTGCCTGGAGAATCCCAGGGGCGGGGGAGCCTGGTGGGCTGCCGTCTATGGGGTCGCACAGAGTCGGACACGACTGAAGCAACTTAGCAGCAGCAGGGGTCCATCTGATGGCTGCAGGGAACTGTGTGGGTATGCTGTCCCATCTGCAGTGGCAGACTGAGGAGTTGTACCTTCCTTCTTGAGGCCTTTGAAGCCATGGAAAATTAAAAAAATTGGAGGATAAGTACTTTACAGAATTTTGTTGTTTTGTATCAAACCTCAGCATGAATCAGCCATAGGTATACACCTGATATGAAGAACTGACTCATTTGAAAAGACCCCGATGCTGGGAAGGATTGAAGGCGGGAGAAGGGGACGACAGAGGATGAGATGGTTGGATGGCATCACCGGCTCAATGGACATGAGTTTGAGTAAACTCCGGGAGTTGGTGATGGACAGGGAAGCCTGGCGTGCTGCAGTCCATGGGGTCGCAAAGAGTCGGATACAACTGAGAGACTGAACTGAATTGAACTGATAGATATATCCGGTCCCCTTTGAACCTCCTCCCCATCCCACCTCTCCAGGTTGATACGGAGCCCCTGTTTGAGTTTCCTGAGTCATACAGCAAATTTGGAGCCATGGAAAATTGTGAGGCAAAGAAAAGTGACATAAGTTAGGTTTGCAAAATCACCAGAGTCTGTTCAATGAAAGAAGTAATCGTAGGGATGCTGAGGACACTGAAGCAGATGGAGTTTGGGGTTTTTTTCCAAGGACGCACAATTGCTGAGAGTGAATAGAGGTTAGACACTCGTGGAACCTGGTTCAGATGCCCCCAGGTGTGTAGGGAAGGTCTCAGTCCCTGGAAAATTGCCAGGATCACATCCCTCTAAGACCTACCACTTCCCACAGGTTTCCATGGCTGCAGAGGTGCTTTTGGAATCTAATCGGGTAAGTGGAGATTACCCTCACTAGTTGCAACCCTGTGTTAGTCACTCAGTCGTGTTTGCAAACCCATGGACTATAGCCTGCCAGGCTCCTCTGTCCATGGAATTCTCCAGGCAAGAATACTGGAGTGGATGCCATTCTCTTCTCCAGGGGATCTTCCTGACCTGGGGATCGAACCCAAGTCTCCTGCCTCAGAGGCAGATTCTTTACCGTCTGAGCCACCAGGGAAGCCTTCTAATTTTCTCCAAATTTGAGTTGTTATGAAACGTGTCACCTGGCATTTTCCCAGCCCTTGGGTGTGCAGACCTCGGAGAATCCTAGCTCAGTCCTGAGTCCAGTCTAAGCATTATATGAAAGGGCTCCCGTTTCAGGCCACCAATAGAAAGAGTTGTGGAAGCTTGTCACAAAAACAGGAAGTGCTTAGAGGTGAAGCTAAGTTGGTTCAGGGAATTGCAGGTCTCCTTCCTTCCTGGTGAGAATAAACTGGCTGTGGGGAGCAGCAGTCAGACCTGGAATGACTGTCTGTGAAGTCGGGCATCTATTCTGGAGGCAGTGGGAGGTGTGGATCAGATGAGGGAGGCGATTTCTTCTGGGTCTTTACAGGCTCCACTGGTTGCAGAGTGGACAGCAGCGTGAACAGAGCGGTTAGTGGGAGAGTGAGGAGAGAGCAGACAGCTATGGCACCAAGGTCGGGAATCTCTTCTGAGCCCTTAGGAGGAAGATGGAGATGGGGTAGACGTGCGAGGAGGTGGATTGTGGGTCTTCAGGAGTGAGGCAGTTGATGGTCTCATCTGTCTGTATCCTGACAGGGCAGTGTGACCTTTGAGGATGTGGCTGTGTACTTCTCCTGGGAGGAATGGGCTCTCCTTGATGAGGCTCAGAGATGCCTGTACCACGATGTGATGCTGGAGAACTTTGCACTTACATCCTCACTGGGTAAGCTCTTCTACGTGCCCCTGTGCCCTGGGCCAAGCTCTGTGCTTCTCTTTTCTCCAGGGGCAGGTGTGTCCCTAGTTGCCTGGATTTGTGCTGTGTTTACAAGGGCTGGGCTGAGTGCTCGCCTCCTCATCTGTGTCAGCACAGCACCTACTGCCCCAAAGCCTCCTAGGGAAGAGTTTGGTTTCACTGTTGTTTTGTCAGCCTAATGGACCCCCATGCCTTGCCCTCTGCCTCACTGGGTGACTCTCTAGCACCATAGCACCCTAGTGTAGCACCCTTCTTTCCTATAGCTCACATTTGTGTCTGACTGTGCTGGAAGTGTAGGCACTTACATAGTCACTGCTTATACAAACGTTATTGACAGACCCTTAGTTAAGGTTCTTTTTGCTTTATTTCACTTGGAACATGTATACAAAACATTTACCAGTTTCTTTTTTTTGGCCACACTGCTGCCTTCAAAATCTTAGTTCCCCAATCACAGCATGAACCCATGCCTTGGCCACTGGACCACCAGGGAATTCCCACAGATATTTAATTTGTATCCTCTTCATTTGCTGCATTCATTTATTCTAGAAGTTTTGTGGTGCAGTCATCACAATTTCATGAGCTGTGGATCCCTTTTGTCTTTTTTCTTAAAGCTCCGTGTAGAACTTCCAATACTACAATGAATACTAGTGGTAGAAGCTGGCATCATTTTCTTGTTTCTGATTTTGGAGTATTTCTGACATTTGGAGGACAGACTCCTTATTGCCCATCCTGACTCCTAGAAGCTGTTCTTGGAACATGTACAAAGTCCCCACCCCAAGGGCTCAGAGGTAGGGAGTGGAAGGATGACTACTATGACCATGATAAGAGCGGAAAGGGACACAATTAAAGCAGTTGAGCATGGCGGAAGAGTTGCATTAGACTAATTCTACTGGTGTAGTCATCCAGAAGGGAAGTCAGATTCCTGGTTCTTACTACTGTGCTATCTTCCCTTCAGCTACGGCCTTAGGAATTTTTTTTGTAATATTTAATAGGTTTCTGGTGGTCTCCTGTGTGCTGAGTTGTCTGGGCCTGTTTTGGCTACTGACTTGTCCTGTCATTCCCTTATGATTTTGGTTCTCTTGGGTACATGCAGATCTTCAGGTGGGGCACAGAAAAAGTCCTCTGAGCTTCACAGGATGGACATGACTCCATTCTCAACAAGATGGGCTCAGAGCAGACCTGACCCAGATGAATGAAAGTTGACAGAGGACATGACTTCAGGTGTTGGTTGAAATCATACCAGGAACCTATCCTGTTTTACTTCTGTATTGGTGCCATTGCCAGGAGCCACGCCTCACTCCTTTCCCTTCTCAATTCTTGACACTGTGCTGACTTGTCATTTCTATTAGTCATTTCTACTCTGATTCCAGCTGAGAGCTACTCTCCACCTGTCTATCCTGCTTACCTCACTCATTCCTCACACTGTTTCCTACTCAGACATTGCCATGTTCTAAAGGGTGCAGGTATTTAATAGTCCTTAAATACTGTTACCTTTGTTTCAGTCAGATTTTTCTGGGACTGGACTGGACTTCTGCACAGCATCACATGTCATCAGCAGATATAATCCTGCTAAAATCTATTGACAGATCTTCCTCAGTGGTCCAGTGGTTAAGACTCTGTGGTTGTACTGCAGAGGGCACTGTTTCAATCCCTGTTTGGGGGACTCTCATCCCACATGCCAAGTGGCATGGCTGCAAAAAAAGAAAAGCTGCTGACAGAAAAATGAGTTACAGCACAAACGTTTCCTCATGTCCTGTGCCCAGTGAGACCCGCACCATTCCGTGAACTTAGGGACCCAGTGGTGCACAGCAGTTGCTTCCTCAAGATGAGATTTCCTGAAAGCAGTTTCATGAACTGATCCTTTGATGTGTTGAGTTACGTTTGTGATGGTTTTGCCTCTTCTCAATAAGGTTAACATGTACTTCACCATCACTTCTTTAATTTCAGGCTGTTGGCACGGAGTAGAAGATAAGGAAGCACCTTCTGAACGGAGCATTTGTAGAGGAGCGTCACAGATCAGGACTCTCAAGGCAGATTCGTCTCCCCAGAAGGGCCAGCCCTTTGAGATGTGTGGCACAGACTTGAGAGATATTTTGCACTTTCCTGAGCACCAGGAAACACATCTAGGGCAGAAACCATACACATGTGGAAATCGATTCTATATCTCTGCTAACCTTCAGCAATACCAGGGGCAACACATTGGAGAGAAACCCATCAGAAGTGCTGTGGACACAGCCTTGATTATAAACAGCTGCACAACCCATGTGTCAGGGAAACCCACTGTCTATGGGGAGACTGGGAACGACTTCTTTGTCAATGTGGGATTTTTCCATCAACAGGTCATTCACACTGAGGAGAAGCCAAACAATAGTAATGAGTGTGAAGCTGTCTCTCACAATGGAAAAAGGCATGAGAACTGGGAAGAAGGCAACAAAGCCTTCCACTGCACAGATACACTTGTTGAGGACCAACGAGTCCTCACTAGAGAAGGGCTTTATGAGTGCAGCAAATGTGGAAAAGCCTGTACTCGAAGATGTAACCTCATTCAGCACCAGAAAGTCCACACTGGAGAAAGGCCTTATGAATGCCATGAATGTGGAAAATTGTTTACCTACCTCTCCAGCTTCATTATACACCAGAGAGTTCACAGTGGAGAAAGACCTTATGAATGCAGCGAATGTGGGAAATCGTTTAGCCAAAGCTATAGCCTCAACAGCCATAGGAAAGTTCACACAGGAGAAAAACCTTATGAGTGCAGGGAATGTGGGAAGTCTTTTAGTCAAAGATCTAATCTCATTCAGCATCAGAGAGTTCACACTGGAGAAAGGCCTTATGAGTGCAGTGAATGTGGAAAATCTTTTAGCCAAAACTTTAGCCTCATTTACCACCGGAGAGTTCACACTGGAGAACGGCCTCATCAGTGCAGTGAATGTGGAAAATCCTTTAGCCGAAGCTCTAGCCTCATTCACCACAGAAGACTTCATACTGGAGAGAGGCCTTATGAGTGCAGTAAATGCGGGAAATCCTTTAAGCAAAGCTCCAGCTTTAGCTCACATCGGAAAGTCCACACAGGAGAAAGGCCTTATGAGTGTGGGGACTGCGGGAAATCATTTAGCCATAGCTCCAACCTCAAGAATCACTGGAGGGTTCACACTGGAGAAAGGCCTGTTGAGTGCAGTGAATGTGGGAAATCATTTAGCTGTAAATCTAACCTTGTTAAACACCTGAGAGTTCACACTGGAGAAAGGCCTTATGAGTGTGGGGAATGTGGAAAATCGTTTAGCCAAAGTTCCAGCCTCATTCAGCACCAGAGAGTTCACATTCGAAAAAGGTCCTGAGTGCAGTGAATGTTGAAAAAGAACTTCTCAGCTAGAAATATGACCTCATTCAACCCCAGAGATGTCACACCAGTGAAAGGCCTTAGATACGCTGGGATGTACAGTTTCCTTCTAGTATATTTACACTGGAGAAGTTGTGACTGAGCCATCTAATGCATCTGAAAATCTACACTGGGGAGATTCCCCTTAAGTTCCAGGTATGTAGGAATCTTTAAGAAGCTGTGCTTTACTTTATTAGGGGCTTCCCTTGTGGCTCAATTACCTGCCAGGCCCTTTCCAGCTTTATGTCACTGCCAGTTTCCTTTCTATCACCTGGCAGGTTCACAGTGTGGAAATTACCTCCCAGCATGCTCAGGGAAGCTGGCTTCGGTCCCGTCCCTTTCTGTGGAGGGAAGTAAGGAGTAGTCTTAGCTCTTATGGCGTCCTCATTCCTTTCTCATTTCGAAACTAGGGCACGAACCTCACTCAATTTGGGCCCACTGGACCCAGTTTCACTTCTGTTGGTGACTTGCCATCAGGGACTGCATTTTCAGGGACATGTTAGTTTCTGGTGACACTTCTGATTTTCCCAGCCTCCAAGTCACCAAGCTGAGAACAGCATGCCTTTTATTCCTTTGCATTTTGCAATGATAAAGGCATTAATGTTTCAGCTCTCTTTGGTCTGGGCCTTCTATTCACTTTATATGAGGTGATCGGAATAAAATTGGGCTCTACCAGCATTAATGATGGCACAACTTTCATGGGGGGTCCTGCGCCTTGTGTGCCTCACATCAGTATGATTGAAGAATGTAGCTCTCTTTGTGGGGTTGGCCTAATGTAAATACATTGTTGCTCAAAGTCTCCTCAGAAAGACTGCAAGGCTTTGGGGTCCTGATTTGTGGCCTGTGTATCAGGGTTTTTTGTGGGCTCAGAAAACATCTGAGGAGCCATGAAGTTGTGACAACCTCCAGTGCTTCTGGAAACATGAATTGTTATTCACAGTGAATGATCACATAATGCTCAGCAGTTAACCTATAAAAGAACCACATGTCCTGATCCCTAGAATTCACTAGGTAGTTCACTGTAAGTCTACAGAGCTGGAGGAAACCATGTTCGTCAAGTAACCCTGGAGCGGAGGAGATTGTAGTGAAGTAGGTGGAGTGTGTCCTAACATTGCATCAGCAGATGCTCCAGTGACTGTGACTGTGCAGTATCAGTGTGCATAGATGCCTGAACATCTGGAATGTTCAGCCAAAGGCCATTGCCACAGAGGCAGAGAAACAAACAGAGAAAGATCCCTTCATCCACAGTGTGGCTCTGTGATCAGCCAGCATTCCTGTTAACTCAGGTGGGAAGACATCTATTCTCATCAGTATTTGCTGCCACTAAGACAAGGGTGCTTCTCCAAGGTCATCAGAAAGGAAAGGCAATATAGGATTGCGAGACACGAGGAGTTTTCATTTTGGTTTTGGTTGTTCTTTGAGGCTTCCAGGATCATAGTTCCCTCACCAGTGACTGAACCCTGGGCCATGGCAGTGAAAGTGCCAATTCTTAGCCACTGGACCACTAGGGATTTCTCAAGATCTGATTTCTTAAAAAGTGTGACAGACCTAGATTTTTCTTTTGAGTCATTTTGTAAATTCTTATTCAGGTGTAGTTGACATATGATATAGTGTATCTATTTGAAGTGCAGAATCTAAATATTTTGAGATTCTTAAGTGGTAATATATAAGTAGTACATTCTTTATTGCTGAATAGTAGCATTTCTATAGTTACATTGTTCATCCATTCATCTGGTTATGGTCACTTGGGTTATTTCTACTGTGGGTTATTGTAAATAAAGGTGCTAGAACGTTTATATGTAATTCTGTATGTATGGATGGATTTTCACTTACACTGTTAGTAATTCAAAGTATAAAGCCTGAGTCATAGAATAGGTGAATGTTTAACTTATGAAACTGACAAACTATGATCTACATTTATAGATTGTTTTTACATACCCACCAGGAGCGTGTAAAATGCTTCCAATTTCTGGCCAATACTTGGTATGGTCAGTCTTTTGGATTTCCTTAAATTTTGAATTTAAGGAAGTAGTCATTTTAATTACATCTCCCTAAGGAATAATGATGTTGATCTTTCTTTTTCCACATGGTTTATTTGCCATCTGTATGTCTTCTTGGTAAAATATCTGTTCATATCTTTCACCTATTTTTCTTTTCATTAACAAATAAAAAGCTCCTTTTTATCCTCAATTTTTGTGTGTGCTATATACAATGTAATTACCACATATACCATGTAGTTTAAATTTAATCTGCACTATCCACATATTTTTAAATCTAGACTTTCAATAATATAACGAAGTCCAGGTTTGTAGTGTTTTCCAGTTTTTTGAATACAAATATTCTTAGCATGGCCAATTTCAAACTAACAACATGGTGTCACTGAACATGGAGTTGGGAAAAGTTGATAGAGGTACATCATTCCAACTCAATCATACTGATCCAGTAGCAACAAATGATAATGAAACTTGGTAACAGCAGAATCTAACACAACACCATAAAGCAATTATCCTTCAACTAAAATATTTTAACCGTCCCTCCCCCCAAAAACATAGTAAAATTACTATGAAGTGACAAGTTCTGAACATTTGTGTAAGGTGTAACCCCTGGGTGGAGGAAATGGCAACCTACTCTAGTATTCTTGCCTGAAAAATCCCTTGGACAGAGGAGTCTAGCAGGCTACCATCCAGGGTCTTGTAAAGAGCTGGATACAACTGAACACACACATAAGGTATACCTGACTGAACATAGAGTGCATGTATTTAGGATGTACATTTTTATGTTTTAATACATACTTTTACCCAAAAAATCATTATTTTCATTGGAAACAAAAGATAATCTATAATGCCCTTACTCAGTTAATTTAAATACTTAAATGCTTTAAAAAATAAACAGAGCAAGAAAGATATTTAAAATAAAGGCAATTCTTGACCCGGGGCGGGGGGGTGGGGGTGGGGAGACAACAACTGAACTTTGAAGAGGTTTTCCTCAGAAAGGATCAAAATAATGCACATTAATTAAAAATTGAGATGCAGGGATTTCTCTGGTGGTCCAGGGGCTGGGATGCCATGCTTCCAATGTAGAGGACCCAGGTTCAATCCCTCAACAGGGAACGAGATCCCATATGCTACAACTAAGACCAAGCACTGCCAAATAATTAATTTTTAAAAATTGAGATGCAGTTTCCAGCAGTTTATTTTGGAGTCAAAACTATACTCTTTTCAGTGTGAATGCTCTAGAAGTTTGTGTCTTTGTTCTTTGTTAACAGAAAATTCATGAGTAAATCATAATTTATAATGATTAGAGCTCTGTGTTTGGGAATTTCAATAAATTTGAAAACAAAGGAGCATACTTACAGTTTGCTATGCTCTAGCATTCTCAGTGAAATTAAAAGACGCTTACTCCTTGGAAGAAAAGTTATGACCAACCTAGACAGCATATTCAAAAGAGAGACATTACTTTGCAGACTAAGGTCCGTCTAGTCAAGGCTATGGTTTTTCCAGTGGTCATGTGTGGATGTGAGAGTTGGACTGTGAAGGCTGAGCGCCGAAGAATGGATGCTTTTGAACTGTGGTGTTGGAGAAGACTCTTGAGAGTCCCTTGGACTGCAAGGAGATCCAACCAGTCCATTCTGAAGGAGATCAACCCTGGGATTTCTTTGGAAGGAATGATGCTAAAGCTGAAACTCCAGTACTTTGGCCACCTCATGCGAAGAGTTGACTCACTGGAAAAGACTCTGATGCTGGGAGGGATTGGGGGCAGGAGGAGAAGGGGACAACCGAGGATGAGATGGCTGGATGGCATCACGGACTCGATGGATGTGAGTCTGAGTGAACTCCGGGAGATGGTGATGGACAGGGAGGCTTGGCGTGCTGCGATTCATGGGGTCGCAAAGAGTCGGACACGACTGAGCGACTGAACTGAACTGAACTGAGCATTCTCAGTATTATCATCTGTATTTAAGAGGAGCAAAATTTATAATTTGTAGTTATCCAGTACATTTAAACTAGGACTGTTTTCTGTCACATTTCAGGTTCCATATTTCATACATTCTATAACAACATGTCCATAGCACTAAAGTTTTGGGAAGAAAATAGCTGCCCATTAGTCACAGTTCCAGGGTTAGACTTTTTTTCCCGACCATACTGTGACCGCTGCTTTGGGAGCTTGGAATCTTAATCACTGAACCACCAATTTTTGCAGGCATCTGGCAGGGGCTAAAACAGCACTATGGGAATGAATCAAACAGCCAGGAGGTCAGATAGATGGAGTGAGAAAAGACGTATGTAAAAGAAAAGACGTATGTAATTAAGTGAATCTGAATGTTTCTGGAAGGATCTACAGCCATAAATGTGTTTCCTTCCAGATTTATACAAGTGGGTTGGAAACTGTGTTAAATTTATCCTCATATCTATTCTTGCCTGGAGAATTCCATGGATAGAGGAGCCTGGCAGGCTATAGTCCATGGGGTCACAAAGAGTTGGACACAACTGAGTGACTTAACACTTTCACATGTATGTACATGAACAGGAAATAACTAAAGTAGTCAGCAAAATAGTAATAATTTAATTAATTAAATGATAAAACAGAAAGGCCAGAAATAATTTTGAAGATATATCAAAAAGATATGTGGGGACTTTCCTGGTGGCCCATGGTTAGAATCTGCCTTCAGTGTGGAGGATGTAGGTTCGATTCATGGGAGGGGAACTAAGATCCTACATGCCCTGGCGCAACTACGCCCCCACCCACCTCAACTATAGTGCTGCGAACTAGAGCCCACACGTGCTCTGGAGCCTGAATGCCCCAAGGAAGATCCCGTGTGCCACACCAGGACCCAACACAGCCAAGATTGAATGTTTTTTCAAAATACATGTTTAACATACAAATCATGTTCATTAACTTGAAGTGAGAAGTAACCAATTTTGTTTACATCTGAGACAGTGTCATAGATAGATACTAAGTGTCCTAGGAGGAACAGCATCTCGTGGTGACTTAGCCTGGTGACCAGCATCCCCCTGGTTCCATCCACTGAGATCCCTATAGCTCACTCATAATTGAAATGAACGTGCTATTCAATCTTCATATACCTATTCCAAGAGGCTCTCCTTCACCTACATAGGAACTCAATACAATACACCTTTACTTAGTTGCCCATGGGATACCTCAAATGTTCAGGTATCACATACAACCTCACTGGACAAGAACTTTATTGGACCCATCTGTGCTCAGGCACCCAAGTGTGGAGCTTCATTGATGACATACCCTTGTGAGGGGATTTGCAAGACACTTGTGCAAGACATACCTTCATTGTTGTGCTTACAGACAACAGATGGGCTACGGCCCCACACATTTCAGCGTCTTGCCAGCACAGTAAACTTCTTAGCTCCATCCAGTGTTTGTACGGGCTACTCTATTGCTGATGTGGTTAAAGGGCAACTTCTGATTTTGTCAGCTCCCACCAGTCTCAGAGGGGCCAGACCTATTGGATCTTTCTGACTTTTAGAGGCAATGTATTCTGCATTGATGACTAAGGCTTATTTATGTCGTCACTCAAAAATCATCCCTTTTGGGGCCTTTATGAGAGAAAGTCCTAGTCATTCAGATGGCCAACCATTCAACAGATACTTTTTTTGGCTGTGCCACACAGCATGCAGGATCTTCGTTCCTTCGATCAGGGATCAAACCTGTGCTCCCTGCATTGGGTACGTGGAGTCTTAACCACTGGACCGTGAGGAAATTTCCTAATGGGCACTTATTTTGGTGCCTCCTGGAGACTCCTTGGTCGAAGCTCTGCACACACCTCCTATGCTCTGTAGTCTCTGGGCCCATGATGGCAGTAAGCTACCCAGGGTCTTCTGGTACAAAGTGTTGTTTGTTTCAACGTCATGACATGGCATGTGAGCAACAACTGCTGGAGCTTACTCAACCTTCTGGTAAAGGAAGGCTTTCACAGGACCTGAACCTGTGACACTCTGTACCCAGTTACCTTATTTCCTCGGTTATTAAAGCAACACAACACCCAGGAAACTCAGTGCGACAGCAAGGCCTTGATACATGACAGAGCTGTTCCTGGAGCTCTGGTGTTTCCCACTTGCAGGAAGAGGTGGCCTTGGTCCTCAGTCTCTTGCCAAAGGTCACAGTACTGAAGGACAGCTCTCCTCTCCTTGATGCTTGGCTACTTGAGCATACACTTGGGATCAACCAGAAGACTCTTGGGAGTCCTTTGGACTGCAAAGCGATCAAACCAGTAAATCCTAAAGGAAATGAACCCTGAATATTCACTGGAAGGATTGATGCTGAAGCTCCAATACTTTGGCCATTTGATGCAAACAGCTGACTCACTGGAAAAACCCTCATGCTGGGAAAGATTGAAGGCAAGAGGAGAATGGGGGGTGCAGAGGATGAGATGGTTAGATACATCACCAACTCAATGAATAGGAATTTGAGCAAACTCTGGGAGATCGTGGAGGACAGAGGAAGCTGGCATGGGGTGGCAAAGAGTGGAAAATGACTTGGTGACTGAACAAGTGAACAATGGGAGATCGCACACTTTATTATAGTAATGCCACCAGTACATGTGCACGTGATGGAGCTCTCTGGAGGGCTCCCTTCAGAATGGATACAGCTCCTCAGTCATGTCTGACAGATAACTGTCAGATGTTAGATGCAGATGTATTTGGATTTTCTTAACTGCATGCTATTGTTTGGGTGTCATGATCTGGACTAGTGGGTACACGATCTCTGTCCTTCACAGGCACAAGCAGCAGGTCCAACACATTCACAGCAACAGTATTTCCCCAGACCTTCCCACAATGCCAGAGCCACACACGCCATCCTGATCCTGGTGACCTTCTTCCACTTTAACTCTCCCATTTCTACTCTTTCTGTTGCTATGATTGTAAATCCAGGCCAGTGACTGATGGACGCTGTGCTACTAGCTTCTTTCATGTTTCCCAGCTTCCAGCTCCTTTGTGCTTATCAGCAGTGACACTTGTTTCTCTAAGTTCTTTGCCTTCTGCACCAGAGAAAAATACTTTTCCTACTCTTGTTAAACATCTATAAGTTTTCTCTCATTTTGGCATTTGGATCAATTACTCACTTTGGGTTTTGTTTTTTGCTTTTTAAAATTAATTTTTATTCTTTTAAAATAGGTGATTATTATGTGCAATAAATTCTGCTACATCCTGGGGTAAAATGGTAAGAAGTATACCCCTGCCTTCAATTGCTAAAAACTTAAGTTATACGGTAATTAACCTAATTATGCTTCATTATCTAGTAGGATGTCCTGGGAAAATGGAAAGAAACATTAAACTAGGAGATACAATTTTTTATCATGTGCTTCTTCACACCACAGGGACACGATCCGCTTTGCTCCCCCACCAGACACCTCCCGATCAGGAATGTTTATGAAATGAAGGAAATCCATCTCAGGTAGGCCACTGGTTCATAATAGCTACAAGCCTGCAAGCCCTTACTGGCATTTTTATTTCTAGTCCCCATGCCCATATCCATGGCCAGAGAGGTCATGGGCAAAGTGACATGGCACATGTGGCTAAGCAGCCAAGTGACTATTTCTTTCTCATATAGCAAAATATACTAGCTTCTCATGTGATACTCAAATGTGTCCTGCTTCTGTGTGAAAGCAAACTGAACAATCAAGAGCTACACATCCTCCACATGGCTGAACACCCCTGGAGGCAATGTTTCTCTTCATCATCACAGCACCAAGCACCAAGCAACTAGAGGCCACCCCTATAGCATGAAATCCAAAGTTACTCAAAGCAAGCAATCCTAAATTGTTTACCCCACTCTGCCAGGCCTTTCCCACAGAACCTCAACACAGACAATGGTCTGAACACTCCCCACTCCTGCCTTATGTCTCATGCCTACCCTGATAACTGTCCCATGTGTTTCCAGGATCTGTGAGCATTACTGTTTTCCTGTTTTTCTCTTGTAGCCACACCTGACTGACCATCTCATAAATAATACAAGTCACTTTCGTAGATACTCCCTTTATTAAATGTCTGGTGGCTTGTACCATCCAGAAAATACAATCTTAACAATTCTCCATGGAAAATTCACCTTTTATTTTTTAAATTTATTTTTAATTAAAAAAATTACAGTAGAAAAAAGTAAAAATTTTAATTACAGTCAATTTACATTATACTAGTTTCAGGTGTACAGCACAGTCACTCAGTGTTTTACGGATTATACTCTACCAAGTGTTATTATACAATAATGGCTATAATTCTTTATCTGATACAGTATAAACTTGCTGCTGTTTTATAAATAGTTTTTAATCTTTTAATCCCATACACATAATTTGTCCCATCACACTTCTGTCTCTCCTTTGATAGTTTGTTTTCTATATCAGTGTAGTTGCTAAGTCATGTCCAGCTCTTTGAGACCCCATGGACTGTAGCCTGCCAGGCTCCCCTGTCCCTGGGATTCTCTAGGCAAGAATACTGGAGTGGGCTGCCATTTCCTCCTCCAAAGGATCACCCTGACCCAGGACTGAACCCACATCTCCTGCACTGGCAGGCAGGTTCTTTATCAGTGAGCCACGAGTGAAGCCCCTAAACCTGAGTTTCTTTCTGTTTTGCATGTGTATTCTTTTGTATTAAGTTGCACATAAGAGATATCATACAGTATCATACAAGTCTCTTCTCCACTCTTGGCTGCCCTAAACCCAGTGCAATGCTGTGGCATGGAGGTGCTGGGAACAGAGCATTACCAGGTGGATAATGGGATCATTCATTCACAGGAAAACCACAAATGTTGCTTTCCAGTGGATAGTCATGACCACTTAGCATGGAGTAGTGTATAAGCAGGACTCTTAAGGAGGGGGGGCAGGGACAGAGGATGGATTAGGTATTCTTTGAGTTCCCAAAGCTGGATTGGAAGGGAAAGAGGATCACAGTGACCAGACTCCCCTTGTTCTGAAAATAGGCAACCTGACATTGAATCCCAAATATCTGTCCATTGCTGGGAGGTAATAATTAGAAAACTCATCCTCTGTGCCTCAAATCCCTCCCTAGAAACGGTCCATTTGCTGCCTGATGACTGTACTTATGTCCTCCCACGCTGTTACGACCCCCAACTCCAACACTAGTGCTCTCCTCATTAGCTGCATTCGTGAGGCTCCTTCTCCAGTGTGAACTCTGATAACCAAATAGAACTGATCTACTATTAAGATTCTCCACATTCACTGCATTCAAAAGGCCTTTCTCTAGTGTGAATTCTCTGGTGATCAAAAAGACTGGACTTATTAATAAAAAGATTTCCCACATTCACTGCACTCATAAGTCCTTTCTCCACTGTTAACTCTGATGATACCAAAGGCCAGAGCTAGCAGTAGAAGATTTCCCACATTCACTGAACTCAAAGTTTTTCTCAATGGTGAACTCTCTGGTGATACCGAAGGCCATAGCTAGCAGTAAAAGATTTCCCACATTCACTGCACTCATAAGGTTTTTCTCCACTGTGAACTCTCTGGTGATACCGAAGGCTAGAGCTAGCAGTAAAAGATTTCCCACATTCACTGCACTTATAAGGTTTTTCTCCACTGTGAACTCTCTGATGATACCGAAGGCCATAGCCAGCAGTAAAAGATTTCCCACATTCACTGCACTCATAAGGCCTTTTTCCGTTGTGAACTCTCCGATGACGAAGAAGGCTCGAACTGCTAGTAAAACATTTTCCACATTCACTGCACTCATAGGGCCTTTCTTCAGTGTGAACTCTCTGATGATTACGAAGGCTCAACCTAACAATGAAAGATTTCCCACATTCACTGCACGCATGAGGCCTTTCTCCACTGTGAATTCTCTGATGATACCAAAGGCTAGAGCTAGCAGTAAAAGATTTCCCACATTCACTGCACTCATAGGGCCTTTCTCCAGTGTGGATTTTCCTACTGGAACTGAGGTGGTGCATTTGATTAAAGGATGTCCCATAGTCACTGCCCTTACACAGCACTTCCCTGCTGTGAACTTTCTGATGATATCGGATGCCAGCCAGAGTTATAAAAGATTTCCCACATACATTACAGGTATAAGGCCTTTCTGCTTTGTGAATTCTCTGATGTCTATGGAAATTGGAGTTGTTGATAAAAGATTTCCCACATTCATTGCACTTATAAGGCCTTTCTCCAGTGTGAATTCTTTGATGTACATAGAAAGAGGATTGATGGGTAAAACATTTTCCACATTGAGTGCATTCATATGGCCTTTCTCCGGTATGAATTCTCTGATGTCCAATGAAACGGTTCTTATAGGTAAAAGATTTATCACATTTCTTGCACTGATAAGGCCTTTCTCCAGTGTGGATTCGCCTATGAATCCTGAGATACTTTCTTTGGCCAAAGGATTTCCCACATTCAGTGCACTCGGAAGACCTTTCTCTAACGTGACCTTTCTGGTGCTGAACATGGTTACTTTTGTGAGTGCCACCTGTGAACTCACAAGACCGTTCACTAGTGAGGATTCTCTCATCTTGAACAAGTACGTCTGTGCGGCTGGAGGCTTTCTTGCCTTCTCCCGAGCTCTGATGACTTTTTCCACTGTGAAAAACAGCTTCACAGTCCTTACTGTTGTTTTGTTGATTCCTGGTGTTTTGGGCCTGTGGCTGAATTCCCATGTTGGCCACGAATTCCTTCCCAGTCTCACTGTATGGGGAGAGACTTCCTGATGCATGCGTTGTGCAGCTCTTCAAAAATGAGAGTTTCCCCGTAATATGTTGTAAAAGAGTCTCTCTCATGTGCTGCTTCTGGTGCTGCTGAATGTCTGCAGTGAAACAGAACTGTTTTCCATGTGCCCCACATGTGTTTGCTTTCTGTCCACTATTTGTTCCCTGCTCTTCAGTCAAATGCAAAATGTTTTTCAAGACCAGGATGCATATCTTACAGGGCTGGACCTTCTCAGCAGACGAATCTGTCCTGGGAGTCCCAATCTGTGACACTCCTGCAGATTTGCTCTGTTCAAAGGGTGTCTCTTCATCCCCAACTCCAGGCCAAGAACCTGAAAACAATAGTGAAGTCCATATTGACTTTAGTACAGGGAAATGCCACCATTACAACTGTACATCTGACACTTGAAAGAACAAGTCCACAAGACTGTGTTCAGGAAATGGAGCTGGGGTCAGACTGAGGAAGCAGCTGCTCTGTGTTACAGGGCTTTAAGGTTACAGAACAGATGAGGTCTCAGCAAACACAGGACACAAGGATTGGGTATGGAGCAAGGGTGAAAGGCCTTTTCTACAGTTCACTCTTATCAATAGCTTCTGCCTGGACCACAACTGCTAGTGACCTTTTCTCTGTAGAACTGTATGTCCAGGCCTCAGAAAATCTGACAGGAACAGGTATCTGGTGTTTAAGGAATATTAAGGGATACTCCTGTGTTTCAGGACATAAACAGTGTCAGAAAATACTCTGGAGGAAACACTGTGAAGACCAATAAAATAAATGGTTTAGAGAGGTGGTAGGCAATTAATCCTAGGCTGGAGTCAGAATAAAAATGAGAAGTAGGACTTCCCTGGTGCCACACTGGGTAAGAATCCAGCTACCAATTGAAGGGACATGGATTCGAGGCTGGGTCTGCAATGATTTCACATGCTGTGGAGCAACCAATACCGTGCACAGCTACTGAGCCTGTGTGCTACAACTACGGAAGCTTGCAGGCCTAGAGCCCATGCTCTGCAATGAGAGAAGCCACCACAATGAGAAGCCCACCTACCACAACAAAGAGTAGCCCGCACTCGCCACAACTATAGACAGCCCTTGCAAAGCAATGAAGATTCAGCCAAAATTAAAATAAATGGATAAATAAATAGTGAGAAGTAGAAGAAATTGTAAGCTGGTAGTGTCAAGAATGAAGAAAAGTCTATAGAAATGACTTGTGGCCACTAGCAATCACACTAAAGGCACCAGTCAAACAGGCTGGGTTCCTGAAATGACCTGAACACAGACCTGACATGAAGCTATCCCAGCTGCCATTCAACTTGGCCAGGCTACCTGAGAGTGCTTTGTGCTGAGACCAGAATCATGTCCATCCTGCAAACCATGAAGGACTGTCCACTCTCAGTTCAACAACTACATGGAAGGCAAATGATACAACTCTTAATAGAAGAGCAGGTCAGGTGAGTGGCCAACACCAGCCCAGAAGAACTCAGCACACAAACAGGGACAATATTTAAACACTGCAAAAGACGCTCTGATGGAACCAGATGAAAGGATGTGCAGCAGATGGAATACAAAATGTTAGGATTCCATCTCCTCACCTTAACAATACCTGTGCTGACAGAATCCAATGGTAGCTCTTGGAACTCGAATCTATTGAAGATCTGCAGTTTCCCAAGTTAAATTTATTTCAGTCAAGTTCAGTTCTTAGCCTCTGGAGCTACCCATTCCTCAACCCAAAGTGCCATGGCAGGCTACTGTGTACATGTTTCTAGAGCAGACTGCACATACTTTTCATGAGCCAGCATGGAAAATAAGGACCTAGTTAGTCCTCCAAATGTCAGTGATCTATAGTCTGACTGCTGGCTGCTGCTCCTGAATGCATGTGAGTAATACGGAGGAGGACACCCATTGCTGTAAATGGTACCACTGATACACAAATCTCTTCCCCCTCTGGCTGAAGATTTTAAGGGCCAGTGTCTCACCTCCTGTTCTTCATTTTTCTGTTTTTCCCTTTTGAGAGTGAAACATTTGAGGACTAAGGCAATCAAAAGCAAACACTGGGCTTCCCTGGTGGCTCAGTGGTGAAGAATCTGCCTGTCAGTGCAGGAAACAGGTTTAATCTCCCGTCTGGGAAGATCCCACATGCTGTGGAGCAACTACGTGCATGTGCCACAACTACTGAGCCTGCGCTCTAGAGCCTGGGAGCCACAACTACTGAGCCCATGTGCCACAATTACTGAAGCCCACATACCCTTGAGCCCGTGCTCTGCAACAAGAGAAGCCAGAGCAATGAGAAGCCCGTGCACTACTAGAGCGTAGCCCCTGCTCACAACAACTAGAGAAAAGCCTGTGTATCAACAAAGACCCCACACAGACAAGAAATGAATAATAATAAAGAAAATCATAAAAGACAACCACTTATATTGTGGAATTTTAAGTCATGGTGCACCCCCAAGGAAAGGCACACTGAAAAGCCTGTCAGTTTACATCTCATGTCAATATACAGGAAAGAGACACCCTAAAAACATCAAAAACAAGGAGAACCACCCCTCCCCCCACCGCCCAGCAAACCCTGGTTAATGGCAAGCACAGTATTTCCAGAGTTACAATCATAAGATGCCAACATTCAGTTTTCAACAACAAAAACTCACAAGGCATACAAAGGAAAGGACAATAACAATCAACAGCCGCTGTACCTTATGAAAAGGTACAAAAAGAATAGATGGTAACCGTGCTTAGTTGCTCACTCATGTCCAACTCTTTGCAACCCTATGGACTGTAGCCTGCCAGGCTCCTATGTCCATGGGGATTCTCCGGGCAAGAATACTGGAGTGGGTTGCCACACTCTCCTCCAGGGGATCTTTCTAACCCAGGGATCAAACCCAGGTCTCCCGCATTGCAGGTGGATTCTTTACAGTCTGTGCCACCAGCAGAGCCTATAGTGACTAGAAAAAGATTTGTCTGAAAAAGATGTTCAAATTGGTAAACAAATGAACCCCCCCAAAAAATTGTAAGCTGCCTCAACAAAATGGAACAATAAAGATACAGCAAGTTGTTTTGCCCTTTTTTTTTTTGATAGTTAAGTATTTTTAAAAAAAGAAACTTGGGAGCTGGAAAGTACAACTGCTGTAGTGAAAAAAAATCACTAGAGAAATTCAATGCAGAAAAACATCCTAGATTTGAGGCAAGATATGAACGTAAACATCCAAGAACATAAATGAACTTCAAGCAGAATAAACAAGAAGACCCACATTGTGGCACATTATAATCAAACTGCTGAAACTCAGATAATCTTGAAATCAGTGAGAGAAGTGACTCATCAGACAAGGGGTCTCAAACAATATCATTAGCAGATTTCTCATGGGAAACCTGAGAAGGCCAGAAGACAGTGGGCTGATATGTTCAGATGGCTGAAGGAAAAAAATCTGCCAACCAACATTCTTTCAAAAATGAAGGAGAAATTAGCACATTCTCAGGTAAACAAAAGATGCAGAAGTTTAAGAAATGCTAAAGGGAGTCCTTCAGACTGAACCGAAAAGACACTAAGGAGTAAAATGATAAAGATAAAACTTCATAGAAGCAGCAAAAAGATTTGTTTTTTGGCCTGCCAGCACAGCTCTTAGTATTTTAGTTCCAGACCATGGATTGAACCCAGGCCCATGGCAGTGAGACTGCAGAGTCCTAACCACTGGACCACTAGGGAATTCCCAGAAATTTTTAAAATGTTATTGATGGTAAGCTGGTATAAATTAAAATTAGTATGCTCTAGCTTTAGGATATTAAATGTAATCCCCATGGTAAATTAAAAAAAAAAAAAAAAAAAAGTTGTTTTATAATGTACACAAACGAAATGAAAAGGGAATTAAGATATTTCACTACAAAAAAAAAAAATCAACTAAACACAGAAAGAGAAAATAACAAAAAGGAAGGAATGACAAAGCTCCAAGGCTTATACAGAAAACAAAGAGCAAGATGAAAAAAATAATCTCTCATCAATAATTGCTCTAAAGTAAATAGCTTAACCTCTCAGAGCAAAACAGAGACTGGCAGAATAGATTACAATCCAGGAAACTCCCTGGCACTCCAATGGTTAGGATTCCGCAGTTTTACTGCTGAGGGCATGGGTTCAATCCCTCATCATGGAAGGAAGAATTCACAGGCTGTGTGGCACAATCCAAGACGACGATGACAACAACTGTATGCTGTCAACAAAACACAAGCTGAAATTGAAAGGTAGATAAAGATATTTCGTGCAAATAGTAACAAAAAGCACACAGGAGTAGCTATAAATCATACCAAACAATAAGGACTTTAAATCTAAAAAGACTACGAAGGACATACATTTTGGGAATTCAGTGTAAGATGATGCAATAAGTATAAATAGTCACACACTCAATAGTAGATCACTGAAATACATGAAGCAAAAACTGACAATCAAGAGGAGAAACACACAGTTCTACAATAATATTTGGAAATTTCAATACTCTACTCTCAGTAATGGATAGGAAAAACAGATGTAATTAAAAACTGAAATATCTACAATTTTCTGGAAATAAATAGGTTCAAGAAAATAATCACAAGGGAAATCAGAAAATATTTAAGAGACCAATGTAAACAAAATGCCACACACTAGAACTAGAACTACAGGATTCAGCAAAGGCAGTACTAAGGAGAAAATTTACAGCAATAAATGCTGATATTAAAAAGAGAAATATCATAATCTTTACAACTTGATGAACTACAAGAAACAACAACAAAACACATGTTAAATAGACAAAGCATTATGAAAAACGAAATGATAAAGATCAGACAAATAAAATAGCCAGAACATTCTGTTCTTCTTAATAAGGTAACTGACAAGAAAAACAAGTGCTCAATTCCAGCCCTCTCTACACATGGCTGTCCCACCTAATGGAAGGAAAATAAACTGAAAGTAACTTGTGAACTTCACAGGCCAGACACACAAGCTCATTAAAAGACTGCTAAGTAAACATGGTATGAATGCTTCCAGTACTGTGCAGGCTTCCCTTCTCCACATCTTACCAACACATTCATCACACTGGAAATACAAAACAAGTTTGATATATATGCTGATTAATGTTTGGTAGAGTTGGGAGTTTGGGACAAGTGAAGAGGAACTAAAAAGCCTCTTGATGAAAGTGAAAGAGGAGAGTGAAAAAGTTGCCTTAAAGCTCAACATTCAGAAAATGAAGATCATGGCATCCGGCCCTATCACTTCATCGGAAATAGATGGGGAAACAGTAGAAACAGTGTCAGACTTTATTTTTGGAGGCTCCAAAATCACTGCAGATGGTGACTGCAGCTATGAAATTAAAAGACGCTTACTCCTCGGAAGAAAAGCTATGACCAACCTAGACAGCATACTCAAAAGCAGCGACATTACTTTGCCGACTAAGGTCTGTCTAGTCAAGGCTATGGTTTTTCCTGTGATCATGTATGGATGTCAGAGTTGGACTGTGAAGAAGGCTGAGCACCAAAGAATTGATGCTTTTGAACTGTGGTGTTGGAGAAGACTCTTGAGAGTCCCTTGGACTGCAAGGAGATCCAACCAGTCCATTCTGAAGGAGATCAACCCTGGGTGTTCTTTGGAAGGACTGAAGCTAAAGCTGAAACTTTGGCCACCTCATGTGAAGAGTTGACTCATTGGAAAAAACTGACGCTGCGAGGGATTGGGAGTAGGAGGAGAAGGGGACGACAGAGGATGAGATGGCTGGATGGCATCACTGACTTGACGGACATGAGTCTAAGTGAACTCCGCGAGTTGGTGATGGACAGGGAGGCCTGGTGTGCTGTGATTCATGGGGTCGCAAAGAGTCGGACACGACTGAGTGACTGAACTGAACTGAACTGAAAGACAAGAAGTCTGGCATGCTGCAGTTCATGAGGTCGCAAAGACTTGGACATTTGAGAAATGGAAATTCAAAGAAAGAACTCAAAATTCTAGAAGTCAAAAAGACTATAACAGACATGAAGAATGAATATGATGGGCTTATTGATATACTGGACACAGCTGAGGAAAGAATCTCTGTGCTTGATGTTCTCTTTGTAGAAACTTCCAAAACTGAAAAGCAAAGAGAAAAACGAAAGAAAGAAATGCAAATCAAAACTACAATGAGGTACCACCTCACACCAGGCAGAATGCCATTATTAAGAGGGGCGTCCCTGGTGGTCCAATGGCTAAGACTCCATGCTCCCTTGCTTACCAAAAAAAAAAGAAAAGAAAACTTCATGCTCTCAATGCAGGGGGCCCAGACCCCATCCCTGGTTAGGGAATTAAGATTCCACAAGCTCGAGATAAGAGTTTGCATGTAGCACCTAAAAGCTCCCAGGTGTCCCAATTAAGACCCAGAATAGCCAAATACTTACATACACACATATTAGAAACAAAAGTCTACAAATAACAAATGCTGTTGGTGCAGCCATTATGAAAAACAGTATAGATGTTCCTCAAAAAGTTAAAAGTAATGTTGCCATGATCCAGCAGTTTAACTCCTGGGCATATATCCAGCCAAAATTTTAATTCAAAAAGATATAGACTCCTATGTTTACAGCAGTTGAAACAGGCTCATGAGGATAAAAACAGAGAACACAAATTAATAACACAAAGAATTTAAAATAAAACATCACTGTAGATACCATGGAGATTAAAAGAATAATAATGAAAAATATGAGCAATCTTCAACCCCATGAATTTGATTACCTAGATGCAAGGGATCAATTCCCTGAAAGATAGTCTACCAAAACTCACACAATAGATAATCTGAATAGGTCTGCGTCAATTAAAGAAAATGAATCAGGGGGCCTCACTGGGGTGGTTAAGCTCTGGGCTTCCACTGCATGGGGCATGCATTCAATTCCTGGTCAGGGCCTAAGATTTATCATGCTATGCAGTATGGCCAAAAAGAAAATTCTTCCAAACATGTAATGAGAGAATGTATTATACAATTCTCTACAATCTCTTTCAGAAGACTGAAACAAAGGGAAGAGCTCCCAACTCATTCTTTGAGGCCAGTATTTCTTTAATACCAAACCAAAAACATTAAAAGAAAACTATAGAATATCTCTCATGAACAGACACAAAAAACTTAACAACTTCTAAAAATCGATTAAAAAACTATATAAAAAGAATTATATACCATGACCAACTGAGCAAGTGAAACTGGTTTAACACTTGAAAGTCAGTTAACCTATGAATACTTAAAAGATATAAATACTTAAAAGATTGGTATCCAGGTGTGTAAGTTCTTATATTTTGGAATATTTACCTCTTAAATATATGCTTGCAAATATTTTCTCCCATTAGGTAGGTTACCCTTTGATTTTGTTGAGCTTCTTTTGCTGTTTAGAAGCTTTTTAGTTTAATTAGGAAAAGGTATACTTATTGGGAAGGAAGTAAAATTGTGTTCACTCTCAGATGACATGATCAGGTATGTCGAAAACACCAAATACAGACACCCTGCCAAAAATATCCTAGAACAAAAAGTAATTACAGGCCACTCTTGCCTTCTGAGATGGCCCACATTCTGGGTGTATCTCTGTAAATAAGCCTGCTTTCACTAAAAAACAACAAAGTTTTCAGGATACAAAGTTACAATATAAAAACCAATCACTGACCTACATACCAGCCCCACAAGAAACTGAAATTTGAGGCTAAAAACTAAATACCATGTACATTAGTACAAAAAAAAAGAGAAAAAGAAAGTGGTATTTAGTTATAAATCTACCAAGACGTGTACAAAGGGCAAAAGCTTCAAAATGTTGGATTTGGGCATGATTTCTTGTCTATGACAACAAAAGCACAGACAACAAAAGAATAAACGAGATACTGAACCTCAAAAAAAAAAAAAAAAGCATTTTTGTTTGCTTCATACCTTTAATATAATGTCATCTGTCAATTATACCTCAAGAAAGGTATGGGGGAAAAGGAAAAAACTGACCTATTGCACATCACAGGGAACTATAAACATAGTAAAAAGGCAACCACAGAGTACAACAAGGAATTAATATCCAGAATATATGGATGAAGTCTAGAACTCAACAACTAAAAAACCAATCTGATGAAAAAAATGGAAAAGGACCTTAATAGACATTTTTGAAAGATATACACGGGAATTCCCTGACAGTAGAGTGGTTAAGACTCTACACATTCACAGCCATTAGGCCCAGGTTCAATCCCTGGTCAGAGAACTAAGATCCCAAAAGTCAACATGGCTTGGACCAAAAAAAAAAAAAAAGATACAGAAATGGCCAATAAGCACACCATAAAGGAAATGCAATGGAAATGGTAAAGATATACCACTACACATCCATTAAATGGTAATCATCAAAAGACAAAAATTAAAGCTGCAGGCATGTATGTAGGGAAACTGGAACCTTGAAAAAGGTTGTGGGAAGAATAGCTCACTATCTGTTTAGTAGTGCCCATGTCAGTGACAACACTCTTCTGTACAGACAGGCACAAATAAATATCAGATACATGGTAACCACGGTCCACATGTAAGAAAGACAGAGCTGTCCCTGGGGAAAAGAAGAAAGGCAGAGCCTAGCTCAAGAGGATAGAGTAGGGAGTGGGGCCTTACCCAGCATGCATACAAGCGCAACGTTCTCCAACATGACATCAAGGTACAGTTGTATCTGAGCCTCATCAAGAAGACACCATTCTTCCTGGGAGAAGTACACGGCCACATCCTCAAAGGTCACACGGCTCTGGTGTAACAGGGACAAATAAAATCATGAACAGTCTCACATTTTCCATCTTCTCACACATCTTCCCTATTGTCCAACCTGATGGAGTCTCCTGATATCTGGGGAAGAAAAACTCCCTCCTCTGATCTGAACTTCCTGTTGCCTCTGGAACACACAGGCATTTAATTTCAAGCTGAAATTCTGCTCTTCCCTGTTGTTTATTCCCACCAGAAAAAAAAAAGACCTGCACTTACTTAACCAGCTTAGCCTTACCTCAAAGCACTTCGACATACTGGTATGGGTTTCAATGTTCCATTAATTCCTCCATAGAACCAGTGTGCACTCACTACCCCAGGCACAGGGTTGCCAAGGTCCCCAAACCGAAGTGTTGGGAAAATGGCAGGTTAAGAGCCCCAAGACCCTCCTCAAATACAGAAAATGTATACATGAGAGTGTGCACAAGTAAGGGACTGGGACAACCTCCATTTACTAAATGTTCTTCTGCAGCTGTGGCAATCTGTGGGAACATGCAGACCACAGAGGAAAGTGACCAGGCCAGTGCTCCAGGGGCTCAGGACTTGCCAGGGCAGCTGCCTGGTACCATAGCCAGATAACCTCAGGCTGACTGGCTAACATCTACTGTATGACTCCATCCTCAGTACTACCTTTCATCAGCTGTGAACTCTGAGAAGCCATACTTTCCATTGCTCAAATCCTCATCAACCCCTACAGACTTTTCTTCCACTGAACAGGCCTTGGAAAACTTTTAAAAGCCCAGAGATCATGTGCTTCCTTAACTCAAGACTCTCCAGCACTCCCAGTGCCCTAAGAAGAAAGGTACAACCTCTCATCTGCCACTCCACTTGCAGCCTGGCCTCAAACTTTGTTTTTTTGAAGAAACACGATGGACTCCAGGTTCCCCAATATTGCTGGTTCAGTTGCATCTCCAAGCCTCACCCACACCACATTACACCTGTGGTCAGAAAGAGGGACACCACCCCTTAAGGCCTCACTGCGGCTGGGTCAGGCATATGAGATAAAGTGTGAAAAATGGGACATTTCCCTGCCATATCGGTAAACAATAAAAGATGTCACAGTGATCAGCGATTGCAGCCCTCCAGTGTGAGCCAGTGAGCCCTAAGGGAATTCAGGAAGGAGAATACCTGCCATTTAGCAGCCAGCAGACTACAGTCACTCCTATGCTGAGTCCTGAGAAACTCAGGATATGAAAACACAGGAAACTGGCCCCAGATACCAGAGGTGCATATCAAAGAGTTGTGGAGACCTATGCTGAGATGATAGGACAATATCTCCGTTATTAGCCAAGCTCCAGAGCAACCATTGTCATGTTTGTTATGAGCCGTTCTGTTCCTAACCAGCCAGATCCAGCCTCCAAATGACATAATATACAGAATCCTGACTATTGACCTAACATCATCCCTGTCCACAGGGATTTTCTTTTCCTTGAGGCTGTAGTCGACAAGCCCTTGAGCCACCCACTGTTCCAACAGTCTCCTGGCGGCTCTCCCTGGTCAGTTAGGAAGTCCGCCCTCTGTCTTTTCAGCACTCCTCTCTACCTCTCCTCTTTGTTCTCAATAAATTCGCTCTAGTCTAAAATGCTTTGTGTCTGGAAATTCTTTTTTCCACTAGAGCTCAGACTGCCACGACAGAAATTATTTCAGTGAGCCCAGACTCTCACATCTTTTCATACACAGAAAAGCGCTTAATTCTTTAACTTGGGTTATCTGACTTTCCTTAATAATAATCTTTTGATGTTCAAACACCTGCCCTTTGTTGCAAAACCTATATATACGCTGGTTTTTTAGGGAAAGCACACTGACTGAAATCACCTGCCCTGGCCAGGTACCATAGTAACTATTTGCATGAGTTGTTTTACAACAGGAGGTCCTGGTAAGGAACACTGGCACTAATAAGCCACCACCAACAGGGTGAGATCAGGAAAGGTAAAAAAGTGACACCAGGTGTCCAACCACCTCCCAGAATCCTCCTCACTGGCATCCATCTTGGCTGAACAAGGTGTGCACCACCCAGGAGTCTGAGTCAGAATGATTGGCTAAAGACAACTAAAGCTAATCCCCTCACCATAAAACTCCGGACTGCAACCCACGTGGCAGAGCAGTTCTCCTGGGTTCCCTTACCCTACTGCTCTCTGACCCAGAGCCCCTCCCCAATAAAATCTCTTGCTTTGCCAGCACAAGTGTCTCCTCAAACAGTTCACTTCCGAGTGTTACACAGAGCCCACTTTCGGGCCCTGGAGGGGGTCCCCCTTCCTGCAACAGTTTCTCCCTTCACCTCCCAGGGTTCCTTGAGATGTTTCTTGAGCTGGAAATCCTAAAAATCCACACGGAATAAGACATAACTCAACTTCTGAGTTATACATTTTTTAAGGCCACAGACAACGTGAGCGGGAACCTGCTCACCTGGGGTGTTCACATTCTGGTGGGGAAACGGGCAGCGGAGAACCGGGAACTCACTGCACTTACCTGACCGGGGTCCTTCAGGGCAGGCACCGCCATCAGAGCTTCCTTCCACAGAGCGGTGTGGCGACCATCCACTGGTCAGGTCGGACTTGGCGCGGACACACCCTGCAGGCGGCAGTGTCCCCAGCTCTTACGCCGTCCCCTATGCAGTGCCTTCGAAGACGCCCCTTGCGCTCTCTCGGCCTGTAACAAGCCTCCCCAAATCGAGCGCTCAGACCTCCCATCCGGCTCCACAGACTTGAGAGAAATCAAAATGTCCGCCAGGAAGACACCGGGAGCCCCTCCCCGGAAACGCTTCCTTTGTGTATTTTCATTGGATAAACGTCACCGCTCCGTAGCGCAACACTTCTGGGTAATGTAGTTCTCAGGCCTCAACGAAGAATGGTCCACACCTGAAACATTGGGGCAGAAAAACCCAAGATGAATTGCCAAGAGAGCGGAGAAGTGACCTCTAGGGCTGGAGAAGGAATCCATCCTTCCTAAGGGAGAGGGGGAACCATTAGAACATGTAGCCTTTTTGTCGTTAGGCACAGATTTGATTGTCGTTGAAACTGTGGATCTGGTCAGAAACTGCGGATCTGGTCAGAAACTGCAGTGAGATGTTGGGAGGGAGGTGAGGGGCCAAAGGCGGAAGTGGAGGTTATGTTCATACTGCACAAGGTCTCAGACTTCACCATTGGCGGGGAATAACCGTGCGGAATCCGACCTAGTCGTCCTACTGTCGCCATTCGGGTCCCTGCACAGACGCCGATGGCGGCAATTGAGCTGACGGCCCCACCTCAGGCTAATGCTGCATGCTCAGGGTTCTCCCCTGCCTGTGTCAGCACCATAATATTAATACCTCGAGTGAGAGGCGCCTGCTCACATTGCTTTATTTTGCGCCGTTGGTCCAGGACAGTGAGGCCTTCAGAAGTGGTGTTCCTATTTCTGAGCACCACTGCTGCGTGGGTGAGGCTTGGAGATGGAACTGCAGCAGGAACATCTGCAATCCTGAGTTCATCCTGCTTCTGCAAGTCACATTTGAGGCCAGGCTGCACATGGAGTGGCAGATGAGAGGCTGTACTTTTTTTCTCAGGACCGTGGGAGTGAAGGAGTGTTTGAGTAGAGGAAGGACACGATCTAAGTTAGGTGTTGAAAAACTCTGAAAAACCTGTTCAGTGGAAGAAAAGTCTGTAAGAGGTGATGAGGAATTTGAGGGAGAGGGAAGTTGTGGCTTTTTCAAGGTCACAACTGATAAGCAATAGCACTGAGGACAGAGGAATGGAGGAGATGTTAGCCAGTCAACCTGAGGTTGTTGCCAGAATCTTGGCTCTAGGCACCAATGCCAAACAGAAATACTGTAACAGAGTTATGGCAATGTCAGCTACAAATTGGCACTTGCCAAGAGCATTTGGTGGGCTTCACAGGTGGTGCTAAAGAACCTGTTGGCCAATGCAGGAGATGCAAGGGACAAACATTTAATCCTTGGGTGAGGAAGATTCCCTAGAGGAGGAAATGGCAACCCATTCAAGTATTCTTGGCCAGGAAATTCCATGGACAGACAAGTCTGGCAGGCTACGGTCCATAGGATCACAAAGAATCAGACACGACTGAAGCGACTTAGCTAGCATACACAAGAGCATTTGCCGGCGATTGAACAGCAACAACAAAAGCATTTGCCATCCGCCCCTGCAGAGACTGAACCTTGTGCTGCTCTAACTGCCCAGCTTCAGCACCCCCTGAGGGGAATTCAGGGTACAGAGTGAGGCACTTTGTGCTCCAGGGAAACTGGTGGAACAGATCTTTTAGATAGTTAGATAGTTTCTGGAACTGATTTCATGATCCCAATCCTAGCATCTCTTCATATCTAGAAAAACACTAAATCCCTTCATGGTGACATCTGTTCCTCATGACTAGCAGAAAACCGTTCTTACGTGCCAGATTGTATGGAACTCACCCTTCACCAAAATCTTATATATTGACCTTCTGCCACTGCCTCTTTGGAGCATTCTCTCAAGGCTATTAGAAGTGCTGTTTCTGAGGCTGCAGTCCTCATTTTGCCCCAAATAAAGTTTAACGTGTGACTGTCAACATTGTGCATCTTTTTAGTTCATGGAGGAGAAAGAGCGGCTTTATAACTTTGCCAGGCAAAAAGGGAACACAGTACATAGCACTTCAAGAACTGTGTGCCCCTGCTCCCTGGTGAGTAGGGAAAGGTTATGTAGTCAGATGGGCTTTCCAGGAGGCACAGTGGTAAAGAATCCACCTGCCAATGCAGGGGATGCAAGAGACATAGGTTCAATCCCTGGGTTGGGAATATCACGCGAGTGTATGTTCCTCGGTTCTTTGTCTCATCACAACAAAGATTTGGAGTGACGGACATTAAAGCCCTCGGTGCATCACAGCTCTCGGGTCTTGGACAAACCGTGTTATAGCTCTTAGGCAAATCAGTGTTACAGCTCTATTTTGTTTAGAAGATAGCAGGAGAATCCATCCTCAAAGCATGAGGGCATGCCAACCCAAAGACTTGGAGGGAAGAAAATGGAGGAGTGCGTGGGGGCGGGGGAGAGAGAGAGGGAGAGAGAGAGAGAAAGAGCACATGCACGTGGCAGAGAAAGAGAGAGAGAAAGCGCTTTGGCTCCTCCTTTTATATGTTTTTTCCTCCACCTGGGCCTGCCCTGTGCAAATTGGGCTTAGCCAGGAGTGCTGTTTGTTCTACCTGAAGTCTTCACTCTGGTCCTCGGACCTTCTTTCGTTCTATTTTCACGGGCTTTTCCCTTCCTTGTCTTTTAGCCACCACCATTTTGGACTCCTTTTCCCTATTCTACCTATCTAGCAGGAAGATCCCCTGGAGAAGGAAATAGCAACCCATTCCAGTATTCTTGACTGGAAAATCCCATGGACAGAGGGGCCTAACATGCTATAGTCCATGAGGTCACAAAGAGTCGGATGTGATTGAGCATGCATGCATGTAGTCAGGCGGGTATATGTCGTAAGGATCAAGGCAGTAACAGTCTTGTATTCTTTCTTCCACAAAGTTTCAAAAGGGTAGTAGGGTTGCTTACAGGATTAGGATGTGTGCAGGATCTTAGGTGATCCAGTCTCCTAATCTTGATGAGATTCTCTGGTTCTTTAATCTTGCTTCAGGTGATTTCTTTGCTGTTCCTCTTTTGATTAGCAACTGTTCTGTTATATGGAAATGAGAGAAGGTCATGGAGACTGGAGTCTTGACTATAAGAAATGGAGGACAAAAAGGCCTCTGTGCCCAGGATTCCCACAGGGCCCTTCTCAGCATCAAGGTAACCTGGCTCTTGTGTCAGGCAGCGGTCCTGGCAAGTCCTAGTCTCTGGAGTATGACCCTGGTCACTTTCTTCTATGGCTTGCCTGTTCCCACAGATTCCCAGGGGTGCAGAAACACCTTTGATAGGTGGAGGGTGTCCCAGTGTTGTAGCCATACGTTCCAGGAAACAAACTCACTCAGAAGGACAATGCAGATAGTGGAGCGCAGTTTATTACACCGGTGGGCCCAAGGCAGAGTCTCCTCTTAGCCAAGGACCCCGACCAGCATTTGTGAACATCTTTTATACCCCATGTGTATGTGTCTAAACCCACCACTCCAAATTCCTTGAGACTTACATAAACCAAGGGAAATACAATCCTAATAACCCCATCATTCACGTGCTATGTGCTCATGTGCTCAAACAGTCAAACAATTAGCCAATAATCAATAAACCCAAGGTTACACTCTGATAGATACAGAAAATTTTATGGCCTGTCTGGAGGAAGGGGTGATTAGTGTATGTTTTCTCTTAGGCCAAGAATAACCTAGATACGATCTTCAAGGTTCCCCTGTCTGGAGGGGGTCTTATCCTTCTGTTGTTGTTTTCATAGGCACTAAACACAGAGTTGAGAGTCCATTGGAAAGGTGGCCAAGCATGATCAGCATGAACAGGCCTAAGATGGAGTCCAGGCCCTATGAATTCCTTCTTCATTAGTAGTTTGCATCCTGTGTTGTGTTCATGTTTACAGGGAATAGAATATTTTTTATTTTGTCAGTCATATTAAAGAACCAACTTTTGGGGGGCTTTGTTGATTTTTCTGAGTTGATTTTTAAGTATTTTTTTTCTTCTCCCCTTGGATTTAGTTTTTTCCTATTGTGATGTCATAAGGTAGAAGCGCAGCTAATTGATTTTAGGTCTTTTCTGATATCTGCATTCAGTGCTATAAATTGCTAGAATGCTAGATTTCTAATTTTAAAAATAGATATGCAACAAGTAACTAAGGTTTACTGTATAGCTCGGGGAACTATAGTCAATAGCTTGTAATAACTTATAATGCAAAATAATTGCAAAAATAATGTATATATATATGTATAACTGAATCATCTTGCTGCATGCTTGAAACATTGTAAGTCAACTGTACGTACAATGTTTTTGGAAATTCCATGCTGGTACAGTGGTTAAATTATATATATTAAGAAAAAAGGAGAAAAAAATAGATAAATTGCCTTATCAACACTGCTTTCACTGTATTCACATATTTTGAAGTGTTGAAATACTTAAAAATTTATCTCAAAATTTCTTCTTTGTTGAATTCCTCTTTGACTCATGCTTTATTTGAAAGTATATTGTTTAATTCTCAGTATTTTGGGATTTTTTTCCAGCTATCTTTGTGTTACTGATTTCTAGCGTTAATTCCTCTGTGCTCTGAGAAAAGACATTCTATGATTTCTGTTGTTTCAAAGTTGTTAAATGTACGTTTTCTGGATTAGGATGTGGTCTGTCTTGTGAATGTTATATATGTCAGCATGAGAAGGCTATGTGTTGTTTTTGGATGGAGTAAACTAGTAGTCTATAGGTGTCCATATATCCAGTTATATCAAACACAACTGAGCAAATGAACTGAAGTCCAGTTTCATATAACACTGTGTGGCTTCCTGGGTGATTTGAATACCTTATAATTTTTAAAACTCCTAATTGCTTTCTCTCTTCCTTTTTAGTATTTTTCTCAATTGTCCCTCTGCTTCCACAGAGGATTGGTTCCAGGAGCCCCTGCCTATACTAAAATCATTGGATGCTAAAGTCCCATCATCAGCTCTCTGATTCTGAAGTTTTTGCATTTATGATTCTTCCAAGTATAGATCCTATAGTCATCTCTATTTATTGAAAAATATCCATGTTAAAAAAATCCATATATGAGTGGACCCAAGCAGTTCTAACCCATTTAGATCCAGGATTAACTGTACTATATGATTATTCTAACATGTTGAATATTTAAGATAATATCAACAACACCAAACTTAGATACGGACTAACAATTGATGCTTGCCAAGAGGGGGAAGGTCCATTGATAAAATAAGTGAAGGGTGTCAGAAGTTATAGATTTCTACTTATAAGATGAATGAATTTTTTAATGTAATGCACAGCATGATGACTCATTAACAAAACTGTATCTTATAATTAATTAATTATTTACTTATTTAGATGAGTTGCTTGCGGGATCTAGTTCCCTGACAAAGGATCGAATCCTCATCCTCTGTAGTGTAAGTGTAGAGTCCTAACCACTGGCCCTCCAGGAAAGTCCAAAAACTAGACTGTATATTCAGAAGTTTCTAAGAGAGTGGTTCTTAAAAGTTCTCATCATGGGAAAAAAGTTGTAACTCTGTTAACTAAACTTAATTTGTTAGTGCAAGGTATATGCAGTGCTTAGTCGCTCAGTTGTGTCCAACTCTTTGTGACCCGAAGGACAGTAGCCTGCCAGGCTCCGCTGTCCATGGAATTCTCCAGGCAAGAATACTGGAGTGGGTAGCCATTCCTTTCTTCAGTAGATCTTTCTGACTGAGGGATTGAACCCAGGTCTCTTGCATTGCAGGCAGATTCTTTACCATCTGAGCCACCAGAGAAGCCAAGACCAAATCATGTTATACAGTTTAAAGATATACAGCGTTCCATTGCAGTTATATGTCAGTGAAATTTTTTAATTCTCTGATGCTCTTACTTTCCCTATGAAACTCAGATTTTTTAAAAAAGTGTTTATTTTTATATATTTTGGCTGCACAGGGTCTTAGTTGAAATATGTGGGGTCTAATTCCCTGAACAGGCAGGGATTGACCCCAGGCCCCCTGCATCAGGAACATGGAGTCTTAGCCATTGGACCACCAGGGAAGTCTGAAACCCAGATTTTTAATTGATGTTATTTTTCATCTGTCTAAAGAATTTCCTTTACTATATTCCCATAATTTTTCTGTGTCTAAGAAAGTATTTCACCTTCACCCTTAAAGATTAATGTTATGGATATTAAACTCTAGATTGGGGATATCCACCCTTCCCAAACCCCATCGCAATCACTGCACTTTAAATATTTTAACTCCACTTCATTCTTATTTGCCTGATTTCTGAGGAGAATTCAAATGTCATTGTTTTTGTTGCTTCTCTAAAAGGCATTTATTTCTGTGGCTTCTTTGAGGATTCTGTTTTATTTCCTGCATTTGAATGTGATATACTTACCTGTCGTTTTTGTTTTTTGTTTTTTGTTTTTTTTTTTAATTCAATCTGTCTGGTGGTTTGTGAGCTTTGTGGATCTATAGGTTGGTATCTAACATTAATTTGATTGAAATTTCTTCATTATTATTGCCTCAAGAATTTCTTCTGTTCTTTTTTCTTTTTCTCTTTGTCATGTTTCCATATGTGTATATTAAACCTTTTGCAGTTTCCCCACAGGTCTTGAATGTTCTGGTGTTTTTCATTTTATTTTCTGTCTTTTTTTTTTTTTGTTTGCTTTTTTAGTTTTGGAAGTTTCTACTAAGAGAACATCAAGCTTAAGCATCCTTTTCTCAGGTGTGTTCAGCCTATGAATAATATGTGCATCACAGTCATTCTTCATTTCAGTTACCGTGTGCTTGACTGCAGCTTTGTTTTTGGTCCTCGGTTAGAATTCTCATTTCTCAACTTACATCGTCCTTCTGGTATTGTATGCTGTTTTCTTTATTCTTTAGCAGAGGTTAATTAGCTTATTCATAATTATTTTCTTTCCCAATGTGATCGTCTTAACATCCATGTGATATCTGATTCTGGTTGTGAATCTTTATCTCTTCAAACTCTGTTTCGTGGGACACTGCAGATATTCAGCAGGCTCCATAGTTGCAAAAGTGTTAGATAAATTAGACTCTGCTAGTACAATTATTAATACGTTTTGGTGGAGATAGATTCCTAAAATTCCTAAATTCTATCCACTGTCCATCCCTTTCCCTGGATCCACTGGGTTTTTTAAATGTAATATTTAAATGTCATATATTGTGTACTGAGTTCCTCTGGGCCAGTGTTACCATTCACCCATCTTGACTCAGATAGAAGTCGTATAGCCTGTGTCCCATGTAATCTTTCAGCTTGCAATGGAGAGTTCTTGGGGCTTCATGGTATGGACATCACTCTGGCCTCAACATAAAGTGCTCAGAGGTACCCTGGGGAACTGAACGGCAGCTGGGTGAGGGCTTGATATCAGGTCTGTGTTCAAGTCATAACGGAAAGAATGACTTTCTTCCTTTGGGCAAGTGTCATGGTGCCATTGTCAGTGGCTACAAATCACTTCCCTCATCTTTGTCTATTCTTGACCTTTTGTCGATTTGTCATTTCTACTACTTCCCAATTTTCCCAGCCTACGATTCTTGCAGCTGCTTCCTCAATTTGACTCCAAGCCTATTTCTGAACATACTCCTGGGCAGTGGTTTTTTCACGTGTCCAACATGGATTTGTGATGTCATCCCTCCCTCCAAAAAAGCCAACAAGGACTTCTTTACCACTTCTTTGTTTTCAGGTTCTTGGCATGGAATTCAGGATAAGGAGACACCTTTTGAACAGAGCAAATTGAAGGAGTCTCACAGATGAGGACATGCAGCACAGGCTTGTCTTCTGAGAAGGTCCAGCTCTGTAAGATGTGTGTTCTAGTCTTGAGAGACATTTTGCATTTGGCTGAAGAACAAAGAGCAAACAGCAGGCAGAAACTGCTGTATGTGTATGTGGGTCATGTGGGAAATAATTCTATTTCACTGCCAACATTCAGCAGCACCAGAAGCAGCATGTTGGGGAGAAATCCTGCAAATATGATATGGGCAGACCCGCATTAAAAATATTTATTTATTCATTTGGCTGAGCTGGGTCTTAGTTGTGACACTTAGTATCTTTTACTTGCAGCACATTTTACCAAAGCTGGTAGCTCAATAACCATGGGAAAATCCACACTGCAGAAAAGCCATATCAGTGAAAGGAATATGATAAATCTTTCACCTGTAAGTACTCTTTCATTGAACATCAGAGAACTCATACTGGAGAAAGGCCTTATGAGTGTAAAGTATGTGGGAAATCATACACTTTTCTGCCTGGCTTTCAGTATCCTCAGGGCATTTACAGGGGAGAAAGGCTATATAAGCCTGGAGAATGTAGGCCATCCTTTACCAAATCCACTACCTCAGTTCCCATAGGAAAATCCATCTTGGAGAAATTTACGAGTGCAGTGAATGTGGGAAATGTTTTATTGGTAGTTCAAATCTTCATTGTCATCAGAGAGTTCACACTGGAGAAAAGCCTTATGAATTTCCCAAATATGGATGGCTGTGACTTTGAAGGAGTTTAAGGTTGTTCAGTTCAGTTCAGTCGCTCAGTCATGTCCTACTCTTTGTGACCCCATGAATCGCAGCACGCCAGGCCTCCCTGTCCATCACCAACTCCTGGAGTCCACCCAAACCCATGTCCATTGAGTCGGTGATGCCATCCAACCATCTCATCCTCTGTCGTCCCCTTTTCCTCCTGCCGTCAATCTTTCCCAGCATCAGGGTCTTTTCAAATGAGTCAGCTCTTCGCATCAGGTGGCCAAAGTATTGGAGTTTCAGCTTCAACATCAGTCCTTCCAATGAACACCCGGGACTGATCTCCTTTAGGATGGACTGGTTGTTAGAAGGTGCAAAGAATCTCTGCATCAAATGGACCCTCTTTAGAGAGGAAGCATAGAGACACAGTATCATCTGTTTGTGATCTCAGCGATCTTGGCACAATGGACATGGATCTGGGATTCACTGTTGCCTGATTCAGGATTTGGGGGGCCTGGTCATTCCACTGCTCTGCTGCCTCTCCCCACCGCTAAGTTTGGGGACTAAAAGAACACCTCCATCCTAACACTTCAGCACTCCCACCCCCACCCCATAAGCCCTGCCTATACCATAGCCAAACCAATGCTGTGAGGGACTTGCACAAGTGCTCACTACTGCCAGGCCTTTCATGAGAGTGGTTCCTCCACACTGCACACACACACTGACTTCTACCCCTCAGCGCAAGGGCTCTGTCTCCTGTGTCCTGACCATGAACTACACACACCTTCCTGCCTTACCACCAGGGACTCCAGCTTCATTTCCACCCAGGCATGTCACCCTCCTGTTTGAGCAGTTCCTCACAGGGACAGCAGCACTAAGCCAGGCGTTCCAGACTGGGTCATTGGTATCACCCCAGACTTCTTCACCACCATATGCAATGTTTGCTTTCCGAAGTCCTTTCCATCTTCATATACAGACTTCAGCATATTCCTAGTTGTTGCTGATTAGTCGCTCAATCATGTCCAACTCTTTGTGACTCCATGGACTGCAGCACACCAGGCTTCCCTGTCCTCCACCATCTCCTTGAGCTTGTTCAAACTCATGTCCATTGAGCCGGTGATGCCATCCAATCATCTTGTCCTCTGTCATCCCCTTCTCCTCCTGCCTTCAATCTTTCCCAGCATCAGAGTCTTTTCTAATGATTTGGCTCTTCACATCAGGTGGCCAGAGTATTAGAACTTAAGGTTCAGCATCAGTCCTTCAGGACTGGTTCTTTTAAGATTGACTGGTTTAATTAGCATGTCCCTATTACTCCATTATTTAGTTGACCCACTGATGGTTCTAGTTAATGTGAGGGACGCTGAAGGAATAAGAGCATCTGCTGTGGTTCTCACATGGACTGGTTCCCAGGTTCTTCCTCCTGTCCTCTTTACTGATCTTCTCATTGCTCCTCCCATCCCCATACCCTTCCATAAATGTAAGAATTAAGTCACCGAATGATTGTTAAGCAACAAGTACTTGCCTACCCATTTTTGGGACCCACACTAGACCAAGCTATCTTTTTTCTTTATTTTTAATATTTACTTTTAATTGGAGGATAATCACTTTACAATGTTTTGCTCATTCTGCCATACAACAACATGATCATCCACAAGTATAAATATGTCCCCTACCTCTTGAATCTGCATCCCATCCCCACACCCAGTTCCACCCCTCCAAGTTGTCAGAAAGCACTGGGTTGAGACCCCAGTTCTATACAGCACCTTCCCAATAGCTCTCTGTTTTATGTATGGTAGAGGGTGTTTCAGTCCTATTCGCTCCATTTTTCATACACTCTCCTTCCTCCAGTGTTTCCATAAACTTCTGTCTGTGTCTCTATTCCTGTATATGCATTAATATAGCGTATGCATATGCAGTAATGTATATGCATGTATACATTATATGCATTAATATATGACATTTTTTTCCTCCTGACTTCACTCTGTATACTGGGCTCATCCACCTCACTAGAACTGATTCAAATTGATTCTTTATTATGGCTGAGTAATATTCCATTGGACACATGTACCACAACTTCTTTATTCATTCATCTGTCAGTGGACACATAGTTTGCATCCATGTCCTAGCTATTGTAAGTAGTATGCAATGAACACTGCAGTCGATGTTTCTTTTTGAATTATGGTTTTCTCAGGGTCTGTGGTGGGAATGTACATTGATACCACCATTATGCAGAACAGAATGGAGATTTCTTAAAAAGCTAAAAACTACCATATGACCCGGAAATCCAGCCTATCTTAAACTCTAAGACTGAATGCATGCTGACACCTCCAATGAAGACTGTAAGACAGCAGTATGAAATCATTATGTTTTTAATTGCATTTCTCAGGATTTTTGACGTTGAGTGTTGTTGGTTTTTAATGTCTCTTTTCCTATGCGTCTTGTTTGGGTATCTTTCTGTTCCTATCTTTTTGCCTACTTTTATTTTGTGGGATTTCCCCATTTTCCCTTTTTGTGACAAATAGGAGAGTAGGGAAACAACAAAGATATCTGTGATATTTCACTTATTCTTCAATAATGTGAGTGTCTCCTGCATGGAATTTGAATTTGGAATACTGAGAGAAGATGTTCTCGTGTTTTCCTCAATTTCTTTACTATGCATAATGCAAGGATCAAATATATTATACACATTTAAGATAAATGTATACTATTAACATAAGCTACTTCAATCTTAAGTGCAGACATTCAGTTACAAAGTAAATCCTTTTTTATATTATAGTGTTTGCCAGTTTCCGTGAGTGTAAATACTTCCATAGCCAATGTCAAATTGCGAACATAATGTCACTGAACATGGAGTTGGGAAGCATCGCCAGTAGCACACCGCTGTATACTTTCCCCTCTTACAGGTTCAGTAGCCAAAATAACTTTCAAGTATGCTACCATAGTTGAATGGTCATATAGTGACAGGTTTTGCATATCTTAAAAATCATTTTATGGCTGTGTAGTAGACTTAAATTTTAGGTATTTAAAATGTAAATGTCAATATTCTGATACTTTGTGTGTACCCCTCAAACCAGTTTCTACCTGGCATTTTAATTCACCCTCAACATTAAAATTACTGATGTAAGAGCATATTCCACTTTTTAAAATATACAATTTTATTTATTTTTGATGGTGCTGGGTCTTCATTGTTGCACAGGCTTTTTCCTAGTTGTGGAGAGTGAGGGGTACTCTCTAGTTGTGGTGCACGGGTGTCTCATTGCAGTGTGCTAGAGCAGGGCTCTAGGGCACTCGGGCTCCAATAGTTTTTATATATGCACTTAGTAGTTTTGGTTCCCAGGCTCTAGACCATAGGCTCAATAGTTGTGACCTGTGGTATTTCCTGGACCAAGGATTGAACCCTTGTCTCCTGCATTGGCAGGTGCTGTCTTTACCACTGAGCCATGAGGGAAGCCCACTACTTTTGTGATGACTATTTTCAAATGTTTACATAAATGGAATGACCATTGGGTCCTACCCCTTTGTGAGATCATTTATCATATCATGTATTTTGTGTCTGTGTTTTTGTAACATCATGGCATCTGGAGTGTGAGCAGTTCAAGAAACAGAATGTCCCAGTCCTAGGTTCTATGTGGTGGACTGGTTGGAGGCACAGTGGGACAGATAGAAAAGTTGCAGGAGCCTGAACCCTGCTTAGTAGGAGTTTGCTTGCTTGCTCCTGGCCCTTGAGCCTGGCAGAGTGAGGTCTGCTTTATCAGCTGCTGGTTTCCAGTGAGCAGGTTCACATACACCCCAGCCAAGGAGAAGACATGCTCTGCCCCAACATGTTGCTGGATCCGGTGCAGTCAAGACCAGGGTAAGGACTTGATTTTGGGGTGCAAAGGCAAGTCCCAGGGCAGAACCCAGGTTGGGCTGCGGTGGCCATTGTTGGCACTTACAACCCATATTTCTGACAGCTGCTTAGCTGCAGTTTATCCACCCCAGCATACCTACAGAGAAACCACCCTGGCCCTGCCTCCTCCCTGTGGAACTGTGCCAGGCAGGGCAAGAGTGGCAGAAACTGGAGACACTGATCAGCTGTGAGAGACAAAAGGGTCTAGTCTTAGAGTCAGGATAACATTAATAATCGGTCAGCCTGAATAGCAAAGAAGGAGCCCAAAGACAAGGACAAAGACATCACAAGGCCTAGGAGAGACACGTCACCGTGGTCAGACACAGCAGGCAGGATGTGGCCGTAGGCTTTTTTTTTTTACTGGGGAGGATAGGGAGGTTACTTGCTTTAGAGGGAATTGAGGTGAGGTTGGCTCGTCAGTTGACAGGGAAACCAGGAAAAAAGCAGGCCACTCACAGTCTCTGAGAAATTCAATGCAAAGTAGTTACTATCTAATGACAAAAACAAGGACAATCTGGGGCTAGAGCAAGAAGGTAGGTATTGACAGATGAGGCTTTATTATTAAATGAAAGTTCAGGCAGGTGAATAGGGTATAGGTGAATCAGACTGGTGGGGCAGGGGATGTACAAAGAGAAAGAATACAGCCATTTTGGGTGTCCTGATTATCCATCATTGTTTCTCACTTAGTTGCACACCATCACTGACTATGCAGGCAAGACAGTCTTTTCTGGGGGACCAAAATAAGTGTTTTCAGTGTGTTCAGTTCAGTCACTCAGTCATGTTTGACTCTTTGCGACCTCATGAATCTCAGCACACCAGGCCTCCCTGTCCATCACCATCTCCCGGAGTTCACTCAGACTCACATCCATCAAGTCCGTGATGCCATCCAGCCATCTCATTCTCGGTTGTCCCCTTCTTCTCCCGCCCCCAATCCCTCCCAGCATCAGAGTCTTTTCCAATGAGTCCAACTCTTCGCATGAGGTGGCCAAAGTACTGGAGCTTCAGCTTTAGCATCATTCCTTCCAAAGAAATCCCAGGGCTGATCTCCTTCAGAATGGACTGGTTGGATCTCCTTGCGGTCCAAGGGACTCTCAAGAGTCTTCTCCAACACCACAGTTCAAAAGCATCAATTCTTCGGCACTCAGCCTTCTTCACAGTCCAACTCTGACATCCATACATGACCACAGGAAAAACCATAGCCTTGACTAGACGGACCTTAGTCGGCAAAGTAATGTTTCTGCTTTTGAATATACTATCTAGGTTGGTCATAACTTTTCTTCCAAGGAGTAAGCATCTTTTAATTTCATGGCTGCAGTCACCATCTGCAGTGATTTTGGAGCCCCCCCCAAAATAAAGTCTGACACTGTTTCCACTGTTTCCCCATCTATTTCCCATGAAGTGATGGGACCGGATGCCATGATCTTTGTTTTCTGAATGTTGAGCTTTAAGCCAACTTTTTCGCTCTCCTCTTTCACCAAGAGGCTTTTTAGTTCCTCTTCACTTTCTGCCATAAGGGTGGTGTTATCTGCATATCTGAGGTTAGTGTGTTCAAAATAAGTGTGTTCAGCTGTAGCAGGCCTGCCCAGTATCAACTTTCCACATTCCCAGTCAGAATCCTGTAGTCTTTTTTCTTTTCCCTGACCATAATTTACAGACGACTTGAGCACTTCAGGCTGCATGCATTTCAAGAGCAATAAGATAATATTTTCTTATTTCCAGTTACCAGTGGATGTCAGCTAGATTATCCCTACACTTCAGTGATCAGTATCATTAAAGACTTAAATTCTCTGAAGCACCCTCCCCCTATTTCGTCATCGACTCCCCATCTCTTTAATGAGGACGGAGGCCCCCGACACGTGATTTCCCAGCGCTCCTCGCGGTGCCGCTTGGCTTTCCTCCTTGCGTTTCCAGGGTGGCGCCGTTCCTTGAGGCCTTGGCACTACATTACCCAGAAGAACTTGCGCGAAGGTGAGGCAGCTGCTAAGTCACTTCAGTCGTGTCCGACTCTGTGCGACCCCATAGACGGCAGCCCACCAGGCTCCCCCGTCCCTGGGATTCTCCAGGCAAGAACACTGGAGTGGGTTGAGCCCTTGAAAATTCAGAAGATGCGCATTTCCTGGAGGCCGAACATCCGGCAGTGACTTCCGGCGCGTTTATTTCGACGTTTTGTTTGTTGTTGAGACCGTGGGGCTGGTGACAAGCTCACGAGTGAGGAGTTTGCTGGGCAGTGAGGGGTCTAAGGCGGAAGCGGAGTCTTCGTGCACACTGCACAGCGTCTGTTCGTAGGGTCGGGGAGGTCACCTTCTGCGGGGAGTTGTCGTACCGAAACCGACCTGGTCGCTCCGCTTTGGAAGCTCCGCTCGCCCACAGGCTCGGATGGCGGCGGCTTCTCCGCCGGCGCCACCTCAGGTAAACGTTTCGCCCTGCCCCCTTTCCCGTCAAAATATGAATGCCCCGCGCGAGAACGCCTGCCCAGGTCGCTTTATCTCAGGGCCCTCTTCCACGACAGGCCCGAAGGCCTCTTGCAGGCCTTCACAGGTGGTGTCCTTATTTCCCAGGACGTGTGTAATGTGTGAGTGAGGCTTTGAGATGCAACTGAAGCAGGAATGTTGGGGAACCTGAGGTCCGTCCAGCTTCTGTGAGGAACAACGTTTGCGGGCAGGCTTCACCTGGAGTGCCAGATGAGAGGTGGTAATTTCCCGCTTAGACATGCTGGAAGCGGTGAAGACTTTTGAGCACAGGAGGGACGTCATCTGCGGTTTTTAGGTTTTTAAAATTAGGCTTCAGAACTGTTTAGTGAAAGGAAAGTCTAATTGGTTTGTGATTCTTAATTTGAGGTAGAGGGAATTTCTGGCTTTTCCTTGCTCACAAGTCATAAAGAGGTAGTACTGAGGATGGAGTCACGAAGGAGACCTTAGCCAGCCGCCGTTCCATTACCAGGGCTCTGGTCCTAGGCAGAAATCCTGGGAAAGTTTGAGCCCCTGGAACATCACCCAGGTCACCTTCCTCCATGGTCTGCCCATTCCCATAGATTCCCAGGACTGCAGAAGCACTTTTGGTAAATGGAGGTTGTCCCTGTCCCTCAATTGTTCTCAAGCCCATGCACGCATTCTTTGTATTTGAGAAGGGTCTTGAGGCTCTTCACTTGCCATTCACCCAGGCCCTTGGTTTGGGAAGGAGAACCCCATGTTCAGGGTCCTGAATGCAGGCCGGGGTTTGTTGAGGAGGTTCCTATTTTCCATCATCGATGGAAGGAAGTGTGAAACTGGTCACTTTTGTGAGGCTGAACTGGTTTAGGTAAGTGCAGGTTTTTGTTTTTGTTTTCTTTTTTTCTCCTGGTGGGAATAAACATAGGGAAGAGCAGGATTTCGGCTTGAAAGGACTACCTGTGTTTTCTGGAGCCAATGGGAGGGTCAGATCAAAGGAGGGAGGTGTTTTTTTAACTCCAGGTTTCAGGAGGCCCCATCTGACTGGGCAGTGGGGAGATGTGCAAAGAAGTTGGATGGTGGTTTTTTGGGAGTGAGTTTGTTCATTGTTTTATTTGTCCCTATTGTACCAGGGCAGTGTGACCTTTGAGGATGTGGCTGTGTACTTCTCCTGGAATGAATGGTGTCTTCTTGATGAGGTTCAAATACGCCTGTACCTTGATGTCATGCTGGAGAACTTTGCACTTGTGTGCATGCTGGGTAAGGCCTACACACCCGTCTCACTCCTCAGAGCTAGGCTCTGCCTTTCTCCTTTTCCCCTGGGGCAGGTATGTTCTTCTCACAAATGAACCATGGGCACTCCTTCTTCAAAAAGCTGAGTTATGTCCTGTGGTTAGTATAGCTAGGAAGAGAGCAACCTCAGTGCCAGAACACCTGTATCCCCAAATTTGCAGCTGAGGATTCAGGGTCAGTAGTCTTTTGGGTTTTTTGTTTTTATAATTTTATTAAAATATTCTGTTCAGTTCTCAACTTTATGTTAATTTTTGCTGCACAGCATAGCTACTAAGTTTTTTTAATACACACACATACACACAGACATATATATATATATATATATATATTCCTTATTCGTTTCCCTTACGATTTATCACAGGTACTGAATATAGTTTCCTGTAATATGGCATCAAGACCTTGTTTATCCATGCCATGTTTACTGGTTTGCATCTGCTAACACTATGCTCCCAATCCTTCCCTCACTTACTTCCCTCTCACTTGGCAGACATAAGTTTGTTCTCTATTCCTGAGTCTGTTTCTGTTTCCTGTATGTTTATATGTAGATATATAGTGTCATATTTCAGATTCCATAAAGAAGTGAAATCAAATGGTATTTGTCTCTTTCTGACTTAAATCATTTGAAAATATTTTCTCCCAGTTTTTAGGTTGTCTTTTTTTGTTGCTTTTGTTTTTAGAATTTTTTTTTTTATTTTAATTTTTTGGATGCATTGGGTCTTTGTTGCTGGGAGGATTTTCTCTAGTTTGGTGAGCAAGGTTTACAGGTTGGTTTCAGTACTTGTGGCCTGAGGGTTTAGTTGCCCTGTGGCATGAGGAATCTTCCTGGACCAGGGATCTTATGGATTCGTAACCACTGGACTGCCAGGGAATTCTTGACATGGATTCTGTTTATTGGTTTTTGAATGTTACATTATCCTTGTGTACCTTGCAGTAATCCCAGTTGATCATGATGTATATATATATATATATATATATTTTTTTTTTTTTTTACAGTTTTTGATTCAATTTACTGATATTTCATAGCATGTAGATCTTTCAGTTGAGGCATGTGAACTCTTAGATGCAGCATGTGATATCTAGTTCCCCGACCAGGGATGGAATCTGGGCCTCTTGCTTTCAGAGTTAGGAGTCTTAGCCAATGGACCACCAAGGATGTCCCTCTTCTTTCATTTTTTCCCCCCTTTTCTTTCATTTTTGATATTATTAATTTGCCTACTGTCTCATTTTCACACTGACTAGAATCCTTTTTATATTATTGGCCATTTTAAATAAGAAGGTTTTTTGGAGCTTTGTTGATTTTTCTATATAGTAGTTTCATAAGGTAAAAGCACAGATAATTGATGTTAGGTCTCCTTTTGCAATATGTTCATTCAATGCTATACATTGCCTTATAAACACTGCTTTCACTTATTTTGATACATGTTATGTTTATTTGAAAATACTTAAAAAGTTTTCTTCAGTTCAGTTCAGTTGCTCAGTCATGTCTAACTCTTTGTGACCCATGAATCACAGCACGCCAGGCCTCCCTGTCCATCATCAACTCCCGGAGTTTACCCAAACTCATGTCCACTGAGGCGGTGATGCCATCCAACCATCTCATTCTCTGTCATCCCCTTCTCCTGCCATCAATCTTTCCCAGCATCAGGGTCTTTTCAAATGAGTCAGCTCTTCACATCAGGTGGCCAAAGTATTGGAGTTTCCAGCTTCAATATCAGTCCTTCCAATGGACACCCAGGACTGATATCCTTTAGGACGGACTGGTTGGATCTCCTTGCAGTCCAAGGGACTCTCAAGAGTCTCCTCCAACACTACAGTTCAAAAGCATTAATTCTTCAGTGCTCAGCTTTTTTTATAGTCCAACTCTCTCATCCATACATGACTACTGGAAAAACCATAGCCTTGACTAGATGGACCTTTGTTGACAAAGTAATGTCTCTGCTTTTTAATATGCTGTCTAGGTTGATCATAACTTCCCTTCCAAGGAGTAAGCGTCTTTTAATTTCATGGCTGCAGTCACCATCTGCAGTGATTTTGGAAAAATAAAGTCAGCCTCTGTTGCCACTGTTTCCCCATCTGTTTGCCATGAAGTGATAAGACCAGGTGCAGTGATCGTAGTTTTCTGAATGTTGAGCTTTAAGCCAACCTTTTCACTCTCCTCTTTCACTTTCATCAAGAGGCTCTTTAGTTCTTCTTTGCTTTCTGCAATGAGTGGTGTCATCTGCATATCTGAGGTTATTGATATTTCTTCGGCAATCTTGATTCCAGCTTGTGCTTCTTCCAGCCCAGTGTTTCTCATGATGTACTCTGCATAAAAGTTAAATAAGCAGGGTGACAATATACAGCTTTGACGTACTCCTTTTCCTATTTGGAACCAGTCTCTTGTTCCATGTCCAGTTCTAATTAAAAATTTTCTTAAGATTTCTTTTTTGGGACTTCTTTGACCAATGTTTTATTTGAAAGTCTATAGTTTAATTCTCAAAATTTGGGGATTTTTTTCAGCTATCTTTGTGTTACTTTTTTTTTTTTTTTGGAAATCGGTCAGTCATGTCCAACTCTTTGTGACCCCATGGACTATACAGTCCATGGAATTCTCCAGGCCAGAGTACTGGAGTGGGTAGCCTTTCCCTTTTCCAGGGGATCTTCCCAACTGTGTTACTGATTTTTGTTATAATTCCGCTGTGCTCTGAGAAAAGACATTGTATGATTTCAGTTGTTTCAAATTTGTTAAGGTACGTTTTCTGACCTAGGATGTGGTCTATCTTGTGAATGTTGTATGTCAGCATGAATAGACTATTGTTCTGATTTTGGATGGAGTATACTAGTAGTCTTTAGGTGTCCTTACATCCAGTTGAGTGATGATGGTACTTTTCAGTTCAACAGCATCTTTACAGATTTTCCGTTTGCTGAATCTGCTAATTTCTGGTAGAGCAGTGTTGAATGAAGTCTCCAACTATTATAGTCTCCAACTATTATATCTGTTTCTACTTGTAGGTCTGTTTTGCCTCACATTTAAATATTCTATTGTTAGGCACATAAATGTTAAGGATTATTTTGAAATCTGAAAAATTGACCCCTTTATCATTGTGTTATTCTCTTTATCCCTGATGACTTTGTTTATGTTAAGTCAGCTTTGATATTAATATAGTAACTATTTCTTTTTTTTTTTTTTAATCTTTTCCTCTTTTATTTGGCTGTGAGACATGTGGGATCTTAGTTCCATGGCCAGGGATTGAACTTGCACTCCCTGCATTGGCAGTGCAGTGTCTTAACCACTTGGCTGTGAGAGCCACATCCAATCCTTGTGTCCTGGACATAGTGAGACCAGCTGCTTCTTCAGTTTAATCCCAGTTCATGTCCTGAACACGATTCCGTGGACTGCCTCTTTCATGTATCAGATGTACAGTTGTGATGATGTCATTCCCTCCAATAAAGTCAACCTGTTTGTTTTCAGGTTCTTGTGGAGTCCAGGATGCAGAGACATGTTCTGAACAGAATGTATCTGCAGAGAGAGCATCACAGATTAGGACTTCCAGGGCAGAATTGTCTGCTGAGAATACCCAGCCCTGTAAGATATGTGTCCCAGTCTTGAGAGACATTTTACATTTAGCTGAAGAGCAAGGAACAAATAGGGAGCAGAAAGAATACACATGTGGGGCATGTGGGAAACAATTCTATTTTACTGCCAATGTTCAGCAGCACATTGGAGTGAAATTCTGCCAGTGTCATATGGGAAGACCTGCATATTTGAAAAGCTGTATGATCCATGCAGCAAGGAATCTGTCTACCAACATGGAGATTGGAAATGACTTCCTGGGCAACATGGGAGTTCAGAAACAAGCCGCTAATACCAGGATGCCACGAAACAACAGTAAGGAGTATGATGCTGTTTTTCACAGTGGAAAAAGTCATCAGAGCTGGGGAGAAGGCAAGATGGTCTCTAACCCCACAGATATACTTGTTCAGGATGAAGAAGCCCTCACTGGTGAAGGATTTTGTGAGTTCAGCAAATGTAGGGAAGCCTGCACCCAAAGAAATAGCCTTATTCAGCATGAGGAAGTTCATGCCAGAGAAAGGTCTTATGAATGCAGCCATTCTGGAAAATTTTTTGCCCACAAATCTGGCTTCCTTGCAGGTCAGAGATTTAACTCTGGAGGAACACTATATGCCTGTCCTGAATGTGGAAAGTCATTTAGCCAAAGGAGGTACCTCAGAATCCATAGAAAAATCCACACTGGAGAAAAGCCTTATAAATGCAAAGAATGTGGTAAATCTTTCATCCAAAAGGGGAGGTTAATTGACCATCAGAGAGTTCACACTGGCGAACGGCCTTATGAGTGCAGTGAATGTGGAAAGTCTTTTGTTGCTCTGCGTGGCCTCCAGTATCATCAGAGAGTCCACAGTGGCGAGAGGCCCTATGGGTGCAGTGAATGTGGGAAATCTTTTATCGCTAAATCTGACTTGCATTATCATCAGCGAGTTCATTCTGGAGAAAGGCCTTATGAGTGCAGTGAATGTGGGAAATGTTACATTGATAAGAGAGGTCTTCAGTATCATCAGAGAGTTCACAGTGGAGAAAGGCCCTATGAGTGCAGCGAATGTGGGAAATGTTTTATTTTTTCAAGTGGTCTCCGGTACCATCAGAGAGTTCACAGCGGAGAAAGGCCCTATCAGTGCAGTGAATGTGGGAAATCTTTTATTGTTAAGAGAGGCCTCCAGAATCATCAGAGTGTTCACAGTGGAGAAAGACCTTATGAGTGCATTGAATGTGGAAAATGTTTTATTGATAGGTCACGTCTTCATCGTCATCAGAGAGTTCATAGTGGAGAAAAGCCTTATGAGTGCAGAGAATGTGGGAAATGTTTTACTGATAAGTCAGGCCTTCATCGTCATCAGAGAGTTCACACTTCTGAAAGGGCTTAAATGTTGGTAATCCTTTAGCCAGAGACAGCTTCTACATATCCATAGAAAAATCCACACTGAAGAAAAGTCTTACGAGTGCAGTGAATATAATAAATCTTTTTTCCAAAACTGGAACATAATTGTACATCACAGAGTTCATGGTGGAGAAAGGCCTTACACCTGCACTGAATGTTGGAAATCCTTTAGCTGAAGGAAGTACCTCAGTACCCATAGCAAAATCCATAGTGGAGAAAAGCCTTACCAGTACAAGAAATGTGATAAGTCTTTTACCTGTAAGTACTGTTTCATTGGACATCAGAGAATTCATACTTTCAGTTCAGTTCAGTCACTCAGTCGTGTCCTACTCTTTGCAACCCCATGAATTGCAGCACGCCAGGCCTCCCTTTCCATCACCATCTCCCGGAGTTCACTCAGACTCATGTCCATCGAGTCCGTGATGCCGTCCAGCCATCTCATCCTCTGTAATCCCCTTCTCCTGCCCCCAATCCCTCCCAGCATCAGAGTCTTTTCCAATGAATCAGCTCTTCTCATGAGGTGGCCAAAGTACTGAAGTTTCAGCTTTAGCATCATTCCTTCCAAAGAACACCCAGGGCTGATCTCCTTTAGAATGGACTGGTTGGACCTCCTTGCAGTCCAAAGGACTCTCAAGAGTCTTCTCCATCACCACAATTCAAAAACATCAGTTCTTTGGCGCTCAGCTTTCTTCACAGTCCCAACTCTCACATCCATACATGACCACTGGTAAAACCATAGCCTTGACTAGATGGACCTTTGTTGGCAAAGTAATGTCTCTGCTTTTGAATATGCTATCTAGGTTGGTCATAACTTTTCTTCCAAGGAGTTAAGCGTCTTTTAATTTCATGGCTGCAGTCACCATCTGCAGTGATTTTGGAGCCCCCCCAAATAAAGTCTGTCACTGTTTCCACTGTTTCCCCATCTATTTCCCATGAAGTGATGGGACCAGATACCATGATCTTCGTTTTCTGAACGTTGAGCTTTAAGGCAACTTTTTCACTCTTCTTTTTCACTTTCATCAAGAGGCTTTTTAGTTCCTCTTCACTTTCTGCCCTAAGGGTGGTGTCATCTGCATATTTAGGTTATTGATATTTCTCCCGGAAATCTTGATTGCAGCTTTTGCTTCTTCCAGCCCAGTGTTTCTCATGATGTACTCTGCATATAGGTTAAATAAGCAGGGTGACAATATACAGCCTTGACGTACTTTTTTTCCTATTTGGAATCAGTCTGTTGTTCCATGTCCAGTTCTAACTGTTGCTTCCTGACCTGCATATAGGTTTCTCAAGAGGCAGGTCAGGTGGTCTGGTATTCCCATCTCTTTCAGAATTTTCCACAGTTTATTGTGATCCACACAGTCAAAGGCTTTAGAAAGGCCTTATTAGTGTAATGTATGTGGTAAGTCTTATATATTCTGTCTGGCTTCCATTATCATCTGGGCAGTCACAGAAGAGAAACACTATATGCACAGTGGATATAGGACATCCTTTAACCAAACCCACCAACTGAGTTCCTTTAGGACAATCCACACTAGAGAAAACCCTTACGAGTGCAAGGAATGTGATCAGTCATTTTCCTGAAAGTGCCACTTGATTAGCCATCAAGTAGCTCACACTGAAGAAAGGGCTTTATGAGTATCACAATATGGCTGGCAGTGACATTGAGGGGTTTGAGGTAGTAAGAAGGTGGGACGTACCTATGCAGCAAACGGACACTTTCTAGAAGAAACTGAAGCACAGAGATGCTGTATCTTCTTTGTGATCTCTTCTCAATGGATACGGATCTGGGATTTAATTCCAGGTTACCTGTTTCAAGATTTAGGGAGTCTGGTCATTTTACCCCCTCCTGCTCCCTCCAGGTTTGGAGACTGAGAGAACACCTTGTCCGTCCTGACATTTCTGCACCCCTCATCACCTGCCTGATGAGCCCTGCTTATACCCTAGCCTCACGCTGATTACCTTTTTTCTGAAAACCAACATTGATGACTTCCCTGTAGATCGTTGCATTTAGCTACTCAACCAAACCGGTGCTGTGATTCAGTTTTTATTATTGCTATTTGAGAAAGAAGGGGCATCCATCTCAGAGAGGTAGAGGGCTTTTCATAAGGGCTCTCTCTTGCCAGACCTTTCGTGAGAGTGCTTCCTCTTCACTGCGCATATACGCTGGCGGCTTTTCTGCTGCTCAGAGCAGGGACTCTCCTGTGTTCCACCATAAACTACGCACACCTGATGCCTGCATCACCACCAGGGGCTCCAGCTTCATTTCCACCTATGCACAATTCTTGCAAACACTCTCCCCTTGGGAAGTTCTTCACAGGGACAGCAACACTAAGCCGGAGACTCCAGACTCGCTCGCTGGGCCACTACATTTTACACTGGCTTCCCTTCAGGATGCGCCTGTCGTCCCGTCATGCAGTTGGCCCACTCATGTTCTAGGCAATGTGAGGAACACTGAAGAACTAAGTGGCCTCTGTAGTCCTCACGTAGCCTGGTCTCCAGCGTTCTTCCTCTTAACCTCTGCGTGTCCTGTCACTGCTCCTCCTACCCCCACTCACTTCGAAAAATGGAAGTCGCCCAGTAATGATTGTTAATCAGTAAGAACTTGCCCCCCCGCCCCCATCATTAGGAAGCACAGTTGATGAACATTTCTTTTTTTTTTTTTTGATGAACATTTCTAAAAATATATTTTTGTTTGGAAACTTTCTTTACAGTATGTTGGTTTCTTTCATACAATGACATGAATCAGTCATAAGTATACATATGTACCCTTCCTCTTGACCCCCCCCCCACTCCACCCCACCTCTCTAGGTTGTCAGCACTGAGTTGAGCTCCCTGTGTTATACAGCAACTTCTCACTAGCTATTTTACACATGGTAATTATATATTTCAATGATACTCTGAATTCCTCTCACCATCTCCTTCACCTGCTGTGTCCATAAATCTCTTCTCTATGTCTGTATTTCTGTTCTCTCCCTGCAAATAAGTTCATCAGTACCATGTTTCTAGATTCCATATGTGTGCATAAGTAAACTATATTTGTTGTCCTTTTTTGACTTTGTATAATGGGCTTTTAAGTTCATCCACCTCACCAGAACTGACACATTGATTACTTTTTATGGCTGAGTAATACTCTATATATACTGCAACTTCTTTATCCATTCATCTGTCAGTGAGTATCTTGGTTCCTTCCACGTCCTAACTATTTTAATATTGCTGCAGTGAACATTGGAACATGTATATTTTTGAATTACCATTTTCTCAAGGTATATGGTGAGAGTGGAAATTGATATAAACATTATGGAGAATAGTATGGAGATTTCTTAAAAACTAGGAATAAAGCTACCATATGACCCAGAAATTCAACCTATGTTAAAATCTAAGACTGGATGCATGCTGATACCTCCAATGAAGGCCATGTAACAGCAGTATGAAATCGTGGTTTTAATTGCATCTGTCAAGATTCTTGAGGTTGAGCGTTGTTTCTTAATATCTCTTTACCTATGTGTCTTGTTTGAAGATCTTCCTATTCTTATCTTTTGCCTTCTTTTATTTTATTTCCCCATTTTCTCTTATTTTGATGAATAGGAGAGCAGGTAAACAAGAAAGACATCTGTGAGAGTTCATCCATTAGCCAGTAATGTCAATGATGTCTGCACAGAATTTGGAATACTGAAAGAATATGTTCTCATGTTTTCCTCAATTTCTTTAGTATGCATGATGTAATGACCAGATACACTATACACATTTAAGATAAATCTGAATTTTTAACATATGCTGCTTCAGTCTTAAGTGTAGACATTAAGTTAGAAAGTAAATTAAGGCCTATTTTATAATGTGTGCCAATTTCTGTGGGTGTCAGTACTCCCATAAACAGTGTCAGATTGCCAGCATAATGTCACTTAACCTGGAGTTGGGGACCTTTGCCAGTAGCCCACCATTGTGTACTTACCCCCTTTACAAGTTCAGTATTTCTACATATAATTTTAAGAATTTTACATTACTTGAATATTTATAAAATGATAGGTTTTGGATATTAGTTTTAAACATTTCATGGATGTATAGTTGACTTAAATTAACGTATTTAAAATGTGCGTTTTGATACTTATGCACACCCCTTGAACCTACCATTTTTAATTCATCCTCAGCGTTAAAATCATGATGCAAAAGCTTATTCTAGTTTTTAAAATGTATAATTGTATTTACTTACTTATTTTTGACTGTGCTAGATCTTTATTCCTGTGCAGCCTTTTCTCTAGTTGTGGAGAGTGGTGGCTTCTCTTGTTGCACACTAGCGGCTCTAGGTCATGGGCTTTGGTCATTGTTCCCAGGCTCTAGAGCGCAGGCTCGCTAGTAGTGGTGCATGGGCTTAGTTGCTCCGGGGGTATGTGGGATCTTTCTAGACCAAGGATCAATCGAACCTGCGCCTCTTGCGTTGGCAGGTGGGTTCTTTACCACTGAGCCTTGAGTGCAGCCCACCACTTTTGTGAGACGATTTTCAAAAGTTGATATAAGTGGAATGACTATTGGGTCCTTCCCCTGTGTTATATCATCTATCTTATTTTTTGTGTGTGTTTTTGTAGCATCATGTACTTTTGTGTTTTTTTTAATTTATAATCCCAGGTATGTCATTGCAGACGTAACTTCTTAGAATGCATTTGTAAACTCAGAGAGCCCTTATGTAACTCCAGTAACTTTATTGCACAGGAAAGTGTTCTAAATATTGCTGAATGTTAGCCCAGCAGGGGACACAGTGTGACAGAGTTTGAATGCTGACCACCCTTCATTGCGGCCTGGATCTACAAACTCATGTACCGCAGCACAAAGGGAAATGAGAAATGAGACCTTGTTGGGAAAATACGGTGGGAATTGCAGACCCAGGGCCAGAGAAACACACAAACACTCCAGAGAGATGTTGGGACAGGCATGTGAGATGGATGCCCAGAATTCTGGGCTTGTTACAGTATGGGTGAAAGATTGAGTTCAATGTTAAAGTAAAGACAGTTGAGAATTTATAGCCAAGAAGAAATGTTAGGGGACAGTGGATGGAAAAACTGGCATGAAAGACCATAAAGGCAAAAAATAAAAAAATAAAAATAAATAAAAGAAAGACCATAAAGGCTGTTCTTTGCAAGCCAACTTGAGACTCTTGCCATAGAAATCAGATAGTAAACATAGGAAATGTGTTTGATTAGATATCAATATGGGAGTTATACTTGCTAAGTTACCTTTATCTGTTGTTAGGCTTCATCAAGCCTGTTAAATATCAACTTTCTGCATTCCCATTCAGGGTATTGTAGACTTTTTTCTTAAATGACTTCAACACTTCAAGCTGCATGCATTTCAAGAGCAATAGGATAATGTATGTTTACTTTCAGTTACCAACGGGTGTCAAATAGGGTTGGCTTCAAGGAGTCTGAGATTGTCTATAATACTTCAGTGATCAGTAGCATTAAAGAATCAAAATGCTCTGGAGCACCCTATTTTCGTTCCCTCATGGGGCCCCCATCCTCTTCAGAAATGTGGAACCACCCTCCTCCACCTCAGGTGCTTTCTCTGCGATCCTCGCGGTGCCGCTGGGCTTTTTTTCTGGGGCTTCCAGAGTGGGGCGCAATTGCTCGAGGCTGTGGCACTACATTACCCAGAAGGTTTTGCGCTGAGGCCACCTTCAGCCAATGAAAATCCAAAGGCAGTGATTTCCTAGAGGCGGAACATCCGGTAGAGGGACTTCCGGTGTTTTGGTGGCTGACATTTTGGTCGCTACTGAGACAGTGGAGCTGAGCGGAAAGTCGGGAGTGTGTTGTTGGAGGGGGAGGTGAGGGGCTAAGGCGTAGCTGGACGCTTTGCCCGTACTGCGCAGGGTTGCAGACGTCGCCGTAGGCCGAGAATAACCGTGCCGAGTCCGACCCGGTTGTTCGAGTGTTGTCGCTCCGCCCACAGGCTACGATGGCGGCGGCTGCGCTGTCGGCCCCACATCAGGTAAACGCTTCGTGCTCCAGGTTCTCCCCTGCCCATTTCCTCACTGAAATACTGATGCCCAGAGTTAGAAGCCTGCTCAGGTCGCTTTATCTCAGGCCCCTGGTTCAGAACATGCAGGCCTTCGGAGGTGGTGCCCTTATTTCTGAAGACAAGTGTAATGTGTGGGTGAGGCTGGGATGCAGCTGAAGCAGGATGGCTGGGGAATCTATAGTACATTCTGTTTCTGTGAGGAGCAAAGTTTGAGGCCAGGCCGCAGCTCGAGTACTAGATGAGAGGTTGTATTGTACCTTTCTTCTTAGGGCCTTGGGAGCCGTGGAGCTTTGAGCAAAGGAAGGACACGATCTAGTCGAGCTTGTAAAAGTTCTCCAGACTGTTCAGTGGAAGAAAAGTCTGTAGGGGCTGATGAGTACTTTGAGCAGAGGGAAGCTGTGGCTTTTTCACGGTGGCATCTGGTAGAGGGTAGCACTGACGACGGAGTCACGGAGGAGAGGCTAGCCAGTGAGCTGAGGCTCCCTGGTCCTGGTAGCAGGCAGCGGCCCTGGCGTGCCCTGAGCCCCTGGAGCACCGCCCTGGCCACCCTCCTCCGTGGCGTCGTGCTCCCGCAGATCCCAGGGCTGCAGGAGCGCTTTGAGTAGATGGAAGTAGCTCTAGTCCCTCACTTGCTATCACTCCCAGGCGCGCATTCTCTGTGTCTGAGGAAGGTCTCGGGGCTCCTGACCTGTCATCCTACCAGGTTTTTGGTTTGGGGACCTTGGGAACCCCATGCCTGGGTTATTGAGTGCAGGCCTGTTCTATGGAGGAAGTATGGAACATTACTCCTGGAACCCGTGTCAGTCCATGGAAGTGCTTTGAGGTGAAGCCGAGCTGGTTTAGGAAAGTGCAGGTCTCCTTTCTTTTCTGGTGGGAATAAGCAGCAGGGAAGAGCAGGATTTCAGCTTCAAATGACTGCCTGTGTATTCTGGAGGCAATGGAAGGTTCAGATCAGAGGAGGGAGATTTGCTTCCCGTTGTTTCTAGGGGGTTACATGTTACTGGGCTGTGGGGAGATATGTGGGAAAATAGGTGGTGGCTCTTCAGGAGTGAGACTTCATGGTTTTATTTGTTCGTGTTATACCAGGGCAGTGTGACCTTTGAGGATGTGGCCATGTACTTCTCCTGTGAGGAATGGTGTCTTCTTGATGAGGCTCAGATACAGCTGTACCTGGATGTCATGCTGGAGAACTTTGCACTTGTATGCATGCTGGGTAAGGCCTGCACAACCACCTCTGTCCTCTGGGCCAGGCTCTTTCTCCTTTCCCCCAAGGACAGCTCTTTACTCCTCACATCACTGCTTTTCTTAAAGTGCTGAGTTATGTGCTGTGGTTAGTATGTCTGTGAGAGTGCATCCCTACTCGTTAGTGCCGGAACACCTGTAGCCGCAAATTATAGCTGAGGATTCAGGGTCAGTAGTCTTTTTGTTTTGTATTTAATTTTATTGAATTATTGTTGATTTATAATTTTGTTTTAATTCCTGTTGTACATTAGGTTCTGCTGGTTATCCATTTTAAATACAGCAGTACATGTCAGTCACAAACTCTCTAACTATCCATGCCCTTCTCTTTTCCCCTCTGGCAACAGCAAGTTCATTGTCTAAATCCTTGAGTCTGGTTCTGTTTCCTAAATAAGTGTGTATGTATCAGTTTTTTAAAATTTCATTTAAGCGATATTATATTTATCTTTCTTGCCTAAGGTCCTTTCTCAATGACCTGGTTTAAAGAAGCCCTTCCCCAACACATACACACATTAGTCACTCTCTGGGATGTTTTCCTGTTCCTAAAAGCACCTTTGAGGTGACCTGGTTTGTTTGCTTACATGTCTATGATCTGCCTTCCCCACTTAGAGTGCTAGTATCTGAGAGTGCTTTTATACTTGCTTCACAGCTGTGTTCACAGCCTGGAAAAGAGTACCTGCTGTATAGTAGTGAAAGGTTGTTGTTGTTGAATCACAACACCGGGATTCTTGGCCCCCGGCGGAGAAGAATTCAATCCGGGGCCAGAGATGAGGCTTGATCGCTCAGAGCTTTGGTGTAATAAAGTTTTATTAAAGTATAAAGGAAATAGAGAAAGCGTCTGACATAGGCATCAGAAGGGGGCAGAAGGAGTGCCCCCCTGCTAGTCTTCAGGTGGATGTTATATAGTTACTAGCAGTCTGTTAATGAAAGAACGGAATGTCTTAAAACTCAGAATGGCACCAGGCCCCTCACCCGTAAGATGCATTTTGGGATAATCTTGGCACCAAATGGTTCATCTTGGGCCATAAAATGATTAACTTGAATCTTGTAGAAGGGCAGAACACCATACAAGTAGTTTCATTTACATAGATTAGAAGAACAATATCTGAATATAACATATTGTTTGTCAAGTAGGTTCTGAGTCAAAAGATGGAACCGACTTGAAGACAGAATTTGGGGTAAATGTATACTACATTAGCATCAGTTCAGTTCAGTTCAGTCGCTCAGTCGTGTCTGACTCTTTGCGACCCCATGAATCACAGCACGCCTGGCCTCCCTTTCATTCACCAACTCCCGGAGTTCACCCAGACCCACGTCCATCAAGTCCGTGATGCCATCCAGCCATCTCATCCTCTGTCGTCCCCTTCTCCTCCTGCCCACAAACCCTCCCAGCATCAGTCTTTTCCAATGAGTCAACTCTTCGCATGAGGTGGCCAAAGTACTGGAGCTTCAGCTTTAGCATCATTCCTTCCAAAGAAATCCCAGGGTTGATCTCCTTCAGAATGGACTGGTTGGATCTCCTTGCAGTCCAAGGGACTCTCGAGCCTTCTTCAGCACCACAGTTCAAAAGCATCAATTCTTCGGCGCTCAGCCTTCTTCACAGTCCAACTCTCACATCCATACATGACCACTGGAAAAACCATAGCCTTAACTAGATGGACCTTAGTTACCAAAGTAATGTCTCTGCTTTTCAGTGTTCTATCTAGGTTGGTCATAACTTTCATTCCAAGGAGTAAGCGTCTTTTAATTTCATGTCTGCAGTCACCATCGGCAGTGATTTTGGAGCCCCCCAAAATAAAGTCTGACACTGTTTCCACTGTTTCCCCATCTATTTCCCATGAAGCGATGGGACCGGATGCCATGATCTTCATTTTCTGAATGTTGAGCTTTAAGCCAACTTTTTCACTCTCCTCTTTCACTTTCATCAAGAGGCTTTTCAGTTCCTCTTCACTTTCTGCCATAAGGGTGGTGTCATCTGCATATCTGAGGTTATTGATATTTCTCCTGGCAATCTTGATTCCAGTTTGTTTCTTCCAGTCCAGCGTTTCTCATGATGTACTCTGCATAGAAGTTAAATAAGCAGGATGACAATATACAGCCTTGACACACTCCTTTTCCTGTTTGGAACCAGTCTGTTGTTCCATGTCCAGTTTGAACTGTTGCTTCGTGACCTGCATACAGATTTCTCAAGAGGCAGGTCAGGTGGTCTGGTATTCCCATCTCTTTCAGAATTTTCCACAGTTTATTGTGATCCACACAGTCAATGGCTTTGGCATAGTCATTAAAGCAGAAATAGATGTTTTTTCTGGAACTCTCTTGCTTTTTTGATGATCCAGCCGATGTTGGCAATTTGATCTCTGGTTCCTCTGCCTTTTCGAAAACCAGCTTGAACATCAGGAAGTTCACGGTTCACATATTGCTGAAGCCTGGCTTGGAGAATTTTGAGCATTACTTTACTAGCATGTGAGATAAGTGCAATTGTGCAGTAGTTTGAGCATTCTTTGGCATTGCTTTTCTTTGGGATTGGAATGAAAACTGACCTTTTCCAGTCCTGTGGCACTGCTGAGTTTTCCAAATTTGCTGGCATATTGAGTGCAGCACTTTCGCAGCATCATCTTTCAGGATTTGAAATAGCTCCACTGGAATGCCATCACCTCCACTAACTTTGTTCGTAGTGGTGCTTTCTAAGGCCCACTTGACTTCACATTCCAGGATGTCTGGCTCTAGATGAGTGATCACACCATCATGATTATCTGGGTCGTGAAGATCTTTTTTGTACAGTTCTTCTGTGTATTCTTGCCATCTCTTCTTAATGTCTTCTGCTTGTGTTAGGTCCAGACCATTTCTGTCCTCTATCGAGCCCATCTTTGCATGAAATGTTCCCTTGGTGTCTCTTAATTTTCTTGAAGAGATCTCTAGTCTTTCCCATTCTGTTGTTTGCCTCTATTTCTTTGCATTGATTGCTGAAGAAGGCTTTCTTATCTCTTCTTGCTATTCTTTGGAACTCTGCATTCAGATGCTTATATCTTTCCTTTTCTCCTTTGCTTTTCACCTCTCTTCTTTTCACAGCTATTTGTAAGGCCTCCTCAGACAGCCATTTTGCTTTATTGCATTTCTTTTCCATGGGGATGGTCTTGATCCTGTCTCCTGTACAATGTCACGAACCTCAGTCCATAGTTCATCAGGCACTCTATCTATCCGATCTAGGCCCTTAAATCTATTTCTCATTTCCATTGTATAATCATAAAGGATTTGATTTAGGTCATACCTGAATGGTCTAGCGATTTCCCTGCTTTCTTCAATTTAAGTCCGAATTTGGCAACAGGGAGTTCATGATCTGAGCCACAGTCATCTCCCGATCTTGTTTTTGCTGACTGTATAGAGCTTCTCCATCTTTGGCTGCAAAGAATATAATCAATCTGATTTCGGTGTTGACCATCTGGTGATGTCCATGTGTAGTCTTCTCTTGTGTTTTCGGAAGAGAGTGTTTGCTATGACCAGTGCATTTTCTTGGCAAAACTCTATTAGTCTTTGCCATGCTTCATTCCACATTCCGAGTCCAAATTTGCCTGTTACTCCAGGTGTTTCTTGACTTCCTACTTTTGCATTCCAGTCCCCTATAATGAAAAGGACATCATTTTTGGGTGTTAGTTCTAAAAGGTCTTGTAGGTTTTCATAGAACCGTTCAACTTCAGCTTCTTCAGCGTTAGAGGTTGGGGCATAGACTTGGATTACTGTGATATTGAATGGTTTGCCTTGGAAACGAACAGAGATCATTCTGTCATTCTAGAAATTGCATCCAAGTACTGCATTTCAGACTCTTTTGTTGACCGTGATGGCTACTCCATTTCTTCTGAGGGATTCCTGTCCACAGTAGTAGATATAATGGTCATCTGAGTTAAATTCACCCATCCCAGTTCATTTTAGTTCGCTGATTCCTAGAATGTCGATGTTCACTCTTGCCATCTCTTGTTTGACCACTTCCAATTTGCCTTGATTCATTGACCTGACATTCCAGGTTCCTATGCAGTATTGCTGTTTATAGCATTGGACCTTGTTTCTATCACCAGTCACATCCACAGCTGGGTATTGTTTTTGCTTTGGCTCCATCCCTTCATTCTTTCTGGAGTTATTTCTCCACTGATCTCCAGTAGCATATTGGGCACCTACTGACCTGGGGAGTTCCTCTTTTGGTATCCTATCATTTTGCCTTTTCATACTGTTCATTTGGTTCTCAAGGCAAGAATACTGAAGTGGCTTGCCATTCCCTTCTCCAGTGGACCACATTCTGTCAGACCTCTCCACCATGACCTGCCCGTCTTGGGTTGCCCCGCAGGCATGGCTTGGTTTCATTGAGTTAGACAAGGCTGTGGTCCTAGTGTGATTAGATTGACTAGTTTTCTGTGAATATGGTTTCACTGTGTCTGCCCTCTGACGCCCTCTTGGAACACCTACCATCTTACTTGGGTTTCTCTTACCTTGGGCGTGGGGTATCTCTTCACGGCTGCTCCAGCAAAGCGCAGCCGGTGCTCCTTACCTTGGATGAAGGATATCTCCTCACCGCCGCCCTTCCTGACCTTCAACGTGGTATAGCTCCTCTAGGCCTTCCTGCGCCCGCGCAGCCACCGCTCCTTGGACGTGGGTTGATTTTCCTGGCCGCTTCCCGTGGCCTCAGGCACGGGGTTGCTCCTCCCGGCCGCCGCCCCTGGCCTCGGACACGGGTTGGCTCCTCTCGGCTGTTCCTGCACCGTCGCAGCCTGGCACTCTTGTCCGCTGCCCCTGACCTCGATTGTGGGGTAGCTCCTCTCGGCCACGCTGAGTGTGCTAGCCGTCATCGCAGCTGCTGGCTTAAGATAAACATTTCCATAAAAAAAAGACAATGGTTAACTTCAGGTGAAACCAGGTGTCACTATGGCAACACAGAATTTTAAGAGAAACCTCCTTTTAAATTTGTATAGAGAAGGAAAAAATATTGCTAGTTTGTTTCCTCCTGCTGCTTAAGAGAGATAAAAGTGTCTGACACCTGCAGGCTATCTCCTCCATTTGGAGCCCTCTGGCCTTCCTGCCTGTTACCCACTCAGTAGGTGCTCAATGTGATGATGTGTGAAGTCGCTCAGTCGTGTCCGACTCTTCGCGACCTCATGGACTGTAGCCCACCAGGCTCCTCCCTCCATGGGATTCTCCAGGCAAGAGTACTGGAGTGGGTTGCCATTTCCTTCTCCAGGGGATCTTCCTGACCCAAGGATCGAACCCGGGTCTCCTGCATTCCAGCCAGACGCTTTAACCTCTGAGCCACCAGGGAACTGGCACATTAACTGGTTGAGTCGCTTTTCCAGTAAACAGATAGAAATATGATGTTTCTTCCCACAGAATACTTTCAGTTTTGGTTGGTTTGAATCTATTCTAGTTTTCCCAAGTTTTTATTTTGTAACGGGTTATAGCCGATTAACAATGTTGTGATAGTTTCAGGTGAACAGGGAAAGGATTGGGCCATCCATGTACAGATATCTGTTATCCCCCAAACTCCCCTCCCATCCAGTCTGCCACATAACATTGAGCAGAGTTTCATGTGCTGTATAGTAGGCCCTTGTTGGTTATTCATTTTAAATACAGGAGTGTGCGCATGTCCACCCCAAACTACCTAACTATCCCTTCTTCTAGTCCTTCCTCCCGGCAGCCATTCTCTGACTCTTTGTTTTGCAAATTCATTTGTATCATTTCTTTTTAGATTCTACATATAAGGTATGTCATAACTATTTCTCCTTCTCTTTCTGACTTGACTTCTCTCAGTATTGACGATCTCTAGGTCCATCCATGTTGTTGCAAATGGCATTATTTCATTTTGTTTTAGTGGCTGAGTACTATTCCATGGTATATAAGCATGACAGCTTCTTCATCTGTTCATCTGTCGACAGATATTTGGGTTGCTTCCATTTCTTGGCTATTGTATACATTAGTGCAAGGAATATTGGGGTGCATGTATCCTTTCAAACTATGTTTTTCTCTGTATACATGCCCAGGAATGGGATTGGTGGATCATAAGGTAACTTATTTTTCTTGTTTTAAGGAACCCCCGTAGTGTTTTCCATAGTGACTGTACCAATTTACATTCTCGCCAACAGTGTAAGAGGTTTCCTTTTTCTCCACACTCTCTCCCAAATTTGTTATTTGTAGACTTTTTACAAATTAGTTAATTAATTCACTTATTTTAATTTCGGCCACACTGGGTCTTTGTTGCTTTGCTGGATCTTTTCTCTGGTTGCAGAGAGCGGGGTCTCCTCTCTAACTGCGGTGTCTTCTCTTGCGGTGGAGCAAGGGCAGTAGCCCCGCAGGCTTCAGTAGTTGTGGCTTGCGGGCTCTAGAGCACAGAGCTAGTACTTGTGGTGCACAGGCCTAGTTGCTCCGCGGCGCATGCGATTTTCCTGGATCATGGATTGAACCAGTATTCCTTGCATTGCAAGGTGGATTTGTAACCACTGGACTATAAGGAAAAACCATATTTGTGGACATTTTACTGATGGCCATTCTGTCTGGTGTGACATGGTACCTCATTGTATAATAGTTTTGTTTTGCATTTCTTTGATGATTAGTGATGATGAGTACCTTTTCATGTGTCTACTGGCCATCTGCATTTTTTTTTTTTTTTTTTTTTGGAGAAATGTCTAAAAAACCCAACCTGGAAGAAGGGTCTTCCGGGTTGGGTTTTTTTGTTATCAGTTGTACTCCTCTTTATGTATTTTGGAAATTAAGCCCTTGTCAGTCACATTATTTGCAGTAGTTTGTCTTTTTGCTTTGTTTATGGTTTCCTTTGCTGTGCAAAAGCTTTTGTTTCATTTTGTTGTTGATCACTCAGTCAGTCGTGTCCATTTCTTTGCAACCCCATGAACTGCATGCTAGGCTTCCCTGTCCTTCACCATCTCCTGGAGTGTTCTTATGTCCAGTGACTTAATGGTACCATCCAACCATCTCATCCTCTGTTGCTGTCTTCTCCTTCTGCCCTCAGTCTTTCCCAGGATCAGGGTCTTTTCCAGTGAGTTGGCTCTTCGCATCAGGTGGCGAAAGCGTTGGAGCTTCAGCTTCAGCATCAGCCCTTCCAATGAATATTCAGGGTTGATTTCTTTTAGGATTGACTAGTTTGATCTTTTTGCTGTTTAAGGGACTCTCAAGAGTCTTCTCCAGTGCCAGAGTTTGAAAGCATCAAGTCTTAAGTGCTCAGCCTTCCTTATGGTCCAAGTCTCACATCCGTACATGACTGTGGGAACATCTGTACATGACTATGTTTGAGTAGGTCCCATTTATTTGTTTTTGCTTTTATTTCTCTTGCCTTGAGAAACTGTCAAGGTCAGTGGTCTTCCATCAGCCTGATTTATTTCTCCTTGTTTGCCGTCTTTTTGGCCAAGTGACTTTCCAAGTGAATGGTACCCAAGTTTTACTCCATTCCTATACCTGACAGTTTTTTTTCTTTATGCCTGACTCTGCAACAGTGTTGTCACTGACATGGTTACTACTGAAACAGACCATGAGATGTTTCTGCAAGATCTTTTTTCAAGGTTCCAATTTCTTTATATCCATGCCAGCATCTGTTAGTTTCTGTTCTTTTGTTTTGGTCTCCCCAGGGGACTTCCCTGGTGGCTCAGGTGGTAAAAAGCGTCTGCCTACAGCGCGGGAGACCCAGGTTCGATCCCTGGGTTGGGAAGATCCCCTGAAGAAGGAAATGGCAACCCACTCCAGTACTCTTGCCTGGAAAATCCCGTGGACGGAGGAGCCTGGTGGGCTGCAGTCCATGGGGTCACAAAGAGTCGGACACAACTAAGTGACTTCACTTCAAAGGGGGCATGCAGGATGTTATTTCCCTGAGAAGTGATGACCAGGGATTGACTATCTGCCACCTGTATTGGCAGTATGCAGTCTTTTTTTAAAAATATTAGGGAATTGAAGGTATGAGTGCAAGGTTTTTCCTTTTTGTTTTGTTCTTTGTTTATAGTATTTATTTATTCATTTGGCTGCCCTGGGTCTTAGCTGTGGCACTTCAGGTCGTTGATCTTCAGTCTTTGTTGCAGCATGTGGCATCTTTAGTTACAGCATGTGAACTCGTAGTTGTGGCATGTGGGATCTAGTTCCCTGACCTGGGATAGAACCCGGGGCCTCTGCATTGGGAGCCTGGAGTTTCAGCAACAAGGGAAGTCCTTGTTCTTTTCTTTGCTTTTAATCATTGCTCTCCTAATGGATGTGAAGTGGTATATTTTCCCATTTTGGTTACATCCCTCATGGTGTGCTTATCGGTCATTTGTATATCTTTAAAAAATATCTACCCAAGTCCTTTTTAAATTTATTAATCTGGTTGGCTTTTTAGTTGTTGTTGAATTACGAATTTATCCATCGATTCTGAATATCAGTCCTTTACAATTTATTTGGTTGCGCCGGGTCTTTGTTGCTGTGCACAGGCTTCTCTTTAGGGTGGCTTCTCTCTCTCAGGCTCCAGTGCACAGGCCTCAGTAGTTGCAGCACCAGGACGCAGGAGTTGCCGTGTGGGGGCTCTTGATGTGTGGGCTTCAGTAGTTGTGGCGCACAGGCTTATTTACTTAAATGTGGAATCTTCCCAGACCAAGGAGCGAACCTGTGTCCCCTGCATTGGCAGGTGGATTCTTATCCGCTGTACTATCAGAGAAGTTGGATATTAATCCATTTTTGTATTTGTGTTTTGGAAATGCTTTCTCCCAACCTATGGTTTCTTTTTTACTGTGTTGATAGTGTCCTTTGATGTACAAAACTTTATTTTTTTCTCTTTTCCCCACAGCTTTCTTGAGGTATTATTGACACATGATACTGCATAAGTTAAAGGTATGCAACCGAAATTGTTCCTTTTTATGAGGCCCAGTTTGTCTTGTATGTTCTTTCTACGAATTTGTAATTTTATCTCTTAACTTTAGATCTTTGGATATTTTGAGTGAATTTTTGTATATAGTGTTAGATAAGGTTCTATTTTCATTATTGTACATGTGTGTATCCAGTTTTCCTAGCACCGTTTGTTGAGAAGACTGTCTTTATTGAATGGTAATGGTCCTCTTGTTAGTAAGTACTGGATGATATATTTGAGGGTTGATGTTTAGACTCTTTAGTCTCTGTTTTATTCCATTAGAATATATATCTGTTTTGATGTCAGTAGCACACTGTTTTGCTTTCTCTAGCTTTGTAAGAATTTCAGATTCATGTGTTGTGGGTCCTTAAACTTTGTTCTTTTTAAATAAAATGTTTATTTGTTTAACTGTGTATTTATTTTGGCTGCATTGGGTCTTAGTTGCATCATGTGGAATTTTTGCCTCATGTGGAATCTTTTGTTGCAGCATATGGGCTCTTTACTTGTGGATCACAGGTTCAGTAGTTATGGCTTTTGGGCTTAGTTGTTCCAGGGCATGTGAAATCTTAGTCCCCCAGATAGGAATCTAATCCAAGTCCCCTGCATTGCAAGGAGGATTCTTAACCATTGAACCCCCAGCGTGAACATCTGGAAGTTCACGATTCACATACTGTTAAAGCCTGGCTTAGATAATTTTGAGCATTGCTTACTAGTGTGTGAGATGAGTGCATTTGTGCAGTAGTTTGAGCATTCTTTGGCATTGCCTTTCTTTGGGATTGGAATGAAAACTGACCTTTTCCAGTCCTGTGGCCACTGCTGAGTTTTCTAAATTGTTGGCATATTGAATGCAGCACTTTCACAGCATCATCTTTTAGGATTTGAAATAGGTCAGCTAGAATTCTGTCACCTCCACTAGCTTTGTTCATAGTGATGCTTCCTAAGGCCCACTTGACTTCACACTCCAGGATGTCTGGCTCTAGGTGAGTGATCACACCATCATGGTTATCTGGGTCATGAAGATCTTTTTTGTACAGTCCTGTGTTTTCTTGCCACCTCTTTTTAATATCTTCTGCTTCTTTTAGGTTCATACCATTTCTATTCTGTATTGTGGCCATCTTTGCATGAAATATTCCCTTGGTATCTCTAATTTTCTTGAAGGTATCTCTAGTCTTTCCCATTCTATTGTTTTCCTCTAATTCTTTGCATTGATCACTGAGGAAGGCTTTCTTCTCTCTCTGTGCTATTCTTTTGAATGCTGTATTCAAATGGGTTTGTCTTTCATTTTCTCCTTTGCCTTTAGCATCTCTTCTTTTTTCAGCTATTTGTAAGGCCTCCTCAGACAACCGTTTTGCTTTTGTGCATTTCTTTTTCTTGGGGATGGTCTTGATCACTGCCTCCTGTACAATGTCACAAACCTTCTTCAAGCACTCTCTCTATCAGATCCAATCCTGTGAATCTATTTGTCACTTCTACTGTATAATCATAAGGGATTTGATTTAGGTCATACCTGAATGGTCTAGTGGTTTGTTTCCACGCAAACCATTCAATATCACAGTAATCAAAGTCTATACCCCAACCAGTAATGCTGAAGAAGCTGAAGTTGAACAGTTCCATGAAGACCTACAAGATCTTCTAGAACTAACACCCAAAAAAGGTGTCCTTTTCAATATAAGGGACTGGAATGCAAAAGTAGGAAGTCAAGAGATACCTGGAGTAACAGGCGAATTTGTCTTTGGAGCACAAAATGAAGCCGGGCAAAGACTAACGGAGTTTTGCCAAGAGAATGCGCTAGTCATAGCAAACACCCTGTTCCAACAACACAAGAGACAACTCTACACATGGACATCATCGGATGGTCAATACTGAAATCAGATTGATTATCTTCTCTGCAGCCAAGGATGGAGAAGCTCTAGTTCAGTTCAGTTCAGTCGTGTCCAACTCTTTGCAACCCTATGAATTGTAGCACACCAGGCCTCTCTCTCCATCACCAACTCCCGGAGTTCACTCAGACTCATGTCCATCAAGTCAGTGATACCATCCAGCCATCTCATCCTCTGTCGTCCCCTTCTCCTCCTGCCCTCAATCCCTCCCAGCATCAGAGTCTTTTCCAATGAGTCAACTCTTCGCATGAGGTGGCCAAAGTACTGGAGTTTCAGCTTTAGCATCATTCCCTCCAAAGAAATCCCAGGGCTGATCTCCTTCAGAATGGACTGGTTGGATCTCCTTGCAGTCCAAGGGACTCTTAAGAGTCTTCTCGAACACCACGGTTCAAAAGCATCAATTCTTCGGCACTCAGCTGTCTTCACAGTCCAACTTTCACTTCCATACATGACCACTGGAAAAACCATAGCCTTGACTAGACGGAGAAGCTGTATACAGTCATCAAAAACAAGACTGGGAGCTGGCTGTGGCTCAGGTCATGAACTCCTTATTGCCAAATTCAGACTTAAATTGAAGAAAGTAGGGAAAACCACTAGACTATTCAAGTATAACCTAAATCAGTTTATTTATATCCTTTTAATAACTTCCTGGGGATTTGATTTGGATTACATTGAATTGATCTGGAGAAGGAAATGGCAACCCACTCCAGTACTCTTGCCTGGAAAATCCCATGGACAGAGAAGCCTGGTAGGCTGCAGTCCGTGGGGTCACAAAGAGTCGGACACGACTGAGTGACTTCACTTTTGCTTTCACTTTCACAGTAAATTGATAGGTGAAGGTGGGCATAACTGACATCTTGACAAAAGTGGAATGTGAAATATCTTTGACACTTAAGGAGTGTGAAATATCTTTCCATTCATTTAGTTCTTTGATTTCTTCATCAGAGTTTTTGTCATTTCCCTCAGTAGGTCTTGTACGTGTCTTGGTAGGTTTCTAACTATTTCTTCCTTTCTCTCTCCGTTTTTCAGGGGGTGTTAATGTGCATGGTATTGTGTGTTTTGGGGACTTCTCAGGTGGTGCTAGTGGTAGAGAACCTGCCTGCCAGTGCAGGAGATGTTAGAGATTCTGGGGTAATCCCCTGGAGAAGGAAAGGCAACCCACTCCAGCATTCTTGCCCCATGGACAGATGAGCCTGGCAGTTTATCGCCCATAAGGTAACAAAAAGACATGACTGAAGTAACTTAGCACATTGTGTTTTTAATTTCAAACTTCACTTGTTTATTGTTGATGTATAGGAAAGTAATAATTGACTTTTGTATAGTATTCTTGTATCCTGAAACCTTGCTGTAATTGCTTTTGAATTCCAGGATTCTTTATGTGTGTGTGTTTGTGTATATTTTGTTTTTATATAGCTGGTTATTCCATCTGAGAAGGAAGGCAGTTTTATTCTTTCCCTCCCTACCAGTATAACTTTTATATAACTTTCTTTTCTCATTGCATTAATTATGACTTACAAAGTTGAATTCTTCATCTTAGTGGGAAGGTTTCTAGTTTTTGTCTAGGAAGTATGATGATACCTTTAGGGTTTTATTTTGATTGTGAAGTTAAAGAATTTTTCTATTTTTAGATAGCTAGGAGAGGGAGATTTTGATCATGAATGGGTATTGGATTTGGCCAGATCCTTTTTTTTTTCTTTGCATCTCTTGATGAGATCATGTATTGGTGGGTGCTTTTGTTTGGACATGCCACAGCTTGCAGTGTTTTAGTTCCCTGACTGGGGATTGAACCCCAGCTGAAGCAGTGACAGTGCTGAATCCTAAGCACTAGACTGCTAGGGAATTCCTGCATGTTCATATTTAAAGTGGGTTTTTTGGAGGGAGTATGTACTTGACTCCTCTTTCTGAATTCACTCTGATAATGTCTTTTTTCATTGGTGTATTGAGACTATCAGTGCTTAATATAGTCATATAGTTGAATAAATATCTAATGAATTTGTTACCATTTTCTACCATTGCCTTTATTCTTTTTCCTATGTTTGTTGTCCACTCTTTTTCATTTGTTAATTGAGAAATTTGTGTGATTGCATTTTCTCTTTGTTAGCATATCATGTATACTTTTTTCCTTTCATTTTTCTTTAATGTAATTGCACTGGAGTTTGCGCTATGTATTTACATGATTGTAGTCCACTTTCATATGACCCTGAATGGCTTCCTTGGTATTGAATACTTTATAATTTTAAAAAATTCCTAATTGCTTTCTCTGCTCCATTTTATAACTGTTCTCATTGGTTTTAATGGTATATGAACATACATATATGGGTGTTTTAAAAATGCATAATGGGTTACGCAGTTGCTGTTGTTCTTCAGACTACATAGGTATGGGAAACAGCTACATGAAAAGATGCCCAGTATCGTGAATGGTTGGGAAAATGCAAATCAGAAACACAATGAGATACGGCCTCATACAGGTTACAGCGTCTGTTACAAAAAGGACAAAAAAAAATGTTGGTAAACTGGTAGAGAAAACGGACCCCTTGTGCACTGTTGGTGAAAGCAAAAGTGTTAGTCACTCAGTCAGGTCTGACTCTGCGACACCATGGACTGTAGCCCTCCAGGCTCCTCTACCCATGGAATTCTCTAGGCCCGAATACTGGAGTGGGTAGCCTTTCCCTCCTCCAGAGGATCTTCCCAACCCTGGAGTTAAACCCAGATCTCCTGCATTGCAGGCAGATTCTTCACTGTCTGTGGGTAGGAATATACTTTATTGCAGCCAATATAGTAAAGATTGTGGAGACTGCTTACAGAATTAAAAAAGGAACTTACATATCGTCCATCAAGTCCACCTTTGTGTATTTATGCAGAGGGAGTAAAATCATTTCAAAAAGGTATCTGTGCCTTATATCTATTGTAGCTTATTTATAATATTCAAGAGATGGAAACAACTTAAGTATCCATTGATGGATGAGTGGATAGCAAAAATGAAATATATATGGAATATTATTCAGTATTATATAACCATAAAAAAGATGGTTATATTACCGTTTGCAGTAGCATAAATTGACCTGGAGAGCATTAGGCTAAGTGAAATAAATCAGGGAAAGACAAATCCAGTTGTCCCACTGTGTCCACTGAGGATTGGATCCAGGATCCTCTAAATATACTGAAGTCTAGAGGTTCATAGTCAGTCCTCTGATTCTGAAGTTTTCCCGTTTGTGGATTCATCCCACTACACAGAGCATAGGATTCTGTGTGTATTTATTGAAAAGTGTTCCTGTAAAAGTGGACCCAAGCGTTCAGAACTCAGCTTGTTCCACATTTACCTGTACTGGATGGTTATGCTTACATGTTGAATCTTTAAAACAATAAGACCAGCACCAAACAGATACAGACAAAGGATTAGTGACTGCCAGACCAGAGCAAGGTGGGCAGATGAAATGCATGAAGGATGTCAGAAGTTACACACTTCTAACTATGAGGTGAGTAAGTCCTGGGGATGTAAGACACAGCACAGTGACTCTAGTTAACATGACTGTGTTGAATATTTAGAAATTTCCCAAAGAGGGCATCCCTGGTGGTCTCCTGGTTAAGAGTCCACCTGGAAATGCAGGGGACAGGGGTTTGATCCCTGGTACAGCATTGCTGCACACATGCTGTGGAGCAACTAAGTCCATGTGCAGCAATTACTGAGTCTGCCTGTTGCAGCTACTGAAGCATTCCTGCCTTAGAGCTTGTGCTCTGCCACAGAAGAAGCTATTGCAATAAGAAGCCCATCCAACACAACTAGAGACCAGCCCCCGCTTGCCGAAACTAGAGAAAGCCTGAGAACAGCAACAACCACCAAGTTAAGTCATAAATGACTAAATAAATGAAAAGAAAAAAGAAAATTCCTAAAGAGTAGATCTTAAAAGTGCTCATCACAAGAAAAAAAAAAAATCACTGTCAAATTTTCTGAGGCTTGGAGATCTGCTTCCTTACAGTGTCACAAGTTGAGGAGATGTGTTCCTGGTAAAAGCCATTGACAGAGGAGTGAACTGTAGAAGACGCCTTTCTCCTTGGGCCACATCCAGTCCTTCTGTCCTGCACTTGGTGAGAGCAGCTGCCTCTCAGTTTTATCCCAACTCCATTTCCTGAACACAGTCCTGTGGAGTGTTTCTTATATGTGTCAGATATAGAATTGTGATGGCGTTCCCTTCCTCCAGTAAAGTCAACGTGCACTTCATTGTCACTTCTTTGTTTTCAGGTACCTGGCGTGGAGTTCAGGATGAGGAGACACCTGAACAGAGCAAATCTGTAGGAGTGTCACAGATTAGGACTCCCAGGGCAGGTTTGTCCCCTGAGAAGGTCCAGCTTTGTAAGGTGTGCATCCCAGTTTTGAGAGACATTTTGCACTTGGCTGAAGAGCAAGGAACAAATAGTGGGCAGAAAGCATACACATGTGGGTCATGTGGGAAACAGTTCTATTTCATTGCAAACATTTGGCAGCACCAAAAGCAGCACATTGGAGAGAATCCCGTATGCTGTATCATGGAGAGACCCTCATTTTTGAAGAATTGCACAGTTCTTGCATCAGGGAATCTCTCTACCTTCATGGAACTTGGGAATGAATTCATGGCAAATATGGGAGCTCAGCCACAGGCCACTAATACCAGGAAGAAACTGAACAATAGTAAGGAATGTGAAGCTATTTTTCACAGTGGAAAAAGTCGTCACAGCTGGGGAGAAGGCAAGATAGTCTCCAGCCACACAGACATACTTGTTCAGGATGAGCGAGTCCTCACTAGTGAAGGGTTTTGTAAGTTCAATACATGTGAGAAAGCCAGCACCCAAAGAAATACCCTCATTCAGCATCAGAAAGTTCATGCTAGAGAAAGGTGTTATGAATGCAGCCATTGTGGAAAATTATTTAGCCACAAATCCCGTTTCCTTGCACATCAGAGATTTAACTGTGGAGGGATGCTTTATGATTGCAGTGAATATGGAAAATCCTTTAGCCAAAGGAAATACCTCATTGCCCATTAAAAAAATCCACACTGGAGAAAAGCCTTATGAGTGCAAGGAATGTAATAAATCCTTTATCCAAAAGTGGAGTTTGCTGGAACACCAGAGAGTTCACACTGGAGAAAAGCCTTATCAGTGCAACCAATGTGGAAAATTTTTTGCCCGCAAATCCAATTTCCTTGCACATGAAAGACTTCACACTGGAGAAAACCTTTATGAGTGCAGCAAATGTGGGAAAGCTCTTACTACTAGCTCTGGTCTCTATTATCATCTGAGAGTTCACACTGGAGAAAGACCTTTTGAGTGCAGTTCCTGTGGGAAATTGTTTAGCGGAAATGGGCAGCTAAGTGCACATATGAATGTTCACACTGGAGAAAAGCCTTATGAGTGCAATAAATGTGGGAAATCTTTTACAAGTAGATCGAACCTTTGTAATCATTGGAGAGTTCACAATGAAGTAAGGGATTTTGAATGCAGTGAATGTGGGGAGTTCTTTTGCCAAAAGGCACATCTCAATGCCCATAAGAAGTTTCATGCTGGAGAATGGGCTTATGCGTGTAATAATGTGAGAAATCTTTAACTGCTAGGCTGAACCACCAGTGTCCCCAGAGAGTTGACACTGGAGAAAGGCCTTTTAATTGCAGTGAATGTGGAAAATGTTTTACTAGTAGCTCGAGCCTTCTTCGTCATCAGAGAGTTCACAGTGGAGAAAGGCCTTATGAATGCAATGAATGTCGGAAATCTTTTATTGCTAGGTTGAGCCTTCATGATCATCAGAGAGTTCACACTGGAGAAAGGCTCTATAAGTGCAGTGAATGTGGAAAATGTTTTACTAGTAGTTCGAGCCTTCTTCGTCATCAGAGAGTTCACAGTGGAGAAAGGCCTTATGAGTGCAGTGAATGTGGGAAATCTTTTGTTGCTATGAGTGCCCTCCGGTATCATCAGAGAGTTCATAGTGGAGAACAACCTTATGAGTGCAGTGAATGTGGGAAATCTTTTACTGCTGGGTGGAGCCTTCTTGATCATCAGAGAGTTCACACTGGAGAAAAGCCTTATAAGTGCTGTGACTTTGGCCAGTCTTTTACTAGTGAAACCGGTCTCTATGATCATCACAGACTTCACACTGGAGAAGGGCCTTTTGTGTGCAGTGAATGTGGGAAAGCCTTTAAGCAAAGACAGCCCCTCCACACACATTGGAAGATCCACCCTGGAGAAAAGCCTTATGAGCGCAAGGAATGCGGTTAATCTTTCACCCGAAGTTGCTGCTTGATTAAACATCAGCGAGGTCACACTGAAGAAAGGGCTTTATAAATATTGCAATTATGGCTGGCAATGATGTCAAAGAAGTTAGAGGTGGTGACAGAGTGGGCAGAGCCTATGAAGCAAATGGACCCCTTCTAAAGCAGAAACAGGCACAGAGATGCCATGTCATCTGCTTATGGTCCTGTTGAAGGGATGAGGATCTGTGATTGAATGCCACGTTGCCTGGTTCAGGCATTTGGAGAATCTGGTGACTTCACTCCTCCCCTGCTCTATGCCTACCAGGTTTGAGGACTGAAAGAACACCTTGTCCATCCTGACACTTCTGCTCCCTCTGCCCCCACCCCATGAGCCATGCTTACATCCCAACCCATGCTGATGGTCAGGATTATCTTTTCTCTGGAATCAGTATTGATTACTTGTCTGTGGATGATTCCATTTATCTACCCATCCAAACCAATGCTGTGATTCAGTTTTTATCATTGTCTTTTGAGAAAGAAGGGCTGTCCAGCTCAGAGAGGCAGAGGGACTTTCACAAGAGCTCACTACTGCTGCACCTTTCATGAGAGTGTTTACACTGCACATGTCCACTGGCTTTTCTTTTGCCCCTCAGAGCAGGGACTCCAGTTCCCATATCCTGACCATGAGCTGTGCACACCTGACAGCTCCATCACCACAAGGGGATGCAGCCTCATTTCCATGTGTGCACATCTCCCACTAACACCCTCCCACTTGGGAAGTTTTTCACAGAACAGCGCTAAGCTAGGGACTCTAGACCGACTCATTGCCATTTCCCCAGATTTGACACTGGCCTCACTGCTCTCTGCAGTGATTGGTTTCCCAAGTCCTGTTCATCTTCTTTACATACCCACCTCAAGATGTTCCTGTTCCTGTTACGTGGTTGACCTGCTCACTGTTTTGGGCAATGTGAGGGACACTGAAGGCCTGAGAATGTCCACTGTGGCCCTCACATGGTGTAGTCTCTAAAGCTCTTCTTCCTTTACCCCTTTACTCATCTCCTCACTTTTCCTCCTACCCCTCCAGAAAAATGTTACCTAGCAAAATAATGATTACTTATTAGTGTGAATTTGTCCTCACTTTCTGAGACCCACACTTGATCAACCTAGCTTTAAAACTAATAGGAATGCAAGGTGAGCCCTCCCATGAAGACCAAAACCTCTGTATTAAAAAATCATTATGATTTTAATTAATTTTTCTTAGATTATTTACTTAACTGTGCCATGTGGCATGTAGAATCTTAGTTCTCCCAACTGGCAATCTAAACCATGTCCTGTGATGTGGACATGGGGAGTCCTAGCCACTGGACCACTGGTGATTCTCTTTTCTCAGGGTTCTTGATGTTAAATTTTTATTTTTCACGTGTCTTACATGTGTGTCTTGTTTCATTAGATTTCTATTCGTACTTTTGTCAACATCTGTTTTGTGAGATTAGGCTATTTTCTCTTATTTTGACATTAGGAAAGCAAGGAAATAACAAAGACGTGTTAGATTTCACTCATTCATGAATGTGAGTGTTTTTTTTTTCCTGCATGGAATTATAATTCAGAATACTGAAAGATTGTGTTCTCCATTTTTATACAATGCATAATCTAATGGCCATAGAAATTATACATGTTTTTGATAAGTTTCTTTTATTAATATATGTTACCTTCAGATATATTTACACAGCAAATCAATCCCTGTTTTGTAGTGTTTGCCAATTTCCCTGGTGAAAATATTCACACCATTACTAGTGTCAAATTGTGAACATAATGTCACCGCAATGGAGTTGGGAAGCATTGCCTGGAACCCACCATTGTATGCTTTTTCCCCCTTACAGGCCCAGTAGCTGCAAAATGTTTTAGGAATGTACCTAGTAAACCATAGTACAGTGATTATGAATAGATGTTTCTAATTTGTTTGAAAAATCGTTTATTGGCTGTATAGTTGACTTAAATTTTGTGTATATACATTTAAACATTTTTGTGTACATCCTGGAAATCAGTTTCCTTCTGCCACGTTAAATTCATCTTCAACATTATAATGTTTATCTGCACAACCTGGGGACATTGTAACAAAAGGTCGAATGCTCACACCCTTCGATGCAGCCTGGGTCTAGTAACTCATGTACCGTAGCACAAAGGATGTGTGACAGAAGTGAGACCTTGCTGGGGAAATGCAGTGGGACGTGCTGACCCAGCACAGCAGGTGTGGGTCCAGAATTCACAAGCAGTGAATTTGGGGGGGGGCAGGCATGTGATACAGATGCCCAAAATTGTGGTGTGTGGACCAGATACAGTCACACAGTTCTCATAGATCCCTTATGATCAGGTAAGTGCAGACGGGATTAGAAAGACAATCTCCCACATCACTTCAGGTTTGATGCACTGATTGTGTTCAGATTAGGGACTGAGTCACAATTGTGTTACCAGCTGGAGATTCACTTCTGTGAGCAGCTTTGTTTAGCAGAGGACTTCAGTTTGGGTTTTTGAAGCTTTATGGGAGGTGTCTTCATTCCTTGAGCCCTTAGCTTTTGGACTAAATTTTGTCAAGGTTCAGTCCCCAGAAGATATGGGCAAGTTCTTGCTGATTATCTTGCTAAATAGCAATCAATCATCTGGTGATTTATATTTTTCTGGTGGGTAGGAGGAGCAGGGGGGTGATGGGTGAGGGGATTAGGAGGAAGAGTCTTGGAGACAGGGAGAGGCCCACTTTGGACATTCCTAGTCTTTCAAGGTCCCTCACAGTGCTCAGGATAGTGACTGGGACAGTTTGGGCAAGGTATATCCTGAAGTGGGTTCATGAAAAAGATGGGCAGAACCTTGGAAAGAAACCACTGCATACTGCATGTGGTGGAGGCCATTGTCACATCTGGGGTGACACTGAAGACCATGTGTGGCTTGCTGGTTTGGTTCCCCTGCCATTTTGCACAACATCACAAAAGGGAATGTGTTTGCAAGGAGATGTGAACTGGGGAAGGTGGAGCTGGAGGCCCAGTGAAGATGTAGACACCAGAGTAGGTAGTTCCTGGTTGTGACACAGTTGATGGTGTGCATACTGGGAAGTGCAGAAGAGAAGCCAGTGCATCTGTTTAGTGTAGTGTGAGCACTCACCAAAGGCCTGGCAGCTGTGTGTCCTTGTGGAAGTTACTCAGCTGAGATGCAGACCCATCCCTCCACAAATGTAAAGAATATCGATTCTGAGCCCAGGGAAGTTTGCGTAGATAAATGGGATCATTCACATTACGATTATGAATGTTCCCACTGAAAAGAAAGGTGTGTCCATTAGCATGGGGCTGTGGTATGACTGTTGTGGGGAGGGAGACAGGATGTCGGGACATGTACATGGTGTTCTTTGAGTCTCCAGTTGGACAGGGTGGACATGGGGTACAGAGACAAGACAGTAAATGTGAAGAAATTATGATCTAAAGATTAGAACAGTCACTAGCTGAGGTCAGGGCAAGAACGTAGTCCGACTGATTAGGCCTTATGATAAAGAAAAATCAGCCATGTGAGTAGGTGTAGTTGAATCTGACTGGTTGGGCAGGTGCTGTTCAGCGAGCAAGAGAACAGCCATTCTCTGTGCCCGGATTATACATCAGTGTTTCTCAGTGAGTTGGGCACAGATTCTGCAGGCAAGAGAGCCTTTTCTGGATGTACAAAAGCAGTGGTTTCCCTCTTGTCCACCTGCATTAGGCGTGCCTAGTGTCTCCTTTCCAGATACCCAGTCGGGTGCTGGTTTTTTTTTTTTTTTTTTTTTAAGGCAAGGCTTTAGTGGGACTTAAGCTGCAGCACCAGAGAGCAAAAACATGTGACAGGTTCCCTTGCTTGGTCTCAGAGGGGCCCTTTCTGACATTTTTATTGTCCTTGAGCAAAGCTTGCACAATGAATTCAAACTTTTTTTTTCTTCGTTTTTTGACCGGGACAAGGGGCTTGCTGCATCTTATTTCCTGGAATACCCATTGAACCCAGCTACATGGCAGCAGCGAACATAGTAAATCCTAATCACTGAAACACCAGGGAATTCCCCCAAATAGCTAACACTGTAGGCTCTATGCATTTCAAGAGCAATTGTTCAGTCTCTAAGTGGTGTCAAAGTTTTTGACCCCATGGACTGCAGCATGCCAGGCTTTCCTGTCCTTCATCATCTCCTTGCTCAAACTCATGTCCATCGAGTCAGTGATGCCATCCAACCATCTCATCCTCTGTCATCTCCTTCTCCTGCTTTCAATCTTTCTCAGCATCAGGAATCTTTTCCAGTGAGTTGACTTTTTGCATCAGGTGGCCAAAGTATTGGAGCTTCAGCTTCAGCATCAGTCCTTCCAATGAATATTCAGGGATGATTTCAAGATCAATAGGATCATGTTTGTTTGCTTCCAGTTACCAGCGGCGGATGTCAGCTTGGGTTGGCTTTAAGGAGTGAGGCCGTGTGCAGACACTTCAGTAGTCAATAGCATTAAAGACAAATGGTCTTAAGCCCTTCCTCTGGTCCAGAATCTTCCACCCGCCTAAGAAGGATGAAGCCCTTCCCCCACACAGGCAGTTTCTCAGTGCTCCTTCCCTCAGCAGTTTAGCTTTTCTTGCTGGTCTTCTAGTGTGGGGTGCCATTTCTTGAGGCCTTGACACTACATTTCCCAGGAGACCATGCGTTATGACAGCGTTCAATGAAAATGCAGAATCTGGACATTGCTTGGAGGCCAAGCATCTGGCAGTAGACTTCTGGTCTCTTCTTGGCAGGCATTTTGATTGCTGTAGAGATTGTGGAACTGGTTGAAAGTCTTTGTGTCTCATGTTCGTGCATGTCACATTCATGTCTGCTGTACAGTAAAGTGACTCAGTTACATGTGTATATATTCTTTTTCTTATTCTTTTCCCTTATGGTATGTGCCAAGATACATAATACAGTTCTCTGTGCTGTAGAGTAGGACCTTGTGCTTTATTCATCCCGTATATACTAGTTTGCACTCCCAATCCTTCCCTTGCTCAGCTGCCTCCCACTTGGAAATCGTAACTCTGTTCTCTGTGTCTGTGAGTCTGTTTCTTAGATGTATTCATTTATGTGATACTTTAGATTCCATATATAAATGATACATGGTATTTTCCTTTCTATTTCTGACTTGCTTCACTTAGGATGATGATGTCTTAAGTCCATGCCTGTTGCAGCAAATGGCATTATGTAATTACTTTTTTATGAACTCAATAATGTTCTATCGTATACATGTACCCTATTGTCTTTATGCCTTCATCTGTCAATGGATATTTAGGTTATTTCCATGTCTTGGCTTTGAAATTTTTTCTTCCTGTTTTTTCTGCAGTTTTATAATGTCTATTGATGTACAAAAGTTTTTTTAGTTTTTTCTTTTCTTCCTCCAACTTTGTTGAGGTTCAATTGACACATTATATGATGTAATTTAAGGTATAAAGTGGTAATGTTCTGTTTTTTCAAGTCCAGTTTATCTGTTTTTTCTTTTGTCAATTTTGCCTTTATTGTCATAGGCAAGAATTTATGGCTGAATCCAACATTTTGAAAACTTTCCCTTTTTTTTCCCCCCTAAGAATTTTGTAATTTTAGCTCTTACATTTTAGCCTTTGATATATTTAGAATGCCTTTTTGTATATAGTATAAGACTCTTAACTTCATTCTTGTACATATGGCTATCCAGTTTTCCCAACATCAGTTGGTAAAAAGCCTCTCTTTATTGAATGGTAATGGTCTTCTTGTCAGTAATTATTGGATCATATATATGAGGGTTGATATTTACAATCTGAAGTCTCCATTATATTTCACTGAAGTGGATATATGTCTCTATGCTATTAGTATGCTGTTTTGATTACTATAATTTTGTAATATGGTGTGAAATAAGCCTTAGGTGCCTTTCATGAATCCCACTTGGTCATGATGTTTATATAGTTTTTGAATCTATTTACTGACGCTTTGTGTTTTTGCATTTATGTTCATCAGAGATATTAGTGTATACTTTTTCTTTACGTTTTTGGTGTGGTATTAGAGCAATGTTGGCCTCATAGAATTAGATAGGAAGCAGTCTCTCTGTTTCTGTCTTCTGAAAGGAGTTGTAGAGAATTGTATATCTTCCTGAAATGTTTATCATATTTCACCAGTTAACCAATCTGGGCCAATTACATTCTGTTTTGGAAGGTTATTCCTTATTGATTCAGTTACTTTAACAGATGTATACATATTTAGATTGTGAATTGTTGTGTGGGTTGTGATAGACTGTATATTTCAAAAAATTAATCCATTTCATTTAGATTATCACATTTATGGTCTTGGAAATGCCCATATATTTCATTATGAGGTTAATGTGCATTGTCTCTGTAGTGGTTTTTCCTCTTTCTTTTTTTAATTCTTTCTTCTTCTTCCCTTTTTTTTTTTTTTTTTTTTGGCTGTGCTTCGAGGCATGTGAAATCTTCATTTCCAAATCAGGGATCAAACTGTCCCCTGCAGTGGAAGTACAGAGGCTTTACCACTGGAAGACTGAGGAAGTCCTCTTTTATTTTTGATGCTAATAATTTATGCTCTGTCTTGTTTTTGTAATTAAGCTGACTAGGATCTTTTTTATTTTATTGGTCATTTTAAGGAACCAACTTTGGCTTTGTTGATTTTTATCTTGATTTTTAAAAATTATTTCTTCCTTTGGACTTTATTTTCTCTTTTTCTAGCTTCCTGAGCTGATTGCTTTTAGGTCTGAATTCTTTCTAATACATGCGTTCCGTGCTATAAATTGCCCTGTGACCACTGCTTTCACCACATGCACATTATTTTGAGAAGTGCTGTGTTTATTTCAAGATACTTAAAATTTTACCTTGAGATTTCTTCTTTGACCCACGTTTTCTTTGGGTTGTTTAATTTCTTCTCATTGTGCGATTTGCCAGCTATCTTTCTGTAACTGGTTCTAGTGTAATTCCGCCATACTCTGAGAACAGACATTGTCTGATTTCTGTTTCAGACTTGTTAAGGTGTGTTTTTTTGGCCCATGGTGTGCTCTGTCTTGTAAATTTTCCGTGTCAGCTTAAGATTATCCTGCTGTTGGATGGAGTAGACTAGTAGTCTGTAGAAGTCCATATATCCAGTTGGCTGTGCTGGGTCTTCATTGCTGTGCAGGCTTTCCTCTAGTTGCAGCAGGAGGGGGTACTCTCCAGTTGTGATGCACAGACTTCTCATTGTGGTGGCTTTTCTTGTTCAGAGTACAGGCTCTCGAGCATTCAGGCTGCAGTAGTTGTGGCTCCTAAGCTCTAGAACACAGGCTGTGTAGTTGTGGCACACAGACTTAGTTGCACTGTCGCACGTGGGATCTTCCCAGACCAGGGATTGAACCTGTGTCTCCTGCGTTGGCAGATGGATTCTTTACCACTGAGCCACCAGGGAAGCCTCTGGTTAGATATTAATATAGTTAATAGCACTTTGTATTGTTTTGAATTCTGTTAATCTCTATCGTTTTTCTTTAATATATATTCAGCTTTTGTTTAAAGTGCACTTTGTTGTTTTAAATTTCATTTACTTAAAGATTTATTTTGGCTGTTTGGTCTTCTTTGTGGTGCACAGACTCTGGAGTGTGCAGAGTTAGTAGTTGCGGAATGTGGGCTTAGTTGCTCAGTGGCAGGTGGGATTTTAGGTTCCTGACCGTGGATTGAAGCAGTGTCCCCTGAATTGCAACACGGATTCTTTACCACTGGACCACCAGGGGAGTCCTAAAGGGGGTTTCTTAGACAACATACGGTTGAGTCCTGTTTCTGAATCCGCCCTGATAATCTCTCTTAATTGGTACACTGAGACTATCGATGTTTAGTATGTTGATATAGTTTGATAAATACCTAACGTGTTTCCATTTTCTAAAATTGCCCTTGTTCTTCATTCTTGTATTAGTCTACCACTTCTTCTTTTTCAGTGTTAATTGAGCATTTTGTATGATTTTATTTTCTCTCCTTTGTCAGCTTACCAGCTACATTTGCTTCTCTCCATTTTTAAATTTAGTGGTTTAAATTTGTGTTATGTATTAACAATTGATTTAAGACCACTTCCATATAATCCTATATGACTTCATGGGTAGTTTGAATAAATATATATTTCCGTCATGTGGGATCTTAGTTCCCCTACCAGGGATCGAACCTGGGCTTCTGGCAGTGAAAGATGCGGGATTGTAACCACTGGGCCACAAGGAAATTTCTACATAATTAAAAAGTATCCTAACTGAGGTAAGGTTCCATGGTTGCCTAGTGGATAGGACTCCATTTTTTCACCACTGTGGACCAGTTCACCCCAGCTGTTATCTGTTAGATGTGAAAAGATATTTTGCCAAAGGAGACATGCTAATGGGAACCTTGTACCTAAAAAAATGCTCAATATTACAAATGGTAGGGAAAATGCAAGTCAAAATGACAGATACTACATCACACGTTATAATGTCTGTTATGAAAAACCCAAGAAATAATGTTGGTAAAGATGTGGTGAAAAGGAACCCCTTGTGCATTTCGTGTTGATCCTTTGTTGAAATTCCAGTCTCTCTGCTTACATTGTCCTTCTAGTTTCAATGCTGTCTGCCCTATCCATTAGTAGACATTAAGTAGCTTATTAACCATAATTGTTTAAAATTATTAATATGATCATTCCAGTATATCTGTAGTATTTGATTGTAGTTTTGAAGCTTTGTCTCTTCAAACTCTGTTTTATGGGACACTGCAGAGCTTCAGTAGGCTCAATAGTTACATGAGTTATATCAGTTAGATTCTGCCAGAGCAGTTATGTTTATGTGGGGAGATGAAGTCTTAAGAAGTTTGTCCTCCATCCACTGTATATCCTTTCCTCTGGTTCCAATAGAGATTATTTATTCATTTACTCATTTTAACTTCTTATTTTATGATATAGTTTGGTTGATTTAGTTGTGTTAGTTAACAATGTTGTGTTAGTTAACAATGTTGTGTTAGTTTCAGGACACTTTTTTAGTATTTAAAGATTATTTAAATGTTTTCTTTGTAGTATTTGACGTCATGTATTGTGTACTGAGTTCCTCTGAGCCACTGTTACTGTTCTTTTGTCCTAACTCTGTTAGCACTTGCATCATTTTGACTCCTGTAACTGGGAATGGGGAGTCCTTGGGCCTTATGGGATGGGCATGACTCTGGTCTCTGCAAAAGAGCTTGGAGATTCTCTGGCCCAGATGAGTGTCAAGTGGGGAAGGACTTGTTATCAGGTCTTCGTTCGTCATACCAGGAACATATGACTTGCATCCTTTGACTAGTGTTGTGGTGCTATTGCCAGTGGCTACAAATGACTTCTCTTGTCTTTCTCTATTCTTGACATTCTGCCAACCTGTCATTTCTACTACTTTACATTTTTAGTCTTACTCCAGCCTGGGATTCATCTCCCACCACCTGCGTAAACCTCATGTGGTCTTCACATTGTTTTCCCTGTGTTGCTTGGTGGCAGAATTGTTTATGTCCTCAAACATGCATGTTTGCTTTACTGTTTGTTGAACTCCAGATGCGTGTTGCAGCCAGATTTTCAGTGGCATGGATGAACAGTATACTTCTCCACAGTGTCACAGGTCACAGTGTACCAGAGGATGTAGTCCTGGTAAACCCACTGAGAGATGAGTGATTTGTAGAACATGCCTTTCACCTTGGGTCACATCCAGTCGTTGTGTCCTGGACGTGGAGAGAGCACCTGCTTCCTCAGTTTGACCCCAGCTTCATATCCTGAATGTGATTCCATGGACCTGTGTACACTTTCTGCTCCCCATTGGTCCCCACTGCTTCTTTCATGTGGCAAATATACAGTTGTCGTGATATCATTCCCTCCAATAAAGTCAGCCGAAACTTCACCATTACTTGTTTGTTTTCAGGTTCTTGGCGTGGAGTCCAGGATAAAGAGACACCATCTGAAGAAATCAAACCTGCAGGGGTGTTACAGTTTCTCACTCCCAGGGCAGGTTTGTCTCCTGAGAAGACCCAACCCTGTGCGATGTGCATCCCAGTCTTGAGAAACATTTTGCACTTGGCTGAAGAGCAAGGAACAAGTGGGGAGCAGAAAGTATACACATGTGCAGCCTGTGGGAAGGAGTTCTATTTCACTGCTAACATTCAGCAGCACCAGAAGCAGCACATTAGAGAGAATCTTTTCCTGTGTAATACTGAGAGACCCTCCTTTTTAAAGACCTGCACGGTTCACCCAGCAGGGAATTTCTCTACCTACATGGAGATTGGGAATGACTTCATGACCAGCATGGGAGTTCAGCCACAGGCCATTAATACTGGGAAGAAATTGAACAACAATAAGGAGTGTGAGGTTGTTTTTCACAGTGGAGAAAGTCATCACAGCTTGGGAGAAGGTAAGACAGCTTCCAGCCACACAGACATTCTTGTAGAGAATGAAAGAGTCCTCATGAATGAGGCATTTTGTGAGGTAAACAAATGTGAGAAAGCTGGCACTGAAAGAAGTAACCTCATTCAGCATGTGCAAGTTCACACTGGAGAAAAGTCTTACAAATGCAGCCGATGTGAAGAATTTTTTAGCCACAAATCCCAAATCCTTTCACATCAGAGCTTTAATTGTGGAGGAACGCTATATGACTGCAGTGAATGTGGGAAATCCTTTAGCCGAAGGAAATACCTCATTTCCCATAGGAGAATCCACACTGGAGAAAAGCCTTATGAATGCAAGGAGTGTCATAAATCCTTCAGACGAAAGGGGAACTTAATTGAACATCAGAGAGTTCACACTAGAGAAAAACCTTATCAGTGCAAACAGTGTGGAAAATTCTTTGCCCGCAAATCCATTTTCCTTGCACATGAGAGAATTCACACTGGAGAAAACCCTTATGAGTGCAACAAATGTGGGAAAGCTCTTACTACTATCTCTAGTTTCTATTATCATCTGAGAGTTCACACGGGAGAACGGCCTTATGAGTGCAATGAATGTGGGAAATCTTTCACTACTTTGTCAACTCTTTCTAATCATCAGAGAGTTCACAGTGGAGAAAGACCTTTTAAGTGTAGTGAATGTGAAAAATTTTTTAGCCGAAAGGAACATCTCAGTGCCCATATGAATGTTCACACTGGAGAAAAGCCTTATGAGTGCAATAAATGTGGGAAATCTTTTACAAGTAGGTCAAACCTTTGTAATCATTGGAGAGTTCACATTGGAGAAAGGCCTTTTAAGTGCAGCGAATGTGGGAAATGTTTTACTAGTAGCTCAAGCTTTCTTCGTCATCAGCGAGTTCACACTGGAGAAAGGCCTTACGAGTGCAGTGAATGTGGAAAATCTTTTGTTGCTTCAAGTGGCCTCCGGTATCATCAGAGAGTTCACAATGGAGAAAGACCTTATGAATGCACTGAATGTGGGAAAAATTTTACTGCTAGGTCGACCCTTCGTGATCATCAAAGAGTTCACACCGGAGAAAGGCCTTACAAGTGCAGTGAATGTGGGAAGTATTTTACTAGTAGGTCGAGCCTTCTTCGTCATCAGAGAGTTCACACAGAAGAAAGGCCTTATGAGTGCAGTCAATGTGGGCGATCTTTTACTACTCAGACATACCTCTATGATCATCACAGAGTTCACATTGGAAAAGGCCTATGAGTGCAGTGAATGTCGGGAAAACCTTTAAGAAAAGACAGTTCCTCCTCATCCATTGGAAAATCCACATTGCATAAAAGCCTTTTGAGTGCAAGGAATGTGTTAAATTTTTCACCTGTTGGTGCCACTTGATTAAACAACAGAATTCACACTAGAGAAAGGGCTTTGTGAATATTGCAAATATTCCTGACAGTGATGTTGAATAAGTTTGAGGTGGTAACAGAGCATGAAGAACCTGTGCAGCAAATAGACTCTTTCTGAAGAGTAAACTGAGGCACAGACTGTATCATCTGTTTGTGATCTCCTTGGACTGAATAGGCATCTGGGATTCAATGCCAGGTTGCCAGGTTTAGAATGTAGGGAATCTGGTCAGTTCTCTCCTGCTCCCCCCCCTCTTCCACCCCGACATACCAGGTTTGAAGACTGAAAGAACACTTTGTTCATTGTGACCCCCCACCATAGAAGCCCAGCTTATATCCCAGCCTCATGCTGATTGGATAGGATTGTCTTCTCTGCCATCCAGCATTGATGCCTTACATGTGAATGACCACATTATCTACCCAACTAAACCAATGCTTTGGTTCAATAATTATTATTTCCATTTGTGAAAGAAGGGGTGTCTAGTTCAGAGATTTAGAGGGACTTACACAGGAGCTCACTACTGCCACACCTTTCATGAGAGTAGTTGCTCTACACTGCAAGGCTCCTCTTCTGCCCCTTAGAGCAGGGACTCCATTTCCTGTGTCCTGATCATAAGCTACACAGACCTGAAGCCTGGATTAACCCCAGGGACTCCAGCTTCATTTCCACCCATGCACATCTTTCACTAACAACCTCCCACTTGGAAGGTTCTCAGGGACAGTGGCATTAAGCCAGGGACTCTGGACTGGCTCATTGGTATTGCCCTAGGTTTGGAACTGGCTCCACCACCATAAGTAGTGATTGGTTTCCAAGGTCCTATCTACCTTCTTTATTTAGCCACCTCAAGATGTCCTTGTTGCCCTATTATATGGTTGACCACTCATTGTTCTGGGCACTGGGAAAGACACTGAAGGCCTGAGAATGTCCAGTGTGTCCCTCACATGGCGTGGTCTCCAGGATTCTTTTTCCTTTACCCATATTCTCACTTTTCCTCCCACCCCTCCAGAAGAATGTAGCTCAGAAGAATGATGGTTGTTTATTAGTATGAACTTGCCTTCCCTCCCTGATCAGCCTAACTTAAAAACTAGCCCTGAATGCAGACTGACCTCTTCCATGAAAACTAAAACGTCTGTATAAAAAAATCATTATGATTTTAATTGCCTTTTTTCCTCAGGACTTTTTCCCCCTTCCCTGTGCCATGTGGCTGTGGGATCTTAGTTTCCCTGTCCAGGAATCTAAAGTGTGCCCCGTGATACGGACATGTGGAATCTTAGCCACTAGACTGCTGGGGAATTCCCTTTCACTGGATTCTTAATTTTTGTTTTTCATGTGTCTGTTTTTCACCTGTGTGTTCTGTTTGGGAAAACTTCTATTCATAAATTGGTCTACTTTTGCTTTCTGAGATTTGTGTTTTCTCTTTTTTTGACAAGAAGGAAAGCAAAGAAACATCAAAGAGATCTGTTAGATTTCACTCATTTAGCAGTAATGTGAGTGACTTTTCTCCTGCATGGAATCGTAATTCATAGTACTGAAAGTATATGTTCTAAAAGTTTATACTATGGGTAATGTAATGGCCACATGCATTATACATGTTTTCAATAAATCTGCTTTATTCACATTTGTTACCTTAGTCTTAAGGCCAGACATTTAATTGCACAGTAAATCAAGCCCTGTTTTGTAGTGTTTGCCAGTTTCTTTGGTGTTAATATTCCCATCCTTGCCAGTGTCAAATTGTGAACATAATGTTGCTGAAATGGAGTTGAAAAGGATTGCCAGTAGCCCACCATGTATGCTTTTCCTCCCTTACAGGTCCAGTATCTGGAAAGTGTTGTAGGAATGTAGCTAATAAATCATACTAGAATGATTATTGATAGATTTTGCTAAATTGTTTAAAAAGTCATGTACTGGGTGTAGAGTTCATTTAAATTTTATGTATTTAAGATGTACATTGGACATACTTATGTACACCCTTCAAACCAGTTTCCTCTTGCCATTTTAAATTTACCTTCAACATTATCATTACTGATGCAAGAGTATAGTCTAGTAATGACTATTTTCAAATATATATATACATATAAATGGAATAATTGATGGACTCTTCCTGTATCTTATACCATTTATCATATTTATACACTTGATCACTTTTTGTGTGTGTGTGTATCATGATTTACCTAGTCGTTCTTAAGTTTTATAATCTCAGGTATCATGTTTTTCAATACGTAACTTCTTGGAATGCATTTCTAAAATGAAGCTTTTTCATAACTCCAGTAACTAACACAAGAAAGGATTCTAAATATCAGTGTATATCAGCACAGCCTGGGACACAGCGTGACTGAGTTTGAATGCTCACGCCCTTTGACACAGGCTCTATCTACAAACTCACGTAGCGTAGAACAAGTGAGACCTTGTTGGAGAAATACAGTGGGATGTGCTGACCCCGCACAGCAGGTGTGGGTACAGAATTCACAAACACTCCAGGGAGATTTGGGGCCCAGACATGTGGTACAGGTGCACCACATTGTGGTGCATGGGCCACACACACTCACACAGTTCTGGTGGATCCCGTGTGATAAGGTGAGTGCAGACAGCTTGCAAAGAACAAGTTCTGATGTCACCACAAGTTTGATGATGCACTGATGGTGTTTAGTTGAGGGACTGGGTCACAAGTGTTATACAGGTGAAGATTCACACCTGTGACCAGCTTTGTTTCACAAGAACTTGGGGTTGGGTTTTACAGGCATTATGGGAGGTGTCATTCTTAAGCCCTTAGCATTTGGACTAGTTTGTCAAGGATGGGTCCCCAGAAGATGTTGGCACTTTCCTTCTGGTTATCTTGATAATTAATCATTTGGTGATTTACATTTTTCTGCTGGGTAGGAGGAGCAGTGGGGTGATGAGTGAAGTGGTTAGGAAGAACAGCTGTTGCAGAACAAGAAGACCTTAGGATTAAGTGGGAAGGCCAGTCCTGTGTGTAGGATATAGTTGATTAAGACTGGTTGGGCCAGGGGATGTTCAGAGAGCTAAAGAACAGCTTATTTGGATGGCCTGATTATACATTGGTGTTTTTCACTAAGTTGGGCACAATCACAAACCATAGGCAAGAAAGCCTTTTCTGGGGGTACCAAAAGTAGTGCTCTCCCCCTTGTCCACCCACTCAGGCCTGCTCAATATCTCTTCTATATTCAGGGTCCTGGCTGACTCACCCCCACCCACCTCACCCTTAGACTAGGAAGAAAAATGAATAACAGGTTCCCTTGCTGTTTTGTTGAGGGGCCCTGTCTGATGTTTTTAGTGTCCCTGGCAAAGGTTACAAAATGACTTTTCCCCCTGACTGCACAAAGGCACTTCCTGGATGTTATTTTCTTTGGACCAGCGCTTGAACCCAGACACATGGTGGGAAACACCGAGTCCGAATTACTGAACCACCAGGGAGTTCCCCAAAACGGCTTTAACACTTCAGGCTGCATGCCTTTCAGAAGCACTAGGGTGACATTCATTTGCTTCCAGTTTGCACTCCATGTCGACTTGGGTTGGCTAGGTGTTTGAGACCGTTTGCAAGCACTTCAGTGATCAGTGTCATTAAAGACAAATGTTCTTAAGCCCTTCCTCCTGCCCTGGATCCTCTGCCTGCCTAAGGACTGAGCACCTCTGTCACAACAGGTAGTTTTTCAGCTCTCCTACCTCAGTGGTTTTCCCTTTCATTTTTCCAGTGTTGTTCAGTTGCTCATTCGTGTCCAACTCTTTGCAACCCCATGGACTGCTGCACGCCAGGCTTCCCTGTCCTTCACCATCTGCCAGAGCTTGCTCAAAGTCAAGTCCACCGAGTCGGTGATGCCATCCAACCATCTCATCCTCTCGTCCCCTTATCCTCCTGCCTTCAGTCTTTCTCAGCATCAGTGTCTTTTCTAATTAGTTGATTCTTCACATCAGGTGGCCAAAGTATTGGAGCTTCATCATCAGTCCTTCTAATGAATATTTAGGATGGACTGGTTGGATCTCCTTGCAGTCCAAGGGACTCTCAAGAGTTTTTTCCAATACCACAGCTCAAAAGCATCAGTTCTTTGATGTTCAACCTTCTTTATGGTCCAACTCTCACATCCATACATGACTACTGGAAAAACCATAGCTTTGACTAACTTGCTCCACAGCATGTGGGGTTAGTTCTCTGATCATGGATTGAACCAGTGTCCCCTGAATTGTAAGACAGATTCTTAACCACTGGGCCATCAGGCAAGTCCTAAAGTAGGTTTCTTGAAAACATATGGTTAAGTTCTGCTTCTGGATCCATCCTGAAATCTCTCTTTTAATTGATGTACTGAGACTATCCATGTTTAGTATATTGGTGTATATGTGGATTAATGTTTAATTAATACTGTACTGATAGTATACTTGGATTAATATCTAACATATTTGTTACTATTTTCTAAAATTGCCCTCCCCCCCCCCCCCAATTCTCATTTTTTGGCTGTGCTGGGTCTTGGTTGCTGCCTGGACTTTCTCTGCTTGCAGAGAGCACAGACTACTCTAGTGGTGCAGGCTTCTCATTGCTGTGGCTTCCCTTGTGAAGCTTGGGTTCAATGGTGCACTGACTTCAGCAGTTGCTGCTTGGGGGCTCTAAAGCACAGGCTCAGAAGTTGTGGTGCACGGACTTGGTTGCTTTGTAGCATGTGGGATCTTCTGGGATCAAGGATTGAACTCATGTCTCCTGCATTGATGGGCAGATTCTTTACCACTGAGCCACCAGGGAAAAAACCCCTGCCCTTATTCTCTGTTCCTTTGTTAATGTACCACTCTCTTTTTTGTGGTGTTAATCAGGTGGTTGTATGATTTTATTTTCTCTCCTTTGTTAGCTTATCAGCTCTGTTTGCTTCCATTTTTTAATTGTGCTAAAATTTGCATTATATATTTATAAATGATTTAAGAGTGCTTCCTTATGCTATATGGTTTCATGGGTAGTTTGAAAAAATACATATTTCTATATAATACAGAGATACAATACATATATGTACACGTATGATCCTGTGGTTTTTTTATTGAAACGTATTCATGTATAAGTGGACCCAAGTATTTTAGAACCTGTGTTCCAGGTTTACCTGTACTGAATTACGCTTACATGTTGAATCTTTAAATGAACACCACCACCACCAATCAGATACAGACAAAGGATTAGTGATCGCCAGATCAGGGTAAGGAGGGTAGATGAAATGAGTGAAGGATGTCAGAAGTTACACACTTCTCGTTTATAAGGTAAATCCTGAGGATGAAGTGCACAGCCTAGTGACTCTCGTTAACAAGACTCTGTTTTAGATTTAGAAATTTCCTGAGAGCATTCCTGGTGGTCTGGTTAAGAATCTGCCTGCCAACGCAGGAACAGGGGTTCGCTCCCTGGTGCAAGCAGATCCCATACGCTGTGGAGCAACTAAGTTCATGTGCTGCAACTGCGGAGTCTGCCTGTTGCAACTACTGAAGCATTCCTGCCTTAGAGCCTATGCTCTGCAACCAGAGAAGACACTGCAGTAAGAAGCCCGCGAATTTCAACTAGAGAGGAGCCCCTGCTCGCCGAAACTAGAGAAAGCCTGAGATCAGCAATGACGAACAAGAGAAGCCATAAAGAAATAAAGAAGAGAAAAAAGAAATTGCCAAAGGAGTAGATCGTAAAAGTTCTCCTCACACGTATCACAGGTCCAGGAAGTGTGTTCCTGGTAAAAACCACTGACAGAGGAGTGAAGCCTTTCACCTTCAGCCACCTCCAGTCCTGTCCTGCACTTGGTGAGATCAGATGCTTCTCAGTTTTACCCCAACTAATTTCCAGAACACAGTCCTGTGGAGTGGTTCTTTCACATGTCAGAATTAATGGCTGAATCCAACATTTTTAAAGTTTTCCCTGTTTTTCCTCCTAAGAATTGTGTAACTTCAGCTCTTACATTTTGACCTTTGATATATTTTGAATGCCTTTTTGTATATGGTATTAGGTAGGACTCTAACTTCATTCTTGTACGTGTGGCTATTCAGTTTTTACAACACTGTTTATTGACGACTCTTGAATAGTAATGGTCTTCTTGTCAGTAATTATTGGTTCATATATTATGAGGGTTCATCTTTATAATCTGAAGTCTATTTCACTGGAGTAGATAACTGTCTTTATGCTATTAGCATGCTGTTTTGGTTCCTATAACTTTTAATATGGTGTGAAATAAACACTAGGTGCCTTTCATGAATCCCACGTGGTCGTGATATGTATAATTTTTTATGGTCATGTTTGCATAATTTTTGAATCAGTTTACTGATGCTTTATGATTTTGCTTTTATGTTCATAAGAGATATTGGTGTATATTTTTTCTGCATGTTTTGGTTTGGTATTAGAGTAGTATTGGCCTCACAGAATTAGTTAGGAAGCAGTCTTTCTGTTTCTGTCTTCTGAAAGGAATTGTAGAGAATTGTATATCTTCCTAAAATGTTTGTCATATTTCACCAGTTAACCAATCTGGGCAAGTTGCATTCTTACCGGGGTCCAGCCCCAGCAGGATCCAGGGATACCCTCAGGATGAACGGTGTTGGCGTCAGGAAAGAGAGAGAGAGAGAAAGAAAGAATGTTGCAGTATAAGAAAGTAAAGGAGAGGAAGAAGTTGATATTCCTTGGTTTACACAGAAAGCCAATAAAGCCCCTGCATGGGACTTGCTCTGTTCACAAAGGCCTCAGGCGCCCTCTGGATGGGGTGAAGGCGCAGAGCACCTTCTCGAGAGGGTCTTAGAAGCCTGGGCAGGAAAGTGAACTCAGAGGGCCTCTGTGCTCCAGGGGATCAACCTGAAAAAGAAAAAGAGAAAAAATGACACGGGGAGACCAAGCTTCAGTGAGCAAGGCCTGTCACTTATTTTCAGAGGGAGCTTTTATACCCTGAGTTGTACATTGAGCAAAGTGAAAAATGCAGATTCAGCTCAACATTCCATCAGTATTAACTTTTATCGATACCAGGTTTCTTCCTGCATACCGTTTCATAAACAAGGGTCTTATTTTTTGTACATTATCTTCTGGCCCAGAGGCCTGTTGATACTTTATGACCCCTTTTTGATAAAGTTTGGTCAGCCAGAACACTTACTTTCCCTTGAAATGTTTTTTTTCTTAAATTCCTTAGCCTGCATCACCCTTAAAGTACAGAGTTACATTTTTATGGAGCAAAGGTTCAGTGGGTTATAGCAAAGAAAGAACTTACTGACTCAAAGTCTAATGTTGCTAATGCTAAGGCTACTACTTGTTTTTTCAACATCTTAATATATGCACTCCCAGGAAAACAATGGATACGGGATGTGGGGACTTAGCAGCAAGCATTGGCTCAACAATGTTGCAAGAGTCTGAATAAACCTGCCAAGTAAGCTAGAATGCTAACAGGGAGTTTGAATTGAAATACTCCTTTCATGCCCAGGAGATTTATCAACTAGAGCCCTAAGTTGACTTTTTCCAGAGAAAGGTGGTCGGGGATAGCCCCCTATTAATGTCAGAAGAGTTGGTGAAAGGCATAAAATAGTAAGACAGACAGATTCTGGTTTTGGGGGTAGATGCTCAAGCAGGTCCAGGGGGTCCCTCGAGTCCTGATCTGCCTTGCTCATCAGGTCTCTTCCGCATAACCTTGTCATGGGTGGGATCTCCCGTGCTGGCTCCCGGCACATTCTGTTTTGGAAGATTACTCCTTATTGATTCAATTACTTTAACAGATGTGTACCTATTTAGATTGTGTATTGTTGTGTGGGTTTTGGTAGACTGTATTTTTCTAAAAACTGGTCCATTTCATTAGGGTATCACATTTATGGTCTTGGAGATACCTGTATATTTCATTATACCATTTAATGTCCATTCCGTGTAGTGGTTTTTCCTCTTTAATTCTTTCTCTTTGTCTCTCTCTTTTTTCTTTTGGGTGTACCTCCAGGCATGTGAGATATTTGTTTCCAAACCAGGGATCAAACTGTCCCCCTGCAGTGGAAGTACAGAGACTACCATTGGAATACTGGGGAAGTCCTTTTTTTATTTTTGATATTAGTAATTTATGTCCTATCTTGTTTTTGTGATTACCCTAATGAGAATATTTTTTATTTTATTGGTCATTTTAAGGAACCAGCTTACTTTGTTTGTCTTTGTTATTTTTCTTTGTTGATTTCTTAAATGATGTCTTTTCTTCTTCCTTTGGATTTAATTTTCTCTTTTTTTCTAGTTTCCTAAGGTGACTGCCTTTAGATCTTATTTTTTTCTAATATATTCATTCAGTACTATATATTGCGGTATAACCATTGTTTTCACTGCATACACGTATTTTGAGAAGTGTTGTATTTATTTCAAGATGCTTAAAAATTTACCTTGAGATTTCTTGTTTGCTCCATGTTTTATTTGGGTTGTTTGATTTTTCACTGTTGTGTGATTTTTCAGCTATCTTTCTGTTACTGGCTCTAGTGTGATTCCACCATAATCTGAGAACAGACATTGTCTGGTTTTTGTTGTTTCAGATTTGGTAAGGTGTTTTTTTCTGGCCCAGGATGTGCTCTGTTTTATAAATTTTCCGTGTCAGCTTAAGACTACTCTGCTGTTAGATGGAGTAGACTTGTAGTCTGTAGCTGTCCAGATACCCAGTTGACTATGCTGGGTCTCCATTGCTGTTCAGGCTTTTCTCTAGTTGCAGCAACTGGGGGCTACTCGCCAGTTATGATACACAGACTTCTGGTTTGGTGGCTTTTTTTTTTTTTTTTTTTTTTTTTTGAGCACAGGCTCTCAAGCATCTGGTCTTCAGTAGTTGCGGCTCCTGGGCTCTAGAGCAGAGTGTCAGTAGTTGTGGCACATGGACTTAGTTGCCCTGCTGCATGTGCGATCTTCCTGTGCCAGGGAGTAAACCCATTTGTCCTACATTGACAGGCTGATTCTCTACCACTGAGCCACCTGGGAAGCCTCTGGTTAGGTATTAATATTTTTATTTTGAATTGTTAATCTCTCTCTAACGTTACATGCATGTTTTTATTTAAGTGGGATTTTTGTTTTACAATTTTATTTATTTAAGTATGTTTTTAGTCCAGGCTGGGTCTTCATTATGATGCACAGGCTCTGGAGTGTGCAGAGTCGTTGATTGTGGCCTACAGGCTTAGTTACTGTGGCATGTGGGACCCTGACCGTGGATTGAACCAGTGTCTCCTGTGTTGCACTTTGAATAGTTAACCACTGGGCCACTAGGAAAGTCCTGTAGTATGTTTCTCAGAGACAACATATCGCTGAATCCTGTTTCTGGATCCACCCTGATGATCTTTCTCTTAATTGGTACACTGAGACGATTGATGTTTAGTATATTGATATAGTTTGATAAATATCCATTTGTTATCATTTTATAAAATTATCCTTGTCCTTTGTTCCTGTGTTAGTCTACCATTCTTTCTTTTTTGGTATAAGTAGAGCGTTTTGCATGATTTTGTTTTCTTTCCTTTGTTAACTTGCCACCATTTGCTTCTCTTCATTTTTTAATTTAGTTGTGCTAAAGCTTGTGTTATGTTTTCAGAATTGATTTAAGACCACTTCTATATAACTTATATGACTTTATGGATATATATATTTCCATCTTGTAATGTCTTATTTCCTTGACTAGGGATCAAACCTGGGCCCCTGGCAGTGAAAGTGTGATGTCATAACTGCTGGCCTACCAAGGAATTCCTTCATAATTAAGAAAATAATAATAACGGAAGTTCCATGGTTGTTTAGTTGAATAGGACTCTAGGCTTTCATTGCCATGGACCAGTTTGAACAAGGTATTATCTGTTAGATTTGAAAAGATATTTTTCTGAATGAGTCATGCAAATGGAAACCTTATATGTAAAAAAAAAGTTCAGTATCACAAATGGTCAGAAAATGCCAATCAAAATGACAGTGAGATACCATGTCACACCTGTTCTAATGTCTGTTATGAAAAAGACAAGAGATGAAACCCCTTGTGCACTCTTGGGAGATGTGTACATTGCTGCATCTGTGTGTTTATCCACAGGGAGTGAAATCATCGTATCAAAAAGTATCTGTACCCCATGTTTATTGTTGCATTTTTAACACTATCCAAGTGATAGAAACAAGCTGAATGTTCACTGATGGATGAATGGATAACAAACATCTGGAATATATGGAATATTATTCAGCCCTAAAAAAGAAGGCCGTTTTGCCATTTGCAACATGTGTGTTTGCTTTACTATTTCTTGAACACCAGCTACCTGTTCCACTCAGATTTTCAGATATACAGGATGTACAGTATACTTCTGCACAGGTCACCAGAGGATGTGGTCCTGGTAAAAGCCATTGACAGAGGAATGAATTATACAGCATGCCTTTCACCTTGGGTCACATCCAGTCACGTGTCCTATGCTTGGTGAGAGCAGCTGCTTCCTCAGTGTGACTCCAACTTCGTATCCTGAACACGATTCCATGGGCTGCTTCTTTCATGTACCAAACGTACAATTGTGATGGTGTCATTCACTCCAATAAAGTCAATCGGATCTTCACCATCACTTGTTTTTTTCAGGTTCTTGGCGTGGAGTCCAGGATGAAGAGACACCATCTGAACAGAGCAAATCTGCAAGAGTGTCACAGTTTTGCACTCCCAGGGCACGTTTGTCACCTGAGAAGACCCAGCCTCGTAAGATGTGCATCCCAGTCTTGAGAAACACTTTGCACTTGGCTGAAGAGCAAGAAACAAGTGGGGGAGCAGAAAGTATACACATATGGGGCCTGTGGGAAAGAATTCTATTTTACTGCACACAGTCAACAGCACCAAAAGCAGCATGTTAGAGAGAATCTTTTCCTATGTAATACTGAGAGACCCTCATTTTTAAAGACGTGCACAGTTCACCCAGCAGGGAATTTCTTTACCTACATGGAGATTGGGAAAGACTTCATGGCCAACATGGAAGTTCAGTCACAGGCCACTAATACTGGGAAGAAACTGAACAACAGTATGGAGTGTGAGGTTGTTTTTCACAGTGGAGAAAGTCATCACAGCTTGGGAGAAGGTAAGATAGTTTCCAGCCACACAGACATTCTTGTAGAGGATGAGAGAGTCCTCATTAGTGAAGCATTTTGTGCGGTAAACAAATGTGAGAAAGCTGGCACCCAAAGAAGTAACCTCATTCAGCATGTGCAAGTTCACACTGGAGAAAGCCTTACAAATGCAGCCAGTGTGGAAAATTTTTCGCCTGTAAATCCAGTTGCCTTGCACATCAGAGAGTTCGCACTGGAGAAGGGCCTTATGAGTGCCCTGAATGTGGGAAATCTCTTGCTATTAGGTCGAACCTCTCTTATCACCTGAGACTTCACAGTGGAGAAAAGTCTTATAAGTGCAGTGAATGTGGGACATCTTTTCCTGCTAGGTCAAGCCTTTGTCATCATCAGAGAGTTCCCACTGGAGAACGGCCTTATGAGTGCAGTGAGTGTGCAAAATCATTCACAACTCAGTCAACCGTTTCTAAGCATCAGAGAATTCACAATGAAGAAAGACCTTTTAAGTGCGGTGCATGTGGCAAGCTTTTTAGCCAAAAGGAACATCTCAGTGCCCATATGAATGTTCACACTGGAGAAAAGCCTTATGAGTGCAATAAATGTGGGAAATTGTTTACAAGTAGGTCAAAACCTTTGTAATGACCGGAGAGTTCACAGTGGAGAAAGGCCTTACGAGTGCAGGTAATGTGGAAAATCTTTTGTTGCTTCAGGTGGCCTCCGGTATCATCAGAGCGTTCACAATGGAGAAAGACCTTATGAGTGCAGTGAATGTGGGAAGTATGTTTCTAATAGCTCGAGCCTTTGTCACCATAGAGTCCACCCTGGAGAAAGACCTTATAAGTGCACTGAATGTGGCCGGTCTTTTACTACTCAAACACATCTCTATGATCATCTCAGAATTCACACTGGAGAAGGCCTATGAGTGCAGTGAATGTGGGAAAACTGTTAAGCAAAACAGTGCTTCTTCATCCATTGGAAAGTTCATACTAGAGAAAAGCCTTGTGAGTGCCAGGAATATGTTATATCTTTCACCCGAAGGTGCTACATGATTAAATATCAGCGAGGTCACACTGGAGAAATGGCTTTATGAATATTGCAAATATTTCTGGCAGTGATGTCGAAGAAGTTTGAGGTGGTAACAGTGGGAAGAACCTCTGGAGCAAATGGACCCTTTTTAGAAAGGAAACTGAGGCACAGAGATACTGGATCACCTGTTTGTGATCTCTTTAGGATGGATAGGGATCTGGGATTCCGTGCCAGATTTCCTGGTGTAGTTTTCGGTGAGTCTGCTCACTGTTCACCCCAGGTTTGGGGACTTGAAGAACATCTTGTCCACCCTGACCCTTCTACCACCCTGACACACACACACGCACGCACGCACGCACACACGCACACACGCATCACCCCATGAGCCCTGCTTATACCCCAGCCTCATGCAGTGATTGGTTTCCAAGATCCTGTCCATCTTCTTTATATACCACCTCAAGATGTCCCTGTTGCCTTGTTTTATGGTTGACCTGTTCACTGTTTTGGGCAGTGTGAGGTACACTGAAGGCCTGAGAATGTCCAGTATGGCCCTCATATGGCATGGTCTCCAAGGCTCTTTTCCTTTACCGCTTTAACCATCACCTATCTTCTCCCACCCCTCCAGAGAAATGTAATTCATGATTATATGTAAGAACTTGTCCTCCTTCCCTGGGTCCACACTTGATCAACCTAGCATAAAAGCTAAACACTGAAATCAGGGTTGATTCTTCCCATGAAGACTAAAACCTCTGTATTAAAAAATCATGATTTAATTGCATTTTTCTCAGTATTGTTTTCTTGACTGTGCCACGTGCCTATGGAATCCACCTGTCCAGAAATCTAAGCTGTGCCCCGTGATGTGGACGTGTGGAATCCTCACCACTAGACTACTGGCACATTCCCTACTCAGGACTCTTGATGTTCAGTTTTTGTTTTTCCTGTGTCTGTTTTTCACCTGTGTGTTCTGTTCGGTAAAATTTCAATTCATATTTTTGCCTATCTTTGTCTTCTGAGATTTGGCTATCTTCTCTTATTTGACAAGAAGGAAAGCAAAGAAACAACAAAGGTATCTGTTAAATTTCACCAATAACATGAGTGACTTTTTTCCTGCATGGAATTCTAGTTCGGAATATTGGGAGTGTGTTCTCAGTGTTTATATTATCTGTAGTGTAACTGCCACGTACATCATATGTTTGATAAGTCTGCTTTATTAACATGTTACCTATTCTTAAGTTCAGACATTTAATTACACTGCAATTAAATCAAGCCCTGTTCTGTAGTGTTGGCTAATTTCCCTGGTGTAAATGTTCATACCATTACCAGTGCCAAATTGTGAACATGATGTCACTGAAATGGAGTTGGGAAGCACTGCCAGTAGTTCACCACTGTATGGTTTTCCCCCTTCCAGTCCCAGTAGCCGGAAAATAGGAATGTAGCTAGTAAACCATAGTGAAATGACTATGGACGGTTTTTGCTAAGTTGTTTTCTAAGTAGTTTATTGAATGTATATTTGATTTAAGTTTTACATATTTAGAATGTACATTTAGACATACTTGTGTACATCCTTCAAACCAGTTTCCTTCTGCCATTTAAAATTCATCTTCAACATTGTAATCACTGGTGCAAGAGTATGTTCTATTTTAATAATGACTATTTTCAAATATATGTACAAATGGAATGACTGTGTTGCACCCTTCCTGTATCTTATATCGTTTATCCCATTAATACACATTTTTTGTTTGTGTATCATGATTTGGGGAAACAGTGTCAGACTTTATTTCGGGGGGCTCCAAAATCACTGTAGATAGTGATTGCAGCCATGAAATTAAAAGACACTTACTCCTTGGAAGAAAAGTTATGACCAACCTAGATACCATATTCAAAAGCAGAGACATTACTGTGCCGTCTAAGGTCCGTCTAGTCAAGGCTATGGTTTTTCCTGTGGTCATGTATGGATGTGAGAGTTGGATTGTGAAGAAGGCTGAGCGCCAAAGAATTGATCCTTTTGAACTGTGGTGTTGGAGAAGACTCTTGAGAGCCCCTTGGACTGCAAGGAGATCCAACCAGTCCATTCTGAAGGAGATCAGCCCTGGGATTCTTTGGAAGGAATGATGCGAAAGCTGAAACTCCAGTACTTTGGCCACCTCATGCAGAGTTGACTCATTGAAAAGACTCTGATGCTGGGAGTGATTGGGGGCAGGAGGAGAAGGGGACGACAGAGGATGAGATGGCTGGATGGCATCACTGACGTGATGGACGTGAGTCTGAGTGAACTCCAGGAGTTGGTGATGGACAGGGAGGCCTGGCGTGCTGCGATTCATGGGGTCGCAGAGTCGGACATGACTGAGCAACTGAACTGAATTGAAGTAGAAGTTAGCTAGGGTGTGGAGGATTTGGAACACTTGCAGTATTGCTGGTGGAAATGTAAAATGGTGGGGCTGCTATGGAAAATGGTATGACAAAATCTTAAAAAATTAAACATAGATTTAACATATAACTCAGCAATTTCACTTTTAAGCATATACCCAAAACATTTTAAAGCAAGGGCATGAAGATACATTTGTACAGCCATGTTCATGGCAGCGTTATTCACCATAGCCACAGGTCAAAACAACCCAAATGTCCATCAACCACTGAATGGATAAACAGGTGTTGCATACATACACTGGAATATTATTCAGCTTTAAAAAGGAAGGAAATTTTGATACCTGCCAAACATGGGTGAATCCTGTGAACAACATAAACGTACTTTATGCTTAAAGAATGTACTTAGAGATGGCTAAAGCAGCAAATTTATGTATATTTTTAAAAAATAGTAAAGGTGAGCTAATTCTGCCCACAGGATTAACACTTCAGGAAATGATACTGGTGTAAATAAATTGATGAGTTTTTAAAAATTTCATTGCTTCTTAACTGCCTTTTAAGCATTTAAGAAAATGTGATATTTAATTTAAAAAAAAAATGCTTGGTCCTTTGCATATCTACCAGTTTTGCATCTGCAGAGTCAAGCAACCATGGATCAAAAATATTAAAAAATCCCAGAAGGTTCCAGAAAGCAAGACTGGTATCTTCTGTGGGTTTTGGAACCAATTTCAATCAATTATTAAGTGCCTGGATAGCCTTAAGTCCATCCAGTTCTAAATTTGAAATTTCCTGAGAAAGCTGAGACCCCTCTGTTCATGATTGGGTCCAGGCTGCTGCAGAAGCCTGGCTGGCCTTTCCCTCTTTTACAGGGAGTTTATGTGAGTCTGCTGAGACTTAAAAAAGGAGCATCTACATTTTCCACCAGTATTTCCATTCCAGCCATGGCTCTTTACTTATTACTGCTTTCCCCTCTGGCAGATTCTTCTTGTACCAGAGTGTTCCTCCCCACTACAAGCTCAATTTAGTTCTGCCCGTCAGCACGTCCCTCTTCAGGATCCATCTGACAGTAAGACCTGCTCTCCCAGTCTGAGCACAAGGCTTGATTCTGGTCCAGGCCTCGGGGTCCCTCCTCAAAACTCCAGACCTGCAATCCAGTTGCTTATGTGCCACCTCCACTTTGGGGCATCTCAGAATCCCCATATCCAAAATCCAACTCCTAATCTTCCCTGAATCCTGCTGCTCCCACCAAATTCCCCATCTCCATTCTCCTGGATGTTTGGGCAAAAAATCTGAGTGGCTATTTACTTCGATCATTAAGATACATCAAGAACCTGCATTAATCTCCAAGCTATTGCCACTTCTAGAACTGTCCACCGCCAGAACTGTCCTCCTGTGCCCTCTCACTGTTTTTTTCCCCTCCACTTTCATCATGCCTTGTCCTGCCCAGTCTGCTCGCCCTGAGCAACATCTCAAATACTTTGAAAACCATGGCTCAGAGTCCGTGTTGTCTTCCAACGTCCATGATTTCCAGGAGCCCCCGACTGAATACCCAGCTGCTTGGACTGCCAAAGTGTGCCTTCTTTCACCCTGCTTCCTGCAGACACAAGAGGGAACCCAGATTTCCAGAATGGTCTTGACTCAAGTGTGCCTCCAAGGCTTTGAATATGTGTGTCCCGTGGCTCAGAGGTTAAAGCATCTGCCTCCAATGCGGGAGACCCGGGTTTGATCCCTGGGTCGGGAAGATCCCCTGGAGAAGGAAACGGTAACCCACTCCAGTATTCTTGCCTAGAGAATCCCATGGACAGAGAAGCCTGGTAGGCTACAGTCCACGGGGTCGCAAAGAGTCAGACACGAATGAGCGACTTCACTTTTCACTTTCCACTTTCTGCCTGTAACACGCCACCACATCTCATCATCCCTGTCAGAACTGGGGACCCTATATTTATAACTAGCCCGCTGTTCTGGAAACAGGAGCATGCACTGGTATAGCCTGAGCTGCAGACCCTTTGTTTTTAAGTAGGGTTAAGGTTGAGAGTCTGGAGAACCGACATTCACCTGGGCCTTCTGCGTGGCCATGGGAAGGTGTGGACGGAGCAGTGCCAGGGCTACCCGGGAGATAAGAGGTAGACCTGAGCAGGACACGGTGGAGACACTGTGGCAGCACCCACAGTGAATGTCAGACCCACCACTGTGCAGTGGGGACCTCGAAACTCTGATCCAGCGAATGGTATCAAAAACAGTCATCATAACCGCTATGTGCAAGATGCCGGAAGTCCCACCCCGACACGTTGCACGCTCTCAGAGATGCTACTCTTCTGGTCGTTAGCTCAACCCCCACGCAGTCTGCGACCTACTGAGCCCGTCATTCTGGGAAATGTTTCCATCATGGCGGCATCTGCAGGGATGGTCAGCCCATCCTGATATCCGGAAATTAGCCAAGTGGTATTGTGGGCAGGCAAGGATGAAATACATTAAAGATAAGAGCAAAGCTTACGGTTAGTGGAGTAAAAGAAGAGGCCTTAAACTCAGGATTCTCAACGTAAAAGTGGAGGCATGATTACAGTCAAAATGTTAAAAGAGCATTGGCACAGTGCTTAGTTTTGTTGCATTACATGTTTTGTCTATATGACTACCTCTGTGGAAATCTGGAGAGAACGTAACTGCTCTGAATCTTAGTTGTGTCATGTGGGATCTATGTCTAGCAATGGAACCCGGTCCCCTGCAGTGGAAGCGCAGTGGCCTAACCACTAGTCGGCCAGGGAAGTCCCAGTGCTATTCAAAATGTTAGTGGAGATTAATGATTTCCCCAGGAGGCACCTGACTCAGATCAACCAACCCCTCTTACTTCTTGGGCAGAGGAATCCTCAGCCCCCAGTGCCTTCTCCTGCCAGCCCCTCCATTTACACCACAATTTCCTGCCCTGTATCTCTGATCATGACCACTTCTTCCCCTTGCTGCTGCTACTGCTAAGTCAGTTCAATCGTGTCTGACTCTGTGCGACCCCATGGACGGTAGCCCACGAGGCTCCCCCGTCCCTGGGATTCTCCAGACAAGAACACTGGAGTGGGTTTCCAGTTCCTTCTCCAATGCATGAAAGTGAAAAGTGAAAGGGAAGTTGCTCAGTCGGGTCCAACTGTTCGCGACCCCATGGACTGCAGCCTACCAGGCTCCTCCATCCATGGGAGTTCCCAGGCAAGAGTACTGGAGTGGGTCGCCGTTGCCTTCTCCCTTCTTCCCCTTAGTTACACCCAGATATCACGAATCTTTATATGAACTTTACTAAATCATCATCTTTCACCCTCCCACAACACCACTGCTAGGCCTACAAACTTCCCCTGAGACATAAACCAAGATTAACTGTAGATCTCACAATTATAATATACTTTACAACTCTACCAAGATAATATTACTGATCCCCCAAATTACAGATGTTTTCTTGGCTAATGCCATAAAAAACAGCAAACCTAATTATGGGCCAACCTGAAAAAACTCCTTTTATCTGGACTTAGGGTCCTTCTCTGCCTCTCTAATGGGTACTTTCTTAGATTCTGTATCTGTCAGTTTGGCAGCGACTAATCACAGGGACAACCTCAGAGCTAGAGTTGTGTTCCTATTGCAACTAGCCTCCCTGGAGCAAACCATTCTAGTGTAGATTCAGGGCTTTGCCACCTTCCACTTACACACATGTGAATGTTTCTCCCGTCCTAAATCAACACAGGGCCAGGAACTAAATGACTAGGGAAAGGGCTATTTACCCTAAAACCTGTGGAAATCACGCAAACCAGCCAATCTTAAGCTTTATACCCAGCCCTGCCTTGCCTTTCCTGCAGAAACCCCAACAAAGCTTGTGTTCTAGAAATTCCCATTCTTCCCCTATTTCTCCCTCCCGATTACCCTGGTCACCAAATATGGGGATATGTTATTAGAGACGGAAAGGACCAAATGAATAGAAATGATGGGCCAAACTTAATGTTATGGACACAATATTAGTAATTGCACAAGTGTCAAGAATGGTGTGAATTCTTCAAACTTTCTGAAAACTGCATAAACTGATACAAAAGAGGATTAAGTATGTGGATGTTAATGGGATTTGTGAGAAAGCTTATATTTTAAAAAAAACTATTAGCCTAATTTAAGACAGTAAAGATTCCTATTGCAAGCCAACTGACAAGAGGTGGACTCTCTTCTGAGTTATCAAAACAAGGTTCAAGAAAGTTGTGTTAAAAATAAAAGAATGAAAAAATATAGAATGATTAACATAAAAGCAAAAATCAGTATCATTTTTTTCAGGTTAACATTTAATAGAGATTATTGTTTATAGCTGACTGGAAAAGGAAAGGGGGCTACAGAGAATGATGGTTGGATGGCATCACCGACTCAATGGACATGAGTTTCAACAGACTTTGGGAGATAGCGAAGGACAGGGAGGCTTGGCGTGCTGCAGTCCACGGGGTTGCCAAGAGTCAGACACGACTAAGTAACTGAACATCATTGTTTATAAATTTCACCTATGATATGCAAATTAGTAATTCCTGTATAAGACACTCTGGAGAAGGGAATGGCAATCCACTCCAGTATTCTTGCCTGGAGAATTCCATGGACAGAGGAGCCTGACAGGCTACAGTTCAATGGGGTTGCAAAAGAGTCGGACACACTGAGTGACTAACACACACACACACACACACACACACACACAAGACACTACTGCACAGCCCACTCGCAGTGCCTACCAGGCCTGCTCTAGGACATTTCTCCTGGTTCTGTCCTTCACTTACTTCATATCATGTGCTTGATGGGAGTACGTGAAGTGCTGCTCTGACACTTCAGTGAGTGTTTATCTTTATACTGGTGCCCTTGCTTACTGCATATATCACTTAGATCATCAATTTAATGGGCTCTGCAGGGGTGGAGAAACCATATATTCAGGAGGCCCGTGTGCAATTGATAACAGACCAGTTACATGCCTTATGAAGGTAGTCAGGAGACAGACCTGTAGGTTTGCTTCTCCACATTCTGATACCATGAGCTAATGGAAACAAGGTCTAGGGGATCTTAGTGTGCTAATGGGCTTCCCAGGTGGCTCAGTGGGGAAAGAAACTGCCTACAATGCAGGAGATGCCAGATATGGCATCTCTGGTTGGGAACGAGATTCCTTGGTTGGGAAGATCCCCTAGAGGAGGGCATGGCAATCCACTCCAGTATTCTTGCCTGGAGAATCACATGGACAGAGGGGCCTGGCTGGCTACAGTCTATAGGTTGCAAAGAGTTGGGCACAACTGAAGTGACTGACCACAGCATATTGCTTTTAAATGTTAAAAAAGTAGTATAAAATAAATGATCGTTTTCTCACAAACTTTAAAATAAGCAAAGGAAATCATTGAACATGTGTATATTAACTTTTTAAAACAACAGTAAAACAGATTTGATAATTTTGGAATTAAGTAAGATTAAAGACTCATAATTTTGGTATGTAATAAATGCTATTGGCAGTTGAATATAGATATTTACACATGTATGTACATTATATCCAGAGAAGGCGATGGCACCCCACTCCAGTATTCTTGCCTGGAAAATCCCATGGACAGAGGAGCCTGGTAGGGTGCAGCCCATGGGGTCGCAAAGAGTCGGACACGACTGAGCGACTTCCCTTTCACTTTTCACTTTCATGCATTGGAGAAGGAAATGGAAACCCACTCCAGTGTTTTCGCCTGGAGAATCCCAGGGACGGGGGAGCTTGGTGGGCTGCCGTCTATGGGGTCACACAGAGTCAGACACGACTGAAGTGACTTAGCAGCAGCAGCAGTACATTATATCTAGACTTCATTAAAATTGCTGGGATTTCCAATTACAAAAGATTGAGTAAGACTTTAAAAAATAGAGCGCACTCCATTATCCGGAGAGAAACAGACCTTTTAAAAAAGCAAGCTATTAGTATTTAAAGTCAGAATATTTTGAAATTATTTGAGTGAAAACAGCTGATAAAAATAAGTTTTAATTATTTAAATACTTAATGCTGGCCATTAGAAACTGATAATATATTTCCTTTTAGGGTTAATTAATATCCAACACTTAAGAGGTCCCCAAAATAGTCACAAGTGTTGAGATAAATGAAGAAGGCAATGGCACCCCACTCCAGTACTCTTGCCTAGAAAATCCTATGAATGAAGGAGCCTGGTAGGCTGCAGTCCATGGGGTCACTGAGTCAGATACGACTGAGCGACTTCCCTTTCACTTTTCACTTTCATGCACTGGAGAAGGAAATGGCAACCCACTCCAGTGTTCTTGCCTGGAGAGTCCCAGAGACGGGGGAGCCTGGTGGGCTGCCATCTATGGGGTCTCACAGAGTCGGACACGACTGAAGTGACTTAGCAACAGTAGCAGCAGTTGAGATAAATATTTGAATGCCACTGAGAACAGACTCATAGAACGACAATCACATTAGCAAACAGTGTTTTCCTTGCCCTACAGGCAAAGCAGAACTGAGAGATACGAGTGTCCTTGATAATGAGCACAAAGGGGCTGAATGCTGGAAAACATGTGGCCAAAAGGACAGAGATGTTCACCATCCACTGCCCTCGGTTTGCAACTAGAGTCATCCAAATTGTCAAAGCAATGTAGATTGTATAGAATGTAACAAAGGAGCTTACCAGGAACAGGACAGTGCGTGTGGCTCTGACCTCACGAGGAGGTCTGGGGGAGAGTCGGTTGCTGCAAATGTGTTGGACTCGCTGCTTGTGTCTGCACAGGAAAAGAACTATAGTGCTACTGGCCCAAACCATAAAGCCTAAACTCATAATATCAAGGGAGAAATACATGACTGTGTATAATGAGCCTACAGAGCCCTGTATCATGTACCAAGAACAGTATCCATAATTATTTCTCGTACTGAAGTTCTTCTCATTCAGTGGACCCTTTACTATGATAAGAATACATGAACTTATCAAGATATGCACAATCCAGCAGAGGAAACAGCAGAAGGCAATGAATCGTAGAGCTCTCATCCGGAGTTCCATCCACCTCCAGATACTGGGCTTGAGCTTAATAACCTGGAAGCCATTGAAGAGGCAGATGGTGCTAAAGGAAACTCCCGTGGCTACTCTGTGGATATAGAAGACAAGTTTACATCCAGTGTCATCCAGGAAATACCTCCACCCGAAAGCTGCCAGTGTCTGTGGTATGCCTTTAGAGAAAAGAACTGTGGCATTGGCGATGACCAGTTGCATGAGGATTGGGTCGATGGGCCTCAAATTATGTCCAGTGAGCAAAGTGAAGTTATAAAGACAAAAGAGGGAGATATTTCCCATGAGGCCAATTCCTGTCTGAATGAGGAATATAGTCCCCATTTCCAAGCTGGCAGAAAACATCACATCAGTGCCTAGAGGGCACTCGTTTTACTGAAGTTAGAGGAATGAAGAGTGAAAAGGATGAAAAGAAGTGTATCATAATCACCATGTCCCTCAATTTTCAATATTAAGCCTGCATCTAATATAATCTCACGTTAAGTGGGCACTCGATGGACGTGAATCTGAGTGATCTCCGGGAGTTGGTGATGGACAGGGAGGCCTAGCGTGCTGCTATTCATGGGGTCGCAAAGAGCCGGACACGACTGAGCGACTGAACTGAACCAAACTGAAGTGGGCACTTAGAATTTTTGCTCATGTGTGCAAAGGCAATGGAAATGAAGACTACGACCATGAAGTCATCTGCTGTATGAGTGGAAGTGGCCAAACGCACAACGGGAAGCTCTGAGGCTGCAGAGATGTGTGACGGAGTTATCTGTGCACTGATACAGATCTTCCCCCACAATACACTCTGAGAAGAAAAATGTAAGATATAAAACACATGCATGTTTCCAATTTTTTCTTTTTAAGAAAGTAGAGGAATACAAATCGAGGCAAAGATTTCACAGGATAGAAGGATAAACTAGGCTTCATGAAGGAGTTTTACACATCTAAATATGTCACATAATTGTTGAAAAATTTTAATCAAAATTAGATATCAAGATTCAAATAAAAAAATTTCCCTGGTTGTCCATCAGCATTATGTTCTATGTGTACTTGTAAAAAACATCACAAGTTACACAGAGGCATATATGAAAATAAAAGTATCTATAAGATATATGAAACATTTGTCCATACTCACATTTTCTGTTATTTGGCATTAATTATTAGCAACATATGCAAAGTGTATTAATTGGCAAATAAGACTTTCATCATAAGGCAAAAAAATATACAAATATTTTAAATGAAAACTCAAAATCCTACACATTTTTGAAGAAATAAGGCATGTATTAATAGTACATAATTTTAAGACATGTTTCCCCCTTCCTCCCCTGCTGAGTCTGTCTAGACATTGAACAAGTCTATGGTTAGCAAATGTAAGCTTTTGAATGGATGAACAAGGTCCTACTGTATAGCAAAGAGAACTATATTCAGTATCCTATGATAAATCATAATGGAAAAAATAAATATATATATATATTTGCAGTACAGCAGTGATTAGCACAGCATGGTAAATCAACTATACTTCAACTTTTTAAAGTCTTTGGTAACAACCATCTAAAATACCAAGATTATGATATCTAAAGCCATTTCTTGCTAATAGCAAAATATCTTGGAGATACATAATGCTTCTGGTGTGGGGCAGAAAACATCCAACCTGTCCCTATAACGTCTTGTCAAACACAATAGTTAGCCACATGTTTCTTTAAATAACTGTCCCTGACATTGGAGATGAAATGAACTTTACTTTTCTCTGAATAAAATACTTTCATCTAAGAACACAACTTTAAAGGCATATTAAGACAGATTGCATTTAACCCAACATACTCTCTCCCCCCACCCCAAAACAAAACACAGATACCAGATATCAGCTTAGCTACTGGGAGCTCATCTCTATCTTATTTTTGGCCATTTGCCAGAAGCATGAAACCTTGACAGTGAAAACTGTGACGTTCCCTGTGTTGAGTCAGGAGCAAAGGAGAAAGAGAGATGTCAGGCGGTCTCAACACAGGTGAATGAGGGTAGCACTATGCTGAGGGTATCCTGAAAAACCCTGTCCTGCCTGCTGTATAGCACAGGGAACTCAGTGTTCTGTAACAAACTAAATGGGAAAAGAATCTGAAAAGTATATGTATATGTATATGTATACCTGAATCACTTTGCTGTACACTTGAAACTAACACACTGTAAATCAACTACACTTCAATATGAAATAAAAAAAATTTTTTTAATCTGTCCTGAAGGTGTAAGTATTACAGATGTGTGTATAGTTTTATATTCCAATCCCCTGAAACAGAATTTTTTTTTCCATATGGACGACTGAATTTTCTAATGAAGCTTGTCTCAAAATCTGACACTTACCTGAAACACATTGCTACTGACCTGACTGGTATTTCCCATCAGCACAGTAGATGCCTGGGCAGCAGCTGTGCAGGTGTGAAAAGGGGCATCTCAACCATGAAATAAGGCTTTGCATTTCAATGACCTCATCTCCTTGTTGGGAAGTGATTAGCATGTCACCTGTAATAGCGGTGACAGGGTCTGCAGAGGGAATGGTGAGTGTCTGTGGAAACCATCTGTGAGGTGTGCACATAAGCAAAGCTATTAAGGTGAGAAAGGCGTCTAACAGAAATGGCAGAGACAGAGGAGTGAAGCCACTTGTTCAAACTGAACAATAATCCCAATGGAAGTTAAATGGAGGACACTGAGGTCCCATAAGTGGGAGAAGTTGTACACATGACTGTGTGAAATTTTTAGTCTCTATTAGTCTGGTCTTCAAAATACAATTGTTGTTTTTATGCCTGAGTCTCTAGGGTACTGAAAATGAAGGGAAGACAGAGAGTGGTTCAAACAGACAGGAATATTACAGAGACACCAAGTGCTTCAAGAAACATTCATTCTACAGCTTATGTGGGTCACACCCTTTCCTGGGGTGCAGAGGACAGGTCAGTACACAAACCATTACAATGATTTTGCCACCTTGACCATAAGTGAGGCACTCAAGTTATTACACTGTACATTATTATATACTGATGGGTTGCGCACAGATGCTACCCCTGCAATGCAGAGTCCTGACGGAAAATTCCCATCAAGTAAGAAGACTTCTCTTCACATAACTTTCATATTCTTAGAAGGAAAATATCTCAGGAAATCTAACAATCCCTGGTGGCTCAGAGGTTAAAGCGTCTGCCTCCAATGCAGGAGACCCGGGTTTGATCCCTGGGTCGGGAAGATCCCCTGGAGAAGGAAATGGCAACCCACTCCAGTATTCTTGCCTGGAGAATCCCATGGATTGAGGAGCCTGGTGGGCTGCAGTCCACGGGGTCACAAAGAGTCGGACACGACTGAGTGACTTTGCTTTACTTATTTGGGCTAAAATATTTATGTCTTCTGAGTTTGAAACAAAAGTATTTTTATACTCATGTATGTTGAAAGTTTGTTTGCTGAGAAAATGAAGTATATTACCACCCTTATCCACCTCTCCCCTCCCAGTTTGAGCCAGCTCTGAAGTCATCTCTCCCTCAGCGAGATTTCACTAACTGAAATATGAGGGGGGAAAAGTTATACCATAAAGTCTTATTTCTATAAATCTTATATGAAATACACCCCAAATTGGAGGGGTTTTGTAAAAGAGGTAAAAGTGGGTAAGGAGACCATACATATATACATATATAAGTCTCAGAGTATCCAGGTTTTCAACATCTTTCAGAGTTTAGGCTAGCATAAAGAATTACCAGTCGTAAAACTAAGGAGTCCTGGGGATGTAATATACAGCATGATGACTATCGTTGTTCAGTCACTAAGTCATGTCCAACTCTGCGGCCCCATGGACTGTAGTCTGTCAGGCTCCACTGTCCATGGCATTCTCCCAGCAAGAATACTGGAGTGGGTTGGCATTTCCTTCTCAAACAGTTAATAATAATACTGTATTTGAAAGTTGCTACCAGTAGATCCTCAGTCCATAGTTCATCAGGCATTCTATCTATCAGATCTAGTCCCTTAAATCCATTTCTCACTTCCACTGTATAATCATAAGGGATTTGATTTAGGTCATACCTGAATGGTCTAGTGGTTTTCCTTATTTCTTCAATTTAAGTCTCAGTTTGGCAATAAGGAGTTCATGATCTGAGCCACAGTCAGCTCCCGGTCTTGTTTTTGCTGACCGTATAGAGCTACTCCATCTTTGGCTGCAAAGAATATAATCAGTCTGATTTCAGTGTTGACCAAGGCTATGGTTTTTCCAGTAGTCATGTATGGATGTGAGAGTTGGACTGTGAAGAAGGCTGAGCGCCAGAAGAATTGATGCTTTTGAACTGTGGTGTTGGAGAAGACTCTTGAGAGTCCCTTGGACTGCAAGGAGATCCAACCAGTCCATTCTGAAGGAGATCAACCCTGGGATTTCTTTGGAAGGAATGATGCTAAAGCTGAAACTCCCGTACTTTGGCCACCTCATGCGAAGAGTTGACTCATTGGAAAAGACTGATGCTGGGAGGGATTGGGGGCAAGAGGAGAAGGGGACGACAGAGGATGAGATGGCTGGATGGCATCACTGACTCGATGGACGTAAGTCTGAGTGAACTCCGGGAGTTGGTGATGGACAGGGAGGCCTGGCGTGCTGCGATTCATGGGGTCGCAAAGAGTCAGACACGACCGGGTGACTGAACTGAACTGAACAGTAGATCCTAAAAGTTCTTATCACAAGAAAATTGTGATTATGTGTGTTGATGGATGTTAACTAGACTTACCGTGGTGATCATTTCCCTACACATGTAAATGAATCATGCTGTACACCTGAAACTAATATGATGCCACATGTCAGTTATGTCAATTTACACAAAGAACTGTTAGTTGTAAATCATGCTTAATTTATTATGGTTTGTGATAGCAAGTGAAAGGTAAAACTTGCAGAGGAATTTGATCCAAAATAATGTATGTTATAGTTGAAAATAATAGAATGTCACCTCAAATTCATTTGTGTTTTACTGATGACTTGTGAGCCCCATGTTAAAAGTTTTACTTTTTCTAAGAACTGCCCCTTCATACATATTAGCAGCGTTTCTCGGTCGTTTTTTTAACTGTATAGTGTCAACACTGAGGTGATTATTGATACTTTTTGATGTCCTACTATATTCTATTTTAATGAATACTTTAATAACTATTTTACTGAGACTAATTTTAAGGCATGGCCTGTTACCTCTGCCTTCATTATTACATTTTTATGAAATAGTCTTTTGTCTGTAGCATATACACTATTGATGTACTCTATCAAAGATTATAAAAATATAGTCAGCATTTTATCTATGAGATTGGTTATTCATCGTTTTAGGTCCTGTAATATTATTTCTTTAGGTCCTGTTTTGAAAGCTCTCTAAGGTGTGAGATTAAAATTTACCTCTAATTTCAACTACTGTTCTTCTAATACTGTGGGACAAAGTGAAATACTTATTTCCCCAACTAATTAAAGATGCTACAGTCCATAGGGTTGCAAAGAGTCAGACATACTGAAACAACTAAGCAGACACGTGTGTGATCTTAGCTTCCTGACCATGGATCAAACTCATACCCTCTGCATTGGAAGGTGAAGTCTTAACCACTGGACCATCAGGGAAGACTTTGCCTTTGTTAACGAAAAATTCTTTCCATTGCAAGTTTCAAATCTTATTTATTTTTTAAAGTATTTAAGCTGCAGGGGAAATTTAGAAAGATTTTCATTTGAATGATATGGGAATACCAGACCACCTGACCTGTCTCTTGAGAAATCTGTATGCAGGTCAGGAAGCAACAGTTAGAACTGGACATGGAACAACAGACTGGTTTCAAATAGGAAAAGGAGTGCGTCAAGGCTGTAGCCCTTGGAGATCTCATGAAATCTGCCATGTCTGTAGCATAGTCCATGGGTTGCAGAGCTGGACACGACTGACCGACTTTCACTTTCACTTTCATTCAATTTAATATATCTATCATAAGAGTTACATTTTTACCATCTTTAATTTCCGTTGATATTTTGTCTTAACTGTTCTGAAAAAGCGAATCACTAAGTTTTGTAGGATCAAATTTTGTTGCTTAGAATCTTTTTATGATCAGGTAATGCAAATTAATGGTAAAATGTTTAGTATAACACATTACATTTCTTTTTTCTAGATTCTCTCTTTCTCTTTCTCTCTTTTCTTTCTTTCTTTCTTTTTTTTTTTTTTTTTTGGCCATGTGGCTTTCAGGATCTTATTTTCCAGACTAGGGATCAAACCCATGCCCCCAGCAGTGGAAGCACAGAGTCTTAACCTCCAGATTGCCAGGAACTCCCTCTTTTTTCTAGTATTAAAGTAAAAAACTATCTTCTTTGCAATTATCTGATTATTATCTGCTTGTTATTTAAGGCAAGTTTTTTTGAGGCTTTTCATATGTCATTTCATGAAAAATTGGGCTCGATAAAGGACAGAAATGGTATGGACCTAACAGAAGCAGAAGATATTAAGAAGAGGTGGCAAGAATACACAGAAGAACTGTACAAAAAAGATCTTCACGACCCAGATATTCATGATGGTGTGATCACTAATCTAGAGCCAGACATCTGGGAATATGAAGTCAAGTGGGCATAGAAAGCATCAATATGAATAAAGCTAGTGGAGGGGATGGAATTCCAGTCGAGCTGTTTCAAATCCTGAAAGATGATGCTGTGAAAGTGCTACAATCAATATGCCAGCAAATTTGGAAAACTCAGCAGTGGCCACAGGACTGGAAAAGGTCAGTTTTCATTCCAATTCCAAAGAAAAGCAATGCCAAAGAATGCTCAAACTACTGCACAATTGCACTCATCTCACATGCCAGTAAAGTAATGCTCAAAATTCTCCAAGCCAGGCTTCAGCAATACATGAACCGTGAACTTCCTGATGTTCAAGGTGGTTTTAGAAAAGGCAGAGGAACCAGAGATCAAATTGCCAACATCCGCTGGATCATCAAAAAAGCAAGAGAGTTCCAGAAAAACATCTATTTCTGCTTTATTGACTATGCCAAAACCTTTGACTGTGTGGATCACAATCAACTGTGGAAAATTCTGAAAGAGATAGGAATACCAGACCACCTGACCTGCCTCTTGAGAAATCTGTATGCAACAGTTCGAACTGGACATGAAACAACAGACTGGTTCCAAATAAGAAAAGGAGTACATCAAGGCTGTGTATTGTCACCGTTAGTTAACTTCTGTGCAGAGTACATCATGAGAAACGCTGGGCTGAAAGAAACACAAGCTGGAATCAAGATTGCCGGGAGAAATATCAATAACCTCAGATATGCAGATGACACCACCCTTATGGCAGAGAGTGAAGAGGAAATAAAAAGCCTCTTGAGGAAAGTGAAAGAGGAGAGTGAAAAAGCTGGCTTAAAGCTCAACATTCAGAAAACGAAGATCATGGCATCCGGTCCCATCCCTTCATGGGAAATAGACGGGGAAACAGTGGAAATAGTGTCAGACTTTATTTTGGGGGACTCCAAAATCACTGCAGATGGTGATTGCAGCCATGAAATTAAAAGATGCTTACTCCTTGGAAGAAAAGTTATGACCAACCTAGACAGCATATTAAAAAGCAGAGACATTACTTTGCTAACTAAGCTCCGTGTAGTCAAGGCTATGGTTTTTCCTGTGGTCATGTATGGATGTGAGAGTTGGACTGTGAAGAAGGCTGAGTGCCGAAGAACTGATGCTTTTGAACTGTGGTGTTGGAGAAGACTCTTGAGAGTCCCTTGGCCTGCAAGGAGATCCAACCAGTCCATTCTGAAGGAGATCAACCCTGGGATTTCTTTGGAAGGAATGATGCTAAAGCTGAAACTCCAGTACTTTGGCCACCTCATGCGAAGAGCTGACTCATTGGAAAAGACTCTGATGCTGGGAGGGGTTGGGGGCAGGAGGAGAAGGGGACGACAGAGGATGAGATGGCTGGATGGCATCACGGACTCGATGGACGTGAGTCTGAGTAAACTCCGGGAGTTGGTGATGGACAGGGAGGCCTGGCGTGCTGTGATTCATGGGGTCGCAAAGAGTCGGACACGACTGAGTGACTGAAATGAACTGAACTGAACTGATGTAAAAAACAAAATGCCTGTGTCATTTTCATGATAGATCAGATGTCTCATATAAGTGTTTTTAAATTAGTTACATAATGTCTTGAATTTTATTTCCTGGAAATACACAACCTATAATCTTTGATACCAACACTGTGAGCTTAAGTCCTCTCCTTAATACAGAGCTATCATAATTTTTTATTAAATCACTGTGGTCTTCAAAATTGAACATGTATCAGGAAGAAAAGTTTGTGAATGTCTATGAAACCCATATTCTGGGCCCCCAACTCTAGTGTTTCTGACTGAGTACAGAAGAATTTACATTTCTAACAAAATTTACAGAGGATACTATGACACCAGTCCAAGGAATTATTTTGTGAACCATTAACCTAATTTTTATTAAAGTTCACATAATACCTATGAGTTTTTGTGCCCTAACTTATGCTTTATTACAACAGTGTTTTTTTTTTCATTTTTATCAATTCAATTCTTTCCAGATTTACCACGAGGAAAGGAGTCCATATCTTTCATATGATGCTGGTTTAAAATCTTTATACTTAGCAAACAAAAACTCACCAACAAAAGTGACCTTAGTGAAAACGGTGGAGTCGAGAATTTGAAATCTCTATGCTGCCACTTAAGCAAAGATTACGCCTATGAAAACTCTCAGAATCAGCTTTTTCAGGAATCTGAAACCTAATTTAAAAACTTACAATCATCAGGGGAGTATTAAATGAACAAAGAAGTTGCCAAATTTTGGAAAATATTGTAGCCTGTTAACTTACATGCATACCATCCCCAACTCCCCTACCACCTCATGGGCTTGCTGGTGTATTAGTGGGCCTTATGGATCTTATTCTCAAAGACTTACAGTCTTGAGCTTTAGCATGTCTGATGCTGGCATGGGCGATCAGCTAAGGGACCTGTCTCTGTTCTGTCCACCTCACATTAGTTCCCAGAGCTGCAGTGGCTTTCTGAGGGACATCAGTCAAAAGCACTAAAGACAAATATCTCAGTTCTTTCTTTGAAAAGATAACAAAATTGATAAGCCTCAGACTAGAAAGATAATGGCATCTGGTCCCATCACTTCATGGCAAATAGATGGGGAAACAATGGAAACAGTGGCTGACTATATTTTTCTGGGCTCCAGAATCACTGCAGATGGTGAGTGCAGCCATCAAAAGATGCTTACTCTTTGGAAAGAAAGTTATGACCAACCTAGACAGCATATTAAAAAACCAGAGACATTACTTTGCCAACAAAGGTCCATCTAGTAAAAGCTTTGGTTTTTCCAGTAGTCATGTATGGATGTGAGTTGGACTATAAAGAAAGCTGAGCACCAAAGAATTGATGCTTTTGAACTGTAGTGGTGGAGAAGACTCTTGAGAGTCACTTGAACAGCAAGGAGATCCAATCAGTCCATCCTAAAGGAAATTAGTCCTGAATATTCATTGCAGGACTGATGCTGAAGCTGAAACGCCAATACTTTGGCCACCTGATGCAGAGAACTGACTCATTTGAAAAGACCCTGATGCTGGGAAAGATTGAAGGCAGGAGGAGAAGGGGACGACAGAGGATGAGATGGCTGGATGGCATCACCGACTCAGTGGACATGAGTTTGAGTAAGCTCTGGGAGTTGGTGATGGACAGAGAGGCCTGGTGTGCTGCAGTCCATGGTTTCGCAAAGAGTCAAACACAACTGAGCGACTGAACTGACACTGATTAGGAAAAAAAGAGTGCAGGCTCAAATTACTAAAATCATAGATGAAAGAAGGTTGTTATTTCTGATCTGGCAGAAATAATCAGGATCAGAAGGCAACACTATGAATAAATACACTCCAATGAATTAGACAACACAGATTAAATGAACAGATTTCTAGAAATACATAAAATATCAAAACCAACTCAAGAAGTAGAAAATTTGAATAAATCTTAACAAAGACACTAAAATAGTAATAAAAAAACTACTAACAAAGAAAATCCCAAGGTCAAATGGCTTCTCTGGTGAATTCTAACAAATATTTGAAGAGGAAATAACACCAATCTCTCTCAAATTGTTCAAATAAAAAGAAAAGAGATGGATAGGACACTTCATAACTCATTCTACAAGGCCAGTAATACCTTATACCAAAAACAAAGACATCACAAGAAAAGAATACTTCAGAACAATATCCTTTATGAATAAAAATACAAAATGCTAATAAACCAAATCCATCAGTGTTGGGGGCCAGCGTGAGGAACTCCGCCCATGACAAAGGTCATGAGGAAGGAAGCCTGGCATACGCAAAGGCGTGATCAAGCCTCAGGAAACCCCCTGTTCCCGAGCATCTACCCCCCAAACCAGAGTACTTTACGGGGAGCTCTCCCCCATAACCATTTCTCTCAGAGAAGGAGTTAATTTGCAGCTCCAGTTAATAAAAATTCCTGGGCGTGATAAGAGTGTTTCAACTTACGAACTCTGGAGGTTCTCTGGCCTGCCTGATCAGGCTCGTCCGGCCGCATGTGATTGTTTACAGCCTCCCAACTGTGAGAGGCACGGGATGTTTTTAAAACTTTCTAAATACAGACTCTTTTGAGAAGTTAGAAGATCATTAGTATAGTATTAGTAGGTTGATTAGGAATTACATTGGTGAAGGGTTTTTTCATTTGTCCTGCCAATAATTACTGCTAATTCCCTGCCCTGGGTGTGACAAGGATGTCTCAGGTCAAACCTCTCTGCTGACAGACTAGCTTGTGTGACAACCCCTCAATCATAAACAGCACAGAGAGTTTGGAGTATTAGCGTAGGGCTTTTTTCATTGATGAGTCAATGATTGCCATCAGCCCTCCATATCCTTAGGCACCTGGGAATATATTAATCAATGTATTTGGAATATAGAAAAGGAAATATAGTAGTTTTTGATGTTAGCAATACTAGACTTTTTGAGTTAATGAATTTTCTCTTTTATTATAGACCACTGTACTTTGTTATAAATCACTGTGTCCTTGCTATGCAAAAATGTAACTTTATCACTATCTTAAGACAAAATAGATCTTAAGGGGAACATTGGTGAAGGGTTTACATTTGTTGAGCCAATATTTGCTGCTAAATCTCCATATTCCTGCCCTTATAATGAATATAACTAGCATATAGGAGAAATAAGTATTAACCTTTAAGATTAATTATGTTAAACCTTAGGTTCAGTAAATTCCTTTCTTGATTGTAACTCACTACACCCTCACCCTATAGGAATGCAACTTTATTTGAAGGGTGGAGCCTGATTTAAGAAAAAATCACCCCTGGAAAAATAAGCTTTCTGGTTAACTGACCGGTATCAGAAAGGGCCATAAAATGTCAGCAGACCTCATGGCCAGAAGATGATGAAACTCATAAGACCTTTGTATAATTTTATATGAAGCATCTGATTGTGACAAGGGTCAGGTCTGCTGACCCCTGTGTGACTCTGTATTCATTCCTATGTATAACAAAAAAGTATATAAACAAACCTGAAAAATAAAGAAATCGGATCAGTTTCTGGAAAGACTGATTCCCCCGTGTCGTTTCTTTCTCGCTCCCCGCTTTCCTGGCTGAATTCCCATCTGAAATGTGGGTACTCACCAAGCCTGCTAATTCTGCCTGGGCTTCTGAGATCAGACCGGGGAGGCCTCAGTGCCTCCTCTCCTTTGGGAGAATGGAAAGACGCCTGTGGCCTACGTAGGTGGTGATTGGTATTCCATGTAAACCAGTTATTCAGCCTCTTTTCTCCACTAATTCTCCTACTACACTATCTGTTTCTAATCTCCCTCTATATCTGTAATTAAATAAGTTTTTTCCAGGACGCCAACTCTGTCCCCACCTTCGAATTACCCTGGATCCACCGGGGCTGGACCCCAGCACATCAGTGTGGTTTAACTTACAGAAATCAATCAACATAACACATGTTGATAGAATGGAGGGAAAAAAAACAACAAAGCAATTGATGCAGAAAAGTTTTTGATGAATTCAACATCCTTTCATAATGATAAAAATACTCAGCATGCTAGGATTACCTCATAAAGGGCATTATGAAAACCTCACAGATAACCGTATTCAATGATGAAAGACTAAAAGATTTCCCCCTTAACCAAGAATACTACGAGAAGAAGCCCAAAGCTTCCACCACTTCTATTCCACATTGTACTGAAACGTCTAACTGGAGCAATTCCTTAAGCAAGAAAAAGAAAGAAAAGGCAACCAGATTGTGCAGGGAGAAGCAGAACCCTCCTTGCAGATGACAGAATCCTACAGGCGAGCAAGGTCAGAGAACACACACATAATTAGAACAGTAAATGAGTTAATGGAATTGTGGGATATAGGACCAATGCACAAACATTCTATTTCCAGACACTGGAAATCGGAAAAAGAAATTACAAAAACAATTCCACTTACAATAGCTTCAAAAAGAATAAAACACATAGCAACAAGTTTAACCAAAAAGGAGAATGGCAGGGATGGGCAAAATAGGAAAAGGGGACTAAGAGGAACATACTTCCAGTTTTAACATAAGTAAGTCACGGCGATGTAATACACAGAATGTGGAATGCAGTGAATAATACTGCAACACCCTTGTATGTGACAGATGGTAACTAGCTGATGGGGATCATCTTGTAATATATATAAACACTGAATCCTTATGTTTTGTATCTGAACTAAACATCTCGCATGCTGCAACAAAGGTTGACGATCTCTCATGCCACTATGAAGACTTGGCAGAGCCAAATGAATAAGTAAACATTAAAAAAAACCACAGAATACCTCAACAGCTCTGCCATCACACATAATCTTAGACATGACCTTCTCTGTATCCACCTTTCTCTAGGAGCACAGGTACAACATTGCTTTTAGTATATTTCTGGTTCTGGTGGCAACTTACTCCTCATTTGCAAATTTTAACTGTCAAATGAAAATCAGCTGGTACCCACTGTTAGCACCCTCAGCAACTCCTTCACTGTAAAATTTGGCAACCTCTTCTCACATTTCCTGGAAATTTCTGAACAACTCGTGATGACTACAAGTTGCTCAAAGGCTTCTAATGCAAGGAACTGCCCCCTCTTGTTTCCATGCTTTACACCATTAAAAAAAAAAAAAAAAGAAAGAAAGAAAAACAACTAATGACTGGTTGATGACTAATGATTGATCCATTTGAACTGTGGTGTTGGAGAAGACTCTGGAAATCCCTTGGACTGCAAGGAGATCCAACCAGTCCATCCTAAAGGAAATCAGTCCTGAATATTCATTGGAAGGACCGATGCTGAAGCTGAAACTCTAATACTTTGGCCACCTGATGCAAAGAACGAACTCATTGGAAAAGACCCTGATCCTGGGAAAGATTGAAGATGGGAGGAGAAGGGACAACAGAGGGTGAGATGGTTGGATGGCATCACCAACTCAATAGACATGGGTTGGAGCAAGCTCCGGTAGTTGGTGATGGACAGGGAGGCCTGGTGTGCTGCCGTCCATGGGGTTGCAGTCAGACATGCCTGAGTGACTGAACTGAACTGACTGAATGACTGGTTACAGAAATCGTGATCTTGAAAATAGAGGCTCTCATAAACCCTGAGTTCGTGACCCTCCATACCACAGTACCCATTATGCTTTTAGTCAAGGAAATAGCACCCCACCTGCTCAGAATGGCTACCTAGGCCTCCATAAAACGGGGTGAAGACAAGCCTGCGGCCCCTAGCAAACTATTACTTCCCCTGCAGGAGGAGTGGTTTACCCTGTCCTCAGTCTCTTCCCAGAACTTTGGTGCTGGAGGAGGTCACCACGTTCTCTAGACCCAAGGCTACCTGGAGAGACCCTTGGGATTTACTAAGTGATAGACAATTCCTAGACTGTGTCAGTGGTACTGCTGACCGTCAGTGGATGGTCACTGTTCTCCACCCCCTAGCCAGGATGCCCCTGATAAAGGATGAAACAAAAAGGTCAGTACAGCCGACCACACTTTAGGCAGTCATCTCAGCACTGGATGCCCCTGGCGCCATCTTCACGTTATCACAAAAAATTTTCCCCTTCGAGGTAAAGGACTCTGGGAATCTCCTGACTCACACATATCCAAGTATACATACATCAAAAACTCACTCATGACGAATTCCCTGGCAGTTCTGCTCTGGGTGCAGCTTTGATTCCTGGTCAGGGAATTAAGATCCCACAAGCTGCACAGTGTGGCATAAACAAAAACCCACTCATGTCTCTACATATACTAAGCCTTGCCATAATACTTATATGTTTTGGAGTTACAGACGTCATTGATAGTAACCAGTACACACATTTCACCTCGCACAATAACACAATGTGGGCTCTTGGGAAAGACATCAATAAAACTCTCATGTTCCTGTAGATCACAAACAGCTGTTTTAACTTACAGACTTTGTGGTCTCCTCAAGCAACGCCTTTTACAATTCTAGTCTACCAAACACACTTCTGAGAGTCTCTACTTTGCTCCAGGCCCTTCGGGTGGCTTACACCTCTCACCAACTTTAGCAATTTTTCCATTGTCTTTTCCTACATTTAAAGGGAGGTGTGTCTCACCTTCAAGTACATGAGGCCCTTTAATTATGTCTCTGATAAGTTTTTGATCCTGCCCCCATTCGACATGGGCTGGAGGCAAGACTGGGTGCATGCAATCCTGAGACCCTTTATCCATAGATTATCACATGGACTCACCAGCTACTCCATTTGATAGGGGACCCATTTGAGCTAAACATCTACCACAAAAACAAAATTTTGATGCAGCAATTCCACTTCTGGGTATTTATCTTAAGGAAACAAAACATTTAACTCAAAATGATATGCACCTCCACGCTCACTGTGGTATTGTTTACAACAGTCAAGAAGGCAACCAGAATGTCCATCTAGATGAGCATTAAAGAAAAGGAAGTGCATATACAGCTATAAATGGAATATTACTCAGTCATGAAAAGATGAAAATCTGGCCACTTTCAACGTGAACCTTGAGGGCATTATGCTAAGTGACATAAGCCAAAGAAAGAATATAACTTATAATACTCTGTTGTATATATGAAAGTTGTTAAGTAGATCTTAAAATTTTCATCACAAGAAAAAAATTGTAACTATGTACAGTGATAGATGTTAGCTAGTCACACTGTGATCACTGTACAATATATACAAATACAGAATCGTGTACACCTGAAACAAAAATATTACATGAATTATGCCTCAGTGTAAAAGAACTCACATATTTTTAAATTTTATAAGTTGAATAGGTTTGGTGACTGAAATCCACATGATGAAATTTTGTTTGCAAACAGATAACAGAAAAACCAAGTGTGTTTCATTAATTTTATCCAAAGAAGGTGAGGGCTGGGGTGATTATTTCCTGAACTGGTTTGAAAGGACAGTGTGGATAAAAAGTTCTGTGCACAGTTGAGGCAAAAGCCAGCGTGTTGGTAAATCACCCACCATGCATTAGTGACTGTGTTTCCACCTGGAAAACTGGTGCTCAGTCACATTGATAACCTACTGTTTGCCATGCAGAACAGGTCCAAATCTTGGAAAGGGGAAATTCTGTAGCATAAATTGTGATGCCTGCCACACAGTGAAGCCACCTAATATCAAAACTTTGGACTATGGAACAGAGGAAGGTTTACTGCAGAGCCATGCAAGGAGATGGGTGGCTCATGCCTTAAAACCCCCAAAAGCTCTCAGCAAAGCCCTCTTCTAGGAAAGGTGATGGAGGGGCGTGGTTAGTTGTTACAAACTTCTTGGCCTCAGCTCCTTTGTTTCTGAGGTTAGGTCATGGTCAGGAAAAAATTTCCCTGTAAATCTCCAGCAAACGAACGTTATTCTCTGTTTTGACAAGAAAGGGCAAGGTCCCAAGGCGCAATTTCACCCTCCGAGGCCCCAGTCCGGCTAAGAGGAGGCAGATCGCAGCTGGTGGCTCCCTCATGACAAAGTACCCAGATCCTGCCCCGCTGTCACCACCGAGGGAGCCAGGCACCCAGGACTCAACCAGCCCTCAGGCTTCCCAAGACGCCCTTTGCAGGGGCGGCGGGCGCGGCAGGTCCCACAGACCGCAACTCAGCAGCCAGCCATTGCTATCAGGGCGCAGAGGCGACCTGGGCCCCTCAGCTCTCCAGATGGCCCGAGCCCAGCTGAGCTGGAAGGCCAGCGCGCACTCCTTACCTCACTCCACCGGAGGCCCACCATTCCGCGGGCAGTTGGCTGAAGATGCCTCACTAACGGTGGCTCACCGACAGCTGGTTGCTTGCGGGCAAGACCCGCGGAGGCATCAGCTAATGGCTGAGCAGGGCCACTCAGTCCCCCTAGGAACAGCTGCCTGGCACAGGGTGGGGAACAAGGCTGCACGGCAACTGCCCCAGCTAAAGGGCTGCACTGCGCCGCCCTCTGTTACACATTTAGCCACAGAAGGGAGCACTGTTGGACTGAGCATAACATCCGGTGTGAGGAGAAGCCTATTACCCATCCTCTTTCCTGGACCGTGTCGCACCAAAATTTGAGTCACGGACATCGGGGACAAAATGTAAATTGGCCAACACAGGGGCATTAATGAAAACGAAACTTAACCTTGCCTAACACAGCTGCAGCGCTTTACAATTCTCAGAAATCAGCGGAGAATGTCAGCCAACCTTCAAACTCCCAAGTCTGTTCACACCACCTCTGGAGCTCCCTGTTTCCCTTTCTCAGCAACCCTGGTCCAAATATGAAAGATGACTAGGCAATCAGCTGAAGTTTTAACTCCTGCATTTATCCTGCAAGAATCCCTTAGTCTGTAAGCAACTCAGAACTCGTTACTCCAATATCTGTGAGTTTCCTGACTTGCAGACTGAAACTCAGCAATAAACTTATTTTTCTTCTTTGCTTTACATACTGTGCAGTCTGGGTTTTTAACAATTATACCCAGGTGCTTTGCTACTGTGAACATTGCTGTACATGTCATCTTGTACACGAGCTTCTTTTTAGAAAAATCTGAGCTGGGAATGAATCTTTCAGAGGGGTTTTACTAATTATCACACCATCAGTAAGTAACGGCAAGACCCCTGAATATCCACGTCTTCTGCAACACTCGGTGCGGCAACCTGTCCGACTTTAATTCCCGAACCTTGGAAAACGTTTATTGGAGTGAGCAAGCAAGACTAGGGCTTAATACAGCTCTCTCCCCTCCCACCCCGGAATTGCCAATATGCTTGGAGTTTGCAGGAGATAGAAATCCTTGACAGATTTCCCTGACGCAGCAAATGCCCGTCAGATCCGGCTGGACATCATAGCCTGTAAAAATCTTAAATATGCAAAGGAAATGTCAGGCCCCAACCCATCTCCGCATATCCGTGACCACATCCAGAATTCACGGATACAAAGGCTTTCCGGTGAACTTTCTTGTGCAAAAGCCCTTGTTCACGTACTTACAACGCACTTAGCGTTAAATTCCCAGGAATGAGAAAGAGAACAGGACAATATGATAACTACAGTCTGCACGAACCGCTGATACAGGAAACGACGCTCTCCGCGACAGCTTGTCTCGCGAGATGACAAGGTCTCGCGGAGGATGTGAGTCCTCCCACCACGGAACGTGGCGGCTCCCGGCTTGAGATGGGGTGGGGTAGGGCCTGCGGCTCCCGGAATCCGTTTCTGCCTGGAAACTAAGTTTCCCGCTTGAATGGATTCTCCCTGTGTCGCTGGGCCTGACATTAACTACATTCCCATCTCACATCTTCACGTGTAAGATTATATTATACATTGAGGGGACTTCTCTGGCGGTCCAGTGGTTAAGGTTAAATGAGACTCCACCCTCCCAATGCAGGGGCCCCGGTTCGATCCCTGGTTGGGGAAGATACAATGTCGCATAGCGCGACATCCCCCACACTCCCTAAAAAAAGGGGATCTTCATCTCTATTTCAAATTATGACAGGGTTTTACATTTCCTAAAATTTTGTTTAGGATATTCTGTGTCCACGTTCATGTGGGTGTTGGTCTTCAGTTCTAATAGTACTGCCTGATTTTGGTATCAAGTTAATTTTGGTATCAAGTTAATCTCCTAAAACTAGTTGAGAAGAGTTCCGTCCTTTAAAAAAAAATGATTTGAGTAGAATTGGAATTACTTCTTCCTTAAATGTCTAGAAGAATTCACTAGTGAAGTCATCTTGGCACAGAATCATAATGGGAAAACTTTAAACTGCCAATTTAGTGTCTGTAATAGAGGCCACTTCAGAGTACTCATTTCTTCCTCAGTGAACCTGAGTTGTTGGAGTATTTCAATAAATTTTTTGGTCAGTTTCTAGTTTTTGTAGAGTTGTTGGAAAGAGTTGCTAAAAATATCGTATACTCCCTGGAGCCCTGCCTGGGAACTGTCTTCCCTGCTAGAACTCAGGCTGAAGGACTCAGCTCCTATAGCAGATTTGAGGTCAGGGCTCAGGGCACAAGGGGCCAGAGGGGACGTGTCAAAGGGCAGCAGAGGCTCTACCCTTCTTTCCTGTATCTTGTGGACTCACTTTTCTGAGTTACCAACACTGTTCATCCCTGGTCAGGGAATTAAGGTCTTGTGTGCTGCATGGCAAGCCCACACCAAAATTAACTAATCTTTGTTGTGATTTCTTTTTCAACCCAAATACAGTCTGTTTTGCCCAACTTTTTATTGGGCCAACCCTGAGAGAGAGGAAACCCACTGCTGTAAGATGACTGGAGTGGCACAGCTGCTATATAAATCAAGGTTTTGTTTCATTTTAAATAAAAACTGAAATATCACATATAACCTGGACTTCCCAGGTAGTCCATTGGTTAAGATTCTGCACTTCCAGTGCAAGGGACATGGGTTCAATCCCTGGTCAAGGAACTAAGATTTCACATGGGGCAGCCAAAAATCGTATTTAATTCTTTTTTTTGGCCACACCATGCAGCATGGGTGAAGAAGGCAATGGCAACTCACTCCAGTCCTCTTGCCTGGAAAACCCCATGGGCGGAGAAGCCTGGTGGGCTGCCGTCCATAGGGTCGCTAAGAGTCGGACACGACTGAGCGACTTCACTTTCACTTTTCACTTTCATGCATTGGAGAAGGGAATGGCAACCCACTCCAGTGTTCTTGCCTAGAGAATCCCAGGGATGGCAGAGCCTGGTGGGCTGCCGTCTATGGGGTCGCACAGAGTCAAACACGACTGAAGCGACTTAGCAGCAGCAGCAGCAGCAGCGTGGGAAATCTCTGTGATTCTTTGAATGTTTTTACCGCATCTAGTGCTATCCCATCTTTCATTCCTTATATTGGTAATTTTTTTTTTCCTGACCAATCTACCGAGAGATCCATCAATTATATTGATCCAGTCAAAAGACAGCTTCAGAGTTCACTGATTTTCTATATTTTAATTATTTTATTAATTTCTGTTCTTTATTCTTTCCTTTTGCCTACTTTGGTTTTAATTATGTTTATTTCTAATAGTGTCTTAACTTGGATATTAAATGTTTTAGTTCTTCCCTTACTTTCAAAATACTTACATCTATACTTTTTTTTTTTTTTTACATCTATACTTTTTTTTCTAATCTCAGCAATAACAAATCTTGATATATTAGGTTTCATTCCACTTGGTTCCAATATTATCTAATTTCTCAGGGTCTTCCCTGATGGTCCAGTAGTTAAGATCCTGCATTGCCAATGCAAGAGGGCATAGGTTCAATCCCTGATCAGGGAACTAAAATCCTGCATGGTACATGGCACAGCCCAAAAAAAAAAAAAGGAAAAAATTAACTTCCAAATATGTTAAACTAGGGATTTTTTTTAGCAGTGTTCTTTCATGAATTCTAGTTTAATTCTCCTGTGCTTAGAGTATGTATCTTAATGATTTTAATTTTATATTTATTGATATTTTTACGGCCTAGAATATTGTTTCTTTTTGTGAAAATTCTTTGTGGCCCTTAAAGTTCTCTAAATGTTAATAAGGCAAAAGGTGGTAGCTACATTAGTTCCCACAAACTGAGTGGCTTAAACACTATTTTATGCTCTCACAATTGTGGAAGCTAGAGGGCTGAAATCAAGATATTAGTAAGGCCATGTTTCTTCTGCTCTAGAGAAGATTCCTTGACCTTCCTATCTTCTGGTGGTTGCTGTCTCCTTTTTAAACAAATAGGGAAATGTCTCAGCTCTTCTCCCTTCCTTCCTTTTTTTTTTTTTTTTCTTTCTTGTTATGCTCTCGCTTCTGGCCTTCCAAACACATGTATGTTAGATCATGTAGTATTTTCCTACAGGTCACTATTGCTGTTATTTTTTCGCTATGTGATTTATTTTGCATAATTTCTGTATCTTTAAATTCACTGATTTTTTTTTTTCCTTCCGAATTATCTCATCTGCTTTTCGTATTACACAGCATTTTTCTCTTTCCTGGCTGTGCCCTGCAGCATGCGGGATGTCAGTTCCACCAGGGACTGCAGTGAAAGCCTGGAATCCTAACCACTGACCACCAAGGAATCACCATAGTCTTTTCTCAGTTCTTTGCTCCTCCCCTTTCTCTCTACCCCTCATCTCCAGCTCCCTCCTCTCCTTACTATGCCACCTGAATTCTAGTCACATTGGCCTCATGTACCCTGAGCTGTGTCTCTAAATGGACAAAATCACAGTGCTCTACTCCTGTTTCCCTTCTGCAAAGTCAAGTGTCCCAGGAGCTACTTCTGATTTTCCTGACTCCCTGAACAGTTGGAAACAAAGACCAAAAAAACTGGCCAGAAAACAGGAAACAAATAAACAAGGGTCTTTGCCAGAGTGCAAGGGGTGGGGGGGGGGGGGGGGGGAAGAAAAGCCAGAGAATGAAACTGTCACAAACTGTCACATCAGAGCTTTTTTTCTGATGAGAAAACTTCAGCATTTGCCCAAGTATGGGCCTCTTGTTCCTAGGGAATAATTCAAAATGCCCAGAAAAAAATGCCTTCCTTAGAGTTCACCCTGAATTAGGTATACATTGGTACCACACACACCTGTCTCTCACAAACACTCCCATATATCACCACCCATGGATGTCCACAAATTCTAGGTTCAACTGGACTACCTTCTCTCACTCTAGACTTAATATAGCTACACTTATTTCAGTATTTCCTCTATGACACAGGATGATGGAGTGACTTGGCAGCAGGGCCAGGATTTGAGGCACTTGAGACTTGGGCATAGGGGCCTGCAGAAGCAGGAAGATGCCAGGTGGGGCCCAAGGCAGAGTAGTGGGTGTGAGAAGTAATCTTGGCAAACGGGAGAGGTGTCAGAACCCTTGATTCTGCAGGAGAGTTGGGTGCAGGTAGAGGGTGTGGAGCCATTAGGGGAGATGGTGGAAGCAAAGCACTCAAGCCATGCTACTCCAAAATACATTGCAGGCTGTTCCAACAACAGCACCCTCCTCAAGTTAATGTCTGGACCTTCTAATAACTCTGAAATCCAGATAAAATCAGGCCCACAAAACCCTGAATTCTCCATTAAGCTTTTGTCAGCAATGAGAAGTGTTCTCTGCCAACCTGCTGTTCCACTGAGGCACCCAAAGTTGAAAGCCCCTACAAACACTGTTTACCTCCTCAGTTTGGCAGAGCCTAATAGTTTCCAAACCACTCCAATAAAAAGAACCTCCATGATTAAAGGTGGTTTAAATAATAAGGTATTTATTATCACACAAACCAGAGCAACATGAAGCAAATTATTATCCAGGTTGGGGGACTTGGAGCTGGAAAAATGTTACAAGTATTACATGAGAGTGAAACCAACAATGTCCATGAAGAAAGTAAACCTTTTCTGTTACCAAAACACAGCTCAGTTCCTCTTGGCTAAAGATGGGTCATGCATACACCTTTGCCAGTCAGAGGGGAGCAAACAAGGACCCCCATTTAACTCAGGTTTCCATTTACTTATTTATGGCCACATGGCTTGTGGGATTTTATTTCCTCAACAAGCGATTGAACCTGGGCCTTCAGGAGCATAGAGTTCTAACCATTGGACCACCAGGGAATTCTGGAACTCAGGTTTCTTATCATTCCCTCCAGGGACTACAGAGAGACTATGAAGTTTTGCCTCCCCCTGAGGATATTAGGGTAGAGTTGAGATGTTTTCAGCCACAGGCATTGATACTAAAAAATTCGGCAAGGAACCCGAGCAGGTCTGAAAGTGCGACATAGCTTCTGAAAGCTTCCCCTGTACATGGCATTCATAAACTATCTCTCAACTGTCAATGTCTAGATATACATGGTTCAACACACGATTTGATGTCTCTCTCTCTACAGGAAGTCACAGAGCTCTCCCCATGAGTCCTGCTGTGTTAAAAGCACTCCTAAAGCCTTCCTGCAACATGAACTTTCTGGTGCCTAATGAGGTGGGAGCTTAAGCTATATGATTTCCCACACACACTGCATTCGTATGGCCTCTCTCCAGTGTGAACTTTTTGGTGCCGAACAAGGTGGGAGGTTCTGATGAAATCTTTCCCACATTTGCTGCACACAAAAGGCCTTTCACCTGTGTGAACTCTCTGATGTGCAATAAAGTCAGAGCTTCGACTAAAGAATTTCCCACATTCAGTGCACTTGAAAGGCCTTGCCTCAGTATGAATTCTCTGGTGTTTAATGAGGGTGTATTTGTGGCCAAAGGACTTTCCACAGTCACTGCAAACATAAGGGTTTTCTCCAGTATGGATACTCTCATGCTGAACAAGTGTGGATTTATGTCTGAAGACTTTCCCACAATCATTGCACTTGTAAGGCCTTGCTCCATTGTGAACTCTCTGGTGTACAATTAGGTTGGAGTGATGGCTAAAGTATTTGCCACACTCACCACACTTATAAGGCATCTCTCCGGTGTGAACTCTTTTGTGCTGAGTAAGGTTGTCTTTACGGCTAAAGGCTTTTCCACATTCACTGCACTCGTAAGGCTTTTCTCCTGTGTGGATTCTCTGGTGCTGGATAAGTGTGGCTTTGCGGCTGAAAGCTTTCCCACATTCACTGCACTCATAAGGCTTTTCTCCAGTGTGGATTCTCTGGTGCTGGACAAGCGTGTCCTTGCGGCTGAAAGCTTTCCCACATTCATTGCACTTGTAATGCATCTGTCCAATGTGCAAAGCCAGCCCACTCTCAGGACTCCGTGTCTTCCTCTTGCTGTGGGTTGCCTTTTGCTGGTGACTGCCCAAACTGACCTGGAAGTTCTTCTGCTCCTCCTTACATGCAAAGGGCTTCTCTGACAGCAGAGGTTCTTCACAAGCTCTATAGTTAGTAACAAATGATGTCTTGCCTTTGTCACCTCTTAGGAGTTTCTCTACATTGTACAGCTTCTGATGCTGGTCAAAGTTTGCACTGAACCAGAACTGCCTCCCACACGCCCCACACGTGTAAGGTTTCAGCCCATGGCGTGTTTCTTTGTGTTCGTCCAGGTGCAAAACATCTTTCAAGATTGGGCCACATAAGTTACAAGGATGAGCCATCTGAGTCAATGAATCTGCCTTGGAAGTAAGAATGCGCGACACTGCTACAGAAACACTCTGCTCAGAAGCTGCCTCTTCCTCGTCCACTCCATGCCAACGACCTGAAAGCAGAAAAATGTCACTGAACAGCATGCTGACTTCAGTGGGAGTGGACACCCTCATCACAAATGTGTCCCCAGCATAGCCAGGACTGAGTCCATAGGGCTGTTGCCAGGACAATAGATTTAGGATCAGGTTAAAGAAAGCTGCTGTGCAGTACTGGACTCTATGGGTCACAGGATAGGGAACGCTTCACAACAGCAAAGACATAGGGATGGGGTGTGGCTCAGGCAAGAAACTCACAACAAGAAAATGACTTTCAGAAGGGCCTTGGCACAACTGAGAAGGGACCACTGTCCAGGAATATATGTCCAGGCCCAGAAAATCTGACTTAAAATAAGTAATTGGTATTCAAAAACTATTTTAAGGATATGCTTTTGTCTTAAGACACATGAACACTGTCCAAAAGAGAAAAGTACCACCGAGGAAGCAGTAGAGAACACTTGTGAGTGGGGTGGGCAGCCCTGGGCTACAGATCAGAATAGAAATGACAAAGTGTCCAGAATGGGGAGGAAAAGAGAAATAAGGTATGGCCTGCAGCCTAGGCGCCAAACAGTGTGGGCCCAGGACAGGTTTCTAGTGCTATTTGAACCCATCCTTGAAGTTACATTCTTTCCAGGCTCCCACTCACCAGGACCTGTCCAAGCTCCTTGCTCCTTCTGTTGTGACTCGAGTCATGACCTCTCAGAGTTGAGTCACAAACTCTCAGTTCTACAGAGGATCTAGAACACACAAGTCACAGAGGAAAGACAGGGCAAGTGAGAAGGAAAGCACTGGCCAGGGGAGTCCACCCACGGGTGAGCAAAAAAAACTAAACAGTGCAAAATGAATGTCGTAGAGCAACAACCCAGTGGGCCCCACAAGCAGTGACTGTGACTGTACTTCATGACAGAGGTATGCCCAAAGGAATGACAATTAGAGGAAGTGAACTAATCTGGAGCACGTGAACATGAAAGTCACTCAATCACGTCCAACTCTTTGCAACCCCATGGACTATACAATCCATGGAATTATCCAAGCTGGAGTAGTGAAATGGATAGCTGTTCCCTTCTCCAGGGGATCTTCCCCACCCAGAGACCAAACCCAGGACTCCCATACTGTAGGTGGATTCTTTACTAGCTGAGCCACCAGGGAAGCACAGAGGTGCTCTAAATGAAAACAGAGCCACCCACCCAGGAAAAGGCCAGGTGGGGTAGTATCCACTAGGTTGACCACAAGACCCTCAACTTTCCCGGCAATTTTGGGGCAACAGAAGCTGGGAAGCAATAGGGAATTCCCTGGTGGTCAAGTGGTTAGAAGTCCACAGTTTCAGTGCCAGAGGGTGCAGGTTAGCACAGGGAATGCAGAAGGCAGTATACACAGTCGAGCCCTGGCACCCAGAGGATCTATGTGAGGGAGTGGCCCTGGTCCAGTTACAGGAAGGAAATCACAACTTCTAGGGGAAAAGGGGGAAGGGGAGAACATGTAACACTGGGCGTTCCTTACCCAGGAAAACCATAAGAGCAAAGCACAGAAGGCACTGCACTGTGATACGAGTGTCTCAGAGCCTTATCAAGAAGCCCCCATTGCTCTCAGGAAAAATACACAGATTCTCAAAGGTCACGTGTTCCTGCATGAAGTGGACAACTGAGTAAAAGGGCAGCCTCTCTCCCCGGGGTTCCTGGCCTATCTGCCATTCACTTTCCTCCCAGGCTCCCCAACTCAAAACAAGACAGCAGGCCCCCGTGTGACTGACACCTCCTCTCTCATTTCCCACAACCACCTTGTCCAGCCTGGAGCAAGTAAGCGGACAGGCACTGTATAGTCTGGGCCTGGCAAGAAGGGACCAACCCTTCACTGCCAGCTAGTTCCCATGGGATCCAGAGATGATGCCCCTCATACACAAATCTGAGCTTTGCATTCCTTCTAGAGCCCTCAGTACCAAAGCCCCCAGGCCACGACTTCAGATTGCACCTCAAAGGGCATGTCACTCTTTAGACCACACTTCCATGTTACCTAAGAAGGCTTACAACACAAGTACCTCCCAGACGTAAACCTGTCCACAGCATCCAGGATCATCTCTGGCCCCCACTGCCATAGGTATATCCAAACACAGCTTTTAAATCCTTCCTTCCTAAATTCACCTTCAGCAGTTCAGAACCATGTGCAGATTATCAGATAAAGCCAGCCCTTTCCCACTTTGCTACAGCACATTGGGATACTATACCCTCATCAGTCACAGGGTTCACACTTACACTAAGTTCTCATTCAAAGCCCACACCCACTGGCCTTCCACCCCAAGTACAGTGGCTCTGTCAGCTGATCCAGTTTAGCCCTGAACTAACCAATCAGCTTGACTGAAACTTGCCAGTGCCCACAAAGGTCACAAGAACCTGAGAAGCACAGGGACAAGGGAATAAGCACTGACTATGGTCTCACTTTTGCCTCATCTCCTTTACTGCTTTACCCCAGCATTCATCTCATGTCCACTTTCTCCCTAGAAGACTTCATCAACTGCCACATCCTATTTTCCTTACTCACCATGGACACTAATCTCCCTTTTCTTGCCTTGAAGGTAACTCTTACTTTCACTCCACTGTCCCCACCTCCTTTCCAGACCCCCAGGACATAAAGGTTCTCTCTCTAAACCTGATACACGACTCTACCCTAGTCAGTTACTGGCTGTCATCTTGTGAACGTCTCCAACTTGAATCCCACCTCTGAATTCCATACCCATGGGTCCAGCTGTCCACTTGATACCTCAATTCAGATGTCTTTGGAACATCCCAGATTCAACATGATCAAAACCTAACTCCCGATACTACCCCTGACAGTTACCCTCACCAGCAACTTCACAAATCCAGTTGAGCCTTTTTTCCCCCCTTACATCTTCTCAGGCCAAAAAAAACTGTGGAGTCATCTGTGACTCTTCCCCTTCTTTCTCACACCCTCCACATCAGAAAATCTGGTTGGTTCTACTTTAAGAAACAAAACAAAACCCACCAGAATCAAGCACTTGTCTCTCAGCTCTGTAGTCACCACTCTGGCCCAGCCATCATCAACAGTCCTCTTTCCTATACCTCCATAGTCTTTTCTTCACTGTACAGCCAGAGATATCCTATTAAGGACAAAACCAGATCACTCCCTTCTCTGCTCCAAACTTTTCATAGCTCCCACCACTTTCAAAGTAGAAGCCCAGCTCCAAAGGTTCCCATTCCAGGGCTGAATCCTGTCCCCTGCTCTCTGACCACCAAACATAACGGAGACCTTAAGTTCCCTGAACACAATCTGTTCAGTCTTGTATCTGTTCAGTGATGTATCTGCATAGGCTGGTTCCCATGCCTAGGACACCGTTCCACACTTCACGCCATTGCTTGCTGGAAATGGAAACCCTTTCACATAATTCCAGACCAGTTTTCAGAGCACAAGACCTTTGGGAACACAAGGGTGTCCAAACCCAATGGCCGGCAGGTTAACATTCCCAAGATCCCACTATTTGCCATGTAGGTCACCAAGAATATGGAGGGGTGGGCTAGGCTGAGGGGTGGGCTAGGCTGAAAGGACTGGCACACTTTGCACTCATTTATGCAGGGATAATAATCACTTCTGTCACTACAGCAACCTGGTAGGAAGAAGGATCTGGAAATGCTAGGTTATCCCAGTGGGGTCTCACAAACTTAACTGTTCGCCTCATCCCTGCTCTGCCCTTTGGTGAGAATGATTTCAGGTTGTCTAACTTTAGATACTCAGACCTTAGTGCTGCATCCTACCAACTATGTGACCATAACCCAAGCTCTCTGTATTCTCATGTATAAAGCAGGGATAATGATGATATCCACCTAACAGGGCTGTTTGTATCAGATGTGTTCACTTCAGTTCAGTTCAGTCGCTCAGTCGTGTTCGACCCTTTGCGACCCCACGAATCACAGCATACCAGGCCTCCCTGTCCATCACCATCTCCTGGAGTTCACTCAGATTCACATCCATCGAGTCCGTGATGCCATCCAGCCATCTTATCCTCTGTCGTCCCCTTCTCCTCCTGCCCCCAATCCCTCCCAGCATCAAAGTCTTTTCCAATGAGTCAACTCTTCGCATGAGGTGGCCAAAGTACTGGAGCTTCAGCTTTAGCATCATTCCTTCCAAAGAAATCCCAGGGTTGATCTCCTTCAGAATGGACTGGTTGGATCTCCTTGCAGTCCAAGGGACTCTCAAGAGTCTTCTCCAACACCACAGTTCAAAAGCATCAATTCTTCGGCGCTCAGCCTTCTTCACAGTCCAACTCTCACATCCATACATGACTACTGGAAAAACCATAGCCTTGACTAGATGGACCTTAGTCAGCAAAATAATGTCTCTGTTTTTGAATATGCTATCTAGGTTGGTCATAACTTTTCTTCCAAGGAGTAAGCGTCTTTTAATTCCATGGCTGCAGTCACCATCTGCAGTGATTTTGGAGCCCCCAAAAATAAAGTCTGACACTGTTTCCACTGTTTTCCCCATCTATTTCCCATGAAGTGATGGGACCAGATGCCATGAGCTTCGTTTTCTGAATGTTGAGCTTTAAGCCAACTTTTTCACTCTCCTCTTTCACTTTCATCAAGAGGCTTTTCAGTTCCTCTTCACTTTCTGCCATAAGGGTGGTGTCATCTGCATATCTGAGATTATTGATATTTCTCCCGGCAATCTTGATTCCAGCTTGTGTTTCTTCCACTCCAGTGTTTCTCATGATGTACTCTGCACAGAAGTTAAATAAGCAGGGTGACAATATACAGCCTTGACGTACTCCTTTTCCTATTTGGAACCAGTCTGTTATTCCATGTCCAGTTCTAACTGTTGCTTCCTGACCTGCATACAGATTTCTCAAGAGGCAGGTCAGGTGGTCTGGTATTCCCATCTCTCTCAGAATTTTCCACAGTTTATTATGATCTACACAAAGGCTTTGGCATAGTCAATAAAGCAGAAATAGATGTTTTTCTGGAACTCTCTTGCTTTTTCCATGATCCAGCGGATGTTGGCAATTTGATCTCTGGTTCCTCTGCCTTTTCTAAAACCAGCTTGAACATTAGCAAGTTCACGGTTCACGTATTGTTGAAGCCTGGCTTGGAGAATTTTGAGCATTACTTTACTAGCATGTGAGATGAGTGTAATTGTGCAGTAGTTTGAGCATTCTTTGCCGTTGCCTTTCTTTGGGATTGGAATGAAAACTGACGTTTTCCAGTCCTGTGGCCACTGCTGAGTTTTCCAAATTTGCTGGCATATTGAGTGTAACACTTTCACTGCATCATCTTTCAGGATTTGAAACAGCTCAACTGGAATTCCATCACCTCCACTAGCTTTGTTCGTAGTCATGCTTTCTAAGGTCCACTTGACTTCACATTCCAGGATGTCTGGCTCTAGATGAGTGATCACACCATTGTGATTATCTGGGTTGTGAAGATCTTTTTTGTGCAGTTCTTCTGTGTATTCTTGCTACCTCTTCTTAATATCTTCTGCTTCTGTTAGGTCCATACCATTTCTGTTCTTTATCGAGCCCATCTTTGCATGAAATGTTCCCTTGGTATCTCTAATGTTCTTGAAGAGATCTCTAGTCTTTCCCATTCTGTTCTTTTCCTCTATTTTTTTACATTGATCGCTGAAGAAGGCTTTATCTCTTCTTGTTATTCTTTGGAACTCTGCATTCAGATGCTTATATCTTTCCTTTTCTCCTTTGCTTTTCGATTTTCTTTTCACAGCTATTTGTAAGGCCTCCCTGGACAGCCATTTTGCTTTTTTCCATTGTTTTCCCATGGGGATGGTCTTGATCCTTGTCTCCAGTACAATGTCATGAACCTCATTCCATAGTTCATCAGGGACTCTGTCTATCAGATCTAGGCCCTTAAATCTATTTCTCACTTCCACTGTATAATCAATCATAAGGGATTTGATTTAGGTCATACCTGAATGGTCATAGTGGTTTTCCCTGCTTTCTTCAATTTCAGTCTGAATTTGGTAATAAGGAGTTCATGATCTGAACCACAGTCAGCTTGTTTTTGTTGACTGTATAGAGCTTCTCCATCTTTGGCTGCAAAGAATATAATCAATCTGATTTCGGTGTTGACCATCTGGTGATGTCCATGTGTGGTCTTGTGTTGTTGGAAGAGGGTGTTTGCTATGACCAGTGCATGTTCTTGACAAAACTCTATTAGATGTGTTAGTACACATCAATTTAGTAGACATCAACCTTGGAATTAACTTTTACTGCATATGCTTAACAGTTTTGCATATTTTCAGTGCAAATGAAGTAATAGGTTCTGAGTTTTTAAAGCCTTTAATTTATAACTGTCTACTTATGTATACTTGCCAAGTATACACTAGTCCTCTCACCAAACCAATCTGCCTCTGTAGGTGAGCATGCTGTTGGCTCTTCACCTCTTCTCACCTGAGGAGTTGGGGAACTGATGTAGCAGTGCCCTGGAATAGGGTGAGGCTGATCCACTAGCCTGGCTGACTCCTCCTCTGTGCCACGGAGGGGCATGCTGAGTCCACAGGGTGGCAAATTTACAGCACCCCACACCTTGCTCTCCAACTCAGGTCAGGTCCTAACACCCTATGGCCCTCTCCTTCTGCTGATACCAGCCAGAACCCGTTTCAAGACTTCTTTCTGGAGGAAATCTCAGGGATGCACCCCTCTTCTTCCCTGCACTCTCAATCTCTCACCTCAGGGACCACAGAAAGTAACATCCTTAACATTCCCCCCTAAATCTCATCGCCAGGCTTTGACCTGAGGCCTCATTCCTCAGAGGTCTCCAGCCTAGCTTGCTCTGCATAACTCTGGACCAGCATAACCAGATGCCCCTATGACGCCTCCACGGTGAGACACTATGGATTTATCATGTCCATGTTCCTGCCATGTTCTGATCTCCCCCCACGAAAGGTGCTCCCTGTTCCAATCTACCCACTTTGATTCTTTCAGATGTTCAGGAGAAAAACAAAACTTGGGTAGTCATTCACACTCTTCTTTCACTTAGTCGTATTTGACGCAGCAGAAATATCTTAGTTCTATCTTTAAAATCTCTCCAGAATTTAATGACTTATCCACTCTCAACCCTTCCTGCCACTGTTCTGGAACAGCCCCCACAACATTCCTGGAGTTTAGAGTCTCCTTACTGGTGTGCCTGCCTCCATCCTCATCACCTCCACCCCACCCTAGTTCGTCTTCCTCTAAGTTTTGGCATACTTTAAAAAACGTCTGATCAGATCATATCCCTGCATGGCTGAGGACGTTCTACTTGTACTCGCCTCACCCTGCCATTCCAGGAACGACTACTACTCACCCCCTCTGCTCCCCGAGGATGTGAACACCCACGTTTCCCGAAAGCTCCCGGCTCAGTCGCAGTCCTAAGCCTTTGCTCCTGCTAGTCCCTGAGCGGGTAACACTCTTCCACGCCCCAACAAAAAAGCCGTCAGTAATGGTGGCTCCATCCACAAAAGCCCCGGACCCTAGATCACAAAGACCTCGATAAAAACCACTCATTCAGGGTCCTACGACTCTGAGGCGGGGGTCGCGACGCGCAAAGATCCGGGGAACGCAGCACCCACCTACGCGGGTCCACTGCTGCCGCCGCCATCCGTCAAGACCACAGAGTCCGGAGGGGTCTCACGTCGGAACTGCGCACCGCTGTCGACTGGCATTGTGGCGGAATCCTCGCGAGAGCTGCCACCACCCAGCCTCTTTGTAGCGAGAATAGCGTCTCCTCCCGCGCCTTCTCGCTTTCTGTCACCTCTGAACTGGACCACAGATCCCGAGGTTCTACTCAGACAGGTCGACGAAGGACCGCTAAGATGTCCGCCGCGAGAAAGATGCCGGAAGTCCCGCCCAGACGACCTCTCACGTACAGAAACACCTTAGCAGTGACGCCGCTCTGTGGTGCAGAGGCTTCTGGTTAACGTAGTTTCCGCTGAGAGAACCGTGGCGGCGATTCGCAGACGCCCTTGCGGCCTTGTTAACGCCGATTGTTATCTCAAGGGGAGCTGGGGCATCGCGGCTCCGAGGATGGGGCGGGGCTTCACTCTTAAGAAGCCCGCACACAGCTCCCATGTAGGGATACCTACCATCTGTAGGGATGGAAGAAACGTTTAGAAATGTCCTCTCAGATATTCCCCAAAGCTCCAAGACCTAAGTTCAGTTCAGTTCAGTCGCTGGGTCGTGTCCGACTCTTTGCGACCCCATAAATCACAGCACGCCAGGCCTCCCTGTCCATCACCACCAACTCCCCGAGTTCACTCAAACTCATGTCCATCCAGCTGGTGATGCCATCCAACCAGCTCATCATCTGTCTTCCCCTTCTCCTCCTGCCCCCAATCCCTCCCAGCATCAGAGTCTTTTCCAGTGAGTCAACTCTTCGCATGAGGTGGCCAAACTATTGGAGTTTCAGCTTTAGCATCAGTCCTTCCCATGAACACCCAGGACTGATATCCTTTAGAATGGACTGGTTGGATCTCCTTGCAGTCCCAGGGACTCTCAAGAGTCTTCTCCAACGCCGCAGTTCAAAAGTATCCATTCTTCGGCTCTCAGCTTTCTTCACAGTCCAACTCTCACATCCATACATGACCACTGGAAAAACCATAGCCTTGAGTAGACGGACCTTTGTTGGCAAAGTAATATCTCTGCTTTTTAATATGTTAGCTAGGTCATAGCTTTCCTTCCAAGGAAAGAAGTAAGTGTCTTTTAATTTCACTGCAATCACCATCTGCAGTGATTTTGGAGCCCCAAAAAATAAAGTCTGACACTGTTTCCCCATCTATTTACCATGAAGTGATGGGACCAGATGCCATGATCTTCGTTTTCTGAATGTTGAGCTTTAAGCCAACTTTTTCACTCTCCACTTTCACTTTCATCAAGAGGCTTTTCAGTTCCTCTTCACTTTCTGCCATAAGGGTGGTATCATCTGCATATCTGAGGTTACTGATATTTCTCCTGGCAATCTTGATTCCAGCTTGCGTTTCTTCCAGCCCAGCGCTTATCATGATGTACTCTGCATAGAAGTTAAATAAGCAGGGTGACAATATACAGCCTTAATGTACTCCTTTTCCTATTTGGAACCAGTCTGTTGTTCCACGTCCAGTTCTAACTGTTGCTTCCTGACCTGCATACAGATTTCTCAAGAGGCAGGTCAGGTGGTCTGGTATTCCCATCTCTTTCAGAATTTTCCACAGTTTACTGTGATCCACACAGTCAAAGGCTTTGGCATAGTCAATAAAGCAGAAATAGATGTTTTTCTGGAACTCTCTTGCTTTTTTGATGATCCAGGCAAATGTCACTCTGAGTCCAGTCACACTCCACTCATATTTCCTTTATTCAAAAACACTTACAGATGGAAGACTTAAGGTTTTTGTGAGTTTCAGCTTTGTTAGGTAGGGATAAGAGAGACTTATCACTGAAGGCTCAGATGATGGTTAGGTTTTTTTTTTTTTTTAAGTATCTTTTAAATAAAAAGTACGCCTATACTTTAAATAAATAAAGTAGTCCTTTTTTTGGATTATAGTGCTATTGCACACAATAGGCTACAGTATAAACATAACTTTTATTTTAGCTGGAAGACCAAAAAATTATGTGACTTTCTTCCACTTCTCCAAATGTGAGAAATCCTTTAACCAAAGCTCCAGCCTCATTCAACACCAAAGAGTTCATGCAGGAGCAAGGTCTTATGAGTGCAGGGAATGTGGGAAATCCTTTAGAAAAAGATTCAGACTCACTCTACATCAGAGAATTCACACTAGAGAAAAACCTTATCAATGCAGTTGAATGTGGAAAATCATTTAGCCAAAACTACAGCCTCATTCAGCACCATAAACTTCACACTAGATGAAGGCCTCAAGAGTACAGCCAACATGAGAAAGCCTTCAGTTAATGATCTGCTCTGACTGAACACCAAAATCTCAATTCAGACCTTAAGTTTTGAGAATTCTACTTATGTGGGGAAAAAACCAAGCTTTCTGCATGACAAAATGTACATGAGGTAATGGCCTTTCACCTTCAAGGGATGTGCTCTCTGCTCAGTGTGATAGCACTAGAGAGCCTCTATGAGGAGCCATCTGCCATGGGTTCCAGATATGTGAGGAATCTTCAGGAGCTGTGTTTCATATTTTACCTGCTCAGGACCCTTGCCATAATTAAGTCACTGCCAGGTTTTACGGCAGAAGTCATCTCACCTTTGCCACCAGACAGATCCTCATAGTGTATCAGTCACCACAGCATCCTCAGAGAAGACAGATGTCTGTCTGTCTACAGAGGCAGCAGTAGAGAGGAAGGGGGAACAGGTGGAGGCAGAAAAGTTGGGTGAAGCCAGGAACTAAAAGTCAGAGTTACAAAATGGATTAAAGATCTAAATGTAAGACCAGAAACTATAAAACTCCTAGAGGAGAACATAGGCAAAACACTCTCAGACATAAATCACAGCGGGATCCTCTATGAGCCACCTCCCAGAATTCTGGAAATAAAAGCAAAAATAAACAAATGGGATCTAATTAAAATTAAAAGCTTCTGCACAACAAAGGAAAATATAAGCAAGGTGAAAAGACAGCCTTCTGAATGGGAGAAAATAATAGCAAATGAAGCAACTGACAAACAACTAATCTCAAAAATATACAAGCAACTTATGCAGCTCAACTCCAGAAAAATAAACGACCCAATCAAAAAATGGGCCAAAGAACTAAATAGACATTTCTTCAAAGAAGACATACGGATGGCTAACAAACACATGAAAAGATGCTCAACATCACTCATTATTAGAGAAATGCAAATCAAAACCACAATGAGGTACCACTTCACACCAGTCAGAATGGCTGCGATCCAAAAATCTGCAAGCAATAAATGCTGGAGAGGGTGTGGAGAAAAGGGAACCCTCCTACACTGTTGGTGGGAATGCAAACTAGTACAGCCACTATGGAGAACAGTGTGGAGATTCCTTAAAAAATTGCAAATAGAACTACCTTATGACCCAGCAATCCCACTGCTGGGCATACACACCGAGGAAACCAGAACTGAAAGAGACACATGTATCCCAATGTTCATCGCAGCACTGTTTATAACAGCCAGGACATGGAAACAACCTAGATGTCCATCAGCAGATGAATGGATAAGAAAGCTGTGGTACATATACACAGTGGAGTATTACTCAGCCATTAAAAAGAATTCATTTGAATCAGTTCTGATGAGATGGATGAAACTGGAGCCGATTATACAGAGTGAAGTAAGCCAGAAAGAAAAACACCAATACAGTATACTAACACACATATATGGAATTTAGAAAGATGGCAATGACGACCCTGTATGCAAGACAGGAGAAAAGACACAGATGTGTATAACGGACTTTTGGACTCAGAGGGAGAGGGAGAGGGTGGGATGATTTGGGAGAATGGCATTCTAACATGTATACTATCATGTAAGAATTGAATCGCCAGTCTATGTCTGATGCAGGATACAGCATGCTTGGGGCTGGTGCATGGGGATGACCCACAGAGATGTTATGGGGAGGGAGGTGGGAGGGGGGTTCGTGTTTGGGAACGCATGTAAGAATTAAAGATTAAAAAAAAAAAGTCAGAGTTAAAATGACAAGTTGGCCAAGTATAAAGAATGAGGGAAAAGATGTAAACGAGGTGTGGTACCCAGCAATGGCTCCAAAACACTAAACAGGTTCCTGGTAAGATGTGAACTCTGACGTCATGTTCTCATCTCACCTAGCCCAGGCCTCTGTATTCCATCTTGCCATGGTAGGACTGATATCCATCCTGTGAGACATCCAGGTCTCCCCTGCAACCCATGCTGAGCAACTACATGGAACCTAGAAAGCTAAAGTCCTGAGGGAAAGGCAAGACAGGTAAATGGCCAGTACCAGCCCAGAGAAACTTATCACATGACCGATCACAGAAAACTAAATGTTACAAAAGAACCTCAGATGAGGGTATCAGGAAAATAGCTCATTGAGCACCTACATAGTGCCCACCTCAGTGATGGCAATTCTCAGCACAGGCAAGTATGAAAGAACTGTGAGAAGAAGGGAGCCAAACCAAGCAATCATGGGTCTGCAAAGTGATCCAACCATGGAAAGGACAAGCAAGATGGGATCCATTCAGCTTCCTACTAGACTTCAGAAGAGCAGGTATTGACACTCCAAGGAGAGAAAAGGGTAGAGCAAACAACTCAGCCCTGGAAACAATAGTATCTACCCAAGGAACTAGGGAAAAAATTAATCCCCATGGTTTGAATGCAGGAAGGACAGAGCAGCCCCTGAGGAAAAGCAGAAAGGCAAAGTCTAGCCCAGGTCACAGTGGGTGATTGTGCAGGCCTTACCCAGGGAGGATATAAGTGCAAAGACCTGCAGCATCATGTCATGGTACTGGCGCCTCTGAGCCTCATTAAGGAGGCTCCATTCCCCCCAGGAAAATACACAGCCACATCCTCCAAAGTCATGTTGCCCTGTCATGATGGGGACAGATGAAACCGCCGGTCCTCTCTCTGATGATCCACAATCTATCCTGCACACATCTACCGCACACCCAGGTTTCTCTTGGGCTCTCCACTTCAGATGAGATACCAGAACCTGAAGCCACCGGTACTGCTCTCCACTCATGGTTCCACTCATCATGGTGCCCCGCCCTCAACAACTACACACAGGGAGGCAAAGAGATGCCATCAGAGAGATGCTCAGGGACAGAATTGCAGGACACAATCCGTTCCTGCCGGGGCTTCCCTGGTGGCTCAGCTGGCAAAGAATCCCCCAACAATGCAGGAGACCCCAGTTTGATCCCTGAGTCGGGAAGATTCCCTAGAGAAGGAAATGGTAACCCTCTCCAATATTCTTGCCTGGAAAATCTCATGGACAGAGGAGCCTGGCAGGCTACAGACCATGGGGTTGCAAAGAGTCAGACATGACTGAGCAACTAAACATCCCTTCCTGCCAGGCAATTCCCATGGGATCTTCCAGTTCACGCCTCACAACACCCATTACCCTTATATATCCTATACCAGGGCCCAAGAGCCATCAATTCATGCTACCTCCACATGTATCTCTCTCACATCTCCAGACCCCGCAGCTGCGTCTTTGCAGCCACTGCCAACTATTTGTCCCACACCACAGTCATCTCCTTAGACTCACCCCAGAGAACAGGGCAAAACAAAACAGTATCCAGTTCTACCCATGACCTCTCATGGATCCCAACACCATTTGAAAATCTCTTACCTGTCCCTAATTGTCGCTTTAACATTAGTCATACTGAATCATATGTGAATTTTAGATACCTATAACTCTCTACCTAGATAGGATATTCAAAAGCAGAGACATTACTTTGCCGACTAAGGTCCGTCTAGTCAAGGCTATGGTTTTCCCTGTGGTCATGTATGGATGTGAGAGGTGGACTGTGAAGAAAGCTGAGCACCGAAGAATTGATGCTTTTGAACTGTGGTGTTAGAGAAGACTCTTGAGAGCCCGTTGGACTGCAAGAAGATCCAACCAGTCCATTCTAAAGGAGATCAGTCCTGAGAGATCATTGGAAGGAATGATGCTAAAGCTGAAACTCCAGTACTTTGGCCACCTCATGCGAAGAGTTGACTCACTGGAAAAGACTCTGATGCTGGGAGGGATTGGGGGCAGGAGGAAAAGGGGATGACAAAGGATGAGATGGCTGGATGGCATCACTGACTCGATGGACATGAGTTTGAGTGAACTCCGGGAATTGGTGATGGACAGGGAGGCCTGGCATGCAGTGATTCATGGGGTCACAGAGTTGGACGTGACTGAACTGAACTGAACTCTCTACCAGGCTTACCAGGTTGCTCAGTGGTAAAGAACTCACCTGCCAAGCACAAGACACCGGTTCAATCCCTCGTTGAAGAGACCCTGGAGTAGAAAATAGCAACTGCCCCAGTACACCTGCCTGGAAAATTCCATGGACAGAAGAACCTGGAGAGATACAGTTCATGGGGTTGCAAAGAGTCAGAAGCAATTGAGTTCACACACACATGCTGAACTGCACCCCAGAGTCCCAGACTTCTCTGCCAGCTGCCTACCTGATGCCACCACTCATTTGTTCTCTGAAAAAAAAAAAAAAATCTCAGAATGGAAACCCAGTCAAAAACAAAAACTCCTGTATCTCCAAGGAAAATCACTCTTACTACTGAACATCTCATCTCAAAGTTGGTGAAGCTTCCAGGCTTTCAGTTGCAAGACCAAAGCTTTACCATCAACCCTGACTCTTAGCTTTCTCCCTCACCCTCAAAATCAGAAAATCTGGGCAGCCTATCTCAAATAATGAATCCAGAATCCAACCACTTCTTCCACCTCCACAGCCACTACTCTGGTCCGTGACCATGCATCAGGACTTCTGCAGTAGCCTCCTCCCTGGTCAGCCTTCCTCCTCCCGAAGTCTGTTTTCCACTCTGTAATCAGATGAAGCCTGGAAGTAAGGTTATCTCCCTGCTCTGTTCCAAATCTGCGTTACTTCCACAGCAGATGCCCAGCTTCACAGGCAACCACATTACAAGACTGACTCCTCTCCCCCTGCTCTCTGTTCCTAAAAGAAAGATCTGTGTGCGCCCTGTTCCCAGCTGTGGCCACCCAACCAAGCACTTGCACATGCTGGCAGGTGTTCCTAAGATAATCTTCTACACCTTTTCCCATTGGTGGCAGAAAGAGCAATTCCTCCAGAAAATCCTTTGGCCTGAACTCAGAATGAGTCTAGATGATTTCTCCCAGGACCCCAGACCCAAGGCCTGGGAAAATGGCAGGCGAAGAGTCCTAGGACACCACAATCTCAGGCTCTATGAATGAGATCCAAACCAGCGAGGGCCTGGGACACCCTCCACTTCTCTGTGTAGGTTCCATTAAGTGATTCTTTAGCCATGGGGATCTGTAAGTAGAAGCAAGCAATAGAGGTGCATTCCCAGGGGTTCAAACCTCCCCTGTACCTCTCACCAACCCTGGAGACCAGATAACCTCGGGTTAAAATACTAAACTCTGTGCTTCAGTTAGCAGAGCGGCCTCTTTGCAGCTATGCTGGACAAGGACTCACCCTCCCTGCACCTCAGTGCTCCCATCACTCCCATTTCAGTCTGTTCTCTGAGTAGCTCTTAGAAAATCCTAAATCAGACTGTGTCTTTCTTCTCTTCACAGCTCTCCTTGGCTCAATGGGTTCTCAGAAGTGAAAGTGAAACTGTTAACTGCTCAGTCCTGTACGACTCTTTGTGACCCCACAGACTGTCGCCTGCCAGACTCCCCCATCCATGGAATTCTCCAGGCAAGAATACTAGAGTGGGTTGCCATTCCCTTCTCTGATGAATCTTTCCCACCCAGGGATTGAACTCAGGTCTCCCACATTGCAGGCAGATTCTTTACTGTCTGAGCCCACAAAACTCGCAGCTTGACAGTCTAGGTGAGACTCCACCTCACACTCTCTGCTCTAGGCAGATACAAGACAGATCCCAGTTTTTTCGAAACCTCCCACCACAGTCCAACCTCCAAGCCTCTGCGCCTGTGGGTCCCTTTCCCACTCGCCATCACACAGTCTGTCAGACACAGCCCATCAGTCCATCCCAAGCCTCACAGTCCGTTAGTCCACACACGACCACCTAACCGTCCTGGACCCCATTTCCTGGGCTGTGGGCACATAAGCAGGTGCCTTGTACTAAAGAGGAACTGAAGAGCCTCTTGATGAAAGCGAAAGAGGAGAGTGAAAGAGGAGAGTGAAAAAGCTGGCTTAAAGCTCAACATTAAAAAAACTAAGATCATGGCATCCAGTCCCATTACTTCATGGCAAATAGATGGGGAAACAATGGAAAAAGTGAAAGATTTCACTTTCTTGGGCTCCAAAATCACTGCAGGCAGGAACAGCAACCATGAAATTAAAAGACCCTTGCTCCCTGGAAGAAAAGCTATGACAAACCTAGATAGCATATTAAAAAACAAAGACAGTATTTTGCCAACAAATGTCCATAGAGTCAAAGCTATGGTTTTTCCAAGTCATGTATGGATGTGAGCTGGATCACAAAGAAGGCTGAGAGCTGAAGAATGGATGCTTTTGAATTGTGGTGTTGGAGAATTCTCTTGAGAGTCCCTTGGACTGCAAAATCAAAGCAGTCAATCCTAAAGGAAATCAACCCTGACTATTCATTGCAAAGGCTGTTGCTGAAGCTGAAGCGCCAATACTTTGGCCACCTGATGTGAAAAGCCTACTCATTGGAAAAGACCCTGATGCTGGGAAAGATAGAAGGCAGGAGAAGGGGACGACAGAGGATGAGATGGTTGGATGCCATCACTGACTCCATGAACATAAGTTTGAGCAAGCTTCAGGAGATGGTGAAGGACAGGGAAGCCTGGCATTGCAGTCCATGGGGTCGCAAAGATTTGGACATGACTGAGTGACTGTACAACAAGAAAACACTAGAAATAACTCAAATATCCATAAATAGATGAATGGGTGAACAGTCAATTATACATGGAAGAGAGAAGTACTGAAAAATAAGAATGTTCCTGTAAGGAACATTTAATGAATGAATGAACAATTAATTTACATTTAATGAACAATTCATTAAATGAACATTTAATGAACGATTAATGAATCACAAAGTAACAAAATAGAATCAATGAAATCAGAAAAAGATGTGAACATTTCATGATCAATCATAAAATTCTAAAAATACAATCTATTGTAAAGGAATGTACATAAATGGTTGTCTGTACAGCCAGGGCGAGTCAGGAGACTATAAAACATAAGGAAAACATGCAGGTGACAGGCATACTCATTATCATAATAATGGTCTCACAAGTGCATACAGGTACAAACTTCTCAAACTGTACACTTTGAATATGTACAAGTTATTCCATACGTTCACAGAGGTTTAAAAACTGGTTCCATAATAAAAATCCAAATAAAAATCTAAATGCCCGATTCTTCAGAAAATGACTCCACTATCTCAATCCTTAAGACTTGAGGTGCTGTCTCTTCCCAGTGACAGGAAATATTGGCAAACAATGAAGGCCATCTCCCACTGAGTCAAGAGGACTGCTGACTGGATCACAAACCACATGTCTGGACACAGTATCTCTCCACACTGCTTTTGTTGCCTGTATAGCAATGGTCTTGAGGTGAACAGCTCAGAAAGGCTAGAAGAATCCCCCCAACCCCTTATTTTGTCTGCCAATGACTTCACAACATAAACATACCTGGAGGTCCTGAGATTTCTGGATATACTCATCCTGTAGTCACTCAGTAGAACATTTGTGGCTGTATCTTTAGAAGAGGTACCTTCTTCCACACAGCTTGCTGCAGTCTCCTCCCCTCTCTAGTAACCAATGTTCCCATACAATCTGTGGTCTCCCCTGCCCCTGCAGTCTTACAACCATGGACACTAGCCTACAGAATTCTTGGTATCAGGGTACATGGCTCCTTTGGAGGAGAACTGTGGTTAAGATTCCCCTCAGCATAGCTCAACATTGTGCATTATCCCCTTTAAGCAAGGAAAAACAAATTCATGTTGTCTCCAGTAATAGAATCCATAGACCTCTGGCATCCAGGCAGAAAATTATAATACAAAGTAGTCTTTCCTAGGAGGCCTTGGCAGCAATGCAAACTGTTACAAACTGCCATATTCGGCCATCTCAGGCACCTGAAGTTTGGATCTCCAATACAAAAGTAATTTACCCCTCAGGTTGACAGTCCTATTGTGCTTTCAAACTATTCCACACAGTGAAGAGCATTTCCAAGACTAAGGTGTTTAAACAATAAGGCCTTTATTATTATACAAATCAGAGTAGCATGCAATAGGCAATTTCTGGTTCAGTGACTTGAAAGCTGGAAAACTCCATCACGAGCACAACCTGAGACCAACTGTGTCCCTATTAAAGCTAGTTCTTTGCAAGGACTCAGGTAGAGTCTTTGAGCCAACACATGGCCAGGTCCAGGTCCTAACTTGTCAGAAAAAAAGGGGATGAAGACTCCTTAAGGGCTGATGATAGTCATAATTTCCTCCAACACGTTGGAGTGTACAGAGGCCAGTTGCTCTGAACACACCAGGATAGTGAGTGATGCCAACCATCAGGACATGCCAGATGCTAGAGGTGAGATGGTTTCTGGCAAAGAAAGTGGCAGTGAACCTGGCAGGTTACACGTGCTTCCCACACAACTGTGAAATTTACAGTGAATCAATCTCCAGTCTGTGGACATCCCAATACAAGATTTAACTTAGGTGGATGTTTCCTCACAGATACTTACCTCCACTACAACTATACTAAGGAAGGAAAAAGCATACATTCAATGTGTATGCAAGGCCTTTTCCCAGTGTGAATTCTTTGGTGTTGACTGACATTAGATTTGCAGCTAAAGGATTTCCGACATTCACTGCACACGAGCTCTCCTGTGTCGGAGGAGACTAGAATGCTGAGTAAAAGATTTCCTACATTCATTGCACTTATAAGGCCTTGCTCCAGTGTGCACTGTTCAGTGTCGAATGAGATGGGTTTTGCAGCGAAAGGATTTTCCACATTCACTGCATTCATAAGGCTTTTCTCCAGTGTGAACCCTTTGGTGTTGAATGAGGACAGATTTCCGACTAAAGGATTTCCCACATCCACTGCACTCATAAGGCTTTGCTCCAGTGTGAACTTTTTGGTGTTGAACAAGGAGAGATTTCTCACTAAAAGATTTTCCACATTCAAGTCATTCATAAGGTCTAACCAGTGTGAACTCTCCAGTGTCAAATGAAATGGGTTTTACAGATAAATGATTTCCCACATTCACCACACTCATAAGGCCTTGCTTCAGTGTGAGCCCTTTTGTGTTGAAGGAGGCCAGAACTTTGGTTAAACATCTTCCCACATTCACTGCATTTATAAGGCCTTTCATTAGTGTGAACTCTCTGGTGTTTAATGAGGACGGATTTCTGGATAAAAGATTTCCCACATTCACTGCACTCATAAGGCCTTTCTCCAGTATGAACTCTTTGGTGTTGAATGAGATCGGATTTCTGGCCAAATGATCTCCCACAGTCACTGCACTCATAAGGCTTTGCTCCAGTGTGAACTCTCCAGTGTCAAATGAGGTGGGTTTTATGGCTAAAGAGTTTTCCACATTCACTACACTCATTGGGCCTCTCTCCAATGTGAATTTGCTGGTGCTGAACAAATCTGTATCTGCATTTGTCACACTCATCAAGACCCTCTCTAGTGCAAACTCTCTGGTGGTGAAGTGTATGAGTGTTGCCAAAAACTTTCTTGCATTCAATCCACTTCAGATGACTTTCTCCATTGTTCAAGGCCTCCTCACACTCAATGCTGCTGGGTGGCTTCTCACCGTTGAGAGTGGCCTGGTGCTGAGGAAGGCCCAAGGTAGCTAGGAAGTCCTTTCCAGTCTCCTCACTAGGGACGGGCTTCCCTGACACATAGAATATGCAGCTCATCACAATCGAGGCCCTGTTCATGTCCATTTTAAAGACTTTTTCTCCACTGCCATGCTCTTGGTACTGGTGAAGGTTTGGGTTCAACCAGAAGCCTCTGGAGTACCCACCAAAGTATGGTGTCTGCCCAGGATATGCTGCCTGAAGCTCAGTCAGCTGCAAAATATCTTTTAAGACTGGGACACATTTCTCACAGAGATGACTCTTCTGGGTGGATGGACCTGACTGAGAACTCCAGACCTGACTGAGAAGTCCTGACCTGTGACTCTCCTACAGAAAGGCTCTGCTCAGAAGGTATCACCTCATCCTCCTCCATTTCACACGAACAATCTGAAAGCAGAGCTACACTAATAATGTGCATGTGAGCTTTACTGGGAAATGGAAGTCCCACAAAAAGGCATGTCACACACATACATTCAAGCCAGGGAATGAAGCCATGTAAATGTTTTCAGGATGAGGTACTGATTTGAAGGGAGGGCTGCTCTGCAGTGACATGCCTCTAAAGATAACAGAAGGGAGACTTTCCAGGACAAAGGGCATAAATATGAATGCCATATGAGAAGAGGCAGGATCAATGACTCACTCCTCTGCCAATAACCTTCAGCAAGATCTTGTCAGCTGAGAACATGTCCATTCTACGCAGAAGGATGGCAGTGTCCAGGCCCACGGAAATACAACTAGAACTGAGCAACTGGGTTCAAGGACTATTTAAGAATACGCACACACCTCATTTTACAGACATACCTCATTATCACCTTGCTCTATTGCCACATTTTCTACCAATTGGAGGTCTGTAGCAACGCTAAGTTCAGCAAGTCTATTTGCTCACTTCGTGTCTCTGTGTCACATTCTGGTAATTCTCACAATCTTTCAAACTATTTCAATATTATTATAGTTGTTATGGTGCTCTGTGAATCAATGATCTTTGATGTGACAACTATGAGTCACTGAAGGCTCAAACAACAGTTAGGATTTTTTGGCAAAAAAGTACTTTTTAATTAAGGTAGCTATATTGTTTTTTAGACATAATTTTATTGCATACAATATACTAAAGGATGGTATAACTTCTATATGCACTGGGAAACAAAAAACAATGTGTGATTTATTTTATTGCAGTGATCTGGAAACGAATCCACACTATCTCTGAAGCATGTCTATTAAGTGTAAGTCACTGTGGGAGAACTAGAGAGGGTGCAGTGGAGACGAAAGTGATGCATGCAGATCAGAAAGGCAGGGACAGTCAGAAACTGAAATGACAAATCAAGAAAGTGTCAAGTATGCAGAAGAAAGTGTTGAGATGATCTGTGTCCACTGTCACTCGCAACAAAACACTGGTGGACACACTATAGGTTCCTAGTATGATTTAAACACAATCTCATTTTCATGCCCTCACCTCCTTTGACACTCACTAGGGCCAGGCCTTCTTTGAGATCATCTTGCCCTGTTCATACTGTAAAGCAATCAGGGCTCCCCCAACACCCCCCATTTCTGTAACTACATGAGACCTGAATGAAACATGTCCTTAGGGAAAGATAGGAAATGTCAGCACTGGTCCAGAGCAACCCAGGAAACAAGAGACCACAGCAGAGGAAAGAGTATTACAACAAAATCTCAAAACAGGGTCTTTCAAGAAAAACCTCCATATAGATAGTGACCAGGACAAGGTCTAGAATTCCTGATATAGACAGTCACAAGGAAGTCTTAAAATTAAAAGTTCTCATCACAAGGGGGAAAAAGAAAACATGCAAATCTGTATGGTGATGGATGTTAACCAGACTTGCTGCTGCGAGCATTCTGCAGTGTGTACAAACATCAAATCTTTATGTCATATACCTGAAACTAATATGTCCTATGTCAGTTATACCTTAATTTATTAAAAAAAAAAAAAAAAGAGAGAGAGAGAAAAAGAGAAGAATCTGGGCCACAGGGTGTCATAGATATGGACAGTCATCCAGCCAAGGAGAGGGCAGGAAATGCGAGCTCTATTAGGCTGACTGCCAGACTGACTCCCAGACACCTCCCTCCATGCCTCAGGGTAGCAGATGTTGGGGCTGCTTCAGGAGCACAGTGCTCGGGGCAGTGCACACAGCTCAGCACTGGCACCCACAGCACATATGCCAGGAAGGGGGGAAGGTAGCAGAGACCATGGTCCAGCTGTGGAACGGACAGAGCTGTCTCCTGGAGAGAGGGAAAGATGGGAAAGACAGAGGTCAGCTGAGGACACTGGGAGGAATATGAAGGCCTTACCCAGGGACGTTATAAGTGCAAAGTTCTCCAGCATCACATCACAATACAGGAACCTCTGTGTCTCATTAAGGAGCCTCCACTCATCCTGGAAGAAGTAAATGGCCACATCTTCAAAGGTCACACAGGCCTGCCATGATGGGGACAATTCGTTCCATGATCAGCTTCTTTCACAGGATCCCAAGTTCATCCACCCACCAATCAAACCCTGCTCACCCACCTCCCTATTTCCCATCTCAGAGGAGATACCAGGCCTGGCGGCTCTGATGTGCGTATTCTTCTCACGGTCCCTTTGATTACTTTGTCCACCCACAGCAACAGGCGGGTGGGCAGGCAGATGATCCCTAAGCTCTGGGCCTGGCATGCAGGGACTTCTCAGCTTCCAGAAATGAAAGCATTTTAACTCCAAACTTCCCACTAACAGATGGGGTCCCTCCACCTGTCACCTTCTCCCAGGAGCCACCAGTCAGTCACAAGATCCCACCCACAGCCACCTCACCGTTCTGGACCCCGGCGCCTGGGCTGCCGGCACGTGAACACTCGGGGCTTTAGTGTCTGGTGGGATGAGGGCGGCGCGGGCCCTGAGTACCAGCGTTTACCTGAGGCGGGTCCCTCAGCGCCGCCGCCGCCATCGGACTCTGTGGGCGGAGCGGGGCCAGGAGCGGCAGGAGAGGCGGAGGGACGCGAGAAGAGCGGTTCCTCTCCTGGGCCTGGGGTGGCAAGAGTCTGCCTTCAGCCTGTCTCGATCTGCACTCGCTCCGGAACCTGAGACTGGGCGATAGCACCCGAGAGCCGACAAAACGACCGCCACCAGGAGAGTGCCGGAAGTCCCGCCCCCACGCGAGCTCACATAGGAAGTGCACTTCTCCTGAGTTCTGATTGGCTTAACGCGGAAGGCGAGCGGGGCAGAATGCTCTGGGTAATGTAGTTCTTCCGGCTCTATGCCTGAGCTAGGAGCGCAGTTTACCAGGACCTCCAGGTAAACTCTCAGGGTGAGGGCCATAAGTGCAAAGAAGATTCCGGAACCCTGAGGTAAAGGTTTGGGACATCAGCCTTTCTCTTTAAACAGTCGTGAAGCAGTGGAGTCCTGCTGGGAAAAAGACTTCTGAAAGGACACATATATCTGGAAGGCTGTGATCCAAGGCCTTTTTTGCTGAATATAAATAAGCCCCGTCTCTGGAACCAGAGGGAACACACAGCTCTTCTTAAAAATGTGTGCTCGAAATGAATTCTAAATATCTAGACAAAAGATGTGCTCATGTGTACAGAGCAAAGAACAACAATGCAACACCTGATGGAAAACAGAACAAAACCAGAGTAATCTGGGGGAAAATATCTCACGTTCACAGAGACAGTGGTATGATTTGTTCCAAATTCCTAAGTGTCACGCAAGTGTATGTTCCTCGGTTCTTTGTCTCGTCACAACAAAGATTTGGAGCGATGGACATTAAAGCCCTCAGCGTGTCACAGCTCTCGGGTCTTGGACAAATCGTGTTATAGCTCTTAGGCAAATCAGTGTTACAGCTCTGTCTTATTTAGAAGATAGCAGGAGAATCCATCCTCGAAGCATGAGGGCATGCCAACCCAAAGACTTGAAGGGAAGAGAGTGGAGGAGTGCGCAGGGGGGGGGGGGGGGTTGGGGGGAAGGAGAGAGAGAGAGGAAGAGCGCAGGCATGCTGGAGAGAAAGAGAGAGAAAGCGCTTTGGCTCCTCTTATATGTTTCCTCCCTCCGGGCCTGCCCTGTGCAAACTGGGCTTAGCCAGGGGTGCTGTTTGTTCTACCTGAAGCCTTCACTCTGGTCCTTGGACCTTCTTTCGTTCTATTTTCGCGGGCTTTTCCCTTCCTGTCTTTTAGCCACCGCCATTTTGGGCTCCATATGGCACCCCACTCCAGTACTCTTGCTTGGAAAATCCCATGGACGGAGGAGCCTGGTAGGCTGTAGTCTTTGGGGTCGCTAGGAGTCAGACACGACTAAGCAACTTCACTTGCATGCATTGGAGAAGGAAATGGCAACCCACTCCAGTGTTCTTGCCTGGAGAATCCCAGGGATGGGGGAGCCTGGTGGGCTGCCGTCTATGGGGTTGCACAGAGTCGGACACGACTGAAGTGACTTAGCAGCAGCAACACTAAGCAACCTTCTTTCTAACACCAGTGGACATAGAATCTGTGTGATACTACACACCTCAAGGATTTAAACCCATTCAACTTAAATAAATAAAAGTGTGGAAAGACAAAAAAAAAAAAAAAACGGGGGTCATCAGAATCTGATCTCTTTGATGAGAAGTGATTATTGTCATGGTCTGGGTGTGGGTTGGAAAACAATTTCCAAACATGAGACAGAATGAGAGGGAAATAAAGTTTATTAGAATGGGAGACTCTCACAACAGTGGGCCAGCTCAAGGGAAAACTGACGTTGAACAGGGGTTCTTAGTCCACTTTTATGTCCAGGGTACAAGGAGTGGGATAGGGGTCTTGCAGGTCATTTGCTGATTGGGTAGGCTTGTATATGCGGGGGCAGAGTAGGGCAAATACCTTCTCCTTATGGGGTAAGAGGGGAGACAGGTTATACTGTTCCGTTAATAGTTACAACATGGGGGAGGGAGGGATGATAACGGTCTGGTTTTTCCATTCCTGCATTCCAAGACCCTCTTTGGTTTTATCTGTTCTTTCGTCCTTGAGTCAACACAATTATCATTCCTACTGTTATTGCAAAGATTGCATCTGCAAGGGGAGTGGGGATGATTACAGAAAACGTTGTGAAATGCAAGTCACTGAAAGCTGTTATTGTTTTTTTCAAAAATAGTGGCTGGATAGCTCTGGCAACATATCTGCTGCAGAGGATTAAAAACAAAAGTTAAGATCTCAAAGAAAACTGAACAGGACACGTGAGTCTGAGAATAGACAGTTATCTGAGCAGTGGCTATGCGGAAATTTTGGCCATTCCGGATTTTGTCTTAGAAATTTGATTAGTTTTTCATTCTTTAAAACATTAATACTTTGAAGTACAGTTTTAAGACCTTTGAAAAGTGAAGTGAAGTTGCTCAGTCATGTCCGACTCTTTGTGACCCCATGGACTGTAGCCTACCAAGCTCCTCCCTCCATGGGATTCTCCAGGCAAAAGCACTGGAGTGGATTGCCATTTCCTTCTCCAGGGGATCTTCCTCACCCAGGGATCGAAGCCGGGTCTCCTGCATTCCAGACAGCCGCTTTAACCTCTGAGCCACCAGGGAAGCCTTTAAATAGCCTTTAAACAGTAAAAACCTAAGACGGATAGGAATCTGGGATCATGTTCATTCTATTCTTTAATAAAGAAGTAAACGCTTAATAAAAAATTAAATGTTCAATAACTATCTACTGATTTTCAAGCTCTATTGTAGTTTGGTATTTACATAAAGGTTTTGCCACATCCCACACAGCCGTAAAGCCTTTCTCCAGTGTGAACCCCCAAGTGGTCACTGAGATGGGAGTTTGGCTAACAGATTTACCCTATTCACTACCCTATAAATAAGGTCTTTCCCAGTGTGTACTGCCTAGAGCTGAACATCTGAGCACTTGCTGTAAAAGCTTCCTTACATCTGCTAGACTTGTAAAGCCTTTTCCCAGTGCAGACTCAAGATGGTGATCAAGAATGTCTTTGTGGCCAGAAAGAAGTGACCTGATTAGGCGCCTCTTATTCTTAGGACACAGATGGGGGTAAGGCAGGGGGAGGACATGGAGAACCCTGAATTACATGAAGAGGATCGCTCAACACGGTGACTGCCATCCCAGGTGTGCATTGAGTGGGATCCCTAAGGGGAGGAAAAGTACAGGATCCAAGCACATTTGTTATTCACCATCGCTGACCTTCAGACATATCGCTGTGAAGTTGGGGGTGGGGGTGACATTTGCGTTCGAACCGTCCTGGGGCCAGACACCACATTCTTGAAGCTGTGTTGGAGTGTACAGATCCAGGAGCAGACAATGACCGCCATCTGCGTGATGCCGGGCGTTCTGCCCCAACCCTGTGGTCCAGACACTCCGCGTTACCCAGAGTTCCCTCTGCTCTATGGGCTTTGGCAAGGGGCGCGCTGCGTCAGTCACGGGGAACAAGTGTCAACCGGCCCCACTGGGGACAATGGGCGTGAGTTTGAGAAACTCCGGGAGACAGTGAAGGACACGGAAACCTGGCGTGCTGCAGTCCGTGGGGATGCAAAGAGTCAGATACCACTGAGCGGTGACAATAGTGACAATGGGAAGTGGCGCTGCCAACTTCCGGGAGCAGAGGAAGAACTTCAGTTCAGTTCAGTCGCTCAGTCGTGTCCGACTGTCTACGACCCCATGAATCGCAGCACGCCAGGCCTCCCTGTCCATCACCAACTCCTGGAGTTCACTCAAACTCACGTCCATCACGTCAGTGATGCCATCCAGCCATCTCATCCTCTGTTGTCCCCTTCTCTTCCTGCCCTCAATCCCTCCCAGCATCAGGGTCTTTTCCAATGAGTCAACTCTTCGCATGAGGTGGCCAAAGTGCTGGAGTTTCAGCTTCAGCATCAGTCCTTCCAATGAACACCCAGGACTGATCTCCTTTAGGAGGAAGAACTTAACTCCTTTTAAAAGAGGCCAAAGGCTGATTTCTGGGAATCTTGTCTGTAGATCACCAGAATGTTGAGAAAGAAATTACTTCAGCCTCCATCAAGTGCAGCTACTTCTGTTTGGGACTAAAAATAAATGCTTGCCTGCACAGGTAGGGTGAGCCTCACAGAGCAGGAAGGGACCCAGCCCTTAGCAGGTAGCCACTGTTGTGCTTCATTACTCTGCACCCTGTTACTAGGCAACAGGTCTTGCTCAGCCATTGCCCAGTGCCTCAGTGGGCCCCGCCCACAAGCAACTAACTCTCAATGAACAACCTGGTAGTTGTCCTGCTCAGCTATTGGTCAGCACCTCAATGGGCCCTGCTGACAGGTAAGTGTCAATGAGGGACCATGCGGGAAATGATTCAGTCAAAGGTCCATGATGCGGTGGTCATTAAGTAGAGAGTGAGGTAAGAAGCAGATTCAGACCTTCTTCTGGAGGCCCTCCAACTCGCCCACCTTGGGCCAGTGGGTGAGCTGGAGAGCCCAGGGAACAGACTGAGGTCTACATCCAGAGAGCATCAGAGCCCTTACTAAGGCCCTCCACTAGCCGTGGCCCAGGCCTTGAGGCAGCGGTGAACCTCTCCCCCATCCCTTTCTCTGTGACCTAATAGCAGTGGCTGTCTGTGTGAGCTGTGGTCTGTGAGACCTGGTCTTCCACTTTGGGCAGCCTGAGGAGACAGAGGGCCAGTTGGGTTGGATGCCTGGCTTCCTCAGGGATGACAGCTGGGCAGGATACGGAAACCTGGCCCTGAAGGAGCTGCCAACTGAGATCTGCCTCCTCTTACCTAGGACTGGGGCCTTGGAGGGTGAAAGTTGTGCCTTGGGACTTTGCCCTTTCTTGTCAGGACAGATAATAACATCCATTTGGGAGAGATTTACAGGAACATCATTACCTGACCGTGACCGGACCTGAAGAGCAAAGGATCTGACCCTGAGAAGTCTGCAACAGCCAACCATGCCCATCCCTCACTTCTTGATTTTAAAGGGACTTGCTGAAAGCTTTTAGTAACTTTGGGGTTCTTAGGGCATGAGCCACCCATCTCTGTATGAATCTGTAATAAACCTTTCTCTGTTTCAGACTCTAATGTTTAGTATTGATGGGCCTCACTCTGTGTCAGGTACACGGACTTGCGATTTCGGTAACAATTTATGGCACCCCAGATAGGACCTCTGTGCCCACGGCAGATTGATCCTGGCCAGGGAGAGCGCCTTCCCAAATTCCCAGAAATTGCTCCAGGGAGTTTTCATTTTGCTCCAGGGAACTGGGAGGGATTCTCCCTGACAGGTGCCAGCCACTCAAGGGATGAGGCTGTTTGGAGCAGAGAAACGTCCAGAGCTATGGACCACATTTCGTGTCACCTGGGGTAAGTCACTCAAGGTTGCACAGGCTGGGAATTCTCTCCACTCCAAAAACCCCAACTGCCACTTAAAAAATATTTTTTTATGAAGTCCAGTTTATTTTTTCTATTGTTGTTTCTGCTTTTGGTGTCTTGTCTAAAATACCATGACCTATCCAAGATCATGAACATTTATTTATTTTCTTTTAAGAGTTTTAGAGTTAAGCTCTTACATTTAGGTCTTTGATCCATTTCAAGTTAATTTTTGTACCTGGTGTTAGGTTGAGGGTCCAATTTCATTCTTTTGCATTTGGATTTTTTACTTATTTTTTACTAATTTGACTGTGCTGAATCTTCATTGCTCCATGGGCTTTTTCTGTAGTTGCAGTGAGTGGTGGCCACTCTCTAGCTGTGGTGCATGGATTTCTAATTGTGATGGCCTCTCCTGCTGTGGAGCATAGCCTCTAGAGCATTCAGGCTTTGGTAGTTTCAGCACACCAGTTCAGTAGTTGCAGTTCCAGGGCTTATAGTACAGGCTGAATATTTGTGGCATGGGGACTTTGTTACCCTGCAGCATGTGGGATCTTTCTGTATCAGGAATCCAACCTGTAATTCCTGCATTGGCAGGCTCATTTTCCACCACTGAACCACCAGAGAAGTCCCCAGTTGCCACTTTTGAAGAAACTGGAGCAAAAGCAGAGGGTCAGGAGCAAAAGTAGGGTGCTGAGCCCCACCTTGGGGAACAAAAATACAAGTGAACCTATTGTTTGTTATCGCTCCCCTCTGCTGCAGCAGGGACCTCAAAAAAGCCTTGCCTGAATTTCTTTTCTGGCCTCTGATCAATTTTTGTTGATTAAGAAAGGAGGCCAAGAACCCTGTTTGGTAACAAAGCCATTTTATTGAGCTTGAGGGGAAGGTCGAGGCCTGGGAGGACAATAAGATCTGATGTCCTCAGCTGGACCCAGATCTCCCCAGATTCACAGTTGCTGAAAAGCTGACGCCCGCAAGATAAAGGGAGTGGACAGAGAACAGGGTAGCAGGCAGCAAAAGCCTCAATGGACCACTATGAGCTCAATGATACTGCGTGTTGGCATGGGAACTCATTGTCGTCTCATGTGGGGTTATTTTAAAAATAGCACTAATATTAAAGATAAATTCATGTACTAAACAGATATTTACTGGTTGCTTGAAATGTGTCAGCTATTTCAAAGCACCTGGGATACGTTAGTGAAAAAAGCTGAGAAACTACTTGTCTTCCTTAAACTTACATTCGGGTGGTGTGAGACAATGAGAATAACATGAGGAAATTATAAAGTATATTCTCAATGGAGAAATACTGTGGAAATCTACATATTCACATACATATTTATATCCGTTACATTGGGGCTGTAGCCAAGGAAGCTTAATTTAGTGTGGAGCACTTTTGAGGGTCGTTTTCTGGTGAAACCTAAGATGGCGGTGGTAGGTGGAGGACTGGCGGAAGCGTCTCTGGCAGAGGGAACACTCATAGGGCTTCTCTCCCGTGTGGGTTCTCTCATGAGCCCGAAGGTTGGTTTTGTGGGTGAAGGCCATTTCACATGTGCTGCACACAAAGGGCTTCTCTCCTGTATGAATCCTCTGATGCACATGGAGGTCGGATGCCTGGAAGAAGCCTTTGTCACACTCGGCACAAATATATGTTCTCTCATTGTTGTGTCTCTTTTGGTGAATTCTGAACCGAGAGGAATGCCTGAAGGTCTTGGGACATCTCTCACATCTGTATACTTCTGGGGCTCTATGGGATCTTTCCTGGTGTTCCTCACGTGCAGAAGTCCCCTCAGAGCTCTGGCGGATAGAAACAGGCTCAGGGGTGACCTGGTCTGGTTCCACTTCCATGAGGACATCTTGAGAGCAGGGTCCTTTCAGGGATCCGTCCTGGGGCCTGGAGGGGCCTGGACCTGCTCCTCTTCTGGAGCTTCGTGGATTCTCCAGAGAAACACCTCCTTCTTCCAGCCTCGGATGTTTCTCTTCTTGGACAATGATTAGGGAAGGTATTTGATTGCTTGGACTAGTAATACTGTCATTTACTTGATGAGTTTTAACAGAAATGTTGCCATCATTTTCTTTATCTTCATTTCCTGTAGGAGGCGAAAAAGTGACTCAGTGAAGTTACACCCAAGAAAGAGCCCACATGGGCCACCCCTCTGGGACCTGGGCTCTGCCCACTCACTTTGTCCTGTTTCCAGGGACATATCTTGCACAGTCCAGGACGGAGTTCCCATGTTCATCCCTCCTGTTGACAACTGATTGGTTAGATGAAAGATGACTTCTTTTAAGGGCATATTTTCTGAAAAGAGGGCTTCCTGCCCCTGCATGCGGACACGGACCTATTAAAAAAAAAAAAGGCATGATTATTCACACATGGATCTACTGTGTGATAAAACCAGTTTTGGAAAACCCACCTCAGTCAGGCTTTCCCAATATCTTTGTACTGTGGGCTCCCATACCTCTTTGTCCTGCCCTTATTTCTGCTTGTATCAAATTTCATGGTAATTTCTTTTTTAGTGTGTCTTCCATGATGAAAAAAGACGAATACTGCGAGTCCCTTGGACTTCAAGGAGAAAGGAGATCAAATTAGTCAATCCTAAAGGAAATCAACCCTGAATATTCATTGGAAGGATTAAAGCTGAAGCTGAAACTCCAGTACTTTGGCCACTTGATGCGAAGAAGTAACTCATTAGGAAAGACCTTGATGCTGGAGAAGATTTAGGGCAAAAGGAAAAGGGGGTGACAGAGGATGAGATGGTTGGATGGCATCACCGGCTCAGTGGACATGGATTTGAGCAAACTCCAGGAGATAGTGGAGGGAGGGAAGCCTGGCGTGCTGCAGCACATGGGGTCACGAAGAGTCGGACACAACTGAGTGAACAGCAACAAGGCTTTCTGAGGGAAGAACCAGATCTTGTCAAGGCATTTCTAATCCTAAGGTTTCTGCGCAATTGACATTTTCTCAGTGGGGTCCTCTTAGCACTTCACCTATGAAAATCAATTACACTAATTACTATGTTCGTTCCTATATGCCTCACTGAATAAACACATAAAATGTTGATTCTTGCTTACTTGGGACAGTAAATATTGTCTGGGTGAGGAAGAGTGATCTAACTAATAACTTGGTCTACAGTAACCCTTCTTTCTCTTCTTCCAGGCATCAAAAACTGAATGTATTATTTATTCCTTACTCTTTTCTGCCCCTCATCCCAGAGGTCAGAATGCTCTACTTACCAAGTCAGGTAGCTTTATGCAGTCATCATGCAGGTCTTCTGTGAATTTCTCCAGGTCTCCACCACTAGCTTCCCATTTCTCTTTAAAAGTAGACTTTTCACTGTGGTGCTTATTGATCATAAATTGTTCCAGGGCAAGTTGAAAAATAATTTCATCCTTGCTGTGTTTTTCTGGCTGCAGCCATAAATGAAATGACTTATAGAGTCTTTGCAGTTCCTGCCTCGCACGTGAGTTATTGCCATTTTGCAATAAGCCAGGCTGAGTGTTCTGCAACTTAGAGATATCCTCTGCTGTTTGCACAGTGGGTCCTCGACTGGGGATAAAGTCTGTATTTGCTGACTTTGGGTCATCCTTGAATGGTTCACGCTGAAATGATGCTCTAAAACCTAAATCCATTCTTGGCAATGTTTCTTACAGATTCAACTGCAAGGATTTAGTTCTTGACGTCTTTTGTTTCTAGAGATCTGCTTTAAAACAACATCAGGACATTTATAAATAATATTTTATAAGTTTTCTTATTTCTTATTTTCGTATCTCACTATTTAGGTAACAATCAAATGTTGCCTAAATGCTGCATACGCTGATAGTGTTGGATGCTTAACGATCATACAATAGAAACAGGGGATTTATATCTAAATATATATATCACCAGTATAATTTAAAAAGAAAGAGAGAGCACACATTTCAGGCTCAGATAACTTCATAGGTAAATTTTGAGAAACTTAAGAAAGTAATAACTAATAATACACAAATTCTCACAGAGCATAGGGAAAGAGGAGACTTTCCTATTTTAATTAATGAACCTTCCTGATCATGAAACTTTACAAATGCATTAAAGTAAGGACGACTACTGTCTAGTAATTCATATGAGTATAGATGTACAAATCCTCAACTAAATACCTGCAAATGAAACCAAGTCATGTGTAAAGAAAGTATATTATGTGTAGATGAATTCTATGTTCTGCATGCATTTTGAGTTAAATTTCAAAAAGCCGCATAATTTCTCACATTAATAGAACTGAAAGAACATACTACCACATAAGCAGATACATTGAATATGTCTAATAAAAGTCAGTACTCAATCCTAAGAAAGACACTTGCTAAGCTAGGAATAGAAGGAAACTTTCACTGTGATAAAACAATTACAAAAGAACTACAACAAAAATTACTCTTAAAAGTACAACAAAAATTGTTCTTAAAAGTTTTATTCTTGGGATTGAGAGATGGAAGTCCACTGTCAACTCTATACAACATATGACTGGTACCCAGCCGGTTAAATAAGATCAGAAAATGTATCAAGGACTTCCCTGGTGGTCCACTGGTTAGGACTCTGTGCTTTCACTGCAGGGACATGGACTCCATCCCTGGTCGGAGAGCTAAGATCGCATATGCTGCATGGCAGGGCCGAAAACAGTTTAAAATTTTTAAAATGTAAAAAAGAAAATGTATCAACTATTATTTATAGATGGCCGGATTTTGTTTGGGAAAAACCCCTAAATATCTACAAATATTAGACTAGATGAATTTAACAAGGTGCCTTTTACAAGGTCAATATTCCAAAAGCAATTTTTATAAGAGAAACAAAATTAAAGTAATAACTTTATCATAATTTCCACCATTAAATAACTATGAACAAATCTAATGTAAGATATGCAAGTTATCTACAAGATAATAAATGTATGAAGAGAAAAGCCATGTTTATGAATTGATTGAAAGGCTCAATATTATTGGAAATGGAAGTTCTCTCTGGATGGATCGTATAGTCAATGCATTTTCAAGGAAAATTCAGAAGATGTGTGTGTCTGAGAGAGAGAGAAAATTGACAGAGCAATTCTAAATGACATGTAGCGAAAGGCCAAAAAATAGTGTATTTCTGAAGAATAAATTTGGAGGGAGATTTCCCTGGTGGTCCAATGGCCAAGACTCTGAGCTCCCAATGTAGGGGGCCTGGGTTCAATCCCTGGTCAGGAAACTTAGATCCCACATGCTGCAAATAAGACCCAGTGCAGCCAAACAAACAATAAATAAAATAAGCTTGGAGGATTTACAAAATCGGATAGTAAAATGCTATTGAAATTATAATAATTAAGATGGTGTCATAGTGCCACAAAAATAGAAAATAGAGCAACATAACAGAATAGTGTCCCAATACAGAGTGACATATATTCAGTCACTTGATTTATGGAAGACCTAAGACCAGCTCAATATAATTAAAGTGTTAGTTGCTCAGTCCTAACTTTGCAACCCCATGGACTGTAACTAGTCAGGCTCCTCTGTCCATGGAATTCTCCAGGCAAGAACACTAGAGCGGGTAGCCATTTCCTTGTCCAGGGGATCTTCCCGGAGGATTGAAACTGGTCTCCTGCATTGTATGCAGATTCTTTACTGTCTGAGCTACCAGGGAAGCCACCAGTTAAAAAAGGCAACGGTCTGTGCCGACTAAGGTCCGTCTAGTCAAGGCTATGGTTTTTCCTGTGGTCATGTATGGATGTGAGAGTTGGACTGTGAAGAAGGCTGAGCGCTGAACAATTGATGCTTTTGAGCTGTGGTGTTGAAGACTCTTGAGAGTCCCTTGGACTGCAAGGAGATCCAACCAGTCCATTCTAAAGGAGGTCAGTCCTGGGTGTTCTTTGGAAGGAATGATGCTAAAGCTGAAACTCCAGCACTTTGGCCACCTCATGCGAAGAGTTGACTCATTGGAAAAGACTCTGATGCTGGGAGGGATTGGGGGCAGGAGGAGAAGGGGATGACAGAGGATAAGATGGCTGGATGGCATCACTGACTCGACGGACGTGAGTCTGAGTGAACTCCGGGAGTTGGTGATGGACAGGGAGGCCTGGCGTGCTGCGATTCATGGGGTCGCAAAGAGTCGGACACGACTGAGCGGCTGAACTGAACTGAACTGTATAAAGTATGTTCTTTTAATTACTGTAGGAAAGTAAAATATTAGAAAAAATAGAGAAAAGTGAACCAAATAAAAGCAGTAGGATGGAATCCATACACTTGATTTCTCTGTGCCGAAAACTTCATCAGGCACAGACATCTGTCTGGCTACCCCAGCTACATCACTGCAACACAACTCAATGATACATCACTTAGGAAAATTTCCCTCATCACATTTCCTGTTTTGTTTTTCCCTCCAAAGTTACTCTTCCTTGTGAACAACATTTGTCTCTGCTTCACAGTGTTTATCAAAGTTACAGCTTTATTATGGTTTATCTGTGTTTCTAATCCCTACCCTTTCCCACTGGTGTGTGGAAGCAAGTACAGATGGCACTATAGTTAATAATACAGAATTACATATTTGAAAGTTGCTAAGAGAGTAAATATTTTTAATTTTTGAAAGTAAATCTTAAATGTTCTCATCATAAGAAAAATTTTCACAACTATATATGGTGATGATATTAATGACTTATTTTAGTGATTTTAATTAGCCATGAAAATAAGCTTTTTATTTAAAAAGTCATGAAATTAAAAGATGCTTGCCCTGGAGAAGGCAATGGCAACCCACTCCAGTATTCTTGCCTGGAAAATCCCGTGGACAGAGGAGCCTGGTGGAAAAAAAAAAAAAGATGCTTGCCCCTTGGAAGAAAAGCTATGACCAACCTAGACGGCATATTAAAAAACAGAGACATTACTTTGCCAATAAAGGTCCATCTAGTCAAGGCTATGGTTTTTCCAGTAGCCACATATGGATTTGAGAGTTGGACCATAAAAAAAGCTGAGCGTCAAATAATTGATGCTTTTGAACTGTGGTGTTGGAGAAGACTCTTGGAGAGTCCCTTGGACTGCAAGGAGATCCAACCAATCCTAAAGGAAATCAATTCTGAATATTCATTGGAAGGACTGATGGTGAAGCTGAAGCTTCAATACTTCGGCCACTTGATGTGAACTGACTTATTGAAAAGACCCTGATGCTGGGAAATGTTGCAGGCAGGAGGAGAAGGGGATGACAGAGGATGAGATGGTTGGATGGCATCACTGACTTGATGGACCTGAGTTTGAGCAAACTCTTGGAGTTGGTGATGGACAGAGAAGTCTGGCATCCTATAGTCTACGGGTTGCAGAGTAGGACACAGCTGAGCAACTGAACTGAACTGATTTTAGTGATTATTTCACAATATTATAAATATCAAATCATTATATTGTACATCTGAAAATTTGTTTGCTGTTTTGCTTGTTTTTGTTTTTTTTTTCCTCCTCACTGCGGGGCCCTTGGAAGTAAAAGCATGGAGTCCTAACCACTGAACTTCCAGGGAATTCCCCATTTGAAACTAATATAATGTCATATATCAATTAGACCTCACTAAAAAATGATTAAGTCTGTCTTGTATATAATTTGCCTATTTTTGTGTCCTTTTCAATTTTCTATATGGTTAGTAATTCAAGGATTCATATATACATATGTTTTTTTCAATTTTATACCATAAAACAAAAGGGCTTGGTGGGAGTATGATAGGCGCATAGAAGACAAACTGTTTTCTGTTGCGTATCTGCATGCTAAGCCGTTTTGTCTCCAGCCTTTTTTGACCCCATAGATTGTAGCCCGATAGGCTCCTCTGTCCATGGGATTTTCCAGGTGAGAATAATGGAAAGGGTTGCCATTTTCTCCTCCAGGGCACCTTCCCCACCCAGGGATCACGTCTCTTAATCTCCTGCACTGGGACGCAGATTCTTTGCCACTAATGCCACCTGGGAAGCCGTGGTTTCAGTTAGTTGATGACATTTCCCATTTGGTGTTAACCCCATCAAGCAGTCTGATCAGATCAACTGCCTTGATCTTATCAATAAAAAAGCAAAGATAAATCCAGGAGGACCCCATAGGAGAAAATTTAATACATACTTTCCTTTTCTTAATGCATGTATTACGTACTGGCAGGTGGCCCTATATAATGCTAAACTTCTAAGGACACCCCGTTTTAGCATTCTTTTCCCCCAGGGAAAAATCTCAAGTCCTTCCCAGCAGCACAGGGCCTAGCTGGAGCATGTATAATTGATATATGACATTATATTAATTTCAAATGGGGAATTCCCTGAAAGTTCAGTGGTTAGGACTCCATACTTTTACTTCCAAGGGCCCCGCATGCATCTGACCCACACCTTAGGTGCTCTGGGTGGTCCTCCATATCCAAGTACACTGGCCTTTTATTATTTTTATGTAGATCCCATGGTTTCTCCATCTGGGCCTCCCCACAAGTTCTTTCACGACAACCCCAGGCACACACGGACCATCTGGTCACACTTGCAGACATGCACTCAACCCCACAGGGACACTGCGGGGCATTGAGGTTAAGACCTTGGAATCTGGGACTTCTCTGGCGGTCCAGTTAAGAATCTGCCTTGCAATGAAGGGGACACAAGATCAATCTCTGCTCTGGGAAGTAAGATCCTGCATGCAACAAAGTGTGCCCGAGCGGGGAAGGGAAGACAAAGGAAGAAAGAAGTGCCTTCAGTCAGGCTAGGTCTTTAAACAGAGTTCATAACATCAAACTCTCTGGGGCCAGAGAAGTTGTCAAAAAAAAAAAAAAAAAATGCTCTAAGCTTGGAAAAAGGGCTTCCCGTGTGGCTCAGTGGTAAAGAATCTGCTGGCCAATGTAGGAACTACAGGCAATGCAGGTTCCATCCCTGGGTGAGGAAGATCCCCTGGAGGAGGAAATGGCAACCCACTCCAGTATTCTTGCCTGGAGAATCCCACGGTCAGGAGAACCTGGCTACAGTCCATGGGGTCACAAAGAGTTGTACACGACTGAGTGCCTGTACCTGAAAGCCTGGAAAAGCCGGTACCTGTGAATTTCCCCCACATATGAATGCACTGAGCTTTGGCTCGAGTACAAAGTTTAAAGTTTTCCCTTTGTCCAGGAAACTCACCTCCTCCAGAAGACTGAACCTCAAGCTGGGTGATCCTGGGCTGACAGCTGAGGGCTCTTCACCGTGTGACTTGCTCTCTGAACTGGGCTCATCTGGTCTACCCTCCCAAAGCTCCTCCCTTTTATAGGGCCTGGGACAGTAATGCATTCAAAGACATGATTGGATAAAATGTGCCTGTTGATGCAATCTTGGCAATTTTCATCCAGCTCCAGCTTTCTGTAGTTAAACCAACTATATTTCTGCAGTGAAGTGTAACAACACGCACACTAATTGGAGGCATAAAGCTTAGTCTCATGTTCTGATCAAGTTTTCCTTTTTTAATATAGAATATTTCATAAATATGCCTGTAGTCCTTACTCAGGGGCCATGCTAACCATCTCTGTATCATTCCAATTTTAGTACCTATGTTGCCTCAGTGAGTACTGATCAGGTTTTGTTTTAAGTGAGTGTAATAGAAACTTTTTTAAAAAATGCATTTATTTATTTTTGGCTGTGCTGGGTCTTTATTGGATGCCCTGGCTTCTCATTGTGATGGCTTCTCTTGTGCTCCACAGACCACAGTAGTTGCAGGACACGGGCTTAGTTGCTCCATGGCACATGGGATCTTCCCGGACCAGGGAGCAAACTGGTGTCTCCAGCATTGGCAGGTGCACTACCCACGGTACCACCAGGGAAACCCCTTTGGTACCACTTGCTAATTTTCCAGAGCTTGTGGATTGTGAGCAAGCCAGAGAACAAGGTTAATATTCTTTCCTCCTGTGCTAGTCTGGGGCTTGTGGGTCAGAAGGTTGTCCCAGGACCCAACAGGAGAGGTTCCTAGTCCAGCAAAGTTGCAGGGGCTGAAACTAAGATCATTTCAGTGGGAAGAGAGAGAGCGTTGATTATTTTACATTGACAAAGTACATTTAAGAGACTGAATGTGAGGACTGAGTGTGAAGTTGGAGTTTTAATGTTCTAAGGCTCCTGGTTTAAAAATTGGCTGTTGGCAGGGTCGCGTACTGAGTAGGAAGAAAGGGTTCCCCCAGATGCTTCAACCAAGAGTTCTCATGCTGCAACTAAAGAGCCCATGTACCTCAATGAAGACTGGAGATCTCATGTGACATGACCAAGACCTGATCAGCCAAATAAATAGCCTTAAAAAAAGAAAGAAAAGAAAGGCAACAGGAGGAGATTCTTTGGAACGCCCCACCTCCATTTCCCAACTCATGTGGCATGAGTGACCACCCCATGTAAGATGAGGGAGAGTAAGAGTATGGAAAACAAAACGAAAGGATTGTATTTGACAAGAAAGGGACCAGTGCAGCAGCCTGGTCATTATCTGTTCTCTTCTTTCAGTTGGATCCAGGATCAAACTACTTTTCACCCTTCCACTGCCAGAACCCTCAGTCCTGTCACCTAAAATTCAATTAACAATCAAGCAGAGAGTGGAAACTTTTATTCAAGTGAAACTGAAGGTTATAACCCAGAAGACAGGCTTTCAGCATCTCTGAGAACTGTTGCACTTGTTAGAAGTCGAAGGCACAGTCACATACATTTTTGAGACAAATGACCGTACATCAAGGTGACATACAGACATTTTACGTAAACTTCACTCATGCCACAGGGTCCAGATCAGCGCGTGTACAAGGCAAGCAACAAGTCCCTAAGACTCCTACAGAGTTGGGAAACGACGCTGACCCTTTAAGACAGGGGTCCCCAGGCTCCAGGATCTAATGCTTGGTGATCTGAGGTGGAGCTGATGTAATAATAATAGAAATAAAGTGCACAATAAATATAATGTACTTGAATCATCTTGCAACCATCCCCTGTACCCCATTCCATGGAAAAATTCTTTTCCACTAAACTTGTCCCTGGTGGACTTCCCTGGTATTACAGTGGCTAAGACTGCTCCCAATGCAGGGGGCCCAGGCTCAGTCCTTGGCTGGAGAATTAAGATCCCATATGTTGTGCAACGTGGCCAAAAAAATTAAAAACGACAACAACAACAACTTGTCCCTGGTGCCAGAAAGGTTGTGGATGGATGTTTAAGAAAGAACTGTGGGGACTTCCCTGCTGGTCCAGTGACTGGGACTTTATGCTCCAAATGCAGGGGGGCCTGGGTTCAATTCTTGGTCAGGGAACTAGATCCCACATGCCACAACCAAAAAAATAAAATATATATATATATATATTTTTAAAAGAAGTTACATTGTGCAACTTCCTGGGCCGTCTGGTGGTTAAGACACGGTGCCTCCACTGCAGACGGCACGAGTTTGATCTCTGGTCAGGGATCTAAGATCCCATAGGCCAAAGCAAAAAAAGGTTATGTAGCTAGTGTCAGAAGAAAGAAAGAAAAAAAAAAATTCTTTTTGTGGTTCACCAGGAATTCCCTCCTATAAGGGAATCTGGTTAATGTATAACACAGATGCTCACAAAAGGGGGAGAGGCAAGGCCCAAACAAACACACAGAGAATTTTATGCTTAAGTTGCCTTGTCTTACCTTCAAATATAAATTTTATGTCATCAGCCCATCCTCTGTCTCTTGGCTTGCTGAAGTCAACTCCTGACTGGCCTCTCCTCTTTTTGCCAGGCTTCGGTCTATTCTTAAAGTGGCTACTAGAGGGAGCCTGTTCTACAGTCCTCTTGTCCTGATGCGGCTCCACCTTGACTTAGCAGAACTTCCCAAACTGGGAGGGGAAGGACCTGCCACCCCCATCCCACCCCACCCCTCCTTCCCGTCTGCCTGAACACATTTTCTTCTTCTTCTTTTTTCTTCTTTAAAGGCTAAGTAATCTCAGATAATCACTGAGAAAGAGACTCAGAGCCATCGCTGACACCCACTCTGGGTAGGTTCGGCAACTTCTAGTAATTCTAGATGGGAAAACAATGGAAATAGTGACAGACTTCATCTTCTTGGGCTCCAAAACCACTGCAGATGGTGACTGCAGCCATGAAATTAAAAGACGCTTGCTCCTTGGAAGAAAAGCTATAACCAACCTAGAGAGCATATTAAAAAGCAGAGACATCTCTTTGACGACAAAGGTCCATCTAGTCAAAGCTGTGGTATTTCCAGTAGTCATGTATGGATGTGAGTTGGACCATAAAGAAAGCTGAGCACAGAAGAATGGACGCTTTTGAACTGTGGTTTTGGAGAAGACTCTTGAGAGTCCCTTGGACTGCAAGAAGATCCAACCAGTCCATCCTAAAGGAAATCAGTCCTGAATATTCATTGGAAGGACTGATGCTGAGGCTGAAACTCCAATACTTTGGCCACCTGATGCAGAGCTGACTCATTTGAAAAGACCCTGATGCTGGGAAAGATTGAAGGTGGGAGGAGAAGGGGACAACAGAGGATGAGATGGGTGGATGGCATCACCGACTCAATGGACATGAGTTTGAGCAAGCTCCGGGAGTTGGTGATGGACAGGGAAGCCTGGTGTGCCGCAGTCCATGGGGTCGCAAAGAGTCAGACACGACTGAGCGACTGAACTGAACTGATTTATTTCTTTATTTACGGCTGTGCTGGGACTTCCGTCGCTGCCCGGTGCTTTCTCTAGTCGCAGTGCAGGATCCGGTGGGGCTTCTCATTCCGGTGGCTTCTCTCACTTCCTACTCACCGCAACGAAGAATAGCCCCAACTGGCCACAGCTAGAGAAAGCCTGCGCAGTAACAAAGACCCAGTGGAACCAAAAATATACATATGTTTTTAAAGCGTCTTTGTCTTCCAGAGATAGTCACTGGAGTATTTAGGGATGCAGTGGTGCAGCTTCTGGGATTAGCTTTCACAGGGGAAGGTTTGCAAGGGTGACAGGGTAGGATTATACATAAAATGAGTTTCTCTGTGGATTGGTTCTGTTGATGGTTGTGATGGATTCACACAGTTACTCCATCCTTTTCAGTTTTTCAGATGTTTGGTAGATTCCATAACATTTAAAATATTTCAGTAATTACCAGATGTTGACTGTTTTCTCCTACAGTTTTATTCTTTTGTTCTCTAAAGCACCACCTATGACTTAAACAACTTTGCAAACTGTAAATCTGCCTAAAACATTGAATCATTCCCTTTTTTAAAATTGTTAATAGGTCTGTGCCATGTTCCGTGTTTTAAAAGCCCATACTTCTATATATTAAATCTAATAGGTTTTAATTTTTGTGTTTCTATACGAGCACATAAATATATGTATTTACTTTAATGACATGAAGTAGAGTTTTAGTTCTCTTTTTCCAATAGCATTCATAATTTTTTGCATTCATATTTTTAAAATATGAACTCAACTATTAAATTCTTAATATTTTGCATATGATACATCTAACTAATTTCCTACTTATGTCTCAGTATCTTCAGTTCTCTGTCTCTCTTACCTTCACTACACACAAAAATACTTTGTGTTATTTACTGTCAAATACAGAAGCCTGTTAGGCTACAGTCCATGGGGTTGCAAAGAGCTGGACATGACTGAGCGACTTCACTTTCACGTATTCAATATTACTGACTTTAATATATGATTCTCTACTAAATACATTGCATTTGAAATTTTAAAAAATATAGTAAAACTGTATCTCCCATTAAATACGATTTTATTTATTTGACTTCTTGTTTTTTTTGTCTGTGTCATGCAGCTTGTGGGGATATTAAGCTGGGGGTTCACCCAGCAACTGAACCTGGACCACTCCAGTGAAAGCACTGGCTCCTAACCGCTGGACTGCCAGGGAATTCCTATTTGTCTTCTTTTTATTAGATGTTTAGAAATGTTAGCATTTACACTGTACAAATCATACCATTCTAGCTGAATGAATTTTTATTACATTCAAGTTTCCCACGAACGACTATGTTTTATCTTTATTTAGATCTGCTTTGAAGTTCTTTGGTTTTTTCCAATGTTTCCACATATTTACTTAATTTTATGGTTGAACACATTTTTCATGAGGTGTTTTTCCTCATATTTTCAAAGATAATATTCTCTCTAGAGAGAAAATCTGTATGTTTAAAAAATTTGCATTTGAGACTTCCCTAGTGATCCAGTAGTTAAAATTCCATGCTTCCACTGCAAGGGCCATGGGTTTAATCCCAGGATGAGGAACTAAGATCCCTGTTATGGCCAAAACATTAAAAAAAAACAAAACTTGCATTTGTGTATAGTCTAAACTCATTAATATGAATAGAAAATAATTTACTCTAGAATATATATACAACTGAATTATATACCAGTATTAAAACTGAATTCATGAATGCCCATAAATATATTCATGGTAATATTTTGTCTTTTCAATTGAGTATGCCAGACATTTAATGCTTAAGTTGTGGTTTCCAGCACTGCGATTAGCTTTCTACACAATTTAAAACTGCTACTGAAGATATAACCATAGCATGCCAGAAAAAAAAAGAAAGGAAAAAATTACTATGTCTGAGTTTTTTTAGAAAATATATATTGTACATTAGATTATTGCCTTAGTATACTGCATGGTTATTCATTACCAAGAGCAGGAAGGGAGAGATCACATACTTCACCTATATCAAGGACATCATTTGCTTGCCTACATATGGTTTCAGCTATGATTTTTGTTATTCTTAAAATTTAGACTCTTTCAAACAGCCGTCTGGACCTGATGACCTGGTTTTGCTGTTGTATGGTCGCTAAGTCATGTCTTTGTGACCCCATGGACTGCAGCACGCTAGGCTTCCCTGTCCTTCACCATCTCCTGGAGTTTGTTCAAATTCATGTCCACTGAGCCGGTGATGTTATCAAAACTTCTCATCCTCTGTTGCCCCTTTTTCCTTCTGCCTTCAATCTTTCCCAGCATCAGGGTCTTTTCCAATGAGGGGACTCTTTGCATCAGGTGGCAACACAAGTTAAAAAATGGCCAGTGGTTGGAACCACAGGCACTCGGGTGGGTCTTAAGACTTGCAAGGTTATACATTTGCCTGCCTGGTTGACCGCACTGGTGTTCCCTGAGACTTCTTAAATACTTCACAAGTAAATTGTTCCCAAGCCGTTTCTGTAATTTTCAATAGAAAACATTATCATCAGTAGTAATTGCTTTCAGTGATTTGAACAATGCACAAATATTTTTTTCAAGATAATCTCAACTCCCTCTGAAAGTATTGCCACTGAAATGACAGGTGACAGGATAATCACTTCCTAATAAGGAGATGACATCATGGTATTCCAAACCTTTATCTTAGGTTCAGTTGCCCCTTTCCACACCTGCACAGACGCTGTCTGGGAACACACAGTCCTGACTGCCAATGGTATTTCATAAGGGTCTATATTTTAGGTAAGTGTCAGATTCACAAGATAATTATATTACAGATAATTCCGTTTAAAACACCAATATACATCAAGTTCTCTCTCTCATGTTTCCTGGGATTGGAACACAAATATACCTTTGTATACAGTGAAGAATGATGCTTCCTGCACACATTTGACGCATTCCTCCCCCTCCGCCCACTCCTCTGCTGTCTGCTGTCTCTCCTCTTTCCTCTCATTTTCAGCTTCTATGAAATCTTCCTTCATGTTTCTTTGAGTAAAGGTGCTGAACCTCACAGCATTAACTCTAAAGACTTCGCACTGCAGGCAAGTGCCCAGCAGCTAGATAATGATGCTGATCTCGCAGCTCTGAGTGATGAGTTACCTGAGGCCTGAGTGAGAGGATGGAATGCATATTTGGTTTTGTTGTATCTTCTTGTTAGCCTGTGGTGCTAAACAGTGTCTTTAATAATATAATTCTACAATTTCGGTCATCAACGTGTTAACATTTATCTCTATTTAGAAAACTGAAAGTCTTGTCATTCTCCTTTTAAGAAAATAAAATGTTTATTTAAAAAAACCAAATATGCTTAAATTTTGTGGGGTTTGAAAAAAAAAGAATAATCAAAGACTTCAATACCTTAAGATCATCATATTATCATGGTATATAATGTAACCAGGTGTTAAGTGCCTCGCTATTCACCTTCTGTGATTAACCTTCGCTCTGTCTACTCTCTAAAATGTATGTTTATTGATTTAAAATGATAAAGTAATCAAATAAGATTCTGACTAGAGAATTTGTTTGATGGTCGTTTTCAAATCCTTCTCCAGGAGAACGGGAGTCACTTTATTTTAGGGCCTCCCTTTTTTTACTCAAAACCTTGCAATTAAGGAAATACCATGATCCTTTACTGGCATGTATTGCTGAAGTTTTTAATAGCTGGAGTGATTAATAACCACAGCAAATTCCAGATTTATGGAATCCTGGTTTTCCTATGTAAACAAGTTTTTATTAAATGGCATGTTCCATCTTCTTATTTGTTTTTTAAAAATGTATTTCTTTTTAACTGGAGGATAATTACTTCAAATATTGTGTTGATTTCTGGCATACAACAACATGAATCAGCCGTAAGTTCTTCCTACCCATGTTATATTCAATTTTTTGACGTCTCTTCCTAAAGATTCTCAAGTCTTTGCCTTTCTCATGATTTACTTCACTGTCCTAATATTATTACATATTTTTATTCCATTAGTTATAGCCAAATTTCCTCCTTTCAGTCTTAAATATTTTCTAAATGACAAAATTTTAATTGTAAAACTACAAATTTTATTATGAAAATTTTCGCAAATCAAGATGTGTATAAATTTAAGGTGAATATTCAGTCTGACACCGCCTACCCTTCTCCCTTCCACCTTCTTACCTCAGATAAGTAGCCCTGCTTCACTTAGTGAATATTTATATTCAGTCAGGAAGATTTCTTTTAAACCACATCTGCTGATTTATGGCAGAGTGATTCATCTTCTGTATCTCTTATAAAACATACTAATCATGTCCAAGGGATGTGAATGGACATCAATAATGAGATATGTTCATGTCCTACTCATCCCTCCACCTGGCCAGATTTTTTCATCACTAGAATTGTAGTTTGTTTACTGAGGCATGTCCTCACACTTTAATACAAAAAGCTTTCTTTATTTCAGTTACTGAAATATGACTGAAATGTATTTTACACAGCATTTAATTTACTCAATCCTAAACTGCACATTTTGGAGACAAGATGAAAAAACAAATTTTATAAATATGCAGAATTTTATATTGATAAAATGTATAGAATTTTATGTGTTCAGCATGCTAAACGAATTTTTAAATTTAAATTTGTTCTTGCTTTGTATCCTTTGATACATTCCATCAGATGAAGATACAGGAAGGAACGTGGGAGAGGTCCAGGGAAAAAGAGCTTATTATACTCACAGGTCCTAGAGAGACAGTCACTGGTGGCAAGAGGAGGCCACAAATGGAGAGGTCACCCAGGGAGAGGGCACAACCAAATAGGTGGGGAGGAGAGAGAGGGGGTTGGCCTGTGGGCCGGTGCTTTTACTGGAGTTCAAGGGAGAGCACACAGCACAGGGTGAAAGATGGGATCTCACTGGAAGGTGTGGATGCTCTGCGGTCACAGGAGGGCAGGGCAAGAAGGGGAACTGGTGGCAGTGGCCAGCTTTCACACTGGTGCCCCTGGGCACTATGGTGGGGTGTTCACACTCTGTGTGGGAATGTTCAGGCAGCAGGAGAATATGGAGCTTTAAAATTTACAGCATAGAAAATAGTAAAATTTGTTTGCAATTTTTAAATTATGCAATTTAACATTTTTACAGTTTTTAAATTAAAAAATTATAGTATATTTTTTGCTGCACTGTCTTCAGCATCTGAGACATTTCCCAACCAGGTGCTGAGCCTGTCCTCCCTGTGCTGGAAGCTCAGACTTTTAACCCCTGGATCACCATGGAGGCCAAGCCCATTCTTTACAAACTTCAAAGTTTAAATCATATTTGATTAGCATTTTGATAGAGAATTTTTGATAGAAAAGATACATTAAGTAATTCTTTACTAGAGGACATTAACCCTAAAATGAAATTCCAACACTCACATGGGTATGTGAAACATTCAGTGTCCTTTTCAATATACTTTGGCTTATGAGAAAATGATAGTTTATAATGTGTGATTTCTTTTCTAAAAATTACTTATTCATATACAGTTCCCCAAAAAAGCACTGAGGTTATAATCACCTCTTGGTGTTCTATATATCTAAATGTTTTCATTTTATTTTTTTGCTTTAGGAATCATTCGGCACAAGATATTATAAAAGTGAAAAACTTCTAACTTTTAGCAATATGAAGATGAAAAAATATTTAAATCCTCAGGTTTTATACATGCTTAATAATATTTTGCCCAGGCAACATCATGAGGATACACTGCAGCATTTTTCCCTAAGATATTAACGATTCCTTATATAAAGATCTAGTATTTATTTTTTTCTCTAAGATTAATGTTGGAAATATAGCTCTAATGTCCTAATTAATTCTCCAAAGATTTTCATATTCTATGTTAAATAAGTAATTTCTCTAAATTAATTAATGAACTTTTATCATATATAAACTTCATAGGCTTAAGTTCAGTTTAGTTCAGTTCAGTCGCTCATTTGTGTCTCACTCTATGGCCAAAGTATTGACGTTTCAGCTTCAGCGTTAGTCGTTCCAATGAACACTCTGGATTGATCTCCTTTAGGATGGACTGGTTGGATCTCCTTGCAGTCCAAGAGACTCTCAAGAGTCTTCTACAACACCAAAGTTAAAAGCATCAATTATTTGGTGCTCAGCTTTCTTCACAGTCCAACTCTCACATCCATACAGTTCAGTTCAGTCGCTGAGCCGTGTCCAACTCTTTGCGACCCCATGAATCGCAGCACTCCAGGTCTCCCTGTCTATCACCATCTCCCGGAGTTCACTCAGACTCATGTCCATCGAGTCCGTGATGCCATCCAGCCATCTCATCCTCTGTCGTCCCCTTCTCCTCCTGCCCCCAATCCCTCCCAGCATCAGAGTCTTTTCCAATGTGTCAACTCTTCGCATGAGGTGTCCAAAGTACTGGAGCTTCAGCTTTAACATCATTCCTTCCAAAGAAATCCCAGGGCTGATCTCCTTCAGAATGGACTGGTTGGATCTCCTTGCAGTCTAAGGGACTCTCAAGAGTCTTCTCCAACACCACAGTTCAAAAGCATCAATTCTTCTGCGCTCAGCCTTCTTCACAGTCCAGCTCTCACATCCATACATGACCACAGGAAAAACCATAGCCTTGACTAGCTGGACCTTAGTTGGCAAAGTAATGTCTCTGCTTTTGAATATACTGTCTAGGTTGGTCATAACTTTCCTTCCAAGGAGTAAGAGTCTTTTAATTTCATGGCTGCAATCACCATCTGCCGTGATAAAGTCTGACACTGTTTCCACTGTTTCCCTATCTATTTCCCATGAAGTGATGGGACCAGATGCCATGATCTTCGTTTTCTGAATGTTGAGCTGTAAGCCAACTTTTTCGCTCTCCTCTTTCACTTTCATTAAGAGGTTTTCTAGCTCCTCTTCACTTTCTGCCATAAGGGTGGTGTCATCTGCATATCTGAGGTTATTGACATTTCTCCCGGGAATCTTGATTCCAGCTTGTGTTTCTTCCAGTCCAGTGTTTCTCATGATGTACTCTGCATATGAGTTAAATAAGCAGGGTGACAATATACAGCCTGGACGTACTCCTTTTCCTATTTGGAACCAGTCTGTTGTTCCATGTCCAGTTCTAACTGTTGCTTCCTGGCCTGCATATAGATTTCTCAAGAGGTAGGTTAGGTGGTCTGGTATTCCCATCTCTTTCAGAATTTTCCAAAGCTTATTGTGATCCACACAGTCAAAGGCTTTGGCATAATCAATAAAGCAGAAATAGAGGTTTTTCTGTAACTCTCTTGCTTTTTCCATGATCCAGCAGATGTTTGCAATTTGATCTCTGGTTCCTCTGCCTTTTCTAAAACCAGCTTGAACATCAGGGAGTTCACGGTTCACGTATTGCTGAAGCCTGGCTTGGAGAATTTTCAGCATTACTTTCCTAGCATGTGAGATGAGTGCAATTGTGCGGTAGTTTGAGCATTCTTTGGCATTGCCTTTCTTTGGGATTGGAATGAAAACTGACCTTTTCCAGTCCTGTGGCCACTGCTGAGTTTTCCAAATGTGCTGGCATATTGAGTGCAGCACTTTCACAGCATCATCTTTCACGATTTGAAACAGCTCAACTGGAATTCCATCACCTCCATTAGCTTTGTTCGTAGTGATGCTTTCTAAGGCCCACTTGACTTCTCATTCCAAGATGTCTGGCTCTAGATGAGTGATCACACCATCATGATTATCTGGGTCTTGAAGATCTTTTTTGTACAGTTCTTCCATGTGTTCTTGCCACCTCTTCTTAATATCTTCTGCTTCTGTTAGGTCCATACCATTTCTGTCCTTTATTGAGCCCATCTTTGCATGAAATGTTCCCTTGGTATCTCTAATTTTCTTGAAGTGATCTCTAGTCTTTCACATTCTGTTGTTTTCCTTTATTTCTTTGCATTGATCACTGAAGAAGGCTTTCTTATCTCTTCTTGCTGTTCTCTGGAACTCTGCATTCAGATGCTTATATCTTTCCTTTTCTCCTTTGCTTTTCGCTTCTCTTCTTTTCACAGCTATTTGTAAGGCCTCCTCAGACAGCCATTTTGCTTTTTTGCATTTCTTTTCCATGGAGATGGTCTTGACCCCTGTCTCCTGTACAATGTCACGAACCTCATTCCATAGTTCATCAGGCACTCTATCTATCAGATCTAGGCCCTTAAATCTATTTCTCACTTCCACTGTAAAATCATAAGGGATTTGATTTAGGTCATACCTGAATGGTCTAGCGGTTTTCCCTACTTTCTTCAATTGAAGTCTGAATTTGGCAACAAGGAGTTCATAATCTGAACCACAGTCAGCTCCTGGTCTTGTTTTTGTTGCCTGTATAGAGCTTCTCCATCTTTGGCTGCAAAGAATATAATCAATCTGATTTCAGTGTTGACATCTGGTGATGTCCATGTGTAGAGTCTTCTCTTGTGTTGTTGGAAGAGGGTGTTTGCTATGACCAGTGCATTTTCTTTGCAAAACTCTATTAGTCTTTGCCCTGCTTCATTCTGTACTCCAAGGCCACATTTGCCTGTTACTCCAGGTGTTTCTTGACTTCCTACTTTTGCATTCCTGTCTGCTAGAATGAAAAGGACATCTTTTTTTGGGTGTTAGTTCTAAAAGATCTTGTAGGTTTTCATAGAACCGTTCAACTTCAGCTTCTTCAGCGTTACTGGTTGAGGCATAGACTTGGATTACTGTGATACTGAATGGTTTGCCTCGGAAACAAACAGAGATCATTCTGTCGTTTTTGAGATTGCATCCAAGTACTGCATTTCAGACTCTTTTGTTGACTGTGATGGCTACTCCATTTCTTCTGAGGGATTCCTGCCCGCAGTAATAGATACAATGGTCATCTGAGTTAAATTCACCCATTCCAGTCCATTCTAGTTCGCTGATTCCTAGAATGTCGACGTTCACCCTTGCCATCTCTTGTTTGACCACTTCCAATTTTCCTTGATTCATGGACCTGACATTCCAGGTTCCTATGCAATATTGCTCTTTACAGCATCGGATCTTGCTTCAATCACCAGTCACATCCACAACTGGGTATTGTTTTTGCTTTGGCTCCATCCCTTCATTCTTTCTGGAGTTATTTCTCCACTGATCTCCAGTAGCATATTGGGCACCTACGGACCTGGGGAGTTCCTCTTTCGGTATCCTATCATTTTGCCTTTTCATACTGTTCATGGGTTTCTCAAGGCAAGAATACTGAAGTGGCTTGCCATTCCCTTCTCCAGTGGACCGCATTCTGTCAGACCTCTCCACCATGACCCGCCCGTCTTGGGTTGCCCTGCAGGCATGGCTTGGTTTCATTGAGTTAGACAAGGCTGTGGTTCCAGTGTGATTAGATTGACTAGTTTTCTGTGAGTATGGTCTCAGTGTGTCTGCCCTCTGATGCCCTCTTGCAACACCTACCATCTTACCTGGGTTTCTCTTACCTTGGGCATGGGGTCTCTCTTCACGGCTGCTCCAGCAAAGCACAGCCAGTGCTCCTTACCTTGGAAAAACCATAGCCTTGATGAGACAGACCTTTGTTGTCAAAGGAATGTCTCTCCTTTTTAATATGCTGTCTAGGTTGTTCATAACTTTCATTCCAAGGAGTAAGCATCTTTTAATTTCATGGCTGCAGCCACCATCTGCAGCGATTTTGGGATGCCCCCAAAATAAAGTCAGCCAGTTTCCACTGTTTCTCCATCTATCTGCCATGAAGTGATGGGACCAGATGCCGTGATCTTAGTTTTCTGAGTGTTGAGCTTTAAGCCAATTTTTCCACTCTCTCTTTCACTGTCATCATGAATGTCTTTAGTTCTTCTTCATTTTCTGCCATAAGGGTGTTGTCATCTGCATATCTGAGGTTATTGATATTTAACTAATCTTGATTCCAGCTTGTGCTTCTTCCAGTCCAGCATTTCTCATGATGTACTCTGCATAAAAGTTAAATAAGCAGGGTGATAATATACAGCCTTGACGTACTCCTTTTCCTATTTGGAACAAGTTTGTTGTTTCATGTCTGGTTCTGTTTCTTCCTGGCCTGCATACAGATTTCTCAAGAGGCAGATCAGGTGGTCTGGTATTCCCATATCCTTCAGAATTTTCCACAGTTTATTGTGGTCCACACAGTCAAAGGCTTTGGCATAGTCAATAAAGCAGAAATAGATGTTTTTCTGGAACTCTCTTGCTTTTTTGATGATCCAGTGGATGTTGGCAATTTGATCTCTGGTTCCTCTGCCTTTTCTAAAACCAGAGCTTGAACATCTTGAAGTTCCCCATTCACATATTGCTGAAGCCTAGCTTGGAGAATTTTGAGCATTACTTTACTAGCATGTGAGATGAGTGCAACTGTGCGGTAGTTTGAACATTCTTTGGCATTGTCTTTCTTTGTGATTGGAATGAAAACTGACCTTTTCCAGTCCTGTGGCCACTGCTGAGTTTTCCAAATTTGTTGGCATATTGAGTGCAGCACTTTCACACTTATCATAAAAATATTTTCAAATATAAACTTGCAAGCTCCATGCTCTATTTTGTTTTTGGCTTTTGCCAGTAGAAACCTGTAATTATTATTCTATTTTATACATAGTAAGGCAAGTTCATCTTGTTAAACTTTTTTTTAACAAAATCTGCGTTATTTTGATATTAGTATTCCATTTTCATTGGAATGTTATTCATACTTCTCAGTGTGAACTGAATTATTAACATTGGGAAAATAGCCATTCTGGACAACAATTTTCTCTGCTGTTACTTAAAATGAATCCTACGATTTAAATATAGTTATAGGTTTTCATTCAGTGTTTTCTGCACATCACTTAATTTTAATATTGTTTTTTAAAATTTCATTTGTGTATTTTTGCTTATACATTTAAGGAGACTCTTGCTACAAAAGGAAAAAAAATTGGCTATCTTGATTTGTGACTATTCTAAATTATATTGCCAATTCTACTAACGATTCCATTATTTCTCAAGTGTAAAAGGATTTCAGTTTTTGATCATGGAAATGATCTCACAACTGTTATTCTAACCTTAATGAAATGAGCATGTTAGGAAGACGGTGACTCTATAACATACTGTCCAGCATAGTGGACTTGTGTCTTCACAATTTGAAAATGTTCTTATATTTCATCATCCAATAATGAAACATCAGTGCAGCTGGAAGAATGAGTTGTCCTCTTGGGGAAGTCTCTCCCAACATGTTGTTGAATTTATTTTTTATTATTTAATTTGCATCTCTGTATATTTTCCCATGATGAATAATGTTTTTATGTCCATCCACAGGTCTTATCCAAAACAGTTCAATTTTATGTTCAGCACCAAGATTTCTTCCTGTGAAATGTAGTATGTACAGTTACTACAAGAGAAATGGTTGATATTTACCCTTTATTAGTTTTCTGAATAATGAGCTGTTTCCTTAACGTCTTCCAACTTTAACTTTTGTAGTTATTTTTATTACATTTATAGGCATTTGGTTTATATGAGTCCATGTTAGGGAGTTACTACGGTACGAAAATCATGCAGGAGCAGCTTCTTAGGGTGGAATCAGTGACATCAGTATTCTATTTACGTGCTTTCTGCCTATGATAAGTAGCTCCACAATTAACTGTTGGAAAGTTCCTGTCCTAAGTATGAAATAAACATTTCCCCCTCCCCTCAAAAATCTCTTTACTTATACTGAGACATATATTGAATCCATAAACTGGGTGCTAGAATTAGACATTGTTGTAGGGTTGTCCAAAATTTTCCGATTTTTTCCAATGGAAAGTAAAATCAAATACATATTAGTTTAAAATCTAATAATACTTGTGTTGGTACTGTCTGCTGTCGTCACTTGTCAATTTTAGCTTTATTCAAATTTTTTGGTTTTATATTTGCATTTATTCCATCTCCCATAATTACTCTTTCCCAATGATATTAACATATTTGATTCAAACTACCAATGCATTATAGTAAGCTATACAGGCAATACATAAGCTTTCTTTGTCACTAGTCTGGCCATCATAGTTTCCTTTTAGGGATATGCAGTCAAATTCTGTATTTTCAATTACTTGAAGTATTTCCTTTACATATAGAGACCACTAGTGAATATTTTTTTTAAACTTGTGAATTTAATGTCTTTAAAACATTTCCTTTGCTCTAATATCTTTTAATAATTAGGTGAAATATGTACACTTCTGCAAATGAAACACTCTAACCAGTTTGTTTTTTTTCCCTTCAAAGTCTAGCCTGAGGACTTCCTTGGCCACCCTGTGGTTAGGAATCCACCTGTCAATGCAGGGGGCACAGGTTCAGTCCCTGGTGCAAGAAGATCCCAGTGTCATGGAACAACTAAGTCTGTGCATGGCCACTACTGAATCCCTCTTGCCAAGAGCCTGTGCTCCTCAACAAGAAAAGCCATGGCAATGAGAAGCCCCTGCACCGCACCACAATGAAGACTCAGCACAGCCAAAAATACATAAATAAAAAGTTAATATTTTTAAAAAACATTTGGTGAATGAGGAAAAGAAAAAAGTCTAGCTTTAAATTCCTCCCTACCCTATATAAATATGTGTTCTGTGCCTGTATATTCATTTCTACACATATCTGGGAAAATTCCAGCCCATTCTACACAGAGTTTCGTACCCAGCTTTTCAATGCAAAATGCATCCAGGTCATAACGGTAGATAAGAGGGTACGGACCTTCTTCACTCAATTTACACACGTACAAAACTCTGTTGCACAGATATGCCACACGGATAATGCTTTCACACAGATCACGTTTCCAAGTAGAACCAGATCATCACGAGTAAAGTCTGCACCCATAAGCACATATGTGATGCTCATTTAAATTGCGAAAGTATATGTTAGGCTTAACACTGGAGGATACTGGACATGGAGGTGATGGTAACTTTTCTTTTTCTTTCTGGAACTAACCATTCCTCTTGTTAGTTATTAATAAAATCAATGTCCCATGGATACCAATATGATGGCTTCCTCAAAGTGGGAAATGGGGATTATCTTAGTCACTCAGATGGGAGTGGGGATCCTTGGGAACTCATTTCTCCTTTGTTTCTATAACTTCACTTTGCTCACTGGATGCAAGGTGAGACCCACAGACTTGATTCTCAATCAGCTTGTCTTAGCCAACTCCTTGGTGCTTTTCTCCAGAGGGATCCCTCATATAATGGCAACTTTTGGATCCAGGAATTTCCTGAGCGAGGCTGGATGTAAATTTCTCTTCTATTTTCAAAGAGTGGCCAGAGGGATTTGCCTTAGCATGACCTCCCTCCTCAGTGCCTTCCAAGCCATGAGGCTTTGTCCCCATTTCTCTAGCTGGCTGGAGCTCAGAACGAGATCATCAAAGTTTATTGGCTCCTGTGTCTTCCTTTCCTGGATCCTCCATCTTCTGGTAAATATTTCTATTATTCTGTACATCACTAGTCCAACACACAATGAAAGCTATAGTATAAAAGTGAATTATGGATACTGTTCCTCACTGGATGTAGCCAGAAATGTAAGGTTTGTATGTCCGGCCATATTCTTCACAATGGACTTTATATGTTTGAGTCTCATGGTCTGGGCTAGTGGCTCCATGGTTGTTTTCCTGCTCAGGCACAAGCAGCGAGTCCAACACATTCACAGCAACAGCCATTCTCCCAGAGCTTGTGCTGAGGCGAGAGCCGCGTCCACCATCTTGGTCCTTGCGAGCTCCTTTTGCTCGCTGTACTCACTGTCTGCTCTTCTGTCCATTTGGATGAGTCTATTCGCTATTCCGGGCCAGTGGCTGGTAGACGCCTCTGTAGTTTTGTCTCTGTGTTTCCCAACAGTCAGCCCCTTTGTGCTTATTTGCAGTGATACTCGTGTCACTCGTAAGACAGGTTTGTCATCTTGGAGGTGAGGAAAACACTTTTTGCTAATTTGGCTGTGACCATTTGACTCTATTCTCCATAGAAAACTCAATTTCTTTCTATCATTTGTTAATATTTAGTTTACTAAAAATTTTCAGACTGCTTTTCACAGTTTTTTTTTTTTTCCTGTAGTTTATCTTGAATCTCGTAGCACTATGATTGGAAATGATGCTCAATATGATTTTAATGTTCTTAAATCCACTGAGTATCACTTTGTGTCCCAGCATGCAGTCAATACTGGAAAATGTCCCATGTGCATATGAGAAGGTGTATTTTGTTGCTTTTGGATAAAATGCTCAATAAATATCAACTAAGTACACCTCGTGTAAAGTGTCATTAAAAGCATATGTTTCCTTATTGAATTTCTGTCTGGATGATCTGCCCATTGATGAAAGTGGGGTGATAAACAACCCCCATTATTATTGGATTAGTGTCAAGTTCTCCCTTTATGGCTGTTCAGTTCAGTTCAGTCCAGTCGCTCAGTCGTGTCCGACTCTTTGTGACTCCATGAACTGCAGCACACCAGGCCTCCCTGTCCATCACCAACTCCTGAAGTTTACCCAAACTCATGTCCATTGAGCTGGTGATGCCATCCAACCGTCTCATCCACTAGTATTCACCTTATACACTGAGGTTCCCCTATGTAGGGTGCACCTATATTTGCAATTGTTATATATTCTTGAATTGAACCCTTAGTCATTATGTACTGCCTTGCTTTGTCTCTATACCAGTCTTTACTTTAAATTCTATTTTGTCTGGTATGAATATAGCTACTCCAGCTTCCCTTTAATTTTTATTTGTGTGGAATACTTTGTTCCATCCCATCACTTTCAGTCTATATGCATGTAGATCTGATGTGGGTCTCGTAGACAGCATATATATGCGTCTTGTTTCTGTATCCATTCAACTAGTCTATGTGTTTTGGTTGGAACATTAAATCCCCTTACATTTAAGGTATTTATAAATATGTTATTTTTGCCAAAATTTTCAGATTATTCAAAAAGAGTATATTGTATGTAGATGGAAACAATTATGTCTAAATGTTTATCTGTATAAGAGGTCTAATATTGTTGGTGAATATTTATACCATCAAACTAGCTGTGCTAGCTTCAACAACAGAAAAGTTCATGAAGTTTTGAAGTAGTTTAACAGGAAAATTGGGGGGGGTGTAATTTGGACAAAAATCTCTCACTTTGCAGTTTTTTGGGGGTATGTATTGACTATGCCAAAGCCTTTGACTTTGTGGATCACAATACACTGTGCAAAATTCTGAAAGAGATGGGAATACCAGACCACCTGACCTGCCTCTTGAGAAATCTGTATGCAGGTCAGGAAGCAACTGTTAGAACTGGACATGGAACAACAGACTGGTTCCAAATAGGAAAAGGTGTACGTCAAGGCTGTATATTGTCACCCTGCTTAATTAACTTCTATGCAGAGTACATCATGAGAAACGCTGGGCTGGAAGAAGCACAAGCTGGAATCAAGATTGCCGGGAGAAATACCAATAACCTCAGATACGCAGATGATACCACCCTTATGGCAGAAAGTGAAAAGGAACTGAAAAGCCTCTTGATGAAAGTGAAAGAGGAGAGTGAAAAAGTTGCCTTAAAGCTCAACATTCAGAAAATGAAGATCATGACATCTGGTCCTATCACTTCATGGCAAAGAGATGGGGAAATAGTGGAAACTGTCAGATTTTATTTTTGGAGGCTCCAAAATCACTGCAGATGGTGACTGCAGCCATGAAATTAAAAGACACTTACTCCTTGGAAAGAAAGTTTTGACCAACCTAGATAGTATATTCAAAAGCAGAGACATTACTTTGCCAACAAAGGTCTTTCTAGTCAAGGCTATGGTTTTTCCAGTGGTTGTGTATGGATGTGAGAGCTGGGCTGTGAAGAAAGCTGAGCATCAACGAATTGATGGTTTTGAACTGTGGTGTTGGAGAAGACTCTTGAGAGTCCCTTGGACTGCAAGGAGATCCAACCAGTCCATTCTGAAGGAGATCAGCCCTGGGATTTCTTTGGAAGGAATGATGCTAAAGCTGAAACTCCAATACTTTGGCCACCTCATGTGAAGAGTTGACTCATTGGAAAAGACTCTGATGCTGGGAGTGATTGGGGGCAGGAGGATAAGGGGAAGACAAAGGATGAGATGGCTGGATGGCATCACTGACTTGATGGACATGAGTCTGAGTGAACTCCAGGAGATGGTGATGGACAGGGAGGCCTGGCGTGCTGCGATTCATGGGGTCGCAAAGAGTCGGACACGACTGAGCGACTGAACTGAACTGAACTGATATGTAGTGTTTAATTATATATAACAAGAAATTTGCCATTTTGATGCTTTTCAAGTACACAATTAAGTGGCAACAAATATATCTGCAATGTTTTGCATCTACCACCACTAGCTTGAAAAAACATCAAGCCAAATGGAAAATACATACCCATAAAGCAATAGTTCCCCATCTCCCTCTTGATTCAGGCTTAGGAAATCTCTGACCTACTTTCAGTTGGTGCAAGCTTGTCTATTTTAGATATTCCTTATAAGCGGCATCGTACATTATTTTTCCTTTTATGTCTTGCTTTAATTGTTTAAGCCGTTTTCAAGGTTTGCCATACTGCAGCATGTGTCAGAACTCCACTGCTCTTTCTTGCTGAATGATATCCCAGAGCATGCATGTACCGCGTGTTAGAAATCCATTCATGTGTTAATGGACACTTCAGTTGCGCGCACATTTTGGCTATCATGAGTAACGCTGCTATGAACTCTGGTGCACAAGAATGTGTGTGGGTCTGGGCTTTCAGTTCTTTCAGATGTATCCCCAGCAATGGGGGCCCAGAGGAGAGGGTTCTTGTGGGAACATAACAGTACAGAAGAGAAATTTCAGCTCATCCCTGGAGGAAAAAAAAGAACATTGAGCACATTGGAGAGAGCAACAGAATCAGTCTGACTCTCCTGTCAACCCACCCCCTAAGTACTACAACCAAGGTCCAAGAGAGGCCTTCTCAGTTGCAATTTCTCCTGTAGGGGAGAAGGAGAGTGTGTGAGGCAATGCCTGCTCCCCCAGCCTCTTGGAATGAGCTCAGTTCTCATTCCAAGTTGGCTCATGTCTCTCTCATCTTAATCAGAGTGTTAAATTGTGAGCTGCAAGGTTAAGCGGTGGGGAGTGTCTGGGAGAACAGCTCAGACAGAACATATAAAAAGGGACTCAAGGACGTCCCTGGTGGTCCAGCGGTTAACACTGCACATTTCCAATGCAGGGTGCATGGGTCCAATCCTGGTCAGGGAACTAAGATCCCATATGCCACGGGCAGCAAGGACAAACATTTTTCATTAAAAGCTGCTCAGATCCCGCTACACATGATTCAACTCCCTCTTACATAAGATTTCTATGTAAAATGTTATATTTCTACTTCTGTGTACACTACACCATGTTCGCCACCAAAAACTTAATATCCATTTATCATACACTGTGGGCCCCTTTGACCCATTTCTCCCTCCCACCCCTGCTCTTCCTTCCTGGTAATTGCTAATCTGTTCTCTGTCTATACATTTTTTTTTTTTGTTTGGTGTGTTACTTTTTTTTTTCCATTCCATGTGTGAGAGGAATCTTATTTTATTGTCTTTCTCCATCTGAATTATTTCACTCAGCACAAAACCCTCAAGGTCATCCATGTTGTCACAGATGACAATATTTCATATTTCTTCTGGCTTACTATTAATAGTGTTCCATCGTGTGTGTGGCTATTCACGGTCTATTGTGTTTCCATACAACCCTAACTTTTTAACAAAGAATTTCTGTAATCTTGCTGGGGGGTTGCCTGTAGAAGCCCCCACCGCAATTTTGTAGTCTGGCAGAACACCATCCAAGTACCTCTTGGGTCAGTGCCACCCCTGCCATAGTCCTAACCAACCCCAGATAACATCTCTTCATTTCAATCAGGTCTCTGTTCGTGAAAATTTTGGTCAACACGCCTCACCTCTTTAAAATATTTGCTGAATTATCATCTTCCCTATCTCCTTGGTTGTAGTCCTCAGTTGGGCTTGAATAAAAGTGTTTCCTATTCCTACCGTGTGCTGTGTGCGCTAAGTCACTTCAGTCATGCCCGACTCTTTGCAACCCTATGGACTGTAACCTGCCAGGCTCCATGGTCCTCGGGATCCTCCATCCAAGAACACTCGAGCGGATTGCCATTTGCTTCTCCAGGGGATCTTCCTAACCCACGGGTCGAATCTGTGTCTCATGTCTCCTTCATTGGTAGCTGGTTCTTCACCACGAGCACCAACGAGATAATGAGATGACAGCATTGTTTTGTACTTATTAGATCTCAGTTTTTCTGTCCTGTTCCATGTTCTGTGAGTCTTTAAAAAGTATTTCATAGGAAAATTGTTCGTGAGGTATTTTAGCAATTTTTAATAGAAAACTCTATAATCAATAATAATTGCTTTCAATGAATTGTACATTCTGCAACAATTTTTCAAAGATAGTTTCAACTCCCTCTGAAAGTATTGTCACTGAAACGAGAGGTGGCAGGATAATCACTTCCCAATAAGGAGATGACATCATGGCATTCCAGACCTTTATCTTGGTTGGGTTGAGATGCCCTTTCCACAGCTGCACAGATGTTGTCCGGGGACACACAGTCCTGATTGAGAATGTTATTTGGTAAGTGTCTCTTTTTCAGTCAAAGTCAGATTCGCAGGATAACTATAGCACAGAAAATTCCGTTTAAAACACCAGTATAGATCAGCTTCTCTCTGGGGTGTTTCCTGGGGTTGGAACACAAACACACCTTTGCATCCAGTGAGGAATTATGCTTCCTGCACACATTTGACGCCTTCCTCCCCTACCCACTCTGCTGCCTGATGTCTCTCCTCTTTCCTCCCATTTTCAGTTTCTGTGAAATTTTCCTTCATGTTTCTTTGACTAAAGATGCCAAAGCTTTCACCATTCACTAAAGACTTCACTCAGCAGGCAAATGCCCAGCAACTAGATAGCAACGCTGGTCTCCCAGCTCTGAGTAGTGAGTCACCTGAGGTCTGACTGAGAGGATGGGATGCACAGTTGGTTTTGTCGTATTTTCTTGTTAGCCTGTGCGGTAAAGGGGGGTCTTTATAATAGAGTTCTCTCATCAGCTAAAGTGCTCACATTTATCTCCTGTTTCGAGAACTGAAAGCTTTATCATTCTCCATGTAAGGAAATGAAGTCTTTATGTTAAAAGAAATTATCTCTAATGATTGTGGGGTTTGGACAGAAAAGATGAATGAAAGCGTTCACTATCTTAGGATAGTAATATTACCCTAACAGGTAATGTGACTGTTCCAGGAAGGGGAACCCCTTCCAAGGCCTGAAACTGGGCTCTTGTCTAACACTCAGAAATAAATTGTCCGAGGAGACACATGTGCTGACAAAGCAAGAGATTTTATTGGGAAAGGATGCCCGGGTGGAGAGCAGGAGGGTAAGGGAACCCAGGAGAACAGCTGTCACATGGCTCACGGTCTCGGGTTTCATCGTGATGGGATTAGTTTCCGAGTCATCTTTAGCCAACTGATCTAACTCAGAGTCCTTCCTGGTGGTGTGCGCCTTGTTCAACCAAGATGGATGCCAGCAAAAAGGTCTCTGGAATGTGGTTGGACATGTGGTGTCTCCTTTTGACCTTTCCAGAACTCTTCCAGTTGGCGGTGGCTTATTAGTTCCATGTTCCTTACCAGGACCTCCTGTCATAAAAGAACTCCTGCAAATGGTTACTATGGTGCCTGGCCCGGGTGGGGGATTTTGGTCAGTGTGCTTCCCCGAACATGACCAGATATTAAAATATCTTGCTGTTTACATTCTGCGAATAGTTTATTGCTCTCTCTATGATGTATGTCGATCAGTCTAAAAAGATAAGAATAAAAACAGTAAAATAAAATGGATTGGAGAACTTCATTGATAGCCAGGTCCATGTGCTTCTCTCTGAGAATAGGAGGCACTTAATTTGAAGCCTCCATGTTACCCAAAACCCTATGATCAGAGAAGTATTATGATCCTTTATTGTAATGTATTGCTGAATTCTTTAAGAGCTGGAGTGAGTAGTAACCACAGAAACTTCCATATGCATAGCATCCTGGCTTTCTAGTTGAACAAATTTTTATTAATCTGTCTACCATGTCTTCTTTTAAATCAACTTCTGATATCTCTTCCTAAACCTTCTTAACATAGTCCCAAGGCAGTTCCATATCGTTATTCCATTATGCCCAGTTTCCTCCTTTCAATCTCAAGGGCTTCACAAATGACAAAATTTTAATTGTAGAACTATACATTTGATTGTGAAAACTTTTACAAATCAATTCATGGATAAATTTCTCCCTGACACCCCCTACCCCGCCCCTGTCCACCTTCTGACCTCATATAGATACGCTTGCTTCCCTCAGTGAGTATAGTTCTGGCGAATTTATACTCAGTCACTAAGATTTCTCTTAAATCAAAATTGCTGATGTATGGCATAGTGAATTCACCTTCTGAGTCTCTTATGCTAAAACTAATCAGTGTCCAAGGAATATGAATGGACATCAGTAGTGAGATATGTAAGTCTCCTACTCACACCTCAACCCACCAGATTTTTTTCTTCAAAAGTGTTGTAGTTTGTTTACCGAGGCATGTCCTCCTACCTTAATACAAATTGTTCTCATTATTTCAGTTATTGAAATTTGATTGAAATATATTTTACACAGCATTTGATTTACCTAATCCTAAACTGCACAGTCATTTTGGATACAATATTACAAAAATTGATAAAATTTTATATGTTCAGCACACTAAATAATTTTCAAAAAGACTTAAATTTGTGTTTGACATGTCCAGAATGTAACAAAGGAGAGGCCCAGGAAAAGAGTTTTCTATACTCACAGGACCCAGAGGGACAGTCATTGGTGGCATAAGGAGGCCACAAGGGGAGCGCTCAGCCAGGCAGTGGGCTCAGTGAAGTAGGTGGGCAGGAGAGAGTGCGAAGGGGGGTTGGATCTGAGGGCCAGTGCCTTTCCTGAGGTTCTGCGAGAGCACAGAGCACAGGGTGAAGGGGCATCTCACTGGCGAGTCCGAATGCCCGGTGGTCACAGCGAGGGGAGGGGGAGAGCAGCTGGTGGCGGGGCTGGCCTTCACGCTGGTGCACCTGGCCATCTTGGTGGGACGTTTACACCGTGTCTGTGAGGATGTTCAGGCAGGAGGGAAGTATGAAGTTTTCAATTTTACAGTAGAGACAGCCAGGTTTAGGGTTTTTTTTTTTTTTTTTTTTTTTTTTAATTTTTTTGTTGCACTGCGCAGCTAATGGAATATTCACTGGAGCGACAGGGATATCCGAGCCATTTTTTTTTTTTTAACAAACTCCAAAGTTTAAATCATATTTGACTAGGATCTTGATAGAAAAGATAGATTCTGTAATTCTAATAGATTCGTCTAATTCTTTATTAGAGGACTTGACCCTAAAATGAAATTTCAGCATTCATATGTGTATATATGAATCATTCAGTGCCCTTTTCAATATAATTTGGCCTTTTTGAGTGTTTATGGAAGATCCTATTTTATAATGTGTGATTTCTAGAAATTGGTTATTCCTATCTAGTTCCCCCCAAAAGCACTGAGGTTATAATCACCTCTTGGTGTTCTACATGTTTAAATATTTTCACTGAGCTTTTATTTGTATTGAATAAGTAGTTGCTGTTTTATTAACGAGTGAAAAATTATTCCTATATGATTTTGTTGACTCTTCCTTATTTGAAATCAACATGGAATGGAGACGGTTACCGGCATCTCGCCAGCGAGGCTGGGAGGACAGGCCCGCTGCTCCTGGCGAAGCAGGGCCCTCTCCTTTGGCTGCTCTCAGGGCTGCGGCGCCAGTCGCTGCCCCAGGGCGAGACCGGGAGTGTGGCCTGGTTTTCTGAGCACCCCCACACCCCATAGGTGCCCCAGCAGGACGTCCCCCACCCGCCCCCCTGGGCGCAGAAGTGCCTGAGGCCAAGGTCACGCCGAGGAGAAATCCCTGAAGGCCCCGGGCGTTGCTGGGGACTCCCGCACCTGGGCACCAGGGGCCACCTGCATTAAATGTTTTCATTGAGCTTTATTTTCTTTGCTTTAGGAATTTTTCAGGACAGGATATTATAAAAGTGAAATAAGTATAATTTTTATAAACACAAATATGCGAAAAATATTTTAAATCCTCAGGTTTGGTACATGCATAGTAATACTTTGTCCAGGCAACACTATGAGGATATTTTGCAACATTTTTACATTAACAATTCCTTACATGCAGATCTAGCATTTATTTTTTCCTCTGAGATTAAAGTTGGAAATATAGCTCTAATGTCCTAATTAAATCTAATACCATATATTAAATAAGTAATTGCTCTAATATAATTCATGAACTTTTATCATATATAAACTTCTATATAGACTTACCATATAAATACCTGCAAACATAGATAACATACAAGCTCCTTGCTCTGTTCTGCTTTTTTCTATAGTCAGTGGCAATGTGTAATTATTACCATACTTTATGTAAGGCAAGTTCATTTTGTTAAACTGAATTTTTTTTTTTTTACAAAATTTGTGTTGTTTTGATATTAGTATTCAATTTTCATTGGAATTTGTATTCAGTAACATATTTCTTAGTGAGAACTGAATCATTCACACTGGGAAAATTTCCATCCAGGGCAACAATTTTCTCTGCTGTTACTTAAAATGAATCCTGTGGCTTAAATATAGTTTTTGGTTTTCACTCACTGTTTTCTGCACATTAGTTAATTTTAATATTGTTTTCCAAAATTTTACTTATTTTCCTTATACATTTAAAGGAGACTCTTTCCACAAAAGAAAAAAAATTGGCTATCTTGATTTATGGATATACTGACTTGTATTACTATCATAATAACACCTTGATTTCTCAAGTGTAAAACAATTTCAGTTCTTGACCATGGAAATGGAAATTCATATCATAGCTGTTATTCTGGACATAATGAAATGACCATGCCAGGAAAGTCATGACTCAATAACACCCTGTCCAGCATACTGGATTATTGTCTTCACCATTTGAAAATGTCCTCTTATCTCATCACCCAATACTGAAACATCAGCTCATCTGGAAGAAGGAATTGTCCTCATGGTGGAGAAGTCTCCATGATGTTGTTGAATTAGTTTTTCTATTTACTCTTGTATCGCTGTATCTTTTCCCATGATGGACAATGTATTACGTGCATCTGCAGGTCTTATCCAAACCAGGCCAGTTTATGTGTCAGTTCAAAGATTTCCTACTGTGAAATACTGTCTATGCAGTTACTGTAGGAGAAATGTTTGATATTTACCCTTAATCAGTTTTCTAAACAATGAATTGTTTCCTTAAGCTCTTCTAGCATTAACTTTTGCAATTAATTTTATATCATTTAGAGATATTTAGTTTACCTGAGTCCACTTTTTAGAATTACTACTGTATGAAAATTGTGCAAAAGTAGCTTCTTTAGTGGGATTCAGTGATATCTGAATTCTATTTCCCTCCATCATGTATAACAAGCAGTTTCAGGATTGTCTTGGAAAGTTCCTGTCCTAAGGGTTAAGTAAGCTTGCTTTTCCCTCTCCCCCCAAGACACTGTTTTTGCTTATACTGGGACATATATTGAGTCCATAAACTGGGTGTTAGAGTTAGGCATTGTTGTAGGGTTGTCCAAAATTTCCAGATTCTTTTGAATAGCAAGTGAAATGAAATACATGTCAGTTTAAAATCTAATACTGTATGTGTATTGCCTGTTGTTACCAAATGTCAATTTTAACTTTTATTCAAATTTGTTGGTTTTATATTGGCATTTATTTTGTTGTTGTTCAGTCACTCAGTCGTGTCCGACTCTTTGTGACCCCGTGGACTGCAGCATGCCAAGCTTCCTTGTCCTCCATCTTTTCCTGGAACTTGCTCAAACTCATGTCCATTGGTTTGGTGATACCATCCAACCATCTCCTTCTCTTTTGCCCCTTTCTCCTCCTGCCTTCTATCTTTCCCAGCATCAGTGTCTTTTCCAATGACTTGGCTCTTCACATCAGGTGGCCAAAGTATTGGAGCTTCAGCCTCAGCATCAGTCCCTCCAGTGAATACTTAGGATTGATTTCCTTTAGGATCATCTGGTTTGATCTCCATGCAGCCCAAGGGAATCTCAAGATTCTTCTCCAACACCACAGTTTAAAAGCATCAATTCTTCAGCGCTCAGCCTTCCTTATAGTCCAACTCTCACATCCATACATGACTACTGGAAAAACCATAGCCTTGACTATAGGGATCTTTGTCAGCAAAGATTTTTATCTCCCATAAATACTCATTCCCATTGATATTAAGTATTTGATTCCAAGATATTCTGCCACTACATTATAGTGAAGTATATAGGTAATACGTAATGTTTATTTGCAAGTAATTTTACCTTCATACTATCTCCTTAAGGATATACAGTCAAAATTCTGTATTTTCAAGTCACTTGAGGTATTTCCCTTACACATAGAGACCACAATTTATTTTTTAAAATTTGTAAACTTAGTGTCTTTAAAACATCTACTTTGCTTTAATATTGTTTTATAACTATGTGAATTATGTACACTTGTAGAAACAAAACATTCTAACCAATTTTTTTTCCTTCAACGTCTAGCTTTAGGATTTGCCTGGTGGTCCACTGGTTATGATCCACCTGCCAATGTTGGGGACACAGGTACAATCTCTGGTCCAGGAAGATCCCAATGTTGTGGAGTAACTAAGCCCATACAACTACTGAATCCCACAACCTAAACCTGTTCTCCTCAAGAAGAGAAGACACTGCAATGAGAACCCCCCGCCCCCGGGCCACAATTAAGACCCAGTGCAGCAAAAAAAAAAAAAAAAAAACCACTTCTGGTGAATAAGAAAAAAAGGTCCAGCTTTAAATTCTCCCCTACTCTATACAAATACATGTTCCTTGTCTATATAGTCATTCCTCCATGCATTTGGGAATACTCAAGCACACTCTACACACAGTTTTGTACCCAGTTTTTCAATGCATCCGGGTCATAACTGTAGATAAGAGGGTAGAGAACCTTTTCACTCAATTTACACATGTACCAAACTCTGTTGCTCATTCAGGGCCTAATGCATTCACCCATAGCCTAGAAATAGACATTACACATTACCAAGTAGAACCAGGATCTTCAGGAGTAAATTCTCGACCCATAAACAGATACTTGGTGCTCATCTAAACTGGGAAAGGATGTATCAGCCTTAGCACTGGAGAATACTGGGCACGGTGGTGGTGGGAATAGATTTGTTTTTGTTTGTTGAACTGCTCATTTCTCAGGTTCCAACTAAAATAAGCGTCCAATAGATACCAATATGATGGCTTCTTCAAAGTGGGAAATGGGGATTATCTTAGTCACTCAGATGGGAGTGGGGATCCTTGGGAACTCATTCCTCCTTTGTCTTTATAACTTCACTTTGCTCACTGGATGCAAAGTGAGACCCACAGACTTGATTCGCAATCAACTCGTCTTAGCCAACTCCTTGGTGCTTTTCTCCAGAGGGATCCCTCATACAATGGCAACTTTTGGATTCAGGAATTCCCTGAGCGAGGCTGGATGTGAATTTCTCTTCTATTTTCAGAGGGATTTGCCTTAGCATGACCTCCCTCCTCAGTGCCTTCCAAGCCATGAGGCTTTGTCCCCATTTCTCTAGCTGGCTGGAGCTCAGAGTGAGATCACCAACATGCATTGCCTTCTGCTGCTTCCTTTGCTGGCTCCTGAATCTTTCAATAAACATCTCTATTCCTTTCCATATGACTAGTCCAACTCACACTGAACACCTTAGTGTAAAGGTAAACTATGGATACTGTTCTACATTGAATCCAAACAGAAATGTGAGGTTTGTATGTCCAGCCATATTCTTCACAATGGACTTTATATGTTTGAGTCTCATGGTCTGGGCTAGTGGCTCCATGGTTGTTTTCCTGCTCAGGCACAAGCAGCGAGTCCAACACATTCACAGCAACAGCCATTCTTCCAGAGCTTGTGCTGAGGCAAGAGCCGCATCTACCATCTCGGTCCTTGCGAGCTCCTTTTGCTCATTGTACTCACTGTCTGCTCTTCTGTCCATTTGGATGAGTTTATTTGCTATTCCGGGCCAGTGGCTGGTAGACACCTCTATAGTTTTGTCTTTGTGTTTCCCAACAGTCAGCCCCTTTGTGCTTATTTGCAGTGATACTCGTGTCACTCATAATATATTTACTTCATCTTCTAGGCAAGGAAAACACTTTTTGCTAATTTGGCTGTGACCTGTTTACTCTATTATCTATAGAAAATTCAACTTCTTTCCCTCATCTGTTTATATTTAGTATACTAAAATTTTTCAGACTGCTCTTCACAGTTTTTTTCCTGAACTTTATTTTGAAGCTCCTAGCACTATGACTGGAAATGATGCTCGATATGTTTTCAATGTTCTTAAACTTACTGAGTATCAATTTGTGTTCCAGCATGTGGTCCATACTGGAAAATGTTCCACGTGCATATGAGAAGGTGCGATTTGTTGCTTTTGGATAAAATGCTCAATAAATATCAATTAAGTACATCTGGTCTAATGTGTCATTAAAAGTATATGTTTCCTTATTGATTTTCTGTCTGGATGTCTGCCCATTGATGAAAGTGGAGTGATAAACAACCCCCATTATTATTGCATTAATGTCAAGTTCTCCCTTTATGGCTGATAGTATTCACCTTATATATTGAGGTCCTCCTAAATTGGTGCATCTATATTTACAATTGTTTTGTATTCTTAAATTGATCCCTTAGTCAGTAGTAGTACCCTCCTTGGTCTGTATACCAGTCTTTACTTTAAATTCTATTTTGTCTGATATGAATATTGCTACTCCAGCTTTTTTTTTTTAGTTTTCATTTGTGTGGAACACTTTTTTCCATCCCATCACTTTCAGCCTATGTACATCCCCAGATCTAATGTGTGTCTCATAGACAGCATATATATGGGTCTTGTTTCTGTATCCACTCAACTAGTCTATGTGTTTTGGTTGGAACATTAAATCCACTTACATTAAATGTATTTATTGGTATGTCTGTTATTATTGCAATAATTTTCAGATTATTTATAAAAGAGTATATTTTATGCAGTTGGAACCAGTTAGGTCCTAAATATTTATCTGTATAAGAGGTCTAATATTGTTGGTGAATACTTATACACTCAAAACTAGCTGTGCTAGCTTCATAAACAGAAAAGTTCATGAAGGAGGGAGAACAAGATGGCAGAGGAGTAGGTGGACATGGAGTACGTCTCTCTCCATGGATACATGAGAAATACACCTTCAGACACAGATGTGCATGCAGAACCCCAGCTGAGAGCAGACAGGAGTACCTGACCAGTGGAAAAGACTATATAGAACCACGCAAAACCTGGTAGGATAAAGAAACTGGGGGGGGAAAACAGAGGTGTTAGTAGGACTAGACCTGCCCTTGGCAGGTGGGGAACTGAGGCAGGGGTCTGACCCCCACAGCGGGGCAATTGTCTTAGTGAGAGGAGAAACATTTAAGGTTGAGAGTGAAACAGCTGATTGGTGAGTGCCTAAATGGAATGAGAATCAGACAGTCCTTGCCACAGCCATATATACACCAGGCAGGAACGCGGGTCTCCTGAAAGGGGCAGAAGCTGGGAGCTGAAGTTTAGGGATTGTGGAGCAATCCCAGAGTGAGGGCTGCTGCTGACTGTGGAAAGACAGATCGAGGGGATGTGAGGGAAGAGATCGTGGTGGGAAATGCCTGGTGGGCTAGCCATGGAAACAAGGCGATACTGCTGAGTCATGCGTAGAGGGTGGAGCCATCACCATAGCCTCTCTCCACACACAAGCATCAGCAGCTGAATGAGAGGCTGTCCCATCAAATGCCTGACACACTGAACTACAGAGTAGGACCCCATCCAGGGTGCCCCTTTAAGTGCCTAATGCACCGATCTGCAGAGTAGGACCCCAGTCAGGAGGTCCCCTCTATGTGCCTGATGCACCCCAAAACAGAGAAGGACCCCAGGCAAGGAAGCCCTCTAAGTGCCTGAATGGGCAGAGTTATAGAGAAAGATTAGCCAAAGAGGCCTTCTGATCGCCAGCTACAAGAGGCTCAAAAAAAAGACTCTGATAGGGCCATAACTCCTGCCACGGAGGCAGCCATGTCCCTGAACATTTGCTGCCACCAGGGTCCACACAAGTCAAGCACAGGCACCACCTTCATGCTCAACTCCCACTGGGGCAGAGCTGCCACGGCAGAAAAAAAAGTCTTGTATTTATGCACTTCAGTAGTGTCACGCGAGTGTATGTTCCTCGATTCTTTGTCTCGTCACAACAAAGATTTGGAGTGATGGACATTAAAGCCCCCTCAGCATGTCACAGCTCTCAGGCCTTGGATAGACCGTGTTATAGCTCTCAGGTCTCGAAAGGACCATGTTCTAGCTCTTAGACAAATCAGTGTTACAGCTCAGTGTTATAGCTCTATTTTATTTAGAATGTTAGGTGGGTAGAATACGGAAAAGGAGTCCAAAATGGCGGTGGCTAAAAGACAAGGAAGGGAAAATCCCGCGAAAATGGAACAAAAGAAGGTCCGAGGACCAGAGTGAAGACTTCGGGTAGAACAAACAGCACCCCTGGCTAAGCCCAGTTTGCACAGGGCAGGCCCAGGGGGAGGAAAAAACACATAAGAGGAGCCAAAGCGCTTTCTCTCTCTCTTTCTCTCTGGCCTGCATGCGCTCTTTCTCTCCCCCCCTCCCCCATGCACTCCCCCACTCTCTTCTCTTCAAGTCTTTGGGTTGGCATGCCCTCACGCTTTGAGGATGGATTCTCCTGCTATCTTCTAAATAAAATAGAGCTGTAACACTGATTTGCCTAAGAGCTATAACACAGTTTGTCCAAGACCCGAGAGCTGTGATGCACCGAGGGCTTTAATGTCCGTCGCTCCAAATCTTTGTTGTGACGAGACAAAGAACTGAGGAACATACACTCGCATGACAAGAAGATAGCAGGAAAATCCATCTCTGAGGTGTGAGGGCACGTCGATCCAAAGACGTGAAGAGAAGAGCACCCCAGCGTGCAGGGGAGAGAGAGAGACAGAGCTAGCCTTGGCTCCTCTTTTTATATGCTTTTCTCTCCCTGGGCCTGTCCTATGTAAATTGGGCCAGCTAGGAGTGTTTTTTTACCTGAGGTCCTCACTCCGGTCCACGGACTTTCCTTTGTTCTATTTTCGCGGGCTTTTCCCTTCCTTGTCTTTTAGCCACCGCCATTTTGGACTCCTTTTCCCTATTCTACCTACCTAACAGTAGTGTGCAACTCTCTGTGACCCTGTAGACTGGCCTGCCGGGCTTCTCTGTCAGAGAGGGGATTCTGCAGGCAGGAATACTGGAGCATATTGGCCAATATTGGTTGACATACCCATCCAGAGCACTATATTTCCTGCTGCCCTAGCCACCAACATTCCTGAGTACCTGGTGCTGCCAGAAACACTGCCACCCTAGCAGCTGCACTGCTTCCACATCTGGCCCTCACAGGGGCAAACCCAAGCCCTTCAGGGCAGCCTCAGGAGCTAAACCCCAGGGGGCAACCCACATGCAGAGGTGAAAATAAAACCACAGTTGAAACCCAGGGGCAGTGTGGCTACGGAAGAAGATTCAAAACCTTCTGACCAGCTGTACAAGCTGCAGATTAAATCCACACGATCAACTAGGCAGACTCTGTATCTATGACATATATAAAAGGACATTAAGAGCTCCCACAAAAGAAAACACAGTAGCTCTGATAGCTGTGGTCATTGGAGGCAAGAACACCCTGGAGTAGGACCAGATTAGAATCTGAGCTGCCCCCACAGCAGGTCCAGAGATCAACAGGGTGTTGGAGGGCATCCTAGGGAGGTAAGGTGGACTGTGATTCCCAGAACTGAAAAGGACTCTGACAGCAGTGACTCAAGAAAAACATTTATTATTCTTATTTTTTGGCTGGATGATCTGCCCATTGATGAAAGTGGAGTGATAAACAACCCCCATTATTATTGCATTAATGTCAGTTTCTCCCTTAATGGCTGTTAGCGTTCACCTTATATATTGAGGTCCTCCAAAGTTGGGTGCATCTATATTTACAATTGTTATATATTCTTGAATTGATCCCTTAGTCATTATGTAGTGCCCTCCTTTATCTCTACTTCAGTCTTTAAAGTCAATTTTGTCTGATATGAACATTGCTACTCCAGCTTTCTTTTAATTTCCATTTGTGTGGAATACTTTTTCCCATCCCATCCCTTTCAGTCTATATGCATCCCTAGATCTGATTTGTATCTCGTAGACAGTATGTATATGGGTCTTGTTTCCATTCTACACTGAATCCAGAAAGAATTATAAGGTTTGTATTCGTGGCCATATTCTTCACAATAGACGTTATACGTTCAGGTCTCACGGTCTGGGCTAGTGGCTCCATGGTTGTTTTCCTGCACAATCACAAGCAGCGAGTCCAACACATTCACAGCAACAGCCATTCTTCCAGAACATCTGCTGAGGCAAGAGCCACATCTACCATCTTTGTCCTTGTGAACTCCTTTTTCATCATTTACTCACTATCTTCTCTTTTGTCCATTTGGATGAGTCTATTTGCTATTCTGGGCCAGTGGCTGGTAGGTACCTCTATATTTTTGTCTTTATGTGTCCCAACAGTCAGCCCCTTTGTGCTTATTTGCAGTAATACTCGTATCACTCGTAATATATTTGCTTCATCTTCTAGGCAAGGAAAACACTTTTTGCTAATTTGACTGTGACCACTTGACTCTATTCTCTATAGGATTTCAAATTATTTCCCCTTAACTATTAATATTTGGTTGACTAATATTTTTCAGATTCTTGATATGAAAGCAAATCCTATGTTGATGAGAACAGCTAGGTCCTAAAATTCATATTCCTATAGCAGGCCTAATTCTGTGGGTGAATATTTATACAATCAATCTAGCTGTTCTAACTTCATCAAAAAACAAAAGGTTCATGAAACTTGATATAGTATAACAGGAAAATTGAACTTAGGAATTTGGACAAAAATCTCTCACTTAGCAGTTTTTTGGTGTGTGTGTATATACGGTGGTAAATTATATATGACAAACAATTTGCCATTTTAATTTTCAAATATATAATTCAGTGGCACTAAATACATCTACAATGTTTGGTATCTGCTACCACTAAATTTAAAATAATATCAAACAAAATGCTAGATGTGTACTCATTAAGCAATAATACCCATTCCCCTCTCTGGCCAACCCCTGGAAACCTCTAGTCTACTTTCAGTCTGTACAATTTGGCTATTCTAGTTATTTCTTATAAGTAAATTTGTATACTATCGTTTTATGTCTGGTTTTAATCATTTAGTACTTTTTGAAGGTTCATCATGTTGCGGCATGTATCAGAATTTCATTCCTTTTTATAACTGGATAATACTGCACAATATGAATGAACCACATTTTTAAATGCCATTCATATGTTACTGTACATTTAAACTGTTTCTGCCTTTTCTCTATCTCGAATAACGCTGCTATGAACATTGCTGCCCACAGATGTGTTTGAGTCCCTGCTTTCAGTTCTTTGGGTGTATACCTAGGAGTGGAATTGCTGGATCCGATGGCATTTCTGTATTGTTTATGGGGAGCTGTGGAACTGGTTTTCATGTCATTAAACTAGTTCTCACACTGCAGCATTTTATATTCCCGTCAGCAATGGGCAATTGTTCCAATTTCTCCCCAGCCTCATCAATACTTATTTCCCCCTTTCCCCTGGTAGATGTAGACTGGTATCGCACGGTTTTAATTAGAGTTTCCCTAGTGAACAGTGACGTTGACATATTAAGTAATTTAATCCTGTTTTTCATTATTCTTTTCCTCCCTATTTCCCCCCTCTCTCCTGACCTCTCATCAGTGTACAAACATGGACTGATGTGTACTTTCCTAACAGGAAAACTCTCTTTTGTCCACTACTTCCTCAAAGTGTTATCTATTTCCTGAGGCTCCCTGGCTCCTCTTCCCCACTGCCCATCCCGATCAGGTTAAATTCCTTCTCTCACAATCTCCCTTCCACTCCCCAAAGTCAGGGAAAGCCATCTTTCTTCCTACAATAAACTGCATACTGCATACAGCAAAATCGACCTCCCACAGGATATGGGCACATCCCATTAGGAACAGAGGTAGTATATAATGTGACTTGAGCCTGTCATTTTGGGGGTTTCTGCCCCACTTTCAGCTCAGAAAATAATTTTCTTAACTCCAGTCTCTTTGAAGGCACTTCTACTTCAAACCACATTTCTTCCAGGCTTTAAATTATTTGTAAGTTTCATGCTATGCTCTGAATTTCCAAGTAGTCAGAGCTCAGGGCAGAGGATGGTTGCATTCCTGTATGGGCCTGACAGAAAATGGGATGCCAGCAACGAAGATGTCTTGGAAATCTGCACGGGGACACCAGGGTGTCTGGAAGAAAACTAAACTGTGCCTGGTCAGGGTGAGACTTCAAAAGCAGGCAGAAATTATTGCTGCTAGGGCTGAGAACTGACTGGAGGCTGATCTGGCAATATTAGACCGACCGGAGTGGGGACACCTCCCTGAACACCTTAGGTGTGGTAGGTGGAGACCCCAGAGAGGTTTCACCAAGGAGTAACAGGGTGGCATATAGACATACACATATTCCCGGGATAGTAAAGAATCCGTCGGCAATGCAGGAGACCTGGGTTCGATCCCTGGTTTGGGAAGGTCTCCTGGAAGCAGGCATGGCAACCCACGCCAGTATTCTTGCCTGGAGAAGCTCATGGACAGAGGAGCCTGGCGGGCTACAGTCCATGGGGTCGCAAAGAGTCTGGCAGACTGAGCGACTAAGCACTGCACCCTGGTCACACAACACTGCTGAAGCAGGTGGAGGGGTCGGGAGGAAATGAGAGGAGCGCTGGCTGCCTGCATTGCTGCCTGCATTTAGGTTTTGACGGTGTCCTACTGCCCCACAAGGGTTTCCCTACTTTCCGAATTCTCTTCAGGTACTTTATAATTCTCTCGTTACATACCGGGAGAAGCTATACTTCAACAGAATCCTCTATTGAACCGTATTGCTTTTCCAAACACCCTGACTTTGGGAAAATGTGCAGGTGAGGGAGCTGGAGGAGGACCACGGGCCGCCTACCCCGTCCACGGCTGGCCTCCCTCAGAAGGCGCCGGGCCCAGGTGCAGGCTGGTCTAGGGCCCTCCCAGCGCTCCACGCCGGGAGTAGGTTCTGGCCCAGTCTGTCTCTGCTCGAGTTCCAAGGGAACCTAGTTAGTTCTTTCCCTCCGGAAACAGACGCGCTTGAGGGTAGGGAAGCCACTTGTGATCTGAGGTTGCATCCTGAAGAGGGCACCGTCGCCTAAACACGGTGAGGGTGGGAGGAGAGACAGGCTGGAACTTCAGACCCCACGGTGCCCACTGCCCGTGGGCTGACAGTGACTAAGGCAGAGAGCAGGGGGGCGCGGGAGCCCAACGAGACCCCCAGGGGGAGTGGGCACTTTCCTCCCTGGCCCGAGTCTGCGTTCCTTTTCAACCAAGGGCTGAATTCCGACTTTCAAGAGCAGCTGCCAGGGGGCGCCCGCGGAGCCCCGCTAGCTGCCTCGGAGGCATTCCGAGCGCGAGAGCGCGGAGCTGCTGGGACGCGCCGAGGGCCTTCAGACACCGCGGCGGCTCCTCGGTTCTTCACGCTCCTCCTGGGAAGGGTCAGCCTGGAGCCCCGAGAAGGTTTCCCCCGGCCCCTCTGGGCTTCAGGCACGGGCTCTCCTATGACGAAGGTCTGCACCCCTCCCCGCCCCTCACAGAGGTCAAGCCCAGACCCCGGCCGCCGGCGACCAGTCCACGCGGCTCTCCGGGGGCCGAGTCCACCCCCGCCCCCCGAAGCCCCTGGCAGTCTCAACTTTCCGCCTATGAAGCCAGATCCCGATCTTTTCCAGGAGAGCCCCCCAGGTGGCGCAGCCAAACCCGCCGCCAACCCTGATCCTGTCAGATCACGAGCCTGTTTTGCTGTCAGGGGTCGGGGAAGGGTGGGAACGGCTCCCACTCCGGGGAGAGACTCAGGACGTTTCACAAAAGATGCGGATGGGGTCTCCCCTCAACCGTAGCTCAGACCGTAGCTCCCACGCAGCTCAGACCACCCGGCTCCGCGTAGGGGGTCCAGATGTGAGGGGGTCCAGATGTGAGGTCGAAGCGTCGCCGGCCCCTCACCTGGACAGTTCCCGGGAAAGCCTCCGTCCCGGCCCACAGGGAGACCGCCACCCGGGCCACAGGGCTTTGACACAGCCTCCGGGACTCCGCGATCTCGGGTGGGCGCCCGCTTCCTTGGCTGGTGTCGCCGCGGGAACTACGTTACCCACAATGCCAGATGCCTGGCCCAAGGCATGTAGCCAATGAACTCTCGGAATCAGCGCGTTTCCGCGAGCCGAGGATCTGGGCGGGACTTCCGGCGCCTCCTTGGCCGCAGTACGGTGGCTGCTCAGGGTACAGCTGCGCTCGGAGTCCTTTTGGAGCGTGGACGGAGCCTGGGGGTGAACAGAGCGAGGAGCCTCTAGAGGAGAGGTTGTCCCCAACAGCCCAGCGGCGAGTCTGCAGGGCTGCGGCGGTAGATGATAACTGTACACAAATTCCTTCTCTGTTGCCTGTGACTTAAAACCCCGCTGCTCTCAGACTCCGATGGCGGCCGCCACGCTGAGGGACCCGCCTCAGGTAAACGCTCGACCTCCGGGCCCTCACCGTCCTCACCCCACCAGACACTAAAGCCCTGAGTGCGGAGCGCCTACTCGCGTGCCCTCAACCCGGACCCTCGAGTCCAGGATGGTGAAGCGGTCATGGATGGGGCCCTGTGTTTTACAGACAGTGTGATGACGCATGGGAGAGGGTGACAGGCGGAGGGACAGGTTTATGTAAATTCGCGGAGAATCATTCCCGTTTGGAATGGGAAGGGGAGGAGTTTTCCTCTCAGGACGCTGGAGGGGTGTGAATACAAGAGGCACACGGTGTGAGTTAGGCTTTTCAAGTTTTCCAGAAGTTGCTCAGGTTTTGAACAGACTGGAAGGGGGATGAAAATACCGAAGTACAGGGAGGTTGACTCTTTATCCAAGATCACACAGTTGTAAGAGAACTGAGGTCTCAGAGATAATGAGATGCTCATTATACTCAGAGTTAATGAAGTTTGGGGCTAGACAGAAGTAGAGGGAGGCCTGAGCCTACTGAGCTTGCCATGGTTACATACCTGTAATGACCTCCCTCTTCCCACAGACTCCCATGAGGACAGAAGTGCTTAGGGACTCTTCAAAGGTGAGCAGAGGATGTTCCAGGCCCTCAGTGGTCCTGACCCCACCCTTTGTCTCTGAGATTCTTCCAGTCCATGGAACTGGGCACCCTGAAGAAACCCAAAGCCCACATTTGGTTATCTCTGGGAGACACAATTCAGGACTCCAGGGGAATTACCTGACAAGAGGGTGGATGTCCTAATGCCAGGCTCAGAGTTTAGATGGTGTCTCCCTGCCCAAGGTGGGGACACGGAAGAGGTTAGCAGGGGATGGATGTCTGGGTGAAGGAACTTGGAATCCTAGGAGAGAAATTGATCATGGAATGATCTGTCCCCATCATGGCAGGGCTGTGTGACCTTTGAGGACGTGGCCATTTACTTCTCACAGGAGGAGTGGGGGCTCCTTGATGAAGCTCAGAGACATCTGTACCACAAGGTGATGCTAGAGAACTTTGCACTTACAGCCTCGATGGGTAAGGCCCTCACCCCAGTGTACTGATCTGTGTCGTACTTTCTGTCCCCCAGAGGCAGCTCTGCTCTTTCCATAGTCAGACCATGGGCTCTGCTTACTTCCCCACTTTCTTGGCATATGTGGTGTGGGTGCCAGCACTGAGCTGAGTGCACTGCCCCAAGTAGGTCTAAGTCTGTTGCCCAAGCTTGCAGGTGAGGATCTGGGGTGTGGGAATTTGGCAGTCAGCCTAAAACAAGGCATCTTACCTTGTTTACCTCACCCTGGCACGATGAATGTCCCAGGTGTCATGACACCTGGTGTCCCAAGTCCTGATTCATTAATTTTAACAATATGCATATAATATTTGACAAAATGTATATATGTATAGTTTTTAGTGATGTTATATATGAGGTCCTGATGGATGGAATCACAGCATTCAGTTCAGTTCAGTTCAGTTCAGTTCTGTCACTCAGTCGTGTCCGACTCTTTGTGACCCCATGAATCACAGCACGCCAGGCCTCCCTATCCATCACCAACTCCCAGAGTTCACTCAAACTCATGTCCATCGAGTTGGTGATGCCATCCAGCCATCTCATCCTCTGTCGACCCCTTCTCCTCCTGCTCCCAATCCCTCCCAGCATCAGGGTCTTTTCCAATTAGTCAGCTCTTCACATGAAGTGGCCAAAGTATTGGAGTTTCAGCTTCAGCATCAGTCCTTCCGGTGAACACCCAGGACTGATCTCCTTTAGGATGGACTCGTAGGATCTCCTTTAAGTCCAAGGGAGTCTCAAGAGTCTTCTCCAACACCACAGTTCAAAAGCATCAATTCTTCGATGCTCAGCTTTCTTCACAGTCCAAATCTCACATCCATACATGACTACTGGAAAAACCATAGCCTTGGTTAGATAGATCTTTGTTGGAAAAGTAATATCTATGCTTTTCAATATACTATCTAGGTTGGTCATAACTTTCCTTCCAAGGAGTAAGCGTCTTTTAATTTCATGGCTGCAATCACCATCTGCAGTGATTTTGGAGCCCCCAAAAATAAAGTCTGACACTGTTTCCACTGTTTCCCGATCTATTTGCCATGAAGTGATGTGACCAGATGCCATGATCTTCGTTTTCTGAATGTTGAACTTTAAACCAACTTTTTCACTGTCCTCTTTCACTTTCATCAAGTGGCTTTTTGGTTCCTCTTCACTTTCTACCATAAGGATAGTGTCATCTGCATATCTGAGATTATTGATATTTCTCCTGGCAATCTCGATTCCAGCTTGTGCTTCTTCCAGCCCAGCGTTTCTCATGATGTACTCTGCATGTAAGTTAAATAAGCAGGGTAACAATATACAGCCTTAATGTACTCCTTTTCCTATTTGGAACCAGTCTGTTGTTCCATGTCCAGTTCTAACTGTTGCTTCCTGACCTGCATATAGGTTTCTCAAGAGGCAGGTCAGGTGGTCTGGTATTCCCATCTCTTTCAGAATTTTCCACACTTTATTGTGATCCACACAGTCAAAGGCTTTGGCATAGTCAATAAAGCAGAAATAGAGGTTTTTCTGGAACTCTCTTGCTTTTTCCATGATCCAGCGGATGTTGACAATTTGATCTCTGATTCCTCTGCCTTTTCTAAAACCAGCTTGAACATCTGGAATTTCACGGTTCATGTACTGCTGAAGCCTGGCTTGGAGAATTTTGAGCATTACTTTACTAGCATGTGAGATGAGTGCAATTGTGCAGTATTTTGAGCATTCTTTGGCATTGCCTTTCTTTGGGATTGGGATGAAAACTGACCTTTTCCAGTCTTGTGGCCACGGGTTCTAGTAATCCAACATGAAGCACCTTTTCTTTCTTCCTTGCTTGCTTTCTTGTTGCACCTCTAGTTGCTGCGAGTTGGAGTTACTCTCTAGTTATAGTGGATGGGCATTTCCTTGTGGTGGCTTCTCTTGTTATGGAGCGCAGGCTCTAGGGCATGCGTGCTTCAGTTGTTGTGGCACGTGGGCTCTCCAGTTGTGGCACACAGGCTCAGTGGTTGTCATGCACAGGCTTAGTTTCCCAGTGGCATGTGGGATCTTAGTTCCAGGACCAGGGATTGACCCCACATCCCCTGCATTGCAAGGCAGATTCAAATGAGTATTGATGTGTTCCCTCCTCGTCAGTGTTTTTTTGGTGTTTTTTTTTTTTTTTTGAGCATTGGTATTAAACGTAATGTTTCCACTTTCATTTATAATTTTGAGTCCTCTCTTTTTTTTTTAATTACTCTAGAAGTTTTGTCTATTTTATCTTTTCAAAAAAACTCTTAGTTTTCATCTTTTCTATTGTCTTTCTAGTCTCTATTTTATTTATATCCACTTTAATCTTTATCATTTCCCTCCTGCTAACACTGAGTTTAGTTTGTTCTTTTTTTAATCTTTGAAGTGTGAAGGTAGGGTTTTTTAAAAAAGATTTTTCTTGGTGTATGTATCTGTTAAAACCTTCCCTTTTAGAACTACTTTTGCTGAGTCCCATAAGTTTTTATCATATTTTGGTCAGAAAAGAGATTTGATATGATTTCAATTTTCTTAAATTGGTTAAGACTTGTTTTATAGCCTGCTCTATAATCTGGGGGGTTATCCTTGCATTCTTGAGTAGTGTGTATTTTGCTTCTGGTTGATGAAATGTTCTGTATATGTCTGTTAGGTCTATTTGATTTATAGTGTTTAAGTCCAGTGTTTCTCTAGCCATGAAAGTTTTTTAAGATATCTAAATGTCATATTATACAGAAAGATAAAAACAAAACATGATGAATACTCTCCTATCATAATCAGCATAATTCACAAATATTTCTCTTCTTTCAGTTTGTTTGCATGAAACAGAGACTAAAGAGACATCTTCTGAGCAAAACCTTTCTCTAGAAGCTTTGTCACAGATCAGGACTCCAAAGGTAGGTCCAGTCACCGAGAATGCTCACCCCTGTGAGAAATGTGTCCCAATCCTGAAAGACATTTTGTACCCTGCTGATCTACCAGGGCAGAAACCATACTTTCCTAGGGCATCTGCAAACCTAAAACAGCTTCAGAAGTATTTCAGTACAGAGAAAAGTGACGTGGATAAGGCAGCATTTGTAAAGAGCTGCATAGTCCAGGTGTCAGGGAATCCCTTCACCTGTAGGAAGGTTGGAATGGACTTACCAGGTACATTGGGTCTCCTCCAGCACCAGATCACTTCCAATGGTAAGAAACCCAACAAAATCACCAAGTTTGGGGAGACTTTTAATGGTAGAAAAAGTCATTACAAGTTGCGTGAATGTGGGAAAGCTACCAGCCACAAACACAATCTTGTTTACCACCCAAGAGTCTCTGCTAGAAAAAGAGTTTATGAGTTTAGCAAATATGGGAAAGCCATGCACTGTAAGTACTCACTTGTTCAGCTCCAGAGAGTCCACACTGGAGAAAGGTCTTATGACTGCAGTGAATGTGGAAAATCTTTTAGGCAACGAGCCACTCTCATTATACACCAGAGAGTTCACACTGGAGAAAGGCCTTATAAATGTGGTGAGTGTGGAAAGTCCTTTAGTCAGTGCTCCAATCTTATTGAACACTGCAGAATTCACAGTGGAGAGAGACCTTTTGAGTGTGAGGAATGTGGGAAAGCCTTTGGGTGCAAATCCAATCTTATTCGGCACCAGAGAACCCACACTGGAGAAAAGCCTTATGAGTGCAGCGAATGTGGGAAATTCTTTAGACAAAGCTTCACCTTGGTTCAACATCGGAGAATTCACACCACAGCAAGGCCTTATGTTTGTGTCCAGTGTGGGAAATCGTTTAGCCAAAGAGCCACTCTCATTCGACACCAGCGAGTTCACACTACTGAAAGGCCTTATGAGTGTGGGGAATGTGGGAAAGCTTTTGGATCCAAATCCAAACTTGAGCGACACAACAGAAGTCACACTGGAGAAAAGCCTTATGAGTGTGCTGAATGTGGAAAATCTTTCAGACAGAGTTACAGCCTCGTTGAACACCAGCGTATTCACAGTAGAGCAAGGCCTTTTGAGTGTGGCCAGTGTGGGAAGTCCTTTAGCAGAAGAGCCATCTTCACCAAACACCAGAGAATTCATACTGGAGAAAGGCCTTATAAATGTGGCGAATGTGGGAAGTCCTTTAGTCGAAGCACAAGCCTTATTCAGCACTGCAGTATTCACACTGGAGCCAGGCCTTATGAATGTGGGCAGTGTGGGAAATCCTTTAGGCAAAAGTCTGTTCTCATTCAACACCAGGTAGTTCACACTGGAGAAAGGCCTTACGAATGCAGTAAATGTGGCAAATCCTTTAGCCAACGTTCCAGCCTCAATCTCCACCGGAAATTTCACACTGTGGAGCGGCCCCATGAATGCAGGAAATATGGGAAATCCTTTACTCCAAACAGCTAACATTGTTTAGCAGCAAGAAATCCACACTTTGAGAAAGACCTTAGACCTGAAGGAATGTGCTCTCCTTGTTCATTATAACAGCACTAGACAGCTTTTGTAAGGGAGCCATCTGCCTGAAATTGAACCTCATACTTGCAAACATCTAATGACTTGAAATTCCCAGTGAGTTCCAGGTGTCTGTGAGGCTTACAGGAGCTACATTCCATGTTCTAAACTCCCCAGGGCTGTCATCAGAGTTACATCACTGCCAGTTTCTCTGGTAGAACCCATCTCACCTCTTCCTTGCACAGTATTTCATCGGTCACCCTGATATGCTGACACAAGGCTGATGTCTGTGTGCCCTGATGTTCCCTGGAGGAAATCCTGAGTAGTATGTGCCCTTACATTTTCCTATTTCAATCGATTACGTATGAATCTGACCTTCAAATTCGTTGGTTTCACTTGATCCTTCTGGTTGGTTTTCCTGCCTCCAGGTCACCAGCTTGGAATTGCCCCCTATTGCTCTGGTTTGTGCAGCAATAAAGGTCTTATTGTTTAATCTACCTTTAATCTTGGGGTTGTATTCACTGTGGGGGTTGGTGGAAAACAGAATTGGCCTGTTTGTTTGAAAGGATGGACAGCTTTCATGGGTCCTCAGCTTTATGTGCCTCAGCAGGGACAATATAATGATAGGAGAGTATAATTTTCATTCCAGTTTTAACCTAATTTGAATTCCTCCTCAAGGTCTCTTAGGAACTAAAGCAGTGTTTTGTTTAGTTCCTAAATGTGTGACCTTGAATATATGACCTAATGTGTGACCAATAGGTTCCCCCTGGGGCTTCCTAGGTGGCGCAGTGGTGAAGAACCTGCCTGTCAATGCAGGAGACTCAAGAGATGGAGGTTCAATCCCTGGACTGGGAAGATCCCCTGAAGTAGGAAATGGCAACCCACTCCAGTATTCTTGCCTGGGAAATCCCGTGGACAGAAGAGCCTGGCGGGCTATAGCCCATGGTGTCACAAAGAGTCAGACACAACTGAGTGACTAGGCAACACAGCACATGTAGGTTACCCTGAGGAAGGATCACTTGCTCCAGCAAGCTCCAGGGCCTTTGGGAATGCCATGAATTTGTTTTCATATTCCCAGAGGGTATCCCTTAATGCTCAGCGCTGTTGAGGGGAAGCTTTCCACCAGGTTCTACAAAGGAGCCAAATGTCTTGAAGTTCATAATTCTGTGGACTAGTATCCCTCCTCAGACATCAGGATCCAGGTTTCATCCTTAATTGGTACTGAAATTCTGTTGTTGAGTCACTAGATCATGCCCCACTCTTTTGCGAACCCATGGATTGTAGCCTGCCAGGCCCCTCTGCCCATGGGATTTCCCTGGCAAGAATATTGGGTTCCCCATTTCCCCCTCCAGGGGATCCTCCCGGCCCAGGAATTGAACCTGAGTCAGATATGTCTCCTGCATTGTCAGACAGATTCTTTACCGCTGAGCCACCAGGGAACCCCCTGAAATTCTGGGTGTGATTCATAGTCAGTGGAGGAGCCTGCATCAAATTAAATGGAATGTACCTCTTCTCATGTGCATCCATAAATCTTCCAGTGACTATGGCTGTGTGGAATCACAGCCCTTCCAGAGCTGTGTATCTCCTGTACCTGAATTTATTGTTGGCAAAGTAATCTAAAGGTTTTGTGAATCCCCATTGTCTTTCTGGGCTGGCCACCTCCAGGTCATTGCTGTACACACAGGGAAATGAGGACAGAGAATGGAGATCTGTTGTCCAGGGATGTGGCTTTTGTGGTCCATCCAGTGGTCCTGTTGTCCCAGACTGGAACAGCCTCTTGCTTGCCAGTATTTCCTGCACTGGTTCAGGGCTACCCTTCTCCAAGAATGGAAAAAAATAGGGTGGAGTTAGTATTGAGTTGGGAGAAGGCAATGGCAACCCGCTCCAGTACTCTTGCCTGGAAAATCCCATGGACGGAGGAGCCTGGTAGGCTGCAATCCATGGGGTCGCTAAGAGTCAGGCATGACTGAGCGACTTCACTTTCACTTTTCCCTTTCATGCATTGGAGAAGGAAATGGCAACCCACTTCAGTGTTCTTGCCTGGAGAATCCCAGGAACGGCGAAGCCTGGTGGGCTGCCATCTATGGAGTTGCACAGAGTCAGACACGACTGAAGCAGCTTAGCAGCAGCAGTATTGAGGTGTTAAACCTTCTGGTTTCCAGAAAGAGTGGGAAGTCCAGGTGGGGTTTTTTTGGTTTTGTTTTTTTTTAATTTTGAACCATTTTAAAAAGAAATTTTATTGAGGCATAGTTGACATACAGTATACATATTTAAGGTGTATAGTTTGAAATTCTTTGCTATAATATAAAGTCATAAAACCATCAGAATCACGATGATGAACACAACCTTGATTTATCTTATGTCCTTTTACAGTCTCTCATTGTCCTTCCCAAGCCTATAGGGGGCCACTACCTTCAACAATAGCTTAGTTTGCATTGTCTAGGATTTATGTTTTTCCATCTATCTGCTAATGTGCAGTTGGGTTGTTTCCAGTTTGGTGTTGTTAGAAATAAAGTTCCAATGAACAAAAGCATACAGTTCTTTTATGAATATGTGTTTTAGTTCTCTTGTGCCAGTACTTCAGAATATGTGAGTTGCAAACTGCCAAATTGTGATCTAAACTGGTTGGATCCTTCTGTGTTCCCATCAACAGAGAGCTCCTGTTCTTCCCCATCCTGCTGATACTCAGTATTGTCAGTCTTTAATTTCAGCTGTCTTGGTGGGGTGTAATGGCATCTCACTGTAGTTTTTTAACTGTAGTTCTCTGATATTTCATGATGTCAAGCACTTTTTTCCTGTTTATTTGCCACTTGTATATCTTCTTTAATGACTATTAATACCAGTTGCTTATTTTGAAATGGATGTTGACTGATGTTTTCCTTTTTATTAATAAATAAAAGACATTTGTTGAACAAAGATGTGTTGGAACTTCATTTACTGTTCCGCAGTGATGTGTCATCTCTACTAAAAGGAAATACTGTTTTTGATGCTATGAGAATGAGAGAGTCAATTCCTAGGCAGATTGATAAGAAGTTCAGCGTCCCCAAGGAGGAAAAAGGGGTCTGGGGCTCTTGAAGTGAAGATTCGATTCAGTTCAATTCAGTTCAGTCGCTCAGTCGTGTCCGATTCTTTGCGACCCCATGAATTGCAGCACACCAGGCCTCCCTGTCCATCCAGAGTTCACTCAGACTCACGTCCATCGAGTCGGTGATGCCATCCAGCCATCTCATCCTCGGTCGTCCCCTTCTCCTGCCCCCAGTGCCTCCCAGCATGTCTTTTCAATGAGTCAACTCTTCGCATGAGGTGGCCAAAGTACTGGAGTTTCAGCTTTAGCATCAGTCCTTCCAAAGAAATATCAGGGCTGATCTGCATAATGGACTGGTTGGATCTCCTTGCAGTCCACGGGACTCTCAAGAATCTTCTCAAATGCCACAGTTCAAAAGCATCAATTCTTTGGCGCTCAGCTTTCTTCACAGTCCAACTCTCACATCCATACTTGACTGCAGGAAAAACCATAGTCTTGACTAGACAGACCTTAGTCGGCAGAGTAATGTCCGGAATTCTCAAGGAGGAGTTTTTTTCCTCTGCAGTCCTTAGTCTTAGTTAATTACACAACTCAGTTTAAACTCTGTACTAGGGATTATACAACAACAGGGTATCGGGCTGGAGGACAGTTTTTCCTTCCTGAAAACCTTCTGACTAATCCTGATATCTTAGAATGTATATTATGGGAGTGGGTCTGAAGGATCTTTCTATTGGTACATTATAATCTTGTTATCCTAAAATGTAAATTGTGGGAGTAGGTCTGGTAAAATTTTCACAAACTTGATATATTCTTTTGATTCATTGTAATAATTAACTAAAAGGTATATAACTCCATTGCTAACACTAGCAAGGGGTACTCTTTCTGCCCCCTTCTGATGTCTATGTCAGAAGCTTTCTCTATTCCTTTTATACTTTAATAAAACTCTATTACACAAAAGCTCTGAGCAATCAAGCCTCGTCTCTGGCCCTGGATTGAATTCTTCTCTTCTGGAGGCCAAGAATCCTGGCGTCTTTTCGTGGGTCAGCAACAACATTTCAAGAATATTTTCTGAAAGTTTTGGTGCTATTTACAGTTAACACTCCCACAATGCTTATACTTTCAAGCATTATCTACCTTCTTAACATATTCTCTCTCACTTTCATAAGTCTATCCATTCAGTCAAATAAAAATGACCCATTTTGTAGGATTTGCCGGTTTCTCTGGTGTATGTATCCTCATCCTGGCGCATTTCAAGTTGGCAAAAGGATGCCACTAAACACGGATTCGGGGAGAGCGTGCAGTAGCGCGGCGTTGCGCCTCTGCGGCGCTGATGCAGCGCTCACAACGTCCAGAGTATACAGGAGCAAAACAGTGAGATAATTTGGAAGAGACAATTCTTGAGGATTTCCTGCATTTACTGTTTAAAATAACTATCGAAGTAACACAATAGTCTTCTAATAAATTCTGTATATTTAAAGTGAACGATTTGTGTTCTGATACATGGTTAAGAACGAGAAACCAAAAGTTTCCTCTGCCTTTTTTAGGCAGCCACAGTCATCCTGTCCCGTTGGCCTGGGGAATGAAAGCTGAGGCGCCAGACCTCAGAACGGACCAGGGATCCCAGCCTGCCGTGGCCTTTGCATGGCTCACTCTTCCCCAGAGCAGGTTGGGCATCACTGAACCTGTAAATCCCTCATCTGGAGCAGGTGGTGGAGGGGGCCTGAGCAGAGCCCAGTCTGACATTCCAGATCAGGGGCTGGGTGTGTGCTGTGGGAACTGAGGCCTCCTGGGACCCGCCCCAGCTTGTCATCTCAGTTTAATTTTCTAGCGGGAACCCCTCCCCCGACCTCACCTTCCTAGTAATTGCTGTAATTTATCGACAATCCTAGTATTGCTTGTGCCGGAAGAGAGGGGATGAGGGTCTGCTTCCACCGTTCGCACAGAATTAGGACTAAAATCAGAAATAGGGGTGGGGGTGCATTCCTTCTGAGACCAAGGCTTAAGCCGTCGGAGTCACTTACCTGTGACCCCGCGTTGTTCTGGCTCTCTGCCCTGAGAAAAAGGCGCCGCACCCAATCCCGCCCACCCCAGCGGGGCGCAGGGGCGCGCCTTGAATATGTGTGAGAGTCCCTGGCCTTTGCACTTTGCACCGCCCAGCCTGCCCGGTGCTGCACCCTCCGCGGGGACAGTCCCCGGAACACTTCCATCTGTCCCCACTTAGACAGGATGTCCGGATTTGGAAATGTACGTCAGCAGGTTTCACGGCGTTCCTTGAAGTCTTAAAAAGTAAAAGTGAAAGTTGATCAGTCTTGCACGACTGTTTGCGACCCCATGGAGTGTAACCTGCCAGACTCCTCTGTCCACGGAATTCTCCAGGCCAGAATCCTGGAGTGGGTAGCCTTTCCCTTCTCCCGGGAATCTTCCCAACCCAGGGATCGAATCCAAGTTTCCTCATTGCAGGCAGATTCTTTGCCAGCTGAGCCACCAGGGAAGCCCAAGAATACTGGAGTGGGTGGCCTATCCCTTCTCCAGCGGATCTTCCCGACCCAGGAGTCGAACACAAGTCTCCGACATTGCAGGTGGATTCTTTACCAGCTGAGCTACCGTCCTGTCTTGAGAGCGGTCAATTTCAGGGTTTCACGGTATCCTAACAACTCCGTTGCTTAAACGTTCGCATGACGGGGAAGCGGCAAGGAGGCCGCAGAAATGCCGGGACCCGCCCGCCACCCTTCTATCGCCACAAAGGTTCCGTGAGGTAGGGGCTCATTCATAAAACGCTGTTATAAACAGAGGCGGCGGCGACTGGTTCTTGCCAACCGCGCGGCGAGCGGACCCGCCGCGGGCCGCCCCCCGGCTCCGCCCCCGAATCCCTCCGGCCTGTCTCCACGTGGCGTCCTCCCGCGTCACCTGCGCCGGCCGGACCAGAGCAGTCTCTCCTGATGCCACTCCCTGGCCCTCCCACTCCCCTTCCACCGCGGCCTCTCCAGACCACGCTCAGGAAGGCTGGGCTAGCGGGGCCCGCAGCTTGGGGGTCACTCCTTCACGGGGGAGGGAGGCTGCTCGGGGCGCTGGACGTGCTGGAAGCGCGCGCACTGCGGTCCCGGTGAGAACTGTCCCTTCCTCGCGCCGGCTCTTTCTGAGCGCTTCGGCCCTTGGCTCGGTGGCTCGTGTCCAACGAGAGCCGAGCAAACCCGTGCCAAACGGACTCCTCACTGGAGGCCGGCTCCCCGAGGGGACAGCAGAAAGCGGTCGTCCTCCCTCCGCCGGGCCCCCGAGCAGGCGGGAGGGGCAGGTGTGTGAAGTTCATTGATAAAAAGCGAGTTCCTTCAGGTGACTCTAGGGGGCTCCTGCGACAGTGCAGAAGTCGGGTGTGCTTACAAACAACCCCTGCGACTATTACTCCCTCAGTATCCCTGGCTCGAAAGGGGGTCCGATGACTCAGCTGGTAAAGAGTCTGCCTGCGGATGCAGGAGACACAGAGGAAGTTTCCATCCGTGCGTCGGTAAGATGCACTGGAAGAGAAAATGGCAACCCACTCCAGTATTCTTGCCTGGAGCACCCCATGGACAGAGGAGCCTGACCGGCTACAGTCCATGGGGACCAGCACCTGGGGGTTGGGGGGCATGCTAACCAGAAGAGTGGGGGTCCCCTAGATGAGTGCTATTACTGGGGATCAGGGCAGTGTACACAGGCAACAGTCATGAGGATATTTCATTGGTGGGTTGGAATATCACTAGGTCACAGGGGAGGATAAGGGAAGCTTGAGTTGGGGCACAGCTGCATCACTCTTGTGTACCTGGTCACCCGGGCGGGGTGCCTACAGCCAGTCTGCGGGAACGCTGAGGCAGAAGAATATTTACCTTAAATAGTTTCTAATACAAACACACATTACCATATGTAAGAGAGACAGCCACTGGGAATTTGCTTTATGACTTAGGGAACTCAAACCTGTGTTCCGTGACAACCGAGAGGGGTGAGATAGGATGGCAGGCGGGAAGTTCAAGCCAGAGGGGCCATACGTACGCCTATGGCTGAGTCATGTTGATGTATGGCAGAAACCAACACAATATTGTAAAGCAATTGTCCTTCAATTAAAAATAAATTCTAAAAATTTTAAAGTTTATGTTACAAGGGTCTTAAAAGACAAGACGCAGAAAACACAGCAGGGATCTGGATCGTCGCCTTCCGGAACATTCCATGCCTCGCCTCCTTCACTAGAGCCTCTGCAGTCCCTCCGCCAGCTCTTCTCCAGACCTCTGGGCCCCAGGGTCCCCTGGAGACACCTTTCTCCTGGAGGGATGCTGAAAAAGAACTACCCAGAAACCTCTGCTCCGTTTGAGAGCGCCAGGCTGTGACGTCAATGAAAGGGGCGTTGCCGGCTCGCTCGGTCAGAGGCGGGACTTCCTGCGCCGCCAGAGCGGGATTTTCGTTTGGAGGCTGGTGTGCCCGCACTCGCTAGGACCTGTAAACGGGATTTGGGTTGCTGTTTCCACTTGCAGGGGATCTTCCTGACTCAAGGGTCGAACCCGCGACTCCTGCATTGGTAGGCGGATTCTTTTTTGTCCGTGATTGGGACACGGCGTAAAAGGGAGAGGAAGTGTCTTCTAGAATTCCCCTGACCCCTTGCCGCTGGTGGGGAAGGACTCGGAGGGCAAAGCGCACACCCCACAGTCCGCAGACCGTTGTGTCTGTCTCAGCCACACCCCTTCCCGAGTATAGGACCTGAGCAACTTCCCCTGCTGTCCTTGGCTTTTATATTAACGTGCCTCCAACTGGATTGAAAGAACTAGAAAACGCGCATGAGACACCCGACGTGTATTCCCGTGTCCAGGGCGGTCCAGGGAGCATCACTCTGGCTCTCTTTTCATGGAGGTGCCTCCTGAGCCCATGTTGATGGCAGAGGCTCATCCCTGGGGGAATCTGACCCTTGGGCTTCCCTGTCCTGTATCCTCTGTAAAGTTAAGAACTGGGATGGGGAAGAACAGCAGTTATCTGCAGCACTTTGGGGATTGCTGTTCTTCCAGGACAGAAAAGGTGTCAGGACAGTCCAGGAGCCCAGAAGGCCAAGGAATTTCCCTTTCAGTTTACAGCCAGTGAAACTAGCTTCCCCTTGGCAGCCGTGAATCTATCTTCTTGTTTGTGGTTCGGTTATATTTGGAAAGTGAGTCCGTTCAAATGGTCAGGTATGATGGTGTACAGGAATGTGGGTCCTTTTGGACATAAAAACACGAGAGGTCCTGGGTAGCTGCATAGCCATCGCCCTGAGCGCTCTCATCATAGTCCTGATCACTGTCAGAACTTGTCTTATTTGTTACTTTCCCACCCACTTGACTCCCTTCCTCACTTTATTTCAGAATCACTCCCATTCGCTGTCCTGAGAGAGGCTTTCCCTGGTGCCCAATCACAAGTAGACAGTCACCTCAATCATCTCTCTCTGTTTTCTTGAGTTTGGAACCTTTAGGTCCCTGTGACATGGCTGTTGTCGTTCAGTCACCCAGTCGTGTCCGACTCTTTGCGACCCCACGGACTGCAGCACGCCAGGCTTCCCTGTCTATCATCAACTCCCGGAGCTTGCTCAGACTCATGTCCATCAAGTCAGTGATGCCATCCAACCATCTCATCCTCTTGTCCCGTTCTCCTCCTGCCTTCAGTCTTTCCCAGCGTCTGACATGGTGGTGCGCATTTACTTGGTTGCTTGTTTAGGATCTCTTTCCAGTCTCAGAGTGTGAGCACCTGTTGCTGCTCTCTGCTAAGACACAGAGCAGCTGAGCCTGTAAGAGGCGCTCAGCAAATGGTTGAGTGAATGAATGGGTCTCCCACTCAGGTGCTCGGGGCAGGCTTATAATAGTCTTTCTGCCCGCTATGGCCCCCAGGGCTGTGCTAGCTCTGCCCCTCGCTTGCCGCCGCGCTGCCCCTTCTGCTCTCCCCTTGCTCGCTGCATTCGTCCCTGCCCCGTGTGCCGCTCTTGCTCTTGCGTTTTGCTTTCTCTGATCCCGGATCTCTGCAGGGCTGTCTCTCACCCCTCCCTGTGCCACAGTGTCTCCTCAGGATAGTCTTTTCCCAGCAGTGGCTGCGATACCCCTGGCTCCCACCTGCCCATCTTCTGGAAACGCTCTGCCATCTTTCGCTGAATGGTCAACTCTCACATCTTGTGGCCTCTAGTGGAAGCATGGAGTCCTAACCACTGGACCATCAGCGAATTGCCGGTGGCGACTTGCTGGAGCTGCCTGGACCTCAGGCCTCCGCCTGAGACAGAGTGGATGATGGCCTTTACTTTGAGGGCCGAGTGGGGGGATTAGTAAAAGTCGAAAAGGACATGGCACACTTCACTGTGCCGGCCCTCCCGCATCTGGTGTGTGAACATGTTATCTTCTCTTTAGTTCTCAGAATCACGGCACATTGGGAATGAGCATAGTATTAATGGTGACACTGATGCTTGGAGAAATGAGATCTTGTGCCTACGGTCACACTGCCAGCAAGTGTCAGACTTCAGACTCTTCATCTGAACCCCGGATCTCTGGCCCAGAGCAAGGGATCTGCAGTCACTTGAACGTCAGCGTGTGAAGCCCTCCACCTGGGCAGGCGCTCAGACTGGGTGAGGGCAGCTCAGGTGCTGTCACTGCTGTGGCCACTGTTGGAATTACATCTTGAGCATTTTTCCCAGAGCACCTACTCTGCCCCCCGACCTCGTGGAACACCACTGTCTGTGTCATCTCCCGTGGCCTCCTTCACCTGAGGCTTTCCTCTCAGCCACAACTGCTTTATGTCCCAAGGCTGCATCTGCTTCCCCCTTGAACCCAGCCCAGAACTTGGCCATCAGCAGGCCTCATGATTCAGGCCTGGGTTTCTGCACCTTCACCAGCAACACAGTGACAGGCTTGAGCCCACCCAAGTGCACATCACTAGTGTTGCCATGTTTGACTCTCCAGGTGGTGGTGACCCTCAAGGATGTGGCCGTGACCTTTACCCGGGAGGAGTGGGAACAACTTGACCTAGACCAGAGGACCCTGTTCCGGGAGGTGATGCTGGAGACCTGCGGGCTCCTGGTCTCCCTGGGTACGTGCTCAGCTCTTAGACCTGTGGGGAGCCCAGCCTCCTCCTGGTTTCTGGCTGATCAGAAGGTCACAGGAGTCACCTTTGCTGCTCCCCACAGGCCCTGGAGTTTGCTGGCCCCTCCTCCTCCTGCCTGGTCTGTGTCTGGGATAGAAGCAGTGTCCCTGTGAACACCAGCCCTCATCCCGGTGCCCAGTACCCTCAGGCATCAGTCTGAGGTCCCTGTTCTTGACTCCTCTGCCGGGAAGCTGACTGACCCAACCTGGTGGGGTCACATGTCCCCACAGCCAGTTAGCAGGGCTGCTCTCAGAAGGGAGGGGGTGGGTCAGGCAGATCCTCATGGCCTTTGTCATCAGGGACCTCCCTGACCAGCACAGTCTCAGCAGAGAGGCCCCCTGGTTGGCATGACCCTCACCTGTGTCCGGGGGCCCTGGTGGGTTGCGTGGGGCAGTCCTTGGAGGGCCAGGAAGAGATTTCTCAGGAGGCCGTATATGCTCGGAATCATCAAATGACAGTTCAGACTCTTTGTCCCCTAGTGTGGAATCAAGTGGCGGACACGTGAGTGGCACCACTGACAGTTGTCCACAGGAAGGCACTAGGGGACACTTTGGCTTTCCATCCCCACAACGTGCTGATTGTGTAGAGGTCTTCATTCTAATGGGAGTTGTGCTTCTACTGCCGCAAAAGAACGACCCCTTTGTCCTGGAAGGTGACCCTGCCAGCCGGCCACTTTGTGCTCCTCAAACTTCGGAATCAACAGGGAGAGAGTTACCGTGCTGGCTCTGGTCGTTCGGTCTGATTCCAGGAGCAAACTGGACTGTGCTTCCCACTGCTACTGCGCAAAGGAAGTGTGTGTCTGGAGTGCAGGGGTCCCTGAAGACGTCTCACTGTGACCCATGATTAACCTCAATGAAAACTATAACAGCCTAATTTAGGCAGGACAACTCATAGCCCAGACCCTTCAGGAATGAATGATTGGTCACCTCAGTTCAGTTCAGTTCAGTCGCTCAGTCATGTCCGACTCTTTGCGACCCCAGGAATCGCAGCACGCCAGGCCTCCCTGTCCATCACCAACTCCCGGAGTTCACTCAGACTCACGTCCATCGAGTCCGTGATGCCATCCAGCCATCTCATCCTCGGTCGTCCCCTTCTCCTCCTGCCCTCAATCCCTCCCAGCATCAGAGTCTTTTCCAATGAGTCACCTCTTCACATGAGGTGGCCAAAGTACTGGAGTTTCAGCTTTAGCATCATTCCTTCCAAAGAAATCCCAGGGTTGATCTCCTTCAGAATGGACTGGTTGGATCTCCTTGCAGTCCAAGGGACTCAAGAGTCTTCTCCAACACCACAGTTCAAAAGCATCAATTCTTCGGCGCTCAGCCTTCTTCACAGTCCAACTCTCACATCCATACATGACCACAGGAAAAACCATAGCCTTGACTAGACGGACCTTAGTCAGCAAAGTAATGTCTCTGCTTTTGAATATACTATCTAGGTTGGTCATAACTTTCCTTCCAAGGAGTAAGCGTCTTTTAATTTCATGGCTGCAGTCACCATCTGCAGTGATTTTGGAGCCCAAAAAAATAAAGTCTGACACTATTTCCACTGTTTCCCCGTCTATTTCCCATGAAGTGATGGGACCGGATGCCATGATCTTCATTTTCTGAATGTTGAGCTTTAAGCCAACTTTTTCACTCTCCTCTTTCACTTTCATCAAGAGGCTTTTTAGCTCCTCTTCACTTTCTGCCATAAGGGTGGTGTCATCTGCATATCTGAGGTTATTGATATTTATCCCGGCAATCTTGATTCCAGCTTGTGTTTCTTCCACTCCAGCGTTTCTCATGATGCACTCTGCATATAAGTTAAATAAGCAGGGTGACAATATACAGCCTTAACATACTCCTTTTCCTATTTGGAACCAGTCTGTTATTCCATGTCCAGTTCTAACTGTTGCTTCCTGACCTGCATACAGATTTCTCAAGAGGCAGGTCAGGTGGTCTGGTATTCCCATCTCTTTCAGAATGTTCCACAGTTTATTGTGATCCACACAGTCAAAGGCTTTGGCATAGTCAATAAAGCAGAAGTAGATGTTTTTCTGGAACTCTCTTGCTTTTTCCATGATCCAGCGAATGTTGGCAATTTCCTCTGCCTTTTCTAAAACCAGCTTGAACATCAGGGAGTTCACGGTTCACATATTGCTGAAGCCTGGCTTGGAGAATTTTGAGCATTACTTTACTACTAGGGAATAAAAAAAGGAATATCTGAAGTGGTACTGAGGACCAAAGGAATCTGGAATGGGTTGCAGAAGAGATACATACTAGTTGTGGTTATATGACCATATAGAAATGAGGATAGTAACCTGTAATGTCATAAATATGTCTTCCTTCTTTTTCCATGAATATGTGTGTGTATTCAATATCTTTTTCCTCCTTCTTTCATCCCCTTAATATAACAAAAGTAGTGTTGGGTGATTCCCTGATAGTTCAGTGGTTCAGTTCAGTTTAGTCGCTCAGTCATGTCCGACTCTTTGCGACCCCGTGAATTGTTCAGTGGTTAGGAGTCTGCATTTTCACTGCAGTGACCCAGGTTCACTCCCTGGTTAGGGAACTAATCCTGTAAGTCACCTAGCACAGCAAAAAAAAAAAAAAGCTGACTTAACATCTCAATATTTATTCACTATATTTCATTAAACTGATAGTATTTGGTTCTGTTTTATGCTTTGGTATTTTGGCCACTAGGCATGTGAAATCTTAACTTCCTGACCATGGATTGAACCCACATCACTGGAAGGTGAAGTCTTAACCACTGGACCACCAGGGAAGTCCCTGTATATCATAGTATTTGGTTATAGGATATCCAGCAGAAGAGTGACCATCACCCAAGGAATCTGCATCCTTTCTTTAGAAAATGTTAGTGTATTTTCTGTCGTACATAGGATAGTTGTATCATGATAGGTGGAAGTATGACCTTGTTGTCTTTATTTGGAGGTTAGGAATGGTTTGAGTTTCTGTGGGTGCCAAATTGACAAGAGGTGGACTTGTGATGATTAATTGTATATTCAACTTGACTAGGGTGTATGACATCTAGATGTTATTCAAACACCAGTCTATCTTTTGCTGTAAAACTTTTTCATGGACTAAGCACCTATATTTTTTATTTATAATTTTTAAATTCATAGATCAAATACATATTCAAAAGATATGACCTCAACTTAATGGAATATTGTCCCTTAAGAAAGTAGGGGGGAAAAAAGAAAGTAGAAAAGTGAGGCAAATTAAACAAGACTTGGATTCAGTAGCATACTGAAAATTTTAGCAAAACTAGACATCTATTTAATATTGAGGTGGAGGTTATAGTCACCATAACGAGGCAATAAAAAGAAATAAAATTACTCCTTGTTAAGGGTGAAATAAAATTGATCTAATTGATCTAGCTGGGCTGGAAGAAGCACAAGCTGGAATCAAGATTACCAGGAGAAATATCAGTAACCTCAGACATGCAGATGACACCACCCTTATGGCAGAAAGTGAGGAACTAATGAGCCTCTTCATGAAACTGAAAGAGGAGAGTGAAAAGGTTGGCTTAAAGCTGAACATTCATAAAATGAAGATCATGGCATCTGGTCCCATCACTTCATGGCAAATAGATGGGGAAACAGTGGCTGACTTTATTTTGGGGGCTCCAAAATCACTGCAGATGGTGACTGCCTCCATGAAATTAAAAGACACTTACTCCTTGGAAGAAAAGTTATGACCAACCTAGACAGCATATTAAAAAGCAGAGACATTACTTTGTCAACAAAGGTCTGTCTAGTCAAGGCTATGGTTTTCCCAGTAGTCATGTATGGATGTGAGAGTTGGAGTATAAAGAAAGCTGAGTGCCAAAGAATTGATGCTTTTGAACTGTGGTGTTGGAGAAGACTCTTGAGAGTCCCTTGGACTGCAAGGAAATGCAACCAGTCCATCCTAAAGGAAATCAGTCCTGAGTGTTCATTGGAAGGACTGATGTTGAAGCTGAAACACTAATACTTTGGCCACCTGATGCAAAGAGCTGACTCATTTGAAAAGACCCTGATGCTGGGAAAGATCGAGGGCAGGAGGAGAAGGGGATGACAGAGGATGAGATGGTTTGATGCCATCAGCGACCCAATGGAGATGAGATTGGGTAGACTCTGAGAGTTGGTGATGGACAGGGAGGCCTGGCATGCTGCAGTTCATGGGGTCAGCAAAGAGTTGGAGACGACTGAGTGACTGAACTGAAAATTGACCTATGGAGAAAATTGTATGGGATCTACCAAAAAAATATATATATATATATACAGTGGAATACAGAAAGTGAAAGTGAATACTGTCCAGCCATCAATAACGATGAAAAATTTCCATTCACAACAACATGGATAGACTTGGAGAGTATTATGCTCAGTGAAATAAGTCAGGCACAGAAAGACAAATTCAGGAGGATATCACTTATTTGTAGTTTGTTTTTTTTTTTTTTTTTTTTGGGCCATGCTGCATGGCCTAGGGGATCTTCGTTCACCAGCCAGCGTTTGAACCTGTGCCCCCTGCAGTGGCAGTGTAACATCTGAACCACTGTGCTGCCAGGAGAGTCTCCAGGGTCATTCTTAAATGAAAAGCTATAGTCTAGAACAGTGTACAAAGTATACCATGTTTTTTGAGTCATGTAGAAGTAAAAATATATAGGGACAGAGATTTAACAGTTTGGAAAGACAGGAATGTAAGTTATCACATTTTCTTATGTTATAGTTTTAGTTTGTAGAAATTTAAGTGTTTTCTATAATGTTTCAACAGCATTCAATCAAAATAGAGTTTAAAAATCCATAGAATCAATAGTAAAACTGAAGAACAAGTGAGAGAGGCTGTATGTTATGTTGCTGGCACATCTAGGACAAAGAAACGTGGCTTTAAACCCTGGAGGAGGGACTTCCCCGAAGTCCAGCGGTTAAGACTGAGTCTCACTGTAGAGGGCACTGGTTTCATCCCTGGTCAGGGAACTTAAGATCCTACATGCCATGTGATGTGGCCAAGAAATAAAAATCGAAACCCTGAGAAATAAACATACACACACTTGAGTACAAATTAACTAGGGGGATCTGAATAAGTTCAGGTGATCGTATCAAAGTCAGTATCATTGTTGAGCTATCATAATATAGTCTTCCTGTTAGGGAAACTGGGTAAAATACACACAGGATTTCTGCATGTGAATCACTGATTTTCACCATAAGTATTTCAATTAAAAAATCCAAGGGAGGAGGAATTCCCTCGTGCCCCAGTGATTAGGACTCTGTGCTTTCTTTCATTTGAATCAACCCCTTTTTAAAGATTGATAATTTACTCTAGTGGTGGTGCCTGGGCTTCTTTTCTTGAAGAGCAGGAGCTCTGGGGCATATGGGCTTCAGTAGTTGTAGCGCTCTGACTCAGTAGTTGCAACTCACAGGCTCTAGAGCTCCGGCTTAGTTGTTGCGGCACACAGGCTTAGTGATCCCTCAACATGTGAAATCCTCCCAAACTAGGCATCAAACCTGTGTCCCCTGAATTGGCAGGCGGATCCTGATAATACTGCACCACCAGCGAAGTCCTTGAATCAACATCTTTATGTCAACTTTTTAAGTCATACTCTTTGATTTTGGATTAAAAGAAGTAACATCTACATTTATTACTTTGCAGGTGTATTTTCATTATTCTCATCACCATAGATTATGTAACTCAAGTTATTCATGATTTTATAAAAGAAAACTCAAGCTTGATAAACATATATGAACCTGTAAGGACACGACTCCTGACTGGTGAAAGCATCATCTCACTAGCAGGGACTATGGGCAGCTGGACATCAGTGAGGATGTGTGACAGGGAACACATAGGAGAAGTCCACTCCGCACTGTCAAGCAGGGGCTGTCCTCAGATCTTACTGAACATTTGTGTGAAGTTGTCATTTGTGTCTGGAAGGATCCTCACCAGTTTTGAGCAGTGTTCCTTCCTGGGTTGGGGACTTGGTGAGGGAAGAGTGCAGTATATCAATCTCATTATTCAGTTTATACTCAAGTGGTTTCTTCAAAATATTCACAGTAAACCTGAGTTTTATACTACTACTTAAGGTTGTAGGAAATAAAACCAGTGTGATGAAAATAAGTCACAAAAGTAGAAAACAAAGCAAAATAAGGGACAAAGGAAAGAACCAGGAATCTTGGTAAGAGTCCCAAAATGAAGTTAAATAACAAAGACATGTCTGTAGAATTTACTGTGGAAATCAGGGCATTTGCATAAGCCTGAGTCTGACAACTGTGACATTGCTGAGGTTATGGATCGCTCCACTCTTAATGACCCCCAGGGAGTCACAGGCAGTAATGACTGATAACTTCCCCTGATCATACAGGTTCTGTGGAGACACAAAGGTTCTAAACTAAATGCCCCCTTCTCATTGAGTGTAGGGTGATGCCATTCTTCCAAAATGTCTGGTCCCAGGTTTTCTGTTTAAAAAAATTATAGATGGGATGTTACTGAGATGAAACCAGAGTACGGCCAATGATGGAGATAAATACGTGATAGATACTTAAGTCGGTTTCCTAGGTGGTTCAGTGGTAAAGAACCCGCCTGCCAATGCACGAGACCAGGCTTCAATTGCTGGGTGAAGATCCCCTGGAGAAGGAAATGGCAAACCACTCATAGGTATTCTTGCTTGGAGAATCTGAAGGACAGAAGGAGCCTGGCAGGCTACAGTCCATGGGGCCGCAACAGTGTTGGACACGACTGAGCAACTGAGCATGCGTGCATATAAATAGAAAATAGATGTATAGGTAGATGATGGATAGATGATAGAAGTGGAAGCTGAGGCCCCAAGAGGATAGAGTGTTGATTACTATGAGAAAGAGAATATCCAAGTACTTGAGATGCAATGAACAGCTTCCACTAAGGCTAGAAACGTCGACACACATCACTAAAGGCTCCGTAACATGCCCCAATCAACAGAGACTACACAGACCCTAGGACTTCCCAGATGGCTCGGTAGTAAAATTCTGCCTGCAGTGCAGGAGACGTGGGTTCAGTCCTGGTCGGGAAGACACCCTGGAGGAAGGCATGGAAACACACTCCAGTATTCTTGCCTGGAGGATCCCATGGACAGAGGAGCCTGGTGAGCTACCGTCCATGGGGTCATAAAGAGTTGGACACGACTAAAGCAACTAAGCCCATATGCACACGGAACCTAGGTGTTGACCTAGACCGGGAGCTCATCTTTATCTTATTACTTACAACCTGCCTCATCTTGACGGCTTCCCTCATGACTCAGTAATCTGCCTACAATTCAGAAGACTTGGGTTTGATTCCTGAATCAGGAAGATTCCCCTGGAGAAGGGAATGGCAACTTCAGTATTGTTGCCTGGAGAATCCCAAGGAGAGGAGTCTGGCAGGCTACAGCCTTAGGATTGCAGAGTCAGACACAAGTGAACAACTAACATTTTCACTGTCACCTTATCTAGAAGAGAGGGGGGAGGTGTCAGGCATTCCTGAAGCACCTTGATGAGGAGCAACTTGCCTCTGGTTTCCTCAGCAAATGCCTTTCCTGTTTTTATGGGTTTGTTCTTGTCTGTCTGTATCTATATGTATCCATAGATATGATCTATCTAAGGTGGGTTTTTTTTATTGTCCTAATGTCAGTAAGTAAAATTTAAAGAACAGTTAATCTTGGGTTTCCTGAGATAAACGTCTTCTAAGAATCAGATACCTGAAATGGAGAGATACTTACCTGAAATGAAGAGGTACTTACCCAATGTGTTTGCTTCCAGGACAAGGGCTGCCGTGGCAACCTCTGTGCATCTGCAGTGAGGACACGTAAGGCTGAGATAAAGGTTTAGACCCTATGATGTCATCTGGCCCTGGCAAAGTGACCACCTGTAAGTGCACCAGCAGTTGTTTGTGTAGGGCCTGGAGACAAACTCTGAAAAATGTTTGGGGCTGTGTAACTACCAAGAACTATGGAAAATGCTCCATGTGACAGATATCTGTCAGGAGTGGAAGAAAGTGATGACGGGAAACTGGTTTTTGAAATAATCAAAATCCCACGGGAATGTATGGGGAAAAAAAACCCTGAGTTCTATTCAGTGAGGGAAGGAAAATGCCTACTGGGGATTTTTAAATTGATTTAAAGGCTTTTTGCAAAACATGATTTCTTCCCATAACTCAGCACTGAGGGCAGGGAAACTGAAGGAAAAAGCAGAGTGAGGACAGTTAGAAAGTATATCCACAGGTGTATAAATGAATAAGTATGTATCTTCAATTTGTTCTATATTTCGAGACATTAATATATATCCTAGGAGTTTCAGACATGTTTCTAGGAATATGGAATATGTCAGTGCACAACATTTAAATACATATTTCCCTGCTGGAACTTAGTATTTGATAGAAAAATACAATAAGCCGTTCTTCTATTTAAGTTGCATAGTGTCATAGAAGGTGATGGTTCCTAAGGAAGTAAGGGCAGCAAATGGGTGATTAAAAAAAAAAAAAATAAGGAATTTATGATGAGTCCAGTCATTAAGTGTCCGTATTTGGACTACTAGTGAAGATGAAAACTAAGGACATACTATAGATGGTTTATTTCCTCCTTTCCAATTGCTTCATATTTTTATTTTGCCTTTTAATGAAATTGGAACTCCAGGATAATGCTGAATTGAGAACAATGAGCAGCTGTCCTTCTTTTATGCTAATAGGAATATTTTAATAATGGTTCAAAAATACAGTATTTATAACTTTTTGTAGATGTTATTTATAAAATGATTAAGAAGGATTGCTTCTATCTGCAGTTTGAGATCTCTCTCGGTGTACTAGCACTGAACAATTCACAAAGGAAAAGAAATTTAATTCCCATTCATAGTATTACCAGATTTAGAAAACACATATGCAAGACCAATAAAAAGAAATCTAAAAACACTGTTAACAAAAATTAAGATCTAAATAAAAGGAGACTTATCATGTTTATGGATTGGGACACTCAGTATTTCTTCCTAAACTGAAAATTAAGGAAATGTCCTGGTGGTCCACTGGCTAGAACTCTTTGTGTTTTCACTGCCATTGCCTCGGTTGAGGGACTCTAGATCCTGTAAGCCACATAGCATGGCCAAAAATCAAAAATAAAAACAAACCAATGCAATCCCAGTCAAACTCCTAGTAGGATTTTTGTACTGTATAAACTAGAAGGTGGATTCTAAACTTCATATGAAAAGCAAAGATCCAAGAATGACTATGAAGACTTTGAAGAAAAAAAAAAAGGAAGTCAAGGGAGTACACAACTTTGATTTCAAGACATATTATGAAAACAAATTAGTCAATACATGAAAATACTGGCATAACTAAAGTAGGTAAATGCAACAGAACAGAAATTCCCAAAATAAACATACATACATGATTCACCTTCAATAAAGTACTAAAGCAATTCAGGGGAAAGGTGTAATCTTTAAATCACTATCATGGCAGGAATTGGGTGTCCATATTTTAAAAAATAATCTCCACAATTAACTGAAAATAATTCCCTTACGTCAGTAAAAACCCCAAACCATAAAAGTTACAGGAGGAAGCAAGGGAAAAAGTAAAGAGAATAACAAATTAGACTACAGTAAAATTAAAAACTTTTTCTCTGGATAAGTGATTGAAAAGAGAAAACCAATTCTGGAAGACTGTATTGCTAGGTATTTCCATTAGAGTACCTTAATCAGTAAGCAATGACAAAATGTCAAAACTCACTAATTAGAACAAGTTATATGAACAGAAATGTCAAGAATGATATGTGGTTGGAAATCAACACATGGAAGACCACTTGGCATCACATCATTAGAGAAATGCAAATTAAAATCACTTGGTCCCAGTATGCAACTATGGTGTCACTAAATCGGGAAAGCCTGAACATACCAAGTAAGAATGTAAAGGACAGGATCTTGGCTTATGGTGCTTCTGATGAGACTATAAAAGGACACCACCACTTTCAGAAGAGTTGGACTGACCTACATGAGTGTAACATTCACTTACTCTATGATGAGGAGTTGTGCTACTAGATATTAACTCAAGTGAAGGAAAGCATGAGTCCAGAAGGCATTTCTCCAGTGTGACCATTGGTGGCGCAGTGGTAAAGAGTCTGCCTGCCAATACAAGAGGCATGGGTTCAGTCCTTTGGGCTGGAAGATCCCATGGAGTAGGAAATGGCAACCCAATCCAATAGTCTTGCCTGGAGAGTCCCATGGACAGAGGAGCCTGGCAGGCTATAGTTCACAGGGTTGCAAAGAGTTGGACATGATAGAGCGACTGAGTGCACGCGCGCACACACACACACACACACACACACACGATCATGACCTTGAAGCTGTGTACAAAGAACTACACGCATAAGGCCTTTCTCCACTGTGGGTTCTCTGGTGGACAATTAGACTTGTTTTGTAACTGTAAGGCTTCCCACACTCATTGCACTGAAAGGGCTTCACTCCAGTGTGGATCCTCTGGTGGACAATTAGACTTGTTTTGTTACTGTAGGGCTTCCCACATTCACTGCACTGGAAAGGCTTTGCTCTAGTGTGGACGTTTTGGTGGCTAATTAGTGTGTTCTTCAGCTTGAAGGCTTTCCCACATTCATTGCACACATAGGGTCTTTCTCCAGTGTGGATTCTCTGGTGCTCATCGAGTGTGATTTTCCTCTTGAACCCTTTCCCACATTCACTGCACTCATAACGCCTCTGTGAAGTGTGAACATTCTGGTGTTTGTTGAGGGCAAAGCTGCTCATAAACAAATTCCCACATTTCTTACAGGCATAAACTTTTTCTCCACTGTGGATTCTCTGGTGGACAATAAGACTCTTTTTGTTGACATAAGCTTTCCCACACTCACCACACATATAAGGCCTTTCTCCAGTGTGAGTTCTCTGGTGGATAATAAGACTTGTTTTATAACTAAAGGACTTCCCACATTCAGTGCACTTAAAAGGCTTTTCTCCAGTGTGTATTCTCTGGTGCACAAGGAGTTTATTTCTGTACAGGAAGAGCTTCCCACATTCACTGCACTTATGAGGTTTCTCTCCAGTGTGGACTTTTTGGTGCTGGACAAGTGAATCCTTGCGGGCATAAGCTTTCCCACATTCCTGACACTCATAGGGTCTTTCTCCAGTGTGGACTCTTTGGTGCTGAACAAGCTTACATTTGTAGATGAAGACTTTCCCACATTTACTGCAATCGAAAGGCTTTTCTCCTGTGTGAACTCTCCGATGATGAGAGAGACCCCCCCGGAGTCTAAAGAATTTCCCGCAATCATTGCACTTATATGGCTTTTCTCCGGTGTGAACTCTCAGGTGCTCTGTGAATTTGTACTTCTTACTGAAGGCTTTGCCACATTCGCTGCATTTGTAATGCCCTTGCCCAGGGTGAGAGGCTCCCCTGCTCTGCCTGCTTCTGCGTGGATGCTCTCCATCGTGGGAGGGCTGGTGCTGGAGAAAGCCAAGGCTACCGAGGAAATCCTCCTCAACCTCTCCACATGTGAACACAGTGTCAGGTACAAAGATCTTGCAGCTTGTCACGAGCAAGGCCCCATTCTCGTCCTTCCTGAGACGTTTCTCTCCACTTAGCTGTGTCTGGCACTGCTGCAAGTGAGAAGTGGGCATTTTCCCAGAAGCCCCAGAAGAGGGCAGGGTTTTCTCCACCAGAGCACACACGTCAGTGGAAGTGACAGCCTTCAGGATAGATGAGTCCACCCGTGGATTCCTGTCTCGTGTCACTTGTTCTGCAGAAACACATTGTTCAGAACCGGCCTCTTCGGTTTCTCCTCCACGCCAACACCCTGAAACCATAAAAAATGCTGGTAAGTATGGAGACTCTGGTGGGGAAGGATACATGTAGGAATGAGCCCATGGGTTTGTGTTCAAAACAAGGGAGGAAGGGTCAAGCAGTAGAAGGGGATACTATGCATTTCTTAGCCCCTGGTGGTCACAAAAATAGAAATGTTTCAAACCAAGGAGAACACGGGATATGGAGCTGTGCCAGGAGGAGACCCTGGAACAACTCAGTCCTTGGCCAGTGGCAGTCAGCAGGGTTTTCTGGTGGAGACAAGTGTCAGCTCTGTAGAACTGACATGTGTCCTAATCCAGGAAAATGCAATTATATCTGTTTGCCTGGTGTTCAAATACCATACAAGAAAACATGCAACTTTAAAACCACATTAAACATCTACGATATACTGAACACATAATATGGGAGAACATTTCAAAGAGAGAGGGAAAGGGCAGATGTGGAGGACACTAAGGCAGAAGACAGAGCAGTGAGAAGTCACAGTGAAAGGATAAGTGGGCCAAGTGTCCAAACAGGGAAGAAAAGAAAGAAAGGAGAGTGACCAGGATGAATCTGGGCACTAAAACACCAGCGAGCAAAGGACATTTCCCTGTAGGATTAGAAATGACCTATAATGTGCAGTCCTACAGCCCCTGCTCACCGGGCCCAGTATCCAGTAACCCTCTTCCAATGACTAGAGAAGTGTCTACCTCATCAGGGACCCAGGGCCACCTCCATCCCCAGGTCAGGTTGGGTGACTGTGAAACTTACTAGATCAAAGGCCTGAAGAGAAAATGGGGCCATTATGAGAAAGACACTGGCCCAGGGTCAATCAACCAATGACAGACTTCAGAAAAAAAAAAAAAAAAAATATATATATATATATATATATATTCTTCCGAAAATAACCTAGTGTTGACCATAAATGCTGACCACGTCTCTAATTCCTGAGACAAGCAGTGCATACAGAAAGGGTTAAAACCTGTGACATCGATTTTCCACCCAGCACAAGAGTCAATACACAAGCGATGGCAACGCAAACTGGAAGTGGACAGTTAACAAGGCTCCGAGACCAAACTCTTCTGTGAAAGGCTTCAGGGCATGTGCTACAGGACTAGACATGCACAGGTTGGGGCACAAAGCTCAAATGCCAGGAAGCCAGGGAAGGAAGCAGTGTCCATGGCCCAGGCTGGGAAGGCTGGAGTGAGCCAAGCAGAGAGAAGGGCCGAGCCCAGCACGAGCGGTGTGTGCAGACGCAGTTCTTACCCAGGGAGGCTATCAGGGACAGGTTCTCCAGCATGACATCATAGTACAGGAGTCTCTGAGCCTCACCGAGGAGCCCCCACTCCTCCTGGGAGAAGGACACCGCCACGTCCTCAAAGGTCACATGGCCCTGTCAGGAGGGGGACACGAGTTCACAGCGGCCTCTGTAACCAAAAACACTCCCCCCAACCCCCCCAGGCTTCATGGCACCAACACTGTGACCTCAGGGTCTGGAATCTGACATGGTCCACCTGCTGTCCACCTGCTCAGGAGTGTCTTCACACCTGGACCCTGCCCCCACCTGATCTCCAGATGTGTGTCTAGTTGTACACCTGACACCTCCCGTGAGGCACCCCTGCCACATCTCAGACTCAGCATGAGGATACCTAATTCTGGACAGTCCTGCTCATCACTCCTACTTTTTGTTGGCTGCACCAGCTCTTATTTGTGGCATGTGGGATCTAGTTCCCTGACCAGGGATCGAACCCTGGGCCCCCTACATTGGGAGCACAGAGTCTTGGCCCCTGGACCACCAAGGAAGTCCCGTCACTCCCACTTCTCACTTCTCGTCTCAGATACAGTGTCCCTACTCTCACCTGAAGGCAGACGTCGTGGTGTCACGTCGTGGTGTCACGTCAGACGACTGTCTCTCACCCTGCACAGCAGAAAATCATCCAGCTCCTCAGGCTGCCACCCCAGGAAAGGCTCTGCTCTGTCTTCCTCCACCCACGTCCTGGGTCCTGCAGTTTGCTGGACACGCCCCACTTGGTCTCACCTCCAGGCACACGGACAGGCTGGCTCCTGTCCCAGGAACATCTCACCACCTCACCTTCTCCAGTGGATACAGGAGACCACCTCAGTACCACTTCACGGGTCCTGTGCCTGAGGTGACCCCAGGGCCAGAACTAAAGCCCAACAACCCCAGGATGACTGCCTCCTGTATCTGTGTGTCAATACCAGGGGTGGGATGACGTCAGGAGATGTACTGAGGCTTCTTCCACTTACCTGTCCAGGGACCATAAAAGTTGCTGCTACCATGGGAACCTGTGAAAAGAGGGAGGGGAGGATCTGAGATCAGGGTCATCTTGGTGAGGATGCAAAGGCGGAACTGTGTCCTCCTTTCCCTTTCCTGCAGATGAGTCACCTCAGGCTGACCTCTGACCTCACAGCTATAACCTGACAACTCAGATAGCCTTTAATAAAGACTCAACCTCCTTGAATTTCAGTGTCTTCAGGTGTAAAAGGGCAACACTTAAGAGGTCTATCTCCTAATGTTGTGTAAACATCAAATGCATTATTAACCTCTCCCAGACTAAGATTCACTATGACATAACACAGGATTAAGGTCCGGCTAGTCAAGGCTATGGTTTTTCCTGTGGTCATGTATGGATGTGAGAGTTGGACTGTGAAGAAGGCTGAGCGCTCAAGAATTGATGCTTTTGAACTGTGGTGTTGGAGAAGACTCTTGAGAGTCCCTTGGACTGCAAGGAGATCCAACCAGTCCACTCTGAAGGAGATCAGCCCTGGGATTTCTTTGGAAGGAATGATGCTAAAGCTGAAGCTCCAGTACTTCGGACACCTCATGCGAAGAGTTGACTCATTGGAAAAGACTCTGATGCTGGGAGGGATTGGGGGCAGGAGGAGAAGGGGACGACAGAGGATGAGATGGCTGGATGGCATCACGGACTCGATGGACGTAAGTCTGAGTGAACTCCGGGAGTTGGTGATGGACAGGGAGGCCTGGCGTGCTGCAATTCATGGGGTCACAAAGAGTTGGACACAACTCAGCGACTGAACTGAACTGAAGATTTCTATAAATTTTTTTTTTTTTTAATCAGGATTTCCTTACATATCTTTCAAGGCTTTCTGAGACAAAGTATCTCTTTTCCACCACCAATTATTTGATTTCATGACAGAATTCACTCATTATTATACTCCCTAAAATACATGACCATAGGTTTAAGAGCTCAGTCCCATAAACTGCCCTCTTCTGAGAAGCCAGTTCCAATCCCTGGCCCCGAGGCTACCAGTACTTCAGTCAAACTGGCTACAAATCCAGGAATTCCCCTGAACCTGTCAGTATTGCTAATTTGATCAAATAACCTATGAAAGTTAGGAAAACACTTTTCTCACTTCTGGCTTACCATAATGGATACAACTTAGAACAGCCCAATGGCAGGGATGTCTAGGTCTAGGTAGTGGGGGTGGAGGGCAGAAGGGGGTTTCAGGCCCTGTCAGTACATGCCACCCTCCCAGGACTTCCATCATTTCAAGGTGTTCGGCAATCTTGAGGCTCCCTGAATTTCATTCCTCAGCAATTTTTATACATAATCTCCAGTTCCCCTCTGATTCTTGGGAACTTCCACGTGGGGCTGAGAATTTAGCCTTCTATTCCCCTTATTTCCTGGTGACCAGTCCAATTCTAAGTCACCTCAATTATAAATAAACTCCTGTGCGAAACAGGGGCAAGTTTTAACAAAGAACAGTCCTAAAGCTAGGAAATTCCAAGGAGCCCAAGATAAAACCTAAACATATGTATATTATTATAGCACAGATATTCATTCTCATTTTAAACAGTGAGTACTTGCTTATACAAGATTAACTTGTTAAATCCATATATTTTTAACCTTATAGTTTCCCGGAAAAGCTGAGGCACCTATGCCCTTGACTGAACCTAAGATTGACTGACTGGTCAGCATCGCCCAATTTTTGTGGCTCCAAAAGGAATAGACAGTCATCTGGCTGAGTATTCATCACAGTCAATGTACACAACCTCACCCCTCCTTCTCCACCTCCTTCCCAGCCAAAGCTCTTTACTCCTTATACCCACCCTTGCTTTCTTAGAAAGCCCTAGAGCCTCAGGACCCTCCCATTTTCAGGCAGCAGTCCTACCCACTCTGCCCTCGAGCTTCTTTCATCTCAGGTCCTCTTTCACAGAAAAGTAAAAAGATTTTCCCACCTAAATTTGAGATCCCGACTTAGGTGTCACCACAAGCACATCCTTGAGCCAGTGACCTCCTCCCTCAATTCCAGACTATAGATTCTACCAGCCCCTACATTACCTCAATTTTGGAATCTCAGAAATAGCATGTCTCAAATTCAACTTTTCTTCTCTCCCTAAAACTGACTTCTCACATCAGTGTGGTCTCTGGTCGTAAAGAAAACCTTTACTGTCCTTTACTCTGTCTTTAGCTCAGAGCCACATTTACTTCACCAGCCAATCGTGCCAATTACCTGTAAGGCTTATTAGGAATATTACCTGTTACATTCCTTTGGAAAAAAAAAATTAATAAACAGAAACCTTAATTAGAGTTGGCACACCAGAAGAGGGAGCCCTCACTGACCTGAGACAAGAATGGTATTCCAGAGGAAGAAGAGTCTCCTCTTTCCTGGAAAGGACTCAGCCAATGAAAAGCCATGGGCTCTTTGGTGCCTACAGCCCTTTTAACTTCTTTTGTAATCTCTATAAAAGTGTTAGCTCCCCCATAGTCACACACCCCAATTGCAATTCCCCGAATGGTCCTGAAAATAAAAAAAAAATTTTTAAGCCTATTTTTGTGTGCGAAATACAGGGCAGGCTATTTGTTTCAGGTCAGCAACTTCCATACCCACCACTCTCGTCCATAAAACATCTTACTCTTCAGATTCTAACTCAGAAGCCTCCCCCAGGTCTCCCCGCCTCCACTCTCATCTTCTCCTCCCCAGTCTGTACTCCTCGGGGCTGGCTTTGAAATATTTAAAACTCAAACGTCTTCCTAATTTATCCGCAACCCTCCATGCCTCCCAGAATGCTGTCGGCCCAGCTGACCCAGACGATTGACTCCTCTTTATATGCCCTGTCCCTGCGGAGAGGACTCCAACCCCAAGTTTCCCAAATGCTCCGGCTCGTGTGCGCCTCCAAGGATCGGGCCCACGGCCTTTAACACCACACCTCAGCACACAGCATGTCAGAAATGGGACCGCCACACACGCACGCCTAAAGTTCTGCAGACGGGCCTAAGCCGCGGCGCTGTGAGCAGGAGACCCTCATGGGGGCTCGAGGATCCGGAGACGAACTGTCACCTGGGCCGGGTCCTGCAGCGCGTCGGTTGCCATAGGACCCTGCGGGCGCAGTGGTGCCAGCAGACGCGCGAGATAATGGCGAAGACTTGGGCCGAAAATCCTGGAAGTGTCCTGAAATCCGCTCACTCCTGTGCACTGTGGACGGCGCCCCTTGGGTTCTTCCCAGTTTCTCTAAGGCCGGCTGCACCAGTTATTTAGAGTCTCAGGTTTTGCTGTCGGCAGCAAAAGCCGTCAAACGACCGCCATCAGAAAGACGCCGGAAGTCCCACCCCCTACTATTTCGCAATCCCGGAAGAGCCCGAGTTTGGGGGCTTCATTGGTGCGGAGAACAAGGCTGACCGGCGCGTGGTCTTCTGGGTAGTGTAGTTCCCTCGCTTCCGGTTTGAGTTACAGAACCCTCCGGCTCTCGCCTTACCATGTTCTGACGAAAGTACAAGTTAAAAAGTAGACCCAAGAAAGCCTTTAGGTATAGTCTTTACAAAATTCTGATTTAACTACCATATTTCTTAGCTAGAAGTTAATACAGGTTTAGCAAACAAGCGTTTCCCTTGTGAAAAGACTGAGAGTAGCCGCAGTCCTCAGTTTTTATTGCTTTTTATGAAAATCTTGAGAAATTTGCAAGTAAAATCAAGTCAGTATGATTTGAAGGGAAAAAATTTAAAGGGAATTATATGCAACAAAATATCTCGGTGTATTTCATTACTGGCTAACAGAAAAACCATATGATCAGATAATAAAGTCTGTAACGGGTGCTGTGGACCTAACTACACGTTTACACAGGATCAGAGAGTTACAATTGCGAACACATATTCAAATAGCCGCACTAAAGGTGTCCTGATAGGGAATAAACGTCAGGGAGCTTTTAAGGCAAAGAGAGGTTTGTGTCACAAAGCATTTTAATTGCAGCTGGACTCAGAAGCTAGAGTATGGTAGCCAAACAGTGTAGAACAGGGTTGAGTGCCAAGGCCATCACTAGAGGAAGATGTAAGCCCTTTGTTGTGGCAAGTTTTAGGCATTCTTTCTGAGTCCTTGGAATATTTACCCTTTGGACCAGGTCAAAGTTCATAGTTTTACCTGGTGGGGAGGGGCAAGAGGTGCACTAATTAACATGTTCAGTTCAGTTCAGTCACTCAGTCCTGTCCGACTCTTTGCAACACCATGGACTGCAGCACACTAGGCTTCCCTGTCCATCACTAACTTCCAGAGCTTGCTCAAACCCATGTCCATCGAGCCAGTGATGCCATCCAACCATCTCATCCTTTGTCGACCCCTTCTCCTATCATCTTCAATCTTTCCCAGTATCAGGGTCTTTTCAAATGAATCAGCTCTTCGTATCAGGTCGCCAAAGTATTGGAGTTTCAATTTCAACATCAGTCCTTCCAATGAATATTCAGGACTGATTTCCCTTAGAATGGACTGGTTGGATATCCTTGCAGTCCAAGGGACTCTAGAGAGTGTTCTTCAATACCACAGCTCAAAAGCATCAATTCTTCAAAGAAAGTTCTCAGCTTTCTTTATAGTCCAACTCTCTCATTCATACATGACTACTGGAAAAACCATAGCTTTGACTAGACGGACCGTTATTGGCAAAGTAATGTCTTTGCTTTTTAATATGCTGTCTAGGTCGGTCATAACTTTTCTTCCAAGGAGGAAACATCTTCTAATTCCATGCTGCAGTCACCATCTGCCGTGATTTTGGAGCCCCCCCAAAATAAAGTCTGTCACTGTTTCCCCATCTATTTGCCATGGAGTGATGGGACCAGATGCCATGATCTTAGTTTTCTGAACATTGAGTTTTAAGCCAAATTTTTCACTCTCCTCTTTCACTTTCAAGAGTCTCTTTAGTTCTTCACTTTTCTCCATAAGGGTGCTGTCATCTGCATATCTGAGGTTATTGATATTTCTCGCAGTAATCTTGATTTCAGTCTGTGCTTCATCCAGTCCAGCATTTCTCATGGTGTACTCTGCATATAAGTTAAATAAGGAGGGTAACAACATACAGCTTTGACATACTCCTTTCCGATTTTGGAACCATTCTGTTGTTCCATGTCCTGTTCTAACTCTTCTTAACCTGCATATAGGTTTTGCAGAAGGCATGTCAGGTGGTCTGGTATTCCCGTCTCTTTAAGAATTTTTCACAGTGTGTTGTGATCTACACAGTCAAAGACTTTGGCATAGTCAAGAAACCAGAGGTCAAGAATAAACCAGTGGCCACAGGACTGGAAAAGGAAAATTTTCATTCCAATCCCAAAGAAAAGCAATGCCAATGAATGCTCAAACTACCGCACAGTTGTACTCATCTCACATGCTAGCAAAGTAATGCTCAAAGTTCTCCAAGCCAGGCTTCAACAGTACATGAACCCTGAACTTGCAGATGTTCAAGCTGGATTTAGAAAAGGCAGAGGAACCAGAGATCAAATTGCCAACATCCGCTGGATCGTTGAAAAAGCAAGAGAGTTCCAGAAAACCATCTACTTCTGCTTTATTGACTATGCCAAAGCCTTTGATCATGTGGATCAAAACAAACTATGAAATTAGCATTTTAGTTAATTAGTTAACTAACCAGCTCCATGTTAGTGTTAGTCACTCAGTCATGTCTGACTCTTTGCAACCCCATGGACTGTAGCCTGCCAGGCTCCTCTGTCTGTGGGATTCTCCAGGCAAGAATACTGGAGTGGGATGCCATGCCCTACTCCAGGGAGCCCAATGTTAATCTCCCCCCGCCCTTTTTTTTTTTTTTTTTTTTTTTTTTGCCTAATTGCCCTGTATGCAGGATCCCAGCTCCAACCAAAGATCAAACCCTTGCCCTCTGTACTGGGAGCACAGAGTCTTAACCACTGGAAAACCAAGGAAATCCTAGATAAACGATATTCTTGATTGCTGTATTTGGTTGCATTGGTTCACATATTATACTTTAAATTCACTTACAAATGATTGTCAAGTCAGAGACCTCTATCAACTAAATTTCATTAGGTTGAGAGGCCACAGAGCCCTACCAATAGAAGGCAGCATAGAATTCATCCCTCAGGAAGCCTCAGTGATTCAAGACTGGGACTCTCTCCACCTTTCCCAGTGCAATAGATTTCAGTATCAGTTCAGTCACTCAGTCATGTCTGACTCTTTGTGACCCCATGAACCACAGCACACCAGGCCTCCCTGTCCATCACCAACTCCCGGAGTCCACCCAAACGCATGTCCATTGCGTCGGTGATGCCATCCAACCATCTCATTCTCTGTCGTTCCCTTCTCCTCCTGCCCTCAATCTTTCCCAGCATCAGGGTCTTTTCAAATGAATCAGCTCTTCACATTAGGTAGTCAAAGTACTGGAGTTTCAGCTTCAACATCAGTTCTTCAAATGAACACCCAGGACTGATGTCCTTTAGGGTGGACTGGTTGGATCTCCTTGCAGTCCCAGGGACCCTCAAGAGTCTTCTCCAACACCACAGTTCAAACGCATCAATTCTTCGGTGCTCAGCCTTCTTCACAGTCCAACTCTCACATCCATACATGACCACAGGAAAAACCATAGCCTTGACTAGATGGACCTTAGTCGGCAAAGTAATGTCTCTGCTTTTGAATATACTATCTAGGTTGGTCATAACTTTTCTTCCAAGGAGTAGGCGTCTTGAGGTTATTGATATTTCTCCCAGCAATCTTGATTCCAGCTTGTGCTTCATCCAGCCCAGTGTTTCTCATGATGTACTCTGCATATAAATTAAATAAGTAAGGTGACAATATACAGTCTTGATATACTCCTTTTCCTATTTGGAACCAGTCTGTTTTTCCATGTCTATTTCTAACTGTTGCTTTCAATCTCATGTAAAACCTCAAGATCAACTGGCTGCCTCTGGCTCTCAAGCCATTAATGACCTTAAAGAACATGACTGGGTTGTGACGGAAGACTCTAAACTCCTAGTCTTATTTGGTAAGAACCTCTATGCCATGTGGACAACCCAAAGCTCTCTCCTTGGCTGCACATTTTTCCTCATTCCTCGCTGATGTCAACTACAAATTGGCACTTGCCAAGAGCATTTGCCAGAGACGGAGGAACAACAGCTTCAAATGCATTTACCATCTGCCTTCCCTGGTGATTCAGATGGTAAAGAATCTGCCTGCAATGAGGGAGAAAGTGAAAGTGAAAAAGTGAATGTGAAGTTGCTCAGTAGTGTCCGACTCTTTGCAACCCGTGGACTGTAGCCCACCAAGCTCCTCCGTTCATGGGATTCTCCAGGAAAGAATACTGGAGTGGGTTGCCATTTCCTTCTCCAGGGGATCTTCCTGACCCAGGGATCGAACCCAGGTCTCCCACATTGCAGGCAGACGCTTTAACCTCTGCACCACCAGGGAGACCTAGGTTTAATCCCTGGGTGGGGAAGATCCCCTGGAGAAGGAAATGGCAACCCATTCCAGTACTTTTGCCTGGAGAATCCCATGGACAGAGGAGCCTGATGGGCTACAGTCACAGTTCAGTTCAGTCACTCAGTCCTGTCCAATTCTTTGCGACCCCATGGACTGCAGCACGCCAGTCTTCCCTGTCCAGCATCGACTCCCACAGCTTGCTCAAACTCATGTCCATCAAGTCGGTGATGCCATCCAACTGTAACAGGAGGGAAAGGGGCAGGCAGGGCACAAATTTTTAAAGAATGACATAGCCCAAGGACACAACATAAATGTGTCTGATCTGACTCTTTGTGACCCCATGGACTGTAGCCTAACAGGCTCCTCCGTCCATGGGATTTTCCAGGCAAGAGTGCTGGAGTGGATTGCCATTTCCTTCTCCAGGGGATCTTCCCGACCCAGGGATCGAACCTGGGTCTCCCTCATTGCAGGCAGACGCTTTACCGTCTGAGCCACCAGGGAGCTCATAACATAAACCGGCTATGTCAGATGCAGGATACAGCATGCTTGGGGCTGGTGCACGGGGATGACCCAGAGAGATGTTATGGGGAGGGAGGTGGGAGGGGGTTTCATGTTTGGGAACGCATGTACACCCGTGGTGGATTCATGTCAATGTATGGCAAAACCAATACAGTATTGTAAAGTAAAATAAAGTAAAAATAAAAATTAAAAAAAAAGAATCAAATGGGACCGAGATTTCAGACAAGACTAGACCTTGATCCTCAGTTAGTAAGTGAAATGACACACCCAGAGGTGCCATGAGAGGTCCAAGGCGCCGTCAAAAGACCAAGGAGTGAGTGGTGGCCCAAATCCTGGAAATCTCCACCCCTTCCCAAAAACAGTTGGAATAATCCCCCTACTCATTAACATGTAAAATTATCAAGCCTATAAAAACTAACCACGCCACATTTCAGGGCCACACTAGCCCTCAGTGATGGCCCATACTCTGTCTGTGGAGTGTGCTTCTCTCTGAATCTAAATAAATCCACTTCTTACCTATCACTTGGTCATCACTGAATTCTTTCTGTCATGAGACATCAAGGACCTGAGCTTCATTAGGTCCTGAAACCAGCTACTGTGGGTTTTGGCTGGGTTTGAGTCCCAGCCACAAGGGTTTGAATCTCAAGCAAGGTTTTGGCTGGGTTTGAGTCCCAGCCACGTGGGTTCAAGTCCCAATCTGAGGTAAACAGACTCATAATCATCTCAACCTCTTTTGCCCCTTCTCCTGCCTTCAGTCTTTCCCAGTACCAGGGTCTTTTCCAGTGAGTCAGTTCTCATCAGTGGCCAAAGTATTGGTGTTTCAGCTTCAGCATCAGTCCTTCCAATGAATATTCAGAACTGATTTCCTTTATGAGGTACTGATTGGATCTCCTTGCTGTCCAAGGGACTCTCAAGAGTCTTCTCCAGCACCACAGTTCAAAAGCATCAATTCTCCAGCGCTTAGCCTTTTTTATGGTCCGACTCTCACATCCATACATGACTACTGGAAAAACCATAGCTTTGGCTATACCAGAGCTTTGTTGGTAAAGTAATGTCTCTGCTTTATAATGTGCTGTCTAGTTTGAGCATAGCTTTTTTTTCCAAGGAGCAAGTGTCTTTTAATTTCATGGCTGTAGTCACTATCTGCAGTGATTTTGGAGACCAAGAAAATAAAGGCTCTCACCGTTTCCATTGTTTCCCCATCTATTTGCCATGAAGTGACGGGACTGGATGCGTTTTGAATGTTGAGTTTTCAGCCAGCTTTTTCACCCTGCGCTTAGTGAAAGCACAGGTGGAGCACAGGTTCTGGGCACTCCCTTCAGTAGCTGCACAGGCTCAGTAGCTGCGGGGCCTGGCGCAGTTGCCTTGCCCACGTGGAATTTTCTCAGACCAGGGATCGCACCCATGTTCCCTGCATTGGCAAGTGGATTCTTAAATACTGGATCACCAGGGAATTGGGGATAAGTTGCCCCATTTCACACATGCTCAGACTGTGATCATGGCAGCCAATGTCCTAGGAGGAAGTAACAGTTAGTACATTGCTCTTTTTCGATGTCTCTTTCTTTTTGTTGTTTTTTTTAATTGTATCTGCCCCGATCCGTTTGAAGCTAGTTTAGGTCGTCTGCCCACGCCCTTGGTGGCACTTCCGGCAGGGCTCGTGCATAGCGCCCTGCTTTTGCTCCAGACACCTCAGAAGCCATTCCTGGGTGTTGGGTTTTTTGGCATCTGACTGTTTATAACTTGTCCTAACTTCACATGCACAGTTATTTTCAGTCCCCTGTAGTTTCTTTGTGGGCTTCCCTGAGGGCTCAGTGGGTAAGGAATCTGCCTGCAACTCAGGAGACAACAGAAGACTCAGGTTGGAACCCTGGGTGGGGAGGATCTTCTGGAGAAATAAATGGCAACCCACTCCAGTATTCTATCTAGAGAATTCCATGGACAGAGGAGCCTGATGGGCTGCAGTCCATGGGGTCACAAGAGTCAGACATGGCTGAAGCAGCTGAGCTCTCACAGACATGCTATCCTGGGAGCCTGCTTAACTTAGTAGGAGGAAAGCCCAGAGACAAAGAGGGCCTCTAGACAACCAGCATTATTGTTGTACCCAGAGGGGCTACAGGCAAATGTCATGAGGGGACTTCATTGGTGCACTGGAATGTCACTAGGTCACAAGGGAGGACAAGAAGGGAAGCTAGTTCCGGAAGCCACAGCCTCATCACTCTGCCTTGGAATGTGGAATGAAGCAGGGCAAAGACTAATAGAGTTTAGCCAAGAAAATGCACTGGTCATAGCAAACACCCTCTTCCAACAACACAAGACAAGACTCTACACATGGACATCACCAGATGGTCAACACCGAAATCAGATTGATTATATTCTTTGCAGCCAAAGATGGAGAAGCTCTATACAGTCAACAAAAACAAGACCCAGGAGCTGACTGTGGCTCAGATCATGAACTCCTTATTGCCAAATTCAGACTTACATTGAAGAAAGTAGGGGAAACCGCTAGACCATTCGGGTATGACCTAAATCAAATCCCTTATGATTATACAGTGGAAGTGAGAAATAGATTTAAGGGCCTGGATCTGATAGCTAAGAGTGCCTGATGAACTATGGAATGAGGTTCGTGACATTGTACAGGAGACAGGGGTCAAGACCATCCCCATGGAAAAGAAATGCAAAAAAGCAAAATGGCTGCCTGGGGAGGCCTTACAAATAGCTGTGAAAAGAAGAGAGGCGAAAAGCAAAGGAGAAAAGGAAAGATACAAGCATCTGAATGCAGAGTTCCAAAGAATAGCAAGAAGAGATAAGAAAGCCTTCTTCAGCAATCAATGCAAAGAAATCGAGGAAAACAACAGAATGGGAAAGACTAGAGATCTCTTCAAGAACATTAGAGATACCAAGGGAACATTTCATGCAAAGATGGGTTCGAAAAAGGACAGAAATAGTCTGGACCTAACAGAAGCAGAAGATATTAAGACGAAGTGGCAAGAATACACGGAAGAACTGTACAAAAAAGATCTTCACGACCCAGATAATCATGATGATGTGATCACTCATCTAGAGCCAGACATCTTGGAAAGTGAAGTCAAGTGGGCCTTAGAAAGCATCACTACGAACAAAGCTAGTGGAGGTGATGGAATTCCAGTGGAGCTGTTTCAAATCCTGAAAGATGATGTTGTCAAAGTGCAGCACTCAATATGCCAGCAAGTTTGGAAAACTCAGCAGTGGCCACAGGACTGGAAAAGGTCAGTTTTCATTCCAATCCCAAAGAAAGGCAATGCCAAAGAATGCTCAAACTACTGCACAATTACACTCATCTCACATGCTAGTAAAGTAATGCTCAAAATTCTCCAAGCCAGGCTTCAGCAATACGTGAACCGTGAACTCCCTGATGTTGAAGCTGGTTTTAGAAAAGACAGAGGAACCAGAGATCAAATTTCCAACATCCGCTGGATCATGGAAAAAGCAAAAGATTTCCAGAAAAACATCTATTTCTGCTTTATTGACTATGCCAAAGCCTTTGACTGTGGGGATCACAATAAACTGTGGAACATTCTGAAACAGATGGGAATACCAGACCACCTGACCTGCCTCTTGAGAAATCTGTATGCAGGTCAGGAAGCAACAGTTAGAAGTGGACATGGAACAACAGACTGGTTCCAAACAGGAAAAGGAGTATGTCAAGGCTATATATTGTCACTCTGCTTATTTAACTTCTATGCAGAGTACATCATGAGAAACTCTGGGCTGGAAGAAACACAAGCTGGAATTAAGATTCCCGGGAGAAATATCAATAACCTCAGATACGCAGATGACACCACTCTTATGGCAGAAAGTGAAGCCTCTTGATGAAAGTCAAAGAGGAGAGCGAAAAAGTTGGCTTAAAGCTCAACATTCAGAAAACGAAGATCATGGCATCCGGTCCCATCACTTCATGGGAAATAGATGGGGAAACAGTGGAAACAGTGTCAGACTTTATCTTTTTGGGCTCCAAAATGACAGCAGATGGTGACTGTAGCCATGAAATTAAAAGACACTTTCTCCTTGGAAGAAAAGTTATGACCAACCTAGATAGTATATTCAAAAGCAGAGACATTACTTTGACTACTAAGGTCCGTCTAGTCAAGGCTATGGTTTTTCCTGCGGTCATGTATGGATGTGAGAGTTGGACTGTGAAGAAGGCTGAGTGCCGAAGAATTGATGCTTTTCAACTGTGGTGTTGGAGAAGATTCTTGAGAGTCCCTTGGACTGCAAGGAGATCCAACCAGTCCATTGTGAAGATCAACCCTGGGATTTCTTTGGAAGGAAGGATGCTAAAGCTGAAGCTCCAGTACTTTGGCCACCTCATGCGAAGAGATGACTCATTGGAAAAGGCTCTGATGCTGGGAGGGATTGAGGGCAGGAGGAGAAGGGGACGACAGAGGATGAGAAGGCTGGATGGCATCACGGACTCGATGGACGTGAGTCTGCGTGAACTCCGGGAGTTGGTAATGGACAGGGAGGCCTGGCGTGCTGCGATTCATGGGGTCACAAAGAGTCGGACAGACTGAGCGACTGAACTGAACTGAACTGAACTGAGTGGTGTCCCTGAGCTCAGTCATCACTTGAGCGGGGTGCTCACAAACTGTGGGGATGGTGAGGCAGCAGAACACAAAGTTTAAAAAGATTTACAATACAGTACGTCCACTTGCTTAGAAACATGCAATGCCTCGTCTCCTTGGTTGGAGCCTCTGTAGGCCCTTTGCCCACTTCAGTCTCCAGGCCTTTGGGCCATTGACTCCCAGAAGGAGTGGTTTCCTCTTCTCGGCAGAGAAGGCGATGGCACCCCATTCTAGTGCTCTTGCCTGGAAAGTCCCATGGACGCAAGAGCCTGGAAGCCTGCAGTCCATGGAGTCGCTCAGAGTCGGACACGACTGAGCGACTTCCCTTCCACTCTTCACTTGCATGCATTGGAGAAGGACATGGCGACCCACTCCAGGGTTCTGGCCTGGAGAATCCCGGGGACGGGGGAGCCTGGTGGGCTGCTGTCTCTGGGGTGGCACAGAGTGGGACAGGACCGAAGCGGTTCAGCAGCAGCCCCTTCTGGGACGGAGGCAGGACTACATTACCTAGAAGGCTGCGCTCCACGGCGGCTGGGAGGGGCGGGGCGCTACGGGCGCCGCAGGGGGCGTTGCGGGGCCGCGTTTTCTGGGGCGGGACTTCCTGCGTCGCCCGCGAGGCTGTCCGCTGTTGACGGCGAGGTGTTGTCTGTCTCTGGTGACCGCGATCGGCGAGGACAGCAAGGCAGGCCCACGTACGCCTCGGTGCGACCTGGCGGAGGGTGGGCTACGCCGCCTGTGCCGGCCGCTGGCCGGCGTCGTCGCGTGCTCCTGCGCTCCCCGCGGGGCGATGGCGGCGCTCTTGACCGCGGGGCAGGTGAGTGGACGCTGCGCGCCCGCTCGGACCTACCCACGTGGCCCGGGCGCACTGCGGTGCTGGCCGGCGGTGGCCTGTGTCTCGGCGCCTTGTCCTCTGCAGGACGCTGTCTCGGAGCCTCGGGAGGGCGTCGCTTGTGCTCCGTGTGGGAGCCCAGGTTAGGGGCTCCGTACGGTGGATCCTATTTCTGTCAGTCGCTGGGACGCCGTGTAAAAGGGCGAGACGTGCCTGCTAGAGTTCCTCCCCTCAAGCCCACACCAGAGGCGTGGAAGGACCCGCGGGGCGGAGCGCAGGCCGCACAGTCCCGAGACCTTTCTGCGTGTTGAGCCCGCGCCCCTCCCCGAGTCTAGGACCTTGGGTAACTTTCAGTGCTGCCCTTGACTTTTTTTTTTTTTGGCTGAGTCGTGAGGCTTGTGAGATCCTAGTTCCTCGAGCAGGGATCGAACTGGTGTCACCTGAACCGGGGATTATTAACCACTGGCCCGCCAGGATACTTCCTGTGCTTGGCTTTTATATTAAAGTTCCTCCACCTGGGTTTAGGAAACTAGAAAAGGCACATGCATGACATGTATTATCTAGTGTCCAGTATGGTCCAGGGGGCATCACTCTGGCTGTCTTTTCATGGAACTGCCTCCTGAGCCCATGTTGATGGCAGAGGCGCATCCCTGGGGGAATCTGGTCCTTGGCTTCCCTTTCCTGAATCCTCTATAAAGATAAGGGCTGGGGTGGGGAAGAGGCAGCAGTAGCCTGCAGCAGTCTGGGGATTGCTGCTCTGCTAGGACAGAAAAGGTGTCAGGACCAGCTGGGAGCCCAAAAGGCCAATTTACCTTTAAGTTTCCTGGGTGGCTCCAGAACCTGCCTGCTAGTACAGGAGATGTAAGGGATGTAGGTTCAATCCCCAGGTCGGGAAGATCCCTTGGAAGAGGGCATGGCAACCCACTCCAGTGTTGTGGCCTAGAGAATCCCATGGACAGAAGAGCCTGCCAGGCTACAGTCCATAGGGTCTCACAGAGTCGTTCTAAGCCTGACATAGGTCACATACACTTCAGAAGTGGCAGTGGGTTTTGGTTGGTGTACAGCCAGAGTGAGCCTGTTCTGATGGTAAAGTATGATGGTGTAAAGAATGTGGGGTCCTTTGGACATAAAAGCAGAAGAGGTCCTGGGTGACTGCATAGCCATTGCCCCGAGTGCCCTCTTCACAGTCCTGATCACCGTCAGGACTTGTCCTATTTGTTGATTTCCCCATCCACTCGGTTCCCTTCTTTTCTCTATTTCAGACTCATTCCCATTGGCTGTCCTGAGAGAGGCTTTTCCTGGTGCCCAATCGCAAGCAGGCAGTCACCTCCTCAGCCTTCTGGCTCGTTTTTCTTGAGTTTGGAACCTTTTGGTCCCTCTGACATTGTTGTGTTCTTTTATTTAGTTGTTCATTTAACGTCTGTTTCCAGCCCTAGAACTTGAGCGCCTGTGGTGCTCTCTGCCAAGACCCGGAATGGCCCAGGCTTATCAAAGGTGCTCAGGAGATGGTGGGATGAATGAGCCTCCCACCCAGGTGCTCTCAGCACACCTACAGTAAATACAGTCTCCTGCTCCGCGGCCCACGGGGCTGCACTGCGTCTGCCCCGTGAGCTCCTCCGTGCTCCCCCCGCTCCCGTTCCCTTGCTGCACTCGTTTCTGCCCAGCGTGCAGCTCTTGCCCTTGCGTCTCCCTTTGTCTGGGGCCCTGATCCCGGATCTCTGCAGGGCTGTCTCTCTCCCCGCCCCCGTGCCTCAGCGTCTCCTCTTAGGGTAGTCTTTTCCTGGCCATTTTCCTTCTGGCTGAGGTACCCCTGGCTCCCCGCTGCGCCTCTTCTGGTAACTCTCTGCTGTCTTTTGCTGGATGGATATTCAGTTCCCAGTTCTGTTCCTTTTTTTTTTTAAACCATGCAACATGGCTTGTGGGATCCTAGTTCCACAACCAACAATCGAACCCTGGGCTTTGTCAGTGAAAGCGTGGAGTACTAACCACTGGGCAACCAGGGCATTTCCCTCCTTTTGTAACTTAAATCTGAGGTTATGGGTGACTTTCTAGGGCTCCCTGGACCTAGAGCTCTGGTCTGGCTGAGATAGGGAGGTGATGATGGCCTTTCCCTCGAGGGCTGTAGGGGAATTACAAAAAGTCACAAAAGACACGGAGCACTTCACTGTGCCGGCCCTCCCGCATCTGTTATCTTCTCTTTAGTTCTCAGAATCACGGCACATTGGGAATGAGCATAGTATTAATGGTGACACTGATGCTTGGAGAAATGAGATCTTGTGCCTACGGTCACACTGCCAGCAAGTGTCAGACTTCAAACTCTTCATTTGAACCCCGGATCTCTGGCCCAGAGCAAGGAATCTGCAGTCACTTGAACGTCAGCGTGTGAAGCCCTCAGCCTGGGCAGGCGCTCAGACTGGGTGAGGGCAGCTCAGGTGCTGTCACTGCTGTGGCCATTGTTGGAATTACATCTTGAGCATTTTTCCCAGAGCACTTACTCTGCCCCCCGACCTCGTGGAACACCGCTGTCTGTGTCATCTCCCGTGGCCTCCTTCATGTGAGGCTTTCCTCTCAGCCACAACTGCTTTATGTCCCAAGGCTGCATCTGCTTCCCCCTTGAACCCAGCCCAGAACTTGGCCATTAGCAGGCCTCATGATTCAGGCCTAGGTCTCTGCACCTTCACCAGCAACACAGTGACAGGCTTGAGCCCACCCAAGTACACATCACCAATGTTGCCGTGTTTGACTCTCCAGGTGGTGGTGACCCTCAAGGATGTGGCCGTGACCTTTACCCGGGAGGAGTGGGGACAACTTGACCTGGACCAGAGGACCCTGTTCCGGGAGGTGATGCTGGAGACCTGCGGGCTCCTGGTCTCCCTGGGTACGTGCTCAGCTCTTAGACCTGTGGGGAGCCCAGCCTCCTCCTGGTTTCTGGCTGATCAGAAGGTCACAGGAGTCACCTTTGTTGCTCCCCACAGGCCCTGGAGTTTGCTGGGCCCTCCTCTTCCTGCCTGGTCTGTGTATGTAGCAGGGATCAGAGGGATAGAAGCAGTGTCCCTGTGAACACCAGCCCTCATCCCGGTGCCCAGTACCCTCAGGCATCAATCTGAGGTCCCTGTTCTTGACTCCTCTGCCGGGAAGCTGACTGACCCAACCTGGTGGGGTCACATGTCCCCACAGCCAGGTAGCAGGACTGCTCTCTGAAGAGAAAGTGAGGCAGGCAGGCCCTCCACAGCATTTGACATCAGTGCCACCAGGGAATTGAGAACTATTGATGCCTCGATGTGACCCTGAGCAATTTTGTTTCTTTTGGTTTGAGGTTGGGCTTAGGCATCCTTGGGTGGTTCTGAAGCACAGGGTGACTTGGAGGAATCATCAAAGACGTTCCGGAAGGAGCGTCTGCTTCCCAGGGTCCTGTCCTATGCCCTGGCACGGGCCTGGCTTCCAGTGATGATGTTCAAGGGCACAGGTGTTGCGCAGACAGACGACCCTACCTTCTACGGCAGTTGAAGCCCTGGAGTGGTGTGTGCGCCCTTAGTTCCAGGTCACGAATCAATACTTTATTTACTTGGGGAGCAGCTACATTCATGGTCTTCCTCTTCCTGTCACAGAGTCCCAGATAGGGTGGAGGGTTTCATTCTTCTCATCAAACACCTGTATCCTGTTTCTTGCTCCATCCACAGGGCATCCAGTTCCCAAACCAGAGTTGATCCACCTGCTGGAGCATGGGCAGAAGCTATGGACAGGAACCAGAGGCCTCTCCCACAGCACCAGCCCAGGTAGGAACTGGCAGCTGCTGGCCAGTTGCGCTCATGGCAGCCTTCAGAACGTGCGGGGACCGGCGCCTCTGAGGTGCCATGTGAAGCCCTTCGTGGGGTCTGGAGGTTTCTCTCGCATCGAGGTTCAGTGTGCATCAGCTGGCAAGCTCAGGACCACACCATTGTTTAGAGAGCTAGACGCCTCCTCCTCCTTGTTTCTTTCTTTTTAATTTTCTCTATTAAATTGAAGTACAGTTGATTTCCAGTGTTGTATTAGTTATGCTGTACAGCAAAGTGACTCAGTTATACACATCTGTATATTCTTTCTTTATATTCTTTTCCACTATGGTTTATCCCAGAACATCCAGTATAGTTCCCGGTGCTACAGTAGAGCTTGCTGCTTATCCATCCTATATGTAATAGTTTGCATCTGCCGATCCCAAACTCCCAGTCCTTCCCCCTCATCACTACCCCACTTGACAACAACAAGTCTGTTCTCCACGTCTGTGAATCTGTTTCTGTTTCATAGACAAGTTCTTTTGTGTCGTATAGTTAGATTTCACATATAAGTGAGACCATATGGCATTTGTTTTTCTCTGTCTGACTTATTTCACTAAAGCATAATATCTTCTAGTTCCATCTGTGTTGCTGCAAATGGCATAATTTCATCCTTTTTATGGCTGAGTAATATTCCGCTGTATATAAGCGCCACAGCTTCATCCATTCATCAGTCGATGGACATTTAAGTTGCTTCCATGTCTTGGCTATTGTGAACAGTGCTGCTGTGAACACAGGGGTGCGTGTGTCTGACAGCCTGTGGTGAACGATGTCAGATTCATGATCTCTAAAGATTTAGCTTCAGGACTAGGGACCAGGCTTGATCACTCAAAAGCTTTTGTGTAGCAGAGTTTTATTAAAATGAAAAATGGACAGAGAAAGCTTCTGACATAGAGACATGAGAAGTGGGACAGTGAGTACCCCTCTTGCTAGTCTTAGCAAGAGAGCTATATACTTTTTAATTGGTTATTACAGTGAATCAAAAGAATGTCTCACCTCATTGGTGGAGAAATCAAAAGCTTTTCAGACAAGCAAAAGTTACAATTCAGTGCCACCAAACCAGCTTTACAACAAATATTAAAGGGACTTATATAGTAAGAAATACAAGAGAAGAAAAAGATCTGCAAAAGAATGTCTCAAGGTTGTAAACATCTTACTAGACCTGCTCCCACAACTTGCATTTTAAGATGACAGGATTAGAACTGACAATAGGAAGATCTTGAGTTCAGTCGCTCAGGCGTGTCTGACTCTTTGCGACCCCATGAATCGCAGCATGCCAGGCCTCCCTGTCCATCACCAACTCCCGGAGTTCACTCAAACTCACGTCCATCGAGTCGGTGATGCCATCCAGCCATCTCATCCTCTGTCGTCCCCTTCTCCTGCCCCCAATCCCTCCCAGCATCAGAGTCTTTTCCAATGAGTCAACTCTTCACATGAGGTGTCCAAAGTACTGGAGCTTCAGCTTTAGCATCATTCCTTCCAAAGAAATCCCAGGGCTGATCTCCTTCAGAATGGACTGGTTGGATCTCCTTGCAGTCCAAGGGACTCCCAAGTCTTCTCCAACACCACAGTTCAAAAGCATCAATTCTTCGGCACTCAGCTTTATTCACAGTCCAACTCTCACATCCATACATGACCACTGGAAAAACCATAGCCTTGACTAGACGGACCTTAGTCTGCAAAGTAATGTCTCTGCTTTTGAATATACTATCTAGGTTGGTCATAACTTTCCTTCCAAGGAGTAAGCGTCTTTTAATTTCATGGCTGCAGTCACCATCTGCAGTGATTTTGGAGCCCCAAAAAATAAAGTCTGACACTGTTTCCACTGTTTCTCCATCTATTCGCCATGAAGTGATGGGACCAGATGCCATGATCTTCGTTTTCTGAATGTTGAGCTATAAGCCAACTTTTTCACTCTCCTCTTTGACTTTCATCAAGAGGCTTTTTAGTTCCTCTTCACTTTCTGCCATAACCCATAATATACATTTTAAGATAACAGGATTAGTCAGAAGGTTTTCAAGAAGAAGAAACTGTCCTCAAGCAGAATACATTGTTGTTATGCAATCCTTAGTACAGAGTTGAAGCTCAGTTGTTTAGTTGTGTTAAAGAAAAAAACGTTTTATGTGACTAAGACTAAGGAATGTGGAAAAGAAGAGTTTGTCCTTTTCTCCTCCTTGAGAACGCCACACCCGCTATCTCCTCCTCAGGGACCCCAGAGTTCTTATCAGCCTGAAATTGACTTTCTCATGTCTTTTCAAATTAGAGTTTTGTCTGGATATATGCCCAGGAGTGGGATTTCAGCTTCACTTTTTTTTTCAGCTTTAGTTTTTAATATACATATAAACTGAAGTATCCTTTACCCCACCTAAAATTTAGAATATTTCCAGGACTGTGGCAGGTTCTGGCGCCCCATCCTTGTCAGTAGCTGCTCTTATAGCGATCCCCACAGTTGACACTCTGTCATTGTGGATAGATTTTCTTTGTTTCTTTCTGAGGATGGGAGTGGGTGCCTTGAACAGCAGTTTCAGTTCTCAAGGCTGGTATCACCAAGGTTCGTTTCTTCTGAGGCCTCTTTCTTTGGCATGTAGAACAAGATGGCTTGTCCTGGATGGTGGAGTTGCTGTTATCCTAACTGCCCCCAAAGCAATGAGGATACTGACGTTAGACTGCTTCAGAGAATCTGAGCCAAAAGAGATATGTGTCCATTGAGATCTATTCTATTGATCTGGCTTTGTATGATTGTGAGAGCTAAGAGATTTTGAAATTTGCAGGGCAGGCCAGTAAGCTGGGAGAGTAGATGCTTGCAGCCTTGAGTCTGGAGGCAGAATTCCTTCCCTCCCAGGGCATCTCAGTCTTTTCTCTCTCTCTCTTTTTTAAATTTATGTATTTTTAATTGGAGGATAACTGCTTTACAATGTTGTGTTGGTTTCTGCCATACATTAACATGTATCAGCCATTGGCATACATACCTCTTCTCCCTCTTGGCCTTCCCTCCCAACCCTGTCTTTGCTCTTAAGGCTACTAATTGATTGGATTTGGCCCAACATATGAAGGGGAACCTGCTTTTCTCAAAGTCTGAGAATTTCACTGTCAGTAGTACCTAAAAAGTACCTTTACAGCAGCATGGCAAATGGTATTTGGACAAAGAGCTCGGCACAACCACCAAGCCAACTTGATGTACAAAATTAACCACCATAAACGCTCACACGGCGCCAAGAACTGTGCCAAGAGCTTTGCAAGCATTTTCTCATTTAACCCTCATGTCAGCTGGAGAAATAGTCTTCTTGTCTCTCAGGTGAGAAAATTATGACTTAGAGAAGAGAGAAGGGACTTCCCTGGCGGGCCAGTGGTGAGAGCTGCATGCTTCCACTGCAGGAGGCGAGGGTTTGATCCCTGGTCAGGGAACTAAGATCCCACAAACCACGCCTGGAACTGAGGCATTCTGACTCCAGAGCCCTTCCTGCTGACACCACATTAATGCCCCTCAGCAGTGGAAAACGTGGCCGGGCGTGGCCCTCCGCCCCTTCTCTTCTGAGATGTTCACTGTCTCCTCCCTATAACCGCCCTTGTAGTATTGCCGTCACCAGGCTTCTCGTGCTGTTCTCTTTCTCTAACTCTTTTTTTCCTTTTCGGCCACATCACAAAGGCTTGCGGGATCTCCAGAGACTGAGCCCAGTCCTCAGCAGTGAGGATATGGAGTCATAATCACTGGACTGCCAGGGAATTCTTTCTCTTCTTTTAAGGCACTATTTTCAGGGTTTTGTGTATCAACCACTTGTTTTAGTTTTTGTTAACTCAGTAAGTCATGTCTGACTCTTTGTAACCCCAGGGACCCCATAGCCTGCTGGGCTCCTCTGTCCATGGGATTCTCCAGGCAAGAATACTGGAGTGGGTTTCCATTTCCTTCTCCAGGGGATCTTCCTGACCCAGGGATCGAACCCATTTCTCTTTCTTTACCACTGAGCCAGCCGGGAAGCATCAACTACTTAGATAACACTTATTACCTCCCAGGTCATCTTCTAGGCACCTTTTTTTAAAAATTGGAGTAGAGTGGATTTACATTGTTGTGTTAGTTTCAGATGTATGGCAAAGTGATTCAATTGTACACACATGTATATATTCTTTTGCAGATTCTTTTCCTTTATTGGTTATTGCAAGATATTGAGTATAATCCCTGTGTTATACAGGAGGTCTTTGTCGTTCATCTATTTCATATATAATAGTGTGTATCAAGTAATCCGAAACTCCTATTTGTCTTTCCCTCCTCACCCTTTCCCCTTTGGTAACCATAAGTTTGTTTTCTGTCTGTGGGTCTGTTTCTGTTTTGTAAATAAGTTGAGTTTGTATCTTTGGGGGCTTTTAGGTCCCACATGTAAGTGATGATATTTATCTTTCGCTGTCTGACTCACTTCACTTAGTATGACCCTCTCTAGGTTCATCCGTGTTGCTGTAAATGCTTTTATTCTTTTTTCATGGCTGAGTAACAGTCCGTTTTCTTATAATTCTTAAGCAGTCTCTAGGGGTAAATCTACTCACTCACATTTCAACCCAGTACCCCATGCTTCTTTCTGGCAACTCCCGTGTCAGCATTAGGACCCAGCTTATGGGCTTCCCAGGTGGCACAGTGGTAAAGAATCTGCCTGCCAACATAGGAGACACAGGAGATGTAGGTTCGATCCCTGAGTCCGGAAGATCCCCTAGAGAAGGAAATGGCAACTCACTTCAGTATTCTTGCCTGGGAAATCCCATGGACAGAGGAGCTTGGCGGCTACAGTCCATGGGGGTCATAAAGAGTCAGCCATGACCAAGCACACACGCACGCGCGCACACGCACACACACACACACAACACATCTCGGGGAAGATGGGCTATTTTTTCCCAGTGTCGCAAGGTGGCATATTCCTGCACTCTTATAGAACCAAGGCATCACTCCTCGGGGCAAATGCTCTCCAGGCAGTGTTATTGGAACTGTCCTCCCTTCCTCGCTCCAGGTCCTCTTTCTCCCGCCCAGCTTGCCCTCGGCTCACCCCTTTCGTGCTGTCAGGGTACAAGGATCATGAAAAGTAACTGGAAATCTAGGTTATGTTGGTGCGAAGCTACAGCAGGTGTCAGAGGTGCTGCTCTCGTCCTCATTTGTCCACTGAAGTGTCGCTTTAGTTGCTTCCCTGTTGCATCACTAAAAACCCTCCTTCATGTATCGGCTTCTTTCCAGGTGACAGACCAAAATGTCAGACCAGAGAGTCAAGCAATTCTCAACCAGTTTTATCTGAGGAAGCCTTGCTCCAGGGAAGCCTGACTCTGGGATCTTCCTGGGACTCCAGGCTGGGGCGAGCCGGGGCTGTACAAGGGCTCTTGGAAATGTGGAGCGTTCCAGAGAAGCCAGAGGTGGACGCTGGAAAGGAGGCCCATCCGGGGAAGATGAGCCTTGAGGATGACGGTTTAGGGGCAGGTAATGGTCTGCACTCGGGAGCGTTCCAGAAGAGAGTCTCTCAGGAGGATGTTCTCCACGAACGTGACGCACAGCGACCTGGAAAAGGCTCCCCCATTCATCGCCTCTACAAGTGCAAGCAGTGCGGGAAGGCTTTCAACAGGAAATGGTACCTCGTGCGCCACCAGCGGATTCACACCGGCATGAAGCCCTACGAGTGCAACGCGTGTGGGAAAGCCTTTAGCCAGAGCTCCACGCTGATCCGCCACTACCTCATCCACACCGGGGAGAAGCCGTACAAGTGCGCTGAGTGCGGCAAGGCCTTCAAGCGCAGGTCCTACCTCCTGCAGCACCAGCCGGTGCACACCGGGGAGAAGCCCTACGAGTGCAGCCAGTGTCGCAAGGCCTTCACCCACCGCTCCACCTTCATCCGCCACCATCGGACCCACTCGGGCGAAAAACCCTTCGAATGCAAAGAGTGTGAGAAGTCGTTCAGCAACCGAGCGCACCTCATCCAGCACTACGTCATCCACACCGGGGAGAAGCCCTACGAGTGCGCGGAGTGTGCCAAGGCCTTCCGCTGCAGCTCGGAGCTGCTGCAGCACCAGCGGGTCCACACCGGCGAGAAGCCTTACACCTGCACCCAGTGCGGGAAGGCCTTCCACCGGAGCACCTACCTCCTGCAGCACTCGGTCATCCACACCGCGGAGACGCCGTTCAAGTGCTCCCAGTGCGGCAAGGCCTTCAAGCGCAGGTCACACCTCCTGCAGCACCAGCGGGTTCACACTTGAGAAGGCGGCCTTTACCCGCTGCTCGCCCTTGGTCTTTAAGGAGGAGATCCAGGCTGGAGGGGAAAAGTTCTTCCCAGCAAAGAACACTGGAGAAGGCTTTTTTGGTCCCCTCTTCAAACCCACAGGCGGTCACATGGGAGAGACGCCTGGGAATGCAGTAAATATCCGGAGCCTTCAGCTCCCCATCATGGGAGGATTCAGGCTGTAGAGAAACTCAGCCAGAAGGCTTGTCACCCGTGGGTCCACCTCTGTCAACTTCAGAGCACACACTGGGAAGAGACAGCCTGCAGATAACCTGAGCTAAAAGAGAAAGGTCTTCCTGCCACCTGAGATGGTGTAGTGAAGAGGAACCACCTAATTGTCGCCTTGAGAAAAGTTCTGTGGCAGGTCATCCACCACTTGTGACACTGGAGCCACATCAGAACCTCATGGAGCTCGGGCTTTTCCTGTGAGGAAGCACAGAGGGGACAAACTCAGGGGCGTTTGCACTTACAGCAACCTCCGGCCCTGGGGTTCCCTTGGGTTTGCACTTAAGAGGCCATCTCAGCATTATGTTGAAAAGGAAAATAACAAGGGAACTCCCATATGGTCCAGGGTTAGGATTCTGTGCTCTCACTGCTCAGGGCCTGGATTCAGTCCCTGGTCAGGGAACTAAGATCCTGCAAGCCCCACAGTGTGGCCAAAAAGAAAAATGGCAAGGAGGTGGAGGGGATGCAGAGGAAGATTATAAACATGAAAAGTGAAAGTGTTCATCACTTAGTCATGTCAGACTCTTTGTGACCTCCTGGGCCTTAGCCCGCCAGGCTTCCCTGTCCATAGAATTCTCCAGACAAGAATACTGGCGTAGATAGCCATGCCCTTCTCCAGGGGATCTTCCTGACCCAGGGCTTGAACCCAGATCTCCTGCATTGCAGGCAGATTCTTTCCCGTCTGAGCCACTAGGGAAGCACAAACAAACAACGGAAGTGCTTTTGCAAGCTCTTCTGGACTTTCCTGCCAAGGCTGCTGCTGTTTTTGATCAGTTCTATTTTTGAGGGGCAGTATTTGAGAGAGGAAAAGGGTGCAGCCCTTTATTTTTATATGTTCACTGCTGTCCCCAGCCATTAGGCGCTTAATTATTTGTGAGAAATATGAAGGCTTGAGTCATGAGTAACTTGAAGTACTAAGAAATTGGAATACTAAAAATATCATTCAGGTCAGTTCAATCTCTCAGTCGTGTCTGACTCTTTGCGACCCCATGAATTGCAGCACGTCAGACCTCCCTGTCCATCACCAACTCCCGGAGTTCACTCAAACTCACATCCATCGAGTCAGCAATGCCATCCGGCCATCTCATCCTCTGTCATCCCCTTCTCCTCCTGCCCCCAATCCCTCCCAGCATTGGAGTCGTTTCCAATGAGTCAACTCTTCACATGAGGTGGCCAGAGTACTGGAGTTTCAGCATTAGCATCATTCCTTCCAAAGAACACCAAGGACTGATCTCCTTTACAATGGACTAGTAGGATCTCCTTGTAGTCCCAGCGACTCACAAGAGTCTTATCCAACACCACAGTTCAAAACCATCAATTCTTTGGTGCTCAGCTTTCTTCACAGTCCAACTCTCACATGCATACATGACCATTGTAAAAACCATAGCCTTGACTAGGTGGACCTTTGTTGGCAAAGTAATGTCTCTGCTTTTCAATATGCTATCTAGTTTGGTCATAATTTTACATCCAAGGAGTAAGCATCTTTTAATTTCACAGCTGCAGTCACCATCTGCAGTGATTTTGGAGCCCCCCAAAATAAGACTGTTTCCACTGTTTCTCTAACTATTTGCCATGAAGTGATGGGACCAGATGCCATGATCTTCATTTTATGAATGTTCAGCTTTAAGCCAACTTTTTCACTCTCCTCTTTCACTTTCACAAGAGGCTTTTTAGTTCCTCTTCACTTTCTGCCATAAGGGTGGTGTCATCTGCATATCTGAGGTTATTGATATTTCTCCTGCCAATCTTGATTCCAGCTTGTGCTTCTTCCAGCCCAACGTTTCTCATGATGTACTCTGCATAGAAGTTAAATAAGCAGGGTGACAATATACAGCCTTGACGTACTCCTTTTCCTATTTGGAACCAGTCTGTTGTTCCATGTCCAGTTCTAACAGTTGCTTCCTGATCTGCATATAGGTTTCTCCAGAGGCAGGTCAGGTGGTCTGGTATTCCCATCTCTTTCAGAATTTTGCACAGTTTATTGTGATCCCCACAGTCAAAGGCTTTGGCATAGTCAATAAAGCAGAAATAGATGTTTTTCTGGAACTCTCTTGCTTTTTCCGTGATCCCCTGGATGTTGGCAATTTGATCTCTGATTCTTCTGCCTTTTCTAAAACCAGCTTAAACATCTGGAACTTCACGGTTCACGTATTGCTGAAGCCTGGCTTGGAGAATTTTGAGCATTACTTTACTAACCTGTGAGATGAGTGCAATTGTGTGGTAGTTTGAGCATTTTTTTGGCTTTACCTTTCTTTAGGATTGAAATGAAAACTGACCTTTTCCAGTCCTGTTGCCACTGCTGAGTTTTCCAAATTTGCTGGCATATTGAGTGCAGCGCTTTGACAGCATCATCTTTCAAGATTTGAAACAGCTCGACTGGAATGCCATCACCTCCACTAGCTTTGTTCATAGTGATGCTTTCTAAGGTCCACTTGACTTCACATTCCAGGATGTCTGGCTCTAAATGAGTGATCACACCATCGTAATTACCTGGGTCGTGAAGATCTTTTTTGTACAGTTCTGTGTATTCTTGCCACCTCTTCTTCAATATCTTCTGCTTCTGTTAGGTCCATACCGTTTCTGTCCTTTATCGAGCCCATCTTTGCATGAAATGTTCCCTTGGTATCTCTAATGTTCTTGAAGAGATCTCTAGTCTTTCCCATTCTGTTCTTTTCCTTTATTTCTTTGCATTGATTGCTGAAGAAGACTTTCTTATCTCTTCTTGCTATTCTTTGGAACTCTGCATTCAGATGCTTATATCTTTCCTTTTCTCCTTTGCTTTTTCCCTCTCTTCTTTTCAGAGCTATTTGTAAATCCTCCTCAGACAGCCATTTTGCTTTTTTGCATCTCTTTTCCATGGGGATGGTCTTGACCCCTGTCTCCTGTACAATGTCACGAACCTCATTCCATAGTTCATCAGGCACTCTATCTATCAGATCTAGACCCTTAAATCTATTTCTGATTTCCACTGTATAATCATAAGGGATTTGATTTAGGTCATACCTGAATGGTCTAGCGGTTTTCCCTACTTTCTTCAATTTGAGTCTGAATTTGGCAATAAGGAGTTCATGATCTGAGCCCCAGTCAGCTCCCGGTCTTGTTTTTGTTGACTGTTTAGAGCTTCTCCATCTTTGGCTGCGAAGAATATAATCAATCTGATTTCAGTGTTGACCATCTGGTGATGTCAGTGTTTATATTTAGGGAGAGAATGGTTCACATAAGGATCACCAAATTAAATATACACCCCAAAGGCTGTTGAAATTTTTTTTTTTAATAAGTAAACTTGTTTGTGTGGTTCTAAATGTTCAATACTCTCACTCTTCTTATGTTTTTAAGTTTAAAAAGAAGTACATGTATTAACATATGTACATATTTTGCAAAAATGGCAACAGTTAGTATATTTAGGAAAATTGACTCCAAAATTCATCAAACCTCAGTGAAAAGAAGTTCCATGCAAATCAATTACTCAAGGCTATTAATACACTGCATTTTCAGTCTTCACCAGGGTCTTTTTAAAGATATTTAGCAATGTGGAAGATAAATCGATCCACATCACTTAGGTGCTTTATTTTTATTGGAATATATTTGATTTTCAATGTTGTGTTTCAGATGTACAGCAAAGTGATTTAGTTATTCAGATACATACATTCATTCTTTTTCCGATTATTTTTCCTTGCAGGTTAATACGAAATATTGAGTATAGCTCCTTGTGCTATACAATAGGTTGTTCTTGGTGATCTATTTTATATATAGTAGTTTGTGTATCTTAATCCTAATCTCCCAATTTATTTCCCTCCCCCAACTCTCTTTTTTTAAAAAAAGATTGTATTTATTTATTTCTTTATTTTTAATTGGAGGATAATTGCTTTACAATATTGTGTTTGTTTCTGCCGTAGACCAGCATGAATTAGCCAGAGGTATACGTATGTCCCCTCCCTCTTGAACCTCTCTCCCACTTCCTGCTGCATCACTCTTTCTTGATTCCATTCTTAGGTGGGTTTTTTTTTTAATCATTCATTTTTCACTTAGATGCCTGAATCACTGTTCTGGGCACTTGAAAGTCAGCACTGAACAAAAAAAGTTGAAAAAAATAATCTTTCCCTGCAGAGTCAATATAAACAGCGTAATAAATAAACTATAAAAAACCAGATGATCATAAGTATTACTGAAGGAAAAACTGGAGCAGGGTAAGTTGAATCATACACACCAAGCTATGAGGGGATAAGGACAGGTCATAAGTATCAAATAAAGTTGGGACATCTTCAAGAAGGTGGCTTTTATACAGAGACTTGGAAGAGAAGGCACAGGCTCTGTGGGTATCAGGAGAAATTTTCTCCTCTTAGAGGGAATGTCCAGTTCAAGGGCTTTATGGCTGGAATATATCCTGGAATATTTGAGGCATATCAAGGAGGTCATAGAGCTGAATCGGTGATGAGGAGGGAATAACAGGAGATTATTTCAGAGAGGATTGGGGTTCTGTTTGCAGGCAAACACTGCATAACACTGTGAGGGTCTTAGCTTTGATCCTAAATGAAGCAGAGAGACGTTGCAGGATTCGAAACAGAAACGGCTTCATCTGCAGCGTTGAAGGGCCACACTGGCTGATGGAGTGAGTGTGGCTTGCCGGCGTGTTTGTTTTCTTTATTGTCTCTTGGCAGCAAGGTGATTGTCCTGTACACATGTGGCCTTGTGAGGTGAGTACGAGCTCTCTAATCCTGGGGACAGGGCCAGACATTTCCAAGACCCCTCTCTGCAGCTTTCTAGGAAAGAGTGAAAGAGTTAGCCTTGGTCGTGTCTGACTCTCTGCGACCGCATGGACTGTAGTCCATCAGACGCCTCTGTCCATGGGATTCTCCAGGCAAGAACACTGGAGTGGGTAGCCATTCCCTTTTCCAGGGGAATCTTCCTGACGCAGGGATCAAATCCAGGTCTCCCTGCACTGCAGGCAGATTCTATACCATCTGAGCCATTCAGTAAAATAAAACACATCTGAGTTAAGGTGACTGTAAAGGGGAAGGAGTCTCCTTGTCCAGTCTTGTTTGTGTGAAGTTTTTGTTTTCTTTTGTTTTTTAATAGAATACAGTGCCAAGGATGTTGGGTGAGTCCAGATGTAAACATGTAGGTTTGTTTATGTGGGTTTCACAGTTGCAAACATGGACTTACTTCTTTGCTCCGGCATTGGATGTGAGTGCTTAAAATTTGTCCTGAAGGTTTTTTCAGTCAGTACTAACTTTAAAAATGAGCCATACAGGGACTTCTTGGCAGTGCAGTGGTTAAGGTTCTGCACTTCTACTGCAGGGGCACAGACAGCTTCCAACATCCGTAGATTCTTCACATTAGGACTAAGATGGATGGTAACATTCCAGCACATATTTCAAGGTGAGAGAAGACAGTTTATGTCTTCCTTTCTAATGCAAATACGTATATGCATATATATTTTTTCCTCATATAGAATTAAGTAGTTTCCATGGAGTACTGCTGAAGGACAGAGAAGATACCAATTATATTTCTTTAGTCCCTGATCTTAAGAGAAATATAACATCACATCATATATATGGTATATGTTATAGAATTTTTTTATAGATTAGATATTTAAGGAAATCCAGTCTATGCTTTAAAAAAAAAGGATGAATTAGCATCAAGTTGGACTTTATGCATCTTTTGAATTGATTATATGATATTTTTGTGTTTTTAAATTTTTCATATAGCTTCAAACTTACAGGAAAGTTGAAAGAATAGCAAAAGGCATTCTTGCATAAATTTTACCCAGGTTAAACAATTGTCTGGCTTGCACTTTTTCTTGATCATTGTCTCCACATACATACTATTGTGTATTTCTGAGCAATTTGAGTTTAATCTGGAAGCATTTTGCCTCTGTACAAGTGAGTACTTCAATGTATGTTATACCTAAGGGCACATTTTATGTTAGAGTAGTATCATAATCAGGAAGTTCAATATTGGTAAAACACTAATTTTTTAATAAAAATTTTGGCCATGTGAAATGGCTTGTAGAATCCTAGTTACCCAGCCAGGGCTCAGACCTGTGTCCCCTGCAGTGGAGTCACAGAGTTCTAACCACTGGACCACCAGGGACTTCCAACACTATTATTTAATCCATAGTCCATATTCAAATGTTATCATTCATCCCAATATTGTCCCTTGGCATTTTTCCTGGTCGTTAACCAAATTCAAAATTGCATGTTATGTTTAGTTATCATTACCCTCTGCACTCCTTTAATGAAACAGTTCATCAGTGTTTCAGTGAGTTCCTTAGACTCGATTATCTGGAGAAATATAGGTCATTTATTTTGTAAACTTTCCTTTTATTTTTCTGATGTTCCCTAATGACTGTATTTCACTTCTGTATTATTTTACAGAGAAACCACAGGAGTGATATTTTATATTTCACAGTACTTCTTATCAGGAGGCATGTGATGTCCATGCTTCTCAATGTGTATATTCATTTTAGGCACTTATTTAAGTTTGTGTTCTTGACTTTAGAATTACTATTTTCCTTTCCAATAAATATTCAGAAGATATTTTGAAACTGTGTAAGTATACTGATCCATATCAATATTTCGTCCTTTAGTTTTAGCCACCACTGAGGATTTTCAGATTCCATCCATTTTCTTATTCATTTATTTGACTGCACTGGGTCTTAGTTGTGGCTTGCAGCATATGGAATCTAGTTCCTTGACCAGGGATTGAACCCAGGCACCCTGCATTGGGAGTGCAGAGTATTAGCCACTGGATCACCAGGGAAGTCTTCCTTCAATTTTCCATATTAGTTGGCATTCTACTTTGAAATTCAGCTTCCCAAGTGAGTTGCCCATTACTTTGTATCAATATCAGTGGATTTTTAAGTATTTAAGTCACTATTAAGCAGGTTAAAGTCCAGCACTGTCATTTGTTTAGAAACTCAAATTTTCCCAGAGTTAAGTCCACTGGGGCTTCCTTCATGCTGGCTGGTTTGTCCCATTTTCATGTCAATAACCTATTTTGTGCACTTAGCTGTGGTACAGAAGATATTAACGGTTTTATCCTGCAAGTTTCCTTTCCCTGCAAGGAATCTATTTATATAGATTTATATGGTCTGATGGTGATTGCAGCCATGAAATTAAAAGACGCTTACTCCTTGGAAGGAAAGTTATGACCAACCTAGATAGCATATTGAAAAGCAGAGACATTACTTTGCCGACTAAGGTCCGTCCAGTCAAGGCTATGGTTTTTCTAGTAGTCATGTATGGATGTGAGAGTTGGACTGTGAAGAATGCTGAGCGCCAAAGAATTGATGCTTTTGAACTGTGGTGTTGGGGAAGACTCTTGCAAATCTCCTGGACTGCAAGGAGATCCAACCAGTTCATTCTAAAGGAGATCAGCCCTGGGTGTTCTTTGGAAGGAATGATGCTAAAGCTGAAACTCCGGTACTTTGGCCACCTCATGCGAAAAGTTGACATTGGAAAAGACTCTGATGCTGGGAGGGATTAGGGGCAGGAGGAGAAGGAGATGACGGAGGATGAGATGGCTGGATGGCATCATGGACTCGATGGACGTGAGTCTGAGTGAGCTCCGGGAGTTGGTGATGGACAGGGAGGCCTGGCATGCTGCAGTTCATGGGGTCGCAAAGAGTCAGACAGACTGAGCAACTGAACTGAACTGATATGGTCTGAATTTTCAAACTTCAGTTTTACATTCAATTCTTGAAATTTTTCCTTCTTTGCTTCTTTTTTCATGCTTTTGACAGGTATAGCAATGCTACTTAGAAATATCTGACATGTTTTCTGATTGATAGACTGGTTTATGCGGTGCATATATCAATAGAAGTTTTTGCACAAAGGAACAAAAGTTTAAAGTAACTGTAGTGAAAGTGAAAGTCGCGTCTGACTCTTTGAGACCCCATGGACTATACAGTCCCTGAAGTTCTCCAGGTCAGAATACTGGAATGGGTAGCTATTCCCTTCTCCAGGGGATCTTCCCAACCCAGGGATCGAACTAGGTCTCCCGCATTGCGGATGGATTCTTTACTGGCTGAGCCACAAGGAAAGCCTAAGAATACTGGAGTGGATAGACTATCTTCTCCAGGGGATCTTCCTGACCCAGGAATCGAACCGGAGTCTCCTGTATTGTAGGCGGATTCTTTACCACCTGAGCTATGTAGTACTAAATGCTTTTTGCAAAATAATTTTAATAACCTAATGAAGGTTTCTGATATTTATTAATTTCTCTAGTATTACCGACATTAGATAAGATCAGACTGACTTAGCTCTCATCAATCTGATTGGTTGCCTTTTCCTTTTCCTAATGAAAAATAAAATAATTTTTTCAAATGTTCATGTGTGTTAAGGGACCAGACCTGAGCCATGACAGGCTCAACAAGCTATGCTAGGCCTAAGATTCAGATTCTTGTAAAACCTGAGTCATGATTCCGGGAAACCACACCCTGGGAAAGTCCCTGCTGGCGCCAAACCTGAGCCAATCCGGATAGGGATGCGGGATTTGAAAATCGCCTGCGCGTGTATGGCTCAGCCAATCATTACCCGCCAGCTGTACTAAGAACCGCCTGTATAAAAGCAGCTGTGATTCAGAGCTTGGGGCTCTCGTCAAGACTCCACTGTGCTGGATGAGACGGGAGCCCTAGCTCGAGCTAGCAATAAAACCCCTTTATGTTTTTGCATTGCTGTGGACGTCTTATTCTCTCAGTTTTGGGCACTCGGACTTTGGGCATAACAATGTGTTTTGTAATTCTGATCTCAAATGGCATACAAGAATTTTGCCTTTGAAGATTTTCAGTCTTTTCCTTGTTAATTTGTAGTACTTGTTGAATTTATTATTTATATATTAACTTAAAAAATGTATAGCTCAGTATCTTAAGTGTTTTCTTGTTTCAATTTTTGTGTTTTTTTTAAAGCCTGCTATTTTCATATAGTTTGTGTATATACGGTGAAAACATTTATATTTGCTTTGAAAACTGTAAGGCATGACAAATCAGTAATGTTTGGAAATGTGAAATAAAGTGGAATCATTTATGTCAAGGGGTTTTTAACCTGGAGTTAGGAGGCTTTTTGTTTTTTTTAGTTCTACCAGTTTATTGCTACCAACCCATCTCCCTCCATCCTCATGCGTGCGTTCTCAGTCATGTAACCCCATGAACTGCAGCCCGCCAGGCTCCTCTGTCCATGGACTTTTCCACGCAAGAATACTGGAGTGGGTTGCCATTTCCTTCTCCATAGGAGGCTTCTAATTGTGGGTCTCCTGTACCTCCCCATGTTGTGAAACCATGAACTTTTGATCTGGACCAACCTGCAAATATTCCAAGGACTCCAAGAATGTCTGCAACTTATCACACAGGTTACCTCCCTCTAGTGATAGCCATAGCACTCAATCCTTTTCTTCCAAGACTAGCTTTTGCCTCCAACTCCAATTAAAATCCATTGGAATGCGAACCTCTTTTTGTCTTTAAAAGCACCTTTTATTCCCGAGACAACATCTTTTTTTATTGCTATTGATACTTTAATGTGCCTGCATGCTCAGTCCCCTCCACTCTTTGGGACCCCAGGGACTGTAGCGCGCCAGGCTTCTTTTTCCGTGGGATTTCCCAGACGAGAACACTGGAGTGGGTGGCCATTTCCTCCTCCAGGGAATCTTCCTGATCCAGGGATCGAACCCGAGTCTCTTGAATCTCCTTCACTGGCAGACAGATTCTTTATCACTGCACACCTGGGAAGCCCTGATACTTTAATGTGCACCGAGTTGCAATTCTTTGATCACAAGTAAATGTGTTGTGGTTGGTTATTACCTCTTAGGTTTATTTAGGCAGACAGTATCCACTATAGAGTTCTGTTATCTAGTTTCATGTATTTTCTTTTTTAGACAATAATACAGAATTGCCTTTTTTATTCCAAAATCTTATTTCCTTACATACAGGCTTTGCTGGGTCTGTTTTGATGTGTTTTTGAGTGGTTCTTCCGGCGGACTTGGCCCATTAGTGCCCTGCAGGGAGGGGGAGGGTCTGGTCCACACAGCAATCCCTGGACGCGGGGGAACTACACTGTCCAGAAGTCTGTGCGCGGCCTGGTACTCAACTGGGGCTTTTCCAGGAAAGCGAAATAGGAGGCGGCGGGACCTCCGGCGTCTTTCTGATGGTCGGTTGACCGTTTTTGCTGCTGTCTGCAGGACCCAGGGCTCTAAATCACTGGGTGGAGCCGAGTTTAAAGAAACTGGAAAGATCCCGAGTGTCGCCGTCCACATTGCACAGGAGTGAGCGTGTTGCGGAACCGCTTTCGGGATTTTCGGCCCAGGTTTTCCCTGCTGCACCGAATGGGTCCTATGACAACCGACGCGCGGCAGGACCGGCCCAGGTGACTGTTCCTCCCCGGATCGTCAAGCCCCCATGAGGGTCACCTGCCCAGGGCGCCGCGGTTCAGCCCCCTGCGTGCAGAACTTTAGGCGTGCGTGTGTGGCGGTCCCATTTCTGACACGCTGTGTGCTGAAATGTGGTGTTAAAGGCCGTGGGCCCGGCACGTGCCGATCCTTGGAGGCGCACACGAACGAGAGCATTAGGGAAACGGGGTTGGAGTCCTGTCTGCAGGGACGGGACATTAAGGAGGAGTCAGCGGGTCAGCTGGGCCGACAGTCCGCATTCTGGGAACCACGGAGGGCTGTGAACAAGTCAGGAAGATGCTCCAGTTTTAAAGTATTTCAGAGGAGAACTGACTGGGGAGGGGGTGATGAGGTGGAGACTGGGAGAGGCTTCTGCGTTAGACTCCAGAGAGTCGAGTGGTTTCCGGACGACACTAGTGACTTTGGAAGTGGCCGACCTGAAACAATTCGACTGCCCTGATTTCTTTTGTAAAGATGTCTCCCACTCAGGAGCATCAGGGGTTTGCAGTTGGGGTGTGCAGCTATTACAGCAGGCAGGTCACTGGGTATGAGCAGAGAAATGGGGGCAGGGGCAGGGGATCCGAAGGCAGAGGAAAGCAGGAACCTCCAGACTGATAGGAAATCAGAGATCTTGGGTGGTAAGTGTCTGGGTAGCAGACAAAGAAAGGAGAAAGATGGGAATCTCCTGTGTCCAAAGGTAACTTTTGCTCATGATGTCCTCAATACAGTAAGATTAGCTGGACAGATTTAGAAGTACCCATCAGGCACGGACGTCATAACACTTCTGATCGAAGCTAAGCAAGGACAAAAATCCCTTCTCCCCTTGGAAAATAGAGCTGGATTAAAATCAAGGAATCTGACCCCCAGACTTCTCCTTCGTGAGCATTCCGCCTCTTCATTTCTATCCGTTCGTAACTGCCTTGCCTGAGAAACCTGGGACGCCAGGTTTTCAACTCTCTCTCCTCTCCCGCTGAGAGCATAACCTTGTTAAATAGACTCTCACTTCGCTTTCTTAACCTCTCCACTTTGTCTCCAAATTCTTTCGCAGTGAAGAAAGAACTTTAAATTCAAGGGCAATACAACCGTCCCGAGCTAACACTTTATGTAGATTAAAGAAAGAAGTTAGATGGGCTGTAGCCACCAGTGAGTCCATGGCTTTTCATTGTCTGAGACATTTTCAGGAAAGAAGAGACTCTTCTTTTGAATACCATTACTGTCTCAGGTCAGTAAGGGCTCCCACGTCCAGCTGGCCACCCCTAATTGAGGTTTGTGTTTATTAATTTTTTTTCAAACTTTTTATTTTGTATTGAGATATAAACAATTAACAATGTTGTATGTTTATTAATTTTTAATAAATTAATTAAATAAAAATAATATGAATGACATTAATTAAATATAAGCATTAATTATATTGTTTATATATTTATAAGGAACAACAGACTGGTTCAAAACAGGTAAAGCAGTACGTCAAGGCTGTATATTGTCACCCTGCTTATTTAACTTACATGCAGAGTACATCATGAGAAATCCTGGGCTGGAAGAAGCACAAGCTAGAGTCAAGACTGCCGGAAGAAATATCAATAACCTCAGATATGCAGATGACACCACCCTTATGGCAGAAAGTGAAGAGGAACTAAAAAGCCTCTTGATGGAAGTGAAAGAAGAGAGTGAAAAAACTTGGCTTAAAGCTCAACATTCAGAAAACGAAGATCATGGCATCTGGTCCCATCACTTCATGGGAAATAGATGGAGAAACAATGGAAACAGTGTCAGACTATTTTGGGGGGCTCCAAAATCACTGCAGATGGTGACTGCAGCCATGAAATTAAAAGATGCTTACTCCTTGGAAGTAAAGTTATGACCAACCTAGATAGTATATTGAAAAGCAGAGATATTACTTTGCCAACAAAGGTCCGTCTAGTCAAGGCTATGGTTTTTCCAGTAGTCATGTATGGATGTGAGAGTTGGACTGTGAAGAAGGCTGAGTGCCAAAGAATTGATGCTTTTGAACTGTGGTGTTGGAGAAGACTCTTGAGAGTCCCTTGGACTGCAGGGAGATCCAACCAGTCCATCCTAAAGAAGATCAGTCCTGGGTGTTCATTGGAAGGACTGATGCTGAAGCTGAAACTCCAATACTTTGGCCACCTCATGTGAAGAGTTGACTCACTGGAAAAGACCCTGATGCTGGGAGGGATTGGGTGCAGGAGGAAAAGGGGATGACAGAGGATGAGATGGCTGGATGGCATCACCTGCGGGGGACTGCCCGTGAAGGGTTAAGTCTTGGGAGCTGCTCGGCGTTATGCAGAGCCCTAGGACATGTGCCTAAGCTCCCTGTCCCGCCACCCTCAAGAATTTTTATAGCCCTTAAGGCTCCAAGATGTTTGGTTTCGGCAACATGTCATAGAAGATAGATTAGCTTATTGTGATCTGAATACAATGGTACGGGTCTGGTGATTGTATCTGGAGATGAAAAACAATCTTGTAAAGGTCAGAAATCACGTATTTTATCCTATATATGCTGCAGCACAATAAAGCAAGGTATCAGCCATTTTGGTCTGATCCTCTCAACCCCATCTTTTGTCTCTCTCTTATTTTCTTAGCGGGGACGCTCCGTTCTCTCCCTGTGCAGGTGCGACTCTTGCTTGTGCTGGCCGCGGCAGGTGGCGCCCAACGTGGGGCGGTTCGACAGTTTTCCTCGCCACTACTCTCATTAATTGAAAAGAGTGAGTATATAAGTATACAAGTGCATTAACATAGAGGAGGAGTAGTAAGGTATATAGTTGAGAGTATAAATATGGGACAGACGCATAGTCGTCAATTGTTTGTACATATGCTATCTGTAATGTTGAAACATCGGGGAATCACTGTTTCCAAACCTAAACTAATTAATTTTCTTTCATTTATTGAGGAGGTTTGCCCTTGGTTCCCCAGAGAAGGTACAGTAAATTTGGAGACATGGAAGAAGGTAGGGGAACAAATCCGGACTCATTATACTTTACATGGCCCTGAAAAAATCCCTGTTGAAACTTTATCCTTTTGGACACTAATTCGTGATTGTCTGGATTTTGATAATGATGAATTAAAACGTTTAGGAAATTTATTAAAACAGGAAGAAAATCCTCTCCATGTTCCTGATTCAGAACCCAGGTATGCTGTTCCCGAGGGAGTTGAAGGTGATCCTCCGCTTCCTAATTTATTGCGTCCTTCGGACAATGATGATTCACTTTCCTCCACAGATGAGGCAGAATTAGACGAAGAAGCTGCTAAATACCATCAAGAAGATTGGGGTTTTTTAGCACAAGAAAAGGGGGCGTCAACATCTAAAGATGAATTGGTTGAATGTTTAAAAAACCTCACTATTGCTTTACAGAACTCAGGAATCAAGCTTCCTAGTAACAATGCCAAATCTCCTTCTGCTCCGCCTCTTCCCCCTGCTTATGCTCCTTCTGTTGTGGCTGGTCTTGATCCCCCTCCAGGGCCCTCTCCACCGTCTGAAAACATGTCTCCGCTGCAGAAGGCATTGAGACAAGCACAGCGACTTGGTGAGGTTGTCTCTGATTTTTCTCTTGCTTTTCCTGTCTTTGAAAATAACAACCAGCGTTATTATGAATCACTGCCTTTTAAGCAACTAAAAGAGTTAAAGATTGCTTGTTCACAATACGGTCCTACCGCTCCATTCACCATTGCTATGATAGAAAATTTGGGTACTCAAGCTTTACCCCCAAATGATTGGAAACAAACAGCTAGGGCTTGTCTTTCAGGGGGAGATTATTTACTATGGAAATCTGAATTTTTTGAACAATGTGCTCGTATAGCTGATGTTAACCGACAGCAAAATATACAAACCTCCTATGAAATGTTGATTGGTGAAGGCCCTTACCAGGCTACTGATACTCAACTTAATTTCTTACCTGGTGCATATGCACAAATATCAAATGCAGCTCGGCAGGCATGGAAAAAACTTCCTAGCTCCAGTACTAAGACAGAAGATCTTTCAAAAGTCCGACAGGGACCTGATGAGCCTTACCAAGACTTCGTGGCACGGCTTTTAGATACTATAGGTAAGATAATGTCAGATGAACAGGCTGGGATGTTATTGGCAAAACAATTGGCTTTTGAAAACGCTAACTCTGCCTGTCAAGCTGCCTTAAGACCTTATCGTAAAAAGGGAGATCTGTCTGATTTTATTCGCATTTGTGCTGATATTGGACCCTCCTACATGCAAGGCATTGCTATGGCAGCAGCATTACAAGGAAAAAGCATAAAGGAGGTACTTTTTCAGCAGCAAGCCCGGAATAAGAAAGGACTTCAAAAGTCAGGTAATTCTGGTTGTTTTGTTTGTGGTCAACCTGGCCATCGGGCGGCAGTGTGCCCTCAAAAACAACAAAGCCCTGTTAACACTCCTAATTTGTGCCCACGATGTAAAAAAGGAAAACATTGGGCACGGGATTGCCGTTCTAAAACGGATATTCAAGGTAATCCTTTACCCCCGGTTTCGGGAAACTGGGTGAGGGGCCAGCCCCTGGCCCCGAAACAATGTTATGGGGCAACGCTGCAGGTTCCAAAAGAACCATTGCAGACCTCTGTCGAGCCACAAGAGGCAGCGCGGGATTGGACCTCTGTGCCACCTCCTACACAGTACTAACTCCCGAGATGGGGGTTCAAACCCTTGCCACAGGAGTGTTTGGGCCTTTACCTCCAGGGACAGCTGGATTGCTCTTGGGGCGCAGCAGTGCGTCTTTAAAAGGAATACTTATTCATCCTGGTGTGATTGACTCTGATTATACAGGAGAGATAAAAATATTAGCCTCCGCTCCTAATAAAATTATTGTAATCAATGCAGGACAACGTATAGCTCAACTCCTTTTAGTTCCATTAGTTATACAAGGAAAAACAATTAATAGAGACCGTCAAGATAAAGGTTTCGGGTCATCTGACGCCTATTGGGTGCAAAATGTTACCGAGGCACAACCAGAACTTGAGCTACGCATTAATGGTAAGCTTTTCCGTGGAGTGCTTGATACAGGGGCCGATATCAGTGTTATTTCTGATAAATACTGGCCTACTACATGGCCTAAACAGATGGCTATTTCCACTCTTCAAGGTATTGGCCAAACTACCAATCCAGAACAAAGCTCGTCCCTTCTTACTTGGACAGATAAAGACGGCCATACGGGTCAATTTAAGCCTTATATTCTGCCCCATCTTCCAGTTAATCTATGGGGGCGTGATATATTAAGCAAAATGGGTGTTTATTTATATAGTCCTTCACCCACCGTAACAGATTTGATGTTAGATCAGGGATTACTTCCAAATCAAGGTTTGGGTAAACAACATCAAGGCATCGTTTTACCCCTTGATTTAAAACCTAATCAAGAGCGAAAAGGCTTGGGGTGTTTTCCCTAGGGACCTCTGATTCTCCTGTGACACATGCCGATCCTATTGATTGGAAATCTGAGGAACCGGTATGGGTCGATCAGTGGCCCCTAACACAGGAAAAACTTTCTGCCGCACAACAGCTGGTGCAGGAACAGCTGAGGCTTGGACATATTGAACCCTCTACCTCTGCTTGGAATTCCCCAATTTTTGTTATTAAAAAGAAGTCTGGGAAATGGAGATTGCTACAAGACCTTCGTAAGGTAAATGAAACAATGATGCATATGGGAGCCCTACAACCTGGGTTACCCACTCCTTCTGCTATACCTGATAAATCCTATATCATTGTTATAGATTTAAAAGATTGTTTTTACACCATTCCTCTTGCACCTCAAGATTGTAAAAGATTTGCCTTCAGTTTACCCTCTGTTAATTTCAAAGAGCCTATGCAACGTTATCAATGGAGAGTCCTCCCGCAAGGAATGACTAATAGCCCTACGTTGTGTCAAAAATTTGTTGCTACAGCATTAGCTCCCGTTCGTCAACGCTTTCCTCAGCTATATTTAGTTCATTATATGGATGATATATTACTAGCTCATGCTGACGAACAGCTATTGTATCAAGCTTTTTCTATTCTAAAGAAACACTTAAACCTTAATGGTCTTGTTATTGCTGATGAAAAAATTCAAACTCATTTTCCTTATAATTATTTGGGTTTCTCCTTATATCCTCGCGTTTATAATACTCAATTAGTAAGATTACAGACTGACCATTTAAAAACTCTAAATGATTTTCAAAAACTTCTAGGAGACATTAACTGGATACGCCCTTATTTAAAACTACCCACTTATACCTTGCAGCCTTTGTTTGATATCCTTAAAGGTGATTCTGACCCTGCGTCACCCCGAACACTTTCTTCAGAAGGGCGATCAGCCTTACAATCAATAGAGGAAGCTATTAGACAACAACAGATTACTTATTGTGATTACCAACGATCATGGGGTTTATATATACTTCCTACCCCCCGAGCACCCACAGGGGTTCTCTATCAAGATAAACCTTTGCGATGGATATATCTGTCTGCTACTCCAACTAAACATCTGCTCCCTTACTATGAACTTGTTGCAAAAATTGTAGCAAAGGGACGTCACGAGGCCATCCAGTATTTTGGAATGGAACCCCCCTTCATTTGTGTTCCTTATGCTTTAGAACAACAAGATTGGCTTTTTCAATTTTCAGATAATTGGTCTATAGCTTTTGCAAATTACCCGGGACGGATTACTCATCATTACCCTTCTGATAAATTGTTACAATTTGCTAGCTCTCATGCCTTTATTTTTCCAAAAATAGTTCGCCGACAACCTATTCCCGAAGCGACACTTATATTTACAGATGGATCTTCTAATGGTACTGCAGCTTTAATTATTAACCATCAAACCTATTACGCACATACCAGCTTTTCTTCTGCTCAGGTTGTGGAATTATTTGCAGTCCACCAAGCATTACTAACTGTACCTACTTCCCTTAATTTATTTACAGACAGCTCCTATGTGGTCGGTGCCTTACAGATGATTGAAACTGTTCCAATTATCGGCACCACCTCTCCTGAAGTTCTTAACTTATTTACATTAATTCAACAGGTCCTCCACTGTCGCCAACACCCCTGTTTCTTTGGGCATATTCGTGCACACTCCACCCTTCCTGGTGCCCTCGTACAAGGCAATCACACTGCGGACGTTCTTACTAAACAAGTGTTTTTTCAATCAGCTATTGATGCAGCTCGAAAATCCCATAACTTACATCACCAAAATAGTCATTCTCTACGGTTGCAATTTAAAATTTCCCGTGAAGCTGCACGGCAAATTGTTAAATCTTGCTCTACTTGTCCTCAATTCTTTGTTCTCCCTCAATATGGTGTCAACCCTCGAGGTCTACGCCCTAATCACCTCTGGCAAACGGATGTTACTCACATTCCTCAATTTGGGCGTCTTAAATATGTTCATGTCTCTATTGACACTTTTTCCAATTTTCTCATGGCCTCTCTTCATACTGGAGAATCGACACGTCACTGTATTCAACATTTGCTGTTTTGCTTTTCTATTTCAGGAATCCCACAAACCCTTAAAACAGATAATGGACCTGGTTATACTAGCCGTTCTTTTCAACGTTTTTGTCTTTCTTTTCAAATTCATCATAAAACAGGAATTCCATATAACCCACAGGGCCAAGGTATTGTGGAACGAGCTCATCAGCGTCTCAAACATCAACTATTAAAACAGAAAAAGGGGAATGACTTGTATAGCCCCTCACCGCATAATGCCTTGAATCATGCTCTTTATGTTTTAAATTTTTTAACTTTAGACGCAGAAGGCAATTCAGCAGCCCAGCGTTTTTGGGGAGAACGATCCTCATGCAAAAAACCACTTGTACGATGGAAGGATCCACTTACCAATCTGTGGTATGGGCCAGACCCTGTACTAATATGGGGACGAGGGCATGTTTGTGTCTTTCCACAGGATGCCGAAGCACCGCGTTGGATACCGGAAAGGCTGGTACGCGCGGCAGAGGAACTCCCTGACACATCAGATGCGTCGCATGACACTGAGCGAGCCCACGAGTGAGCTGCCTACCCAGAGGCAGATTGAGGCGTTGATGCGACATGCTTGGAATGAGGCTCATGTACAACCTCCAGTGACACCTATTAATATACTGATCATGTTATTATTATTGTTACAGCGGATACAAAACGGGGAGGCTGCGGCTTTTTGGGCATACATTCCCGATCCACCCATGATTCAATCCTTAGGATGGGATAAAGAAATAGTACCTGTATATGTCAATGATACAAGTCTTTTAGGAGGAAAATCAGATATTCACATTTCTCCTCAGCAAGCCAATATTTCCTTTTATGGTCTTACTACACAATATCCTATGTGCTTTTCTTATCAATCACAACATCCTCACTGTATACAGGTGTCAGCTGATATATCCTATCCTCGAGTGACTATTTCTGGCATTGATGAAAAAACCGGAAAAAGATCATACCGTAACGGGACTGGACCTCTCGACATTCCGTTTTGCGGCAGACGTCTAAGCATCGGCATAGGAATAGACATTCCTTGGACTTTATGTCGAGCACGGGTCGCATCAGTGTACAACATCAACAATGCCAATGCCATCCTTTTATGGGACTGGGCACCTGGGGGAAAACCTGATTTCCCCGAATATCGAGGACAGCATCCACCCATTCTCTCTGTAAACACTGCTCCTATATTTCAAACTGAACTGTGGAAACTTTTGGCTGCTTTTGGTCATGGCAATAGTCTATATTTACAACCCAATATTAGTGGGAGTAAATATGGAAATGTAGGAGTTACGGGGTTTTTATATCCTCGAGCTTGTGTCCCTTACCCGTTTATGTTGATACAAGGCCATATAGAAATAACACTGTCATTGAATATTTATCATTTAAATTGTTCTAATTGCATACTTACTAATTGCATAAGAGGTGTTGCTAAAGGAGAACAAGTTATAATAGTAAAACAACCTGCTTTTGTAATGTTACCTGTTGAAATAACTGAAGAATGGTATGATGAGACTGCTTTAGAATTGCTACAACGCATTAACACGGCTCTTAGCCGCAAGGAAAGAAGTGTGAGCCTGATTATTCTGGGTATAGTATCTTTAATCACCCTTATAGCAACTGCTGTTACTGCTTCTGTATCCTTAGCACAATCCATTCAAGCTGCTCATACTGTAGATTCCTTGTCATATAATGTTACTAAAGTAATGGGAACTCAAGAAGATATAGATAAAAAGATAGAAGATAGATTATCAGCTTTATATGATGTAGTTAGAGTTCTAGGAGACCAAGTTCAGAGTATTAATTTTCGCATGAAAATTCAATGCCATGCTAATTATAAATGGATTTGTGTTACAAAAAAGCCTTACAATACATCTGATTTTCCGTGGGATAAGGTGAAAAAACATCTACAAGGAATTTGGTTTAATACTAATGTTTCTTTAGATCTTTTACAATTGCATAATGAAATTCTTGACATCGAAAATGCTCCAAAAGCTACTTTGAATATAGCTGAAACTGTCGATAATTTTTTACAAAATTTATTTTCTAACTTTCCTAGCCTTCATTCACTATGGCGAAGTATAATTGCCGTGGGCACGGTTCTGACTGTTGTGCTTATCATAATCTGTCTAACTCCTTGTCTTATTCGTAGTATTGTTAAAGAATTTCTACAGATGAGAGTTTTAATACATAAAAACATGTTGCAACACCGACATCTTATGGAGCTTTTAAAAAATAAAGAGAGGGGAGCTGCGGGGGACTGCCCGTGAAGGGTTAAGTCTTGGGAGCTGCTCGGCGTTATGCAGAGCCCTAGGACATGTGCCTAAGCTCCCTGTCCCGCCACCCTCAAGAATTTTTATAGCCCTTAAGGCTCCAAGATGTTTGGTTTCGGCAACATGTCATAGAAGATAGATTAGCTTATTGTGATCTGAATACAATGGTACGGGTCTGGTGATTGTATCTGGAGATGAAAAACAATCTTGTAAAGGTCAGAAATCACGTATTTTATCCTATATATGCTGCAGCACAATAAAGCAAGGTATCAGCCATTTTGGTCTGATCCTCTCAACCCCATCTTTTGTCTCTCTCTTATTTTCTTAGCGGGGACGCTCCGTTCTCTCCCTGTGCAGGTGCGACTCTTGCTTGTGCTGGCCGCGGCAATCACCAACTCAATGGACATGAGTTTGAGTGAACTCCGGGAGTTGGTGATGGACAGGGAGGCCTGGTGTGCTGTGGTTCATGGGGTTGCAAAGAGTCTGACACGACTGAGTGACTGAACTGAACTGAACTGAAGGAATATAAATAATTGTATATTATAAAACCTTAAAGATAATTGGCAGGATTTCCTGGTGCAGTAAGTGTGGCTCTGAGTAAAGGGCAGCAAAGGTTCTCTTTTGGCTGAGCATCTGTAAGACGTGAGACCACACTGATGTGAGAAGCTGGCTTTAGGGGGATAGTAACAGTTGAATTCGGGATGTGCTGTTTCTTAGATTCCAAAGCTGAGGTAACATAGGGGTTGCTGAAGTTTGTAGTTTAGAATGGAGGGAGGAGGTCCCTGGCTGAAGGATGTCCAGGTAGTGACGGCCTAAGTGCTGGACTCCAGCCGTGTCTGGATCTCACATTTAGGAGGGAAAGTCTTGTCACTTTTCAATGCAAGGGGACCTGAGATGAAAGAGAGAGTGGGGCTTCCTGAGGCTGCCGGATGGGAGGGTCCTGTGGCTCCAGCACCTTCTAGGGGAAGCAGGGTGTAAGCAGTAAGGAACCTTGACTGGGGTCTAGATGGAGAAGGAGCAGGGTGGTCATGTACACTGACTGCTGGGAACACTCAGCCAACTGTCTGTTCCTTGTGGTGCCAGAAAAATTGGACCATACTGACTAGTGAGTCAAGCTCGGGCTCAGTCAAAGCACAGATGCCTCAGGTCTTCCAGGAAACCACAAGGTTAAAAATGTATAGATTTAACAAGTTAATCTTGTATAAGCAAATAATAACTGCTGAAAATGACAATCTATGTCTGTGTATAATCTTACATATATATTTAATGTCGTTTTTGTCTTGGGCTCTTCACATAGGTCTCTGAAGCCCTTGGAATTTCCTAGGAGTTTAGGACTTTTTTTGTTATTCACAAGTAGCCCCCTTTTCACACAGGAGTTTTTATGATGAGATGACTTAGGGTGGGTCTCCTAGGCAGCCTCAGCATGGTACCAGTCACCAGAAAAACCAAGCAATTAGTGTAAACCCCCACCCCCACCCCCACCCTGGGGCCTCGCAAGGATCAGAAGGAAACTAGATTAGGTATAAAAACTGCTGAAGAATGAAATGAAGTTTCCTTTAGATTGGTGAATGCATTGAAATGATGGAGGTCCTAGGATGGCGGCATGTACTGAAAGGACCTGGAAACCCCCTGCTTCCCTTCACACCCTGCCCCCCACCCGCCTTCCCCACCTAGCCTTTCTTCCATTGTGCTGTTTCTAAGTTGTATCCATTACAATGAACCAGAAGAAAGGAAAGTGATTTCTTTACTTTCGTGGGTCATTTTATCAAATTATCAAAACTGAGGAGGGGTTCACGGGAATCCCTGAATTTGTAGGCAAGTGGGACAGAAGTATTGGTAGCGTGGGAACCAGAGATCAGAACTGGCCTCTCTAAAAAGGGATAGTCCAGTGAGACTGAGCCCTTAAACCTTTACATTTTGTCCCTAACCTCTGGATGCCAGAATACGGTTAATGTAGGGCACCCAGTTGGTATCATGGAATCTGATCATTGGTGGTAGAAAAGATATCATATAGTTGGTGTCAGATAGGAAATCATAGAAGGAATCACAGAAACTTCAAGGTGTTGATTAAATGTCACATTTATATACTGACTTAAAAGACATGTAAGAAGTATCAAATTTTCAAAAACATTTGTGGATGTGTTAATCCTGTGTTCTGTTATGGCTCAGTGATAGCCCCAGACATACAGTAATAATGCATTTGATGCCTACAGTAATATCATGAGATGGGCACCATAAATGTTGCCATTTTACACATGAAGACACTGAAACTGAAGGAAGTTGAATCTTTGTCGAAGGCTATCTGAGTTGTCAGGTTATTGCTCTGAAGCCTGAGGGTGTAGGATCAGAGGTTAGCCTGAAGTGACTCATCTCCAGGAAAGGAAAGGGAGGACACGGCTCCGCCTTTCCATCCTCACCAAGATGACCCTGATCTCAGATCCTCCCTCTTTTCACAGGTTCCCAGGTAGCAGCAACTTTATGGTCGCTGGACAGGTAAGTGGAAGAAGCCGCAGTACCTTCCTAGACATCATCCCACCCCTGGTCCTGACACACAGATACAGGAGACACAGTTGTCCTGGGGTTGTTGGGCCTTAGTTCTGGCCCTGGGTCACCTCAGGCACAGGACCCTCTTTAGACAGGCCAGTTCTGATCTCTGGTTCCCAGGCTACCAGTACTTCTGTCCCACTTGCCTACAAATTCAGGGATTCCCATGAACCCCCTCCTCAGTTTTGATAGTTGTACTGAGGTAGTCTCCTGTGTCCAGTGGAGAGGATGAGATGGTGAGATGTTCCTGGGACAGGAGCCAGCCTGTCCATGTGCCTGGAGGTGAGACCAAGTGGGGCGTGTCCAGCAAACTGCAGGACCCAGGACGTGGGTGGATGAAGACAGAGCAGAGCCTTTCCTGGGGTGGCAGCCTGAGGAGCTGGATGATTTTCTGCTGTGCAGGGTGAGAGACAGTCGTCTGACGTGACACCACGACGTCTGCCTTCAGGTGAGAGTAGGGACACTGTGTCTGAGACGGGAAGTGAGAAGTGGGAGTGACGGGACTTCCTTGGTGGTCCAGGGGCCAAGACTCTGTGCTCCCAATGTAGGGGGCCCAGGGTTCGATCCCTGGTCAGGGAACTAGATCCCACATGCCATGAATAAGAGCTGGTGCAGCCAACAAAAAGTAGGAGTGATAAGCAGGAGGATTGTCCAGAATTTCGTATCCTCGTGCTGAGTCTGAGATATGGCAGGGGTGTCTCACGGGAGGTGTCAGGTATACAACTAGACACACATCTGGAGACCAGGTGGGGGCGGGGTCCAGGTGTGAAGATACTCCTGAGCAGGTGGACAGCAGGTGGACCATGTCAGATTCAGGTCCTCAGATCACGGTGTTGGTGCCATGAAGGCTGGAGGGTGGGGAGGGTGTTTTGGTTACAGAGGCCGCTGTGAACTCATGTGTCCCCCTCCTGACAGGGCCATGTGACCTTTGAGGACGTGGCGGTGTCCTCCCAGGAGGAGTGGGGGCTCCTCAGTGAGGCTCAGAGACTCCTATACTATGACGTCATGCTGGAAAACCTGTCCCTGATAGCCTCCCTGGGTAAGAACTGCGTCCGCACACACCGCTCATGCTGGGCTCGGCCCTTCTGTCTGCTTGGCTCACTCCAGCCTTCCCAGCCTGGGCCATGGACACTGCTTCCTTCCCTGGCTTCCTGGCATTTGAGCTGTGCCCCCCTCCTCATAGATGTTCAGTCTGTGTCACGTGCCCTGAAGCCTTTCACAGAAGGGTTTGTTCTTGGAGGCTTGTTCCTGCTTGTCCACTTCTCCTTTGCTTTGCCATTACTTGGTGCATTGACTGTTGTGCTGGGTGGAAGAGCTGTGTCACAGGTTCTAACCTATTTTTGTGCCGCACCTGCCTCAGTGATAACAGACACTTACGTGGTCAGCATTTGTGGTCAACACTAGGTTTTTTTTTTCAAGACTCTCCTCGAGGTTCTCCTAATAATAAGTATTTTTCCTGAAGTCTGTCTTTGTTTGGGTCACTCTGGGCTGGTGTCTTTGACTGCCCAGTTTGGTCTGGTAGGTTAATCAGGCCTTTGATCTGGTAGGTTCCACCCTCACCCATCCTGAGCTGAGGGGCAGAGGCAGCCCTGGGTGCCTGACAAAGTAGACATCTGTCTGGTCATAGGAAGAAGGTTGACAGGATCCAGGGCCTGGCGAGCAGGAGCTGTAGGAAGGCATGATGTCGCTGATGAGTTCTAATCCTGCAGGGACAGGGCTTTCCTCCACGACTGTGTTAGCTTTCAGCTTATCCTGGCTGAACCTCACTTCTGTCTTCCCCGTTTTGACGCTTCCCCCTTTTGTCTATTTCTACTGCGAGCTCATACCCCTGTCCTTTTCTGCCCCAGTGTCGCCTGCATCTCTCCTTTCCCTCTCTCCCTGCAATCTTCACCAATGGAAGTCTGTTCTTTTTTGCTAGTTTTTTTGTTTGTTCACTTGTGGTTACCACACTGGTGGCATGTGGGATCTTAGTTCCCCAACCAGAGATAGAATCCCCTCCCACCCCAGCATTGGATGGTGGATTCTTTACCACCGAATCATTGGGGAAGTCCTAGTAGTTGATTCTTTTTTAATTTTAATTGGAAGATATTACTTTACAATATTGTGATGCCTCCACCATACATCAACATGAGTCGGCAATAGGCACGCATACGTCCCCTCCTTCTTGAACACCCCCTCCCACCTTCGTCCCCACGCCATCCCTCCAGGTTGTCGCAGAACACCGGCTTTGGGTTCCCTGTGTTATACAGCAAACTTCCATTGGCTATCTGTTTTACATATGGTAATGTATATGTTTCCATGCTATTCTCTCACGTCATCCGACTCTCTCCTTCTTCCACTGTTTCCAAATGTCTGCTGTTTATGTCTCTGTCTATTTTGCTACCCTGCACTGTTTACAATAGCTAGCATGTGGGACAACCTAGATGCCCATTGGCAGATGAATGGATAAGGAAGTTGTGGTACATACATACAATGGAGTACCACTCACCTATAAAAAGGAACATACTTGAATTAGTTCTAATGAGGTGGATGAACCTGGAGCCTATTACACAGAGTGAAATAAGTCAGAAAGAGAAAAACAAATGTCATATTAATGTGTGTGTGTATGTATATATATATTTGAAATCTAGAAAGACAGTACCAGTAATCCATTCTTAATGTATCTTGGGAGGTGCACATTCGTATATACTCCTCGAACACTGAGTAGTCAGGTGTGAATGCATTTTCCGGAAGTGGGGCACATTCTGCCTAGCACACTTGTCACCACCCCAAAATCCTGCTGAACACCTGCAGAAGAGTGGGTAGTTCCAGGCCTCTCCTCTTAGCACAGCACCATATCCCGGCATCCTGTCTTTTTCCCTGTTCTCTGATCACAGAGGCCTAGTATTCACAGTAGCCCCTTCTGCCACCTGTCTGCCTCCCTTGTTTGAATCATTTGCCATGGGCTTACTCTCTGATATGTCATAAAGAAATCTGTAATGGGTTTGTGTCCGACAAAAGTCTCCACACACTTTATCAGTACTTTTTGTTTTCCTTTCAGGTTGTTGGCAGGGAGGAGAAGCTGAGGAAGCCATTTCTAAACAGTGTGTTTCTGTAGAGCAAGTGACACGAGACAGGAATCCACAGCCAGACCCTTCTATCTTGAAGACTCTCGCTTCCAGTATGTGTGCCCTGGTAGAGAAAGATATTCTGTACCTGGCTGACACTGTGTTCAGGTGCAGAGAGATTGAGAAGACTTTCCTTGGCAGCCTGAGCTTTCTCCAGTACCATTCTTCCCATGATGGAGAGCATCCATGCAGAAGCAGGCAGAGGAGAGAGGTCTCTCACTCTGGGCAAGGACATTACAAGTGCAGCGAATGTGGCAAAGCCTTCAGTAAGAAGTACACATTCACGGAGCCCTGGAGAGTTCACACTGGAGAAAAACCTTATTTGTGCAATGACTGCGGGAAGTTCTTTAGACAGAGCTCCAGTCTTATTCACCATCGGAAAGTTCACACAGGAGAAAGGCCTTATGAGTGCTGTAACTGTGGGAAAGTCTTTGTCCACAAATATAAACTTTTTGAACACCAGAGAACTCACACTGGAAAAAGACCCTATGAGTGTAATGAATGTGGGAAAGCCTTCATTCGCAAGGATTCACTTGTCCAGCATCAAAAAATCCACACTGGAGAGAATCCTCATAAGTGCAGTGAGTGTGGGAAGTGCTTCCTGTACAGAAATAACCTTCTTGCTCACCAAAGGATCCATACTGGAGAAAAGCCTTATGTGTGTAGCAAATGTGGTAAGTCTTTCATCTTCAAAATAAGGCTGCTTTATCACCAGCGAGTCCACACTGGAGAAAAACCTTTTATGTGCAGTGAATGTGGGAAAGCCTATGTCTACAAAGGAAGTCTTGTTGTGCATAAGAGAATTCACACTTTGGAGAAGGCTTATGGATGTAACAAATGTGGGAAATTGTTTACAACCAGCTTCGCCCTCAACAGACATGAGAATATTCACATGGCACGAAGGCATTACCAGTGCACTGAATATGGGAAAGCTCTCAATGGCAAAGTTAAACTTGATGAGCCCCAGAGAACCCACACTGGAGAAAGACCCTATAAGTGTAACAAATGTGAGAAAGCCTTCATGCGCAAGGCTACACTTGTTTATCACCAAAAAGTCCACACCGTGTGCAGTGAATGTGGGAAGCCCTTCACTTACAAAACAAGTCTTGTTATCCACCAGAGAATTCATACTAGATGAAAGCCTCATGAGCATAGTTCTTTGTAGGCAGCTCCAAGTTCATAAAAAACAGGAAAGTTCCCACTTGGGAAGTGCCCTTCTGAACTTAGGCTTGCCTTCATTCGAGTTAACATCTGGTAGCACAGCTTCTGTGTTGTAGAGTAGGTGGATGTGCAACTTTTGTGGAGTCACTCAACCTTTTCTAAAGTGGTTAAATCTTTTTACAGTCTCACTGGAAGCACTAAAATCCGAGTTTCTGTTCTTTCCATTCTTGGCAACACTTGGTGTGTTTGGGCTTTCTCATTTCTGTGATGTCATAGCTGTATCCAGTGATTTGAAGTAGCATTTTCCTAATGACATGATGCTGAGTCATTTTCCATGTGTTAATTTCCACCCATATATCATTGGAAATTGCTGTTCATATGATTTACCCTCTTAATTACTGACTTGATGTTTCTTCATGGATTATTGATTAAGATACTCTGCTGGAAATATTTACCAGTATTCCTCCAGAGACTTGGTCATCTCAGTTCAGTCACATTTCCAGAGAAAGAGTTTTGTTTTGTTTTGTTTTGTTTATTTATTTGCCCATGCTGCTGGACATGAGGGATCTTAGTTCCCCAACCAAGGATCAAACCTGTGCCTCCAGCAATGGGAGCATAGAGTGCTAACCACTGTACCACCTGAGAATTCCCAAGATGCTTTAATTTTAGTGTAGTTTAATTTGTCCATTTATTCATTTACTGATTATTCCTTTGGTGTTATAAATAAGAAATATTTCCCAAATTTAAAGACAGAATTTTTCCTATATTTCCTTCTGTAACTTTTAAATTTAGGTTTCTTAATGATATTAATAAGCCATCCTCAGTTGATTTGGAAAGTTATTTTTTAAAAAAATATGGATACCCAATTGCTGCAGTGATATTGATTTAAAATAGTATAGCTTATTTCTTGAATTGCTTTAGTATCTTCATGGAAGGTCAATCATGTCTATATATGTCTATTTCTGGACTTTCTCTTCAGTTGCATTTATCTACTTTATTTGTGCCAATACTTTCATGTGTTAAATAATTTATTTTTAACAATAATATGTCTTGATCTCAAGGTTGTGTACTCCTTGGACTTTCTTTATCCAAGTTATTATGGCCATTCTTGGTCCTTTGCCTTTCCATAGGAAGTTTGTTTGGCTGCTCAGCATATGGGATCTTAGTTCTCTGAGGAGGAATTGAACCTGTACCCTTGGCAGTGAAAGTGCAGAGTTCTAACCACTGCATCACCAGGGAATTCCCCCATATAATGTTTAGAATCCACTTTTCAATTTGTGCATAACAAAAATTCCTGCTAGAGTTTTGATTGGAATTGCATTTAATCTTCAGTATGGTGGAAGTGAAAGAGGAGAGTGAAAAAGTTGGCTTAAAGCTCAACATTCAGAAAACTAAGATCGTGGCTTCTGGTCCCATCACTTCATGGCAAATAGATGGGGTAACAGTGGAAACCATGTCAGACTTTATTTTTGGAGGCTCCAAAATCACTGCAGATGTTGATTACAGCCATGAAATTAAAAGACACTCCTTGGAAGGAAAGTTACGACCAACCTAGATAGAATATTGAAAAGCAGAGACATTACTTTGCCAACAAAGGTCCATCTAATCAAGGCTATGGTTTTTCCAGTAGTCATGTATGGATGTGAGAGTTGGACTGTGAAGAAAGCTGAGTGCCAAAGAATGGATGCTTTTGAACCGGGGTGTTGGAGAAGACTCTTTCGAGTCCCTTGGACTGCAAGGATGTCCAATCAGTCCATTCTAAAGGAGATCAGTCCTGGGTGTTCTTTGGAAAGACTGATGCTAAAGCTGAAACTCCAATACTTTGGCCATCTTGTGCAAAGAGTTGACTCATTGGAAAAGACTTTGATGCTGGGAGGGATTGGGGGCAGGAGGAGAAGGGGACGACAGAGGATGAGATGGTTGGATGGCATCACTGACTCGATGGACATGAGTTTGGGTGAACTCTGGGAGTTGGTGATGGACAGGGAGGCCTGGTGTGCTGCAACTCTTGGGGTCACAAGGAGTTGGACATTACTGAGCGACTGAACTGAACTGATGGTGGTGCAGTGGTAAAGAATCTGCCCGCCAATGCAGGGGACCTAAGAGACTTGGGTTCCATCCCTGGGTTGGGAATATCCCCTGGAGTAGGAAATTGCAACCCTCTCCACTATTCTTGCCTGGGAAATCCCATGGACAGAGGAGCATTTTGCGCTACAGTACATGGGGTCACAAAGAGTCAAACATAACTGAGCAACTAAGCACACACATACACAGAAGAAAGACTGTGTCCCAATCTATAAACATAACTTTTTATTCAGATCTTTAATTTTGTTAGCAGTGTTTTTTAGTTTTCCCTTTGTAGATCTTAAACATTTCCAGGTATTTTCTACCTGTGATGATATTGAATGGAAAAATCTTCAATTTGTGGATTGTTCATATCTATTACACATAGATATCAAAGTAATGATAGAAGTGATCCTTCTTGTTTTTGTGTTTTGTTTTTTTTCCTTGGTTTCTCTCTCTCTCTCTCTCTCTTTTTTCTTTTTTCGGACAGCTTGTGAAATCTCAGTTCCCCAACCAGGGATTGAACCCAGCCCACAGCAGTGAAAGTGCTAACCATTAGGCCACCAGGGACCTCCCTAGTAGTGATCTTTCTTAATCTTGTAAATAAAGAACATCTACATAAAGCTATTAGAAAGACTACCTTTGAATCATTGTTAAAATATCCGCATTAGAATAAAAGGAGGACAGTGGGTTCTAGTGTCATCCTGGAGTTCTGGTTTCATTCAATAGGCAAAATAGTGACTGCAGCAATAGGAAAGGATGAAATAAACCACCTCAAATATGCCCTCAGTTTCCATCTTCACTAGAAGTCCCAATATGGACACTCAGTTTAGTGCCTCAACCCATCATAAACGCCTAATTTTTTCATCACCCATTTTCTGCCCTTCTTAACTTCCTTAGGACCCATCACCATCCATTATACTATGCAACTTAATGTCGTAGATGAGCTGCTGATTGTATTTTCTAACAAATACAGAGAAAGTTCCAGTAGGAAAATGTGTGTTTACATGTTGTATACTAATGCATTCCATATTCCTAGATATATGTCTGAAACACCAACACATATTGATGTCTTGAAATAGATAAGATGAAAACACACATTTCATGTTCATTTGCACAACTGTGGATATATTTGCTAACTCTCACCCTGCTTTTTCCTGTATGTTTCTAGAAACTTGTCCATTTCTTCTAGGTTGTTGAATTTATTGGCTTATGACTGTTCATAGTATTTTCTTAGGAGTTTTTGTTTGTTTTTCTATAGTATCAGTTGTTACTTCTCCTCTTTGATTTATTTTGTTTATCTGGGTTGTCTCCCTTTTCTTTTTGGTGAGCCTGACTAGAGATTTTTTTGTTTACCTTTTCAAAAAATTATCTCCCGGTCTTACGAATCTTGTCTTTGAAAAAAAAAAAAAAACACCTGCTTTATTTCTTTCTTTTACATTTATAATTTTATTCCTTCTGCTGACTTTGGGTTTTGCTCTGGTTTTTTTTTTTCCTAACTGTTTTAGGCGGTTGGTTAGGTTGATCTTTTGAGATTTTGTTTGTTTCTGGAGGAAGGCCCATCTCACTATGAGCTTCCCTCTTAGAACTGCTTTTGCTGCATCCAATAGACTTTTATAAGGCTGTGTTTTCATTGTCATTTTTCTTGAGGTATTTTCTGATTCCCTGCCTGATTTCATCATTGACCCATAGGTTTTTTAGTAGCATTTTGCTTAGTCTCCATGTAATTGGGTTTTTGTTTTTCCTCATGTTTATTTCTGTGATTGATTTTCTGAGTTTATATTACCATGCTCTGAAAAGATGCTTTAACTTTCTGTCCTCTCAAATTTATCAAGGCTTGTTTTGTGAGGTTGTGTGTAGTCTATACTAGAGAATGTTCCATGCACACTTGATAGGAATATATATTCTGGTTCTTAAAAAAAAAAAAAAAATCCCAGGAAACGAAAGTCCAGGGCTGGACTGCTTCACAGAGGAGTTTTACTAAATATATAAAGAGCTAATACGACTTCTCAAACTGTTCCAAAAAACTAAAGAGGATGAAACACACTTAAATTTATTCTACAGTGTCATTCATTATTGCCCTGATACCAAAACCAGTCAAAGACACTATAAAAATGAAAAAGAAAATTAAAAGTAGGGACGGGGGATGAATTCTGATCCTGAGTGGTGTTTGAGGTTGAAACCCTAGTGCATGGTTCGACTGCATGACTTGTGGTTTTGTTCTGTCTTTGAAAAACAACTCAGTTTCTTGTTAGAAACAGGCTACGGCCAGATTTAGTCTGATTCTGCAGTTATACATTTCAGGCAGTTTTCCTGGCCTTTGCTTATATTCTTATGGGAAGAGAAACCTAATATCACTGACATGATTCACATGATTGATATCTTAGGTTTTGACCAAACATATTCTGCCTAAGGTTGGGTTTTGCAGAAGCAGAACCTGACACAGAGTTCAACGACATATGATTTATCTAGGGGAAATTAATATGAGAAGTTTAATGACTGAGTGCAAGCAAAGGAAAAGAGCTAGCAAATCAGGTGCAGCCTGATTTGAAATCTCTTATCTGAAATCTACCTTTTGGAGATCAGGAATGTGAATGGTAAGTACCACATGTTTATTCCACCTTAAGAAAAAGGAGCATCTTTTTGTAGCTCCAGACAATCCTTTAATATTTCCCAGATATCCTGCTGTTTATTTTTTCTAAAACATTAGATTTACGTGTAACTGTAAGAATCCAGGTATGCGACATTTTACTTGGCATTATTTCTGTACATTAATTTCTTCTCTTGGGGAGTCTGGATTGCAGAGCTCTGATCATTCTTTAAAAATCAGCCCATCAAAGAATAAAACATCTCACTTGTTTTGCCAAAAGAAAAGTCAGGGCTTCCCTGGAGGCTCTGGAGTGGTAAAAATCCACCTGCCAAAAAATAAAAAAGAATCCGCCTGCCAGTGAAGGAGACATGGGTTTGATCCCTAACCTGGGAATACTCCACATGCCCATGGAGCAACTAAGCCCGTACACCACAACTGTTGGGCCTATGCTCCCCAAGAGAAACCACAGCAATGAGAAGCCTGCACACCTCAACTAGAGAGTAGCCCCTACTCATCAAAACTAGAGAAAAGCCCACACAGCAGTGAAGACCTAGCACAGCCAAAAAGAAGTAAATAAATAAAGTCATTTTAAAAAATCAGAGTATCAGAGTCCTACATTCAAATGCCTACAGCCTGTCTCACTTGGGTGTTTGATAGATTCTAAGATAAAATATGTTCAAAAGCAAATTTTAAATATTTCCTTCTAACCGCCTCCATCTATACCACCACCACCCTTCCCATCTCAATGACTGATAAATCTATCCTTCCAGCTTAGATAGAAACCTTGAGTCATCTTTTTTATTGTAGTGTGAGGCTGACTAGGAGATGGAGAAGCCATGTTTTGATCTGATGACATGAAGCTGTGTAAGCACAGCCATGTGCAGATCTTCAGTGATAAAGACACTATATAATGAAAACATGTGGCATCTTAGAGTGAATTTTCATTGAATAAGGACGAACGTACAGAATGAAGTGATTGTGCCTAATCTTGCTATCAGACGGAAACTGGTGAGGAATCACCTTTCACAATCTTCTCAGAAATAATTTCAAATCCTCTGGCAGATAGTATTGCCATTACACCAGATTGAAATAAAAAAACATTATGTTTATCTGAGTTCAGGAGGCCACTTTGGACACATTTCTACCACTGCAGGAAATGTCTTGCAGAAAATGCAATTTGGTAAATTTGCTTTTCAAATAGATCTCAGGTGTCATCACCACTAAAAGAAATAAACTTGCCTTGTAATGTGCAGTGAGAAATGCTATATTGATATAACAGGTGGGCTGGATAGGAATACAATCGGTGAGTATAGAGGCAGGGAAAATGTGTTTTTTGAGGGAAAGGGAGACAGCATCTTGGCCACATAATTCAAGGCTACCTGATATCTCTGCCTTCCTGTCTATGAAGTCTTTTCCCTGTGGTCCATCACTGGTGTTGGAGTTCACAGAATGACCTTCAGGCTTCTGTCTCCTTGTGTTGAAGAGCAGCAAGATAATGTTTATCAGGTCCAATCTTTGAATGGATGCACTTTTTTTTCCTCTCTCTCTTTTCTGCTGCACCACACGTGGAATCTTAGTTCCCTGATCAGGGATACACCCGAGCCCTTTGCACTGGGAGCACAGTGGCTCAGTATTTTGGACCACCAGGGAAATCCCTGAATTTGCTTCCACTCTGCGTATCATGGTCCAGCGTATCCCTCTGAGACTTTAGCCTTATGGCACATGAAATAACACGTTTAAGAATTTTCCTTAGCTGCGGAAGATACTACACGGAAACGGGGTGGTGGCCATTTAAGAAGACACCAAGAGCCGCTTCTTCCCGCCCCCCACCCTTCTCCTCCCCGCCCCCCGCCCCCCGGAGCCCGAGGATGTCATTTTCCAGAGCCCTTTACGCGGGTACTTAGAATCCTCGGCAGAAATTCCCGGAACCGCGCCCTTCGAAGTACCAGGACGGGTGGCGGCAGCCGTGTTACCCAGGAGGCTCCGCGGCAAGAGGCGGTTGCTCTGGACCAATGATTGTGCAGGACCGGGATCCCGCGTTGCACGAGACTTCCGGTGGCGTCCTCGCTGGGGTCTCGTTGGCTCCACCTGAGGCGTGCTTAGCTTCGCAGGCACGTCGGAGCCTGTCAGCCTACTCGAGGCTGGAGCAGAGCGAGTGGGGAAGAGCCTTCCTCCCCGCGCTGCCCGGGAGTCGAGTCGAGGGTGGGCGTGGTGGGGGTGGTGCGGCCGTCGGAACCCTCCGTGGTTCCCCACCTTGCGTGGCCTGGGGGCCCTGCGCAGGGCACCATGGCGGCCCTGGCGGCACAGACCTACCCGGCACCGGTGAGTGGGTGGCCCCTCAGGCCCTTTGAACCCCCCGCCACGTCGTCCCAGTGCCTCCACAGAGAGGAAAGTGTTGCCCAGGGTCTCTGCTTCCCCTAACTCTGGGGACTGTGGAGGCGGGTCAGTCAGTCCCAGCCGAGTGTCCTAAATCCAGGCCGGGGTTGATATGGACGGGTTCCCAGTGCAGTTGATCTGTGCAGGGGTGTCCCAAGCACATGAACCGCTAGATGAAAATGCTGGAGGTGAGGCTGAGCAGTATTAAGTTGTGACTCACATAGCCTGTTGGAAACCGTGGAGAAAGGTCTGGAGTGGCGGACTGAAGAAAGGGTCCACTTGTTAGGTTGGTGGGCACCATGGAGGATTTGGAGGCAAGGAGGGAAGGAAGCTGATCCAGACTTTAATAGGTTTCCTCTACATGTCGAGTGGAGTCGCCAGTGAAGGAGAGGGCTCCCTGTAACCCCCACACATACGTGGAGCCCTCTGTGCCATCCTCCATATGTGTATTGCAGGTGTGCAGAACGAACTTTAGAGCCCGTATCCTGGCTTCAGCTCCAGGGTCTGTCCCTGCCCACTAATGGGGAGTGTTGCTAGGTCCTGACTCTGCGCAGTTTCCTGTGCTGTGAAATGGGGTTAATCCCAGCATATTCTTCCTGGGTTCTGGTGAGAGACGAGTAGGGCAGGGTGTGAAAAGCAGTGACGGCAGCACAGTGCACTCAGAGACGCCCAGGAAGTGCTAGCTGTGGCTCTTCCGTCACTCTGATTTCTAGGGTCGAAGGAGGTCTTCTCCCCTAGGCTTGTCCTAACGGCAGTGCTGAAGAGATGGGGTCTCAGACCTTCTCTGTCCCTGGACACCTGAATGGAGCGCTTTCAGGAAAGCGCTCAAGCAGCAGGATGGAGACTTCAGTGTGTGTTGTGTCCGTGCCCTTCCCAGGGCTGTGACCTTGAGCAGGTCTCATCACTGCCCTTGTCTCCCATACCTTGGGGTTAATGAGGGTATTAACATTTCCTTCTCCTGGCTTACGGTGATCAGAGAGGGTGTTCCCCAGGATCCAGCCAGGTAGCATCGCTCCATACACTTCAGGAGCAGAGCCCCTGTCCTGAGATGATCTTAGGGACACCCCCCCCCCGGGGAATCAGGTCTTGGGGTTCCCCTGGTCTCAGGCCTGTGTCCAGGTGAGGCCTGCAGGAAGGAGAGCCTGGGGACAGATGCACAGTGTGTGAGAGTCAGGATGCTCAGTCATGTCAGACCTCGTTCACTCCTGTGTCCCCATGGACTGCAGGCCGCCAGACACCTCTGTCCATGGCATTCTCCAGGCAAGAATACTAGAATGGGGTGCCATTTCCCACCCCAGGGGATCTTCTCGACCCAGGGTTTGAACTCGCATCTTGCATCTCCTGCATTGGCAGGCAGGTTCTTTACCACTAGCACCACCTCACTGCTCCTCTGCCAGGAGGACCCTGGGGTGGGCTGAGAGCCAGGAAGGTCACTGGATTCATCTTGGCAGTTGCCATCTGTTTATGCAAAACTAGATTGCCATTTTCAGCAGCAAATTCATCCTTCTATTAAAGACATTTCCTTTTATGTGAAAAGTGAGTTGATTAAAGATAGGGTGATGGTGCCTTGTGGGAGCCTTTGAATGTCAACACACAGCAGGCCCCAGAATTCTCTCCAGCGTGTGACACTGTTTGCTCTAGTCACAGCCCCAGTCACCACCAGGAATTGTCTTGTGTATTTGCTTTTTGTTTGTGTGGCCCCCTCATCAGAGAGGGCTTTTCACATTTGCTCCCAATCTGTGTGCATCCTTGATCCCTGATAGGTCAGTTGGTAAAGAATCCGCCTGCGATGCAGGAGACCTGGGTTCGATCTCTGGGTTGGGAAGATCCCCTGGAGAAGGGAAAGGCTACCCACTCCAGTATTCTGGCCTGGAGAATTCCATGGACTGTATAGTCCAAGGGGTTGCAAAGAGTCAGACATGACTGAGCGACTTTCACTTTCTCTAATCTTCCCACTCTGTTTTCTTTTTCTTTTTAATAATTTTATTTATTTATTTATTTATTTATTTATTTATTTATGGCTGTTCTGGGCCTTTGTTGCTGCACAGGCTCTTTCTGCTTGCGGTGAGCCGGGGCTACTCCTTTTTGTGGTGTGCGGGCTTCTTATTGCAAATGCTTCTTTTGTTGCAGAGTCCGGGCTCCAAGCACTGGGACTTCTGTAGTTTAAGGACATGAGCTCAGTAGTTGTAACTCCTGGGCTCTAGAGCACAGAATGAGTGTGACGCCTGGGCTTAGTTGTTCTGAGGCATGTGGGATCCTCTTAGACCAGGGATCAAACGGGTGTCTCCCGCATTGGCAGGCGGATTTTTTACCACTGAACCATGAGGGAAGCCACCCCTCTGTCCCCCACTCTGTTTTCTCATCACCAGAATCCTTAGAGCCAGCTGATGTTGTCTTGCTCATTCATTCAGTTGCTTATTGAGGATCCGTGAACCCCTGTTTGCTGCTTTATCCCTGGGCCTAGAACAGGGCCGGCCCTATATGTAACGGGCTCACTAGCTGCTTGTGAGCTAGTGGGCGCTCATGACACTTGGAATCAGTTCAGACCCCAGCACGGCCCCCTGCAGCTGTCCCTCTGACTCCCTCTGTGTGGACTGTGTATCCCCTTCCCCTCCCACCCTTCCCCAGCTCACTGCCCTCCAGCTGCACCATCCTCCACTTGCCAAACTCTTACCGACTTCCCAGCCTTTGCCCTTGCAGTCCTCCCCACTCAGAATGGTCTCCAGTTCATCCCTGTGCATTGTTCAGATCTTTGCTCAAATACCACCTCTTCTTTGAAGCAGTTCCTGATAAGTACCACCTGCACCCATTTGCTTGGGATCTGGCTTTTTTGTGCAGAGCTGTGTGCTGGTTGAGATTTTCCAGGGCCTTAGAGGGGCAAAGAGGAGAAATAATCGTAAAAAGCAATGGTCATAGCGGGCTTTTATGGGGCCCTTGGTTTGCTCTGAGGGACCTTTGTTACCTTTCGTCTCCTTCAATCCCCACCTCTTCAAAATTAGGTTCTGTTATTTTACAGAATGCTTTATAGAAGAGAAACTTGAGGCTCAGAAATGTTGTTACCTGCACCAGGTTACACAGTTCTCAAGTTAGCTGAAACTCAAACCTTGTCCCTCCGCCACCAGAACCTGTGTTCCCAACTACAGCAGGCTGGAAAGGTCTGAGGCAGACACCTGAAATAAACAGGCTCTGATCCCATCCAACAGCCCCAAAGCACATGATGCTACTCTGTTTGACTTGCCAGGCACCAGTGACCCTCAAGGATGTGGTTGTGACCTTCACCCGACAGGAGTGGAAATTACTGGACCCGACTCAGAGAACCCTGTACCAGGAGGTGGTGCAGGAGACCTCCGGGCTCCTGGCCTCACTGGGTAAGTTTCTCCTCACCTCCATAGTGGCAGGGGTGGGAGTTCTGCAGCCTCCTTCTGGGTTCCATCCTCTCAAGGCCTGGATGGTGGAGCCACCCGCCCCCCTCGTCCCCCAGCCCATCTTCCTCGCCATGTTCTGGGCTCGCTTCCTCCCACCTGCTCTCCCTTTGTCTCCAACATGGATGGTTGAGCAAGAAGCCTGGTCCTCCTGGCGGGAGGAAGTGGGGCTCCTGGGAGCAGGGTGTCCTGAGGACCTGTCCCCAGGACCTGGGAGAATCCGCAGGCAGATGCGCACCCTGGCTCTGGGTCTCACCCTGGCTTCTCTCCGTGAGTCTGCTTGGGTCACTGTCTTTTCACAACAGCTTTGGGTAGGAATGGCCACCTCAGTCCTTCTCTCTGAGACCCTCAGACTTCTTATCTCTACATTTTCCAGCATTTCTATGTCATACCCTTTCTGTGAAGGTGTTTTTGTGATAGGAAGTGACCTCTTGCCCCAGCACTCAGCAGGGGCTCAGCCTGAGGCCCCTGTAAAAGATTCCCCTGATAGGGATCTGACTGACCCAACTTGGCTGGGTCAGGTGACCCCAGGCCTGATCCCAGAGACCTGATTTGAACTGGCCTGTGGTGAGAATCTGGCATCACCTGGTGAGACACATGAACTTAGATTAATCAGAGAACATCTGTGGGGAAAGTGGGTGTCTTTTCCAGGGGTCCCGTGGCTGCATGTGAGCAGGTTTTGGATTCTGTAGGATGGAGGCTGTTGTGTAGACATTGCCCGAGGCTGGTGTTTGTGCCTTGGTTTCAGGACCCAGGGCAGCATTTTTTTTTCGTGCATGGGAGCACTATAATTCTGAAATCTTCCTTGTCCTAAAAATCACACTCTGTAGAGAGAGTCTTCATAGTCTTTACAAAACACCTTTGTTCTGTATGTCCACAAACAGGGTATCCCATTTCCAAACCAGAACTGACCTGCCTGTTGCATCCTGGACGAGAGCTACGGATGGTGAAGAGAGCTCTTTCCCCAAGCACTTCCTCAGGTGGATTGCCAAGATCCAGGCAGTGGTGGTCACTGCAGACTGGGAGGGACTGTTGCCTCTGAAATTCTGGGGAAGCTTCTTATTGAGACCTCTCTGGGGACACAAGTTACACCCAAGTTGAAAAGGCCAGAACCAGCTTTGAACAATCATTAGATCCCTTGTGCAGCCATACCCAGGTCCTGTTCATTATATGTGAACAGTCATTAGGTCCCTCACCCAGCCGTGCCTAGTTCCTATCCCTCATATACCCCACATCATTCCGGACTGCATCGCCTTCCTGAACTTCACCCCTGTCCACCTCTCTCACCATCTCTTGTCTGCATGATACTGCACGCCCGTGATCTCTGCACTTCTGCTGTGTCTCCACACCAGCTCCCCCAGCCACTCACCTCGCCTCAAACCCTCACCACTCTCCACCTGCTGAAACCTCAGCCTGTGAGAAAATTCATGTCGGAAAGAAAGACTGCTTGCCTCTCTTTCCCTCTACTCAATCCTTTCAGACTCATCTGCATCTGATTGCCACTTGAAGCCTTTCTTCTCACCTCCCTCTGTCCCTCCCATGACAAATTCCTGCATTAGAAACATCTCCCACCTTGGGGGTTCCTATCATCTCTTATTCCCAATCCCTGAGACCCCCAATCCCTGAGCTCTAGAATGGCCTCTGATCAGTGTGACTGTCTGTACAACCAGCTTCTCAGAGGCTGTTTGTAGAAGAAAGGTCTACACTAGACTTCCATTCATCCCCCTTATTCTTTTTGTTTTTTTTTTTTTAAACTGAAGTGTAATTTACACATATCAGTGTTCATGACTCTTAAGGGCTTAGCTTGATGAATTTTGACACATGAATAAATCCAAATAACTACCATCAGGTCAAGATCCTGACCTTAGGAGGCTCCTGCAAGCCTTCTTAGTCCATACAACTTCTTACAAACATAACCACCAGTACAAGGAATTTTTACTATTCACAAGTGGGTAAAACAGAACTTCCTAGTGTGTTTTCTGCTTATCTCCTATTGATCATCAGGATGTTTCTGAGATTCATTGAGTTCAGTTCAGTCACTTAGTCATGTCTTGACTCTTTGGAACCCCATGGACTGCAGCATGCCAGGCCTCCCTGTCCATCACCAATGCCCAGAGTTTACTCAAACTCATGTCCATCGAGTTGATGATAGCATCCAACCATCTCATCCTCTGTCATCCCCTTCTCCTCCCGCCTTCAATCTTTCCCAGCATCAGGGTCTTTTCAAATCAGTCAATTCCTCACATCAGGTGGCCGAAGTATTAGAGTTTCAGCTTCAGCATCAGTTCTTCCAATGAATATTCAGGACTGATTTCCTTTAGGATGACTGGTTAGATCTCCTTGCAGTCCAAGGGACTCTCAAGAGTCTTCTCCAATACCACAATTCAAAAGCATCAATTTTTGGTGCTAAGCTTTCTTTATAGTCCAACTCTCACATGCATACATGACCACTGGAAAACCATAGCCTTGGCTAGATGGACCTTTGTTGGCAAAGTAATGTCTCTGCTTTTTAATATGCTGTCTAGATTGGTCATAACTTCTTCCAGGGAGCAAGCATCTTCTAATTTCATGGCTGCAGTCACTGTCTGCGGTGGTTTTGGAGCCCCAGAAATAAAGTCTGACACTGTTTCCACTGTTCCCCCATCTATTTCCCATGAAGTGATGGGACCAGGTGCCATGATTGTAGTTTTCTGAATGTTGAGCTTTAAGCCAACTTTTTCACTCTCCTCTTTCACTTTTATCAAGAGGATAATTCTCTTTAATTCTTTTTCACTTTCTGCCATAAGTGTAGTGTCGTCTGCATATCTGAGGTTATTGATATTTCTCCCAGCAATCTTGATTCCATCTTGTGCTTCTTCCAGTCCAGCGTTTCTCATGATGTACTCTGCATATACGTTAAATAAGCAGGGTGACAATATGTTAGGTCCACCTACTCCTTTCCCAGTTTGGAACCAGTCTGTTGTTCTATGTCCAGTTCTAACTGTTGCTTCCTGACCTACATACAGATTTCTCAAGAGGCCAGTCAGATGGCCTGGTATTCCCATCCCTTTAAGAATTTTCCAGAGTTTGTTGTGATCCACACAGTCAAAGGCTTTGGCATAGTCAATAAAGCAGAAATAGATTTTTTTTGGAACTCTCTTGATTTTTTGATGATCCAGCAGATGTTGGCAATTTGATCTCTGGTTCCTCTGCCTTTTCTAAAACCAGCTTGAACATCTGGAAGTTCACGGGTTCACGTACTGTTGAAGCCTGGCTTGGAGAACTTTGAGCATTACTTTACTAGCGTGTGAAATGAGTACAATTATGGAGTCGTTTGAGCATTCTTTGGCATTGCCTTTCTTTGGGACTGGAATGAAAACTGACCTTTTCCAGTCCTGTGGCCACTGCTGAGTTTTCCAAATGTGCTGGCATATTGAGTGCAGCACTTTCACATCATCATCTTTTAGGATTTGAAATAGCTCAACTGGAATTTCATCACCTCCACTAGCTTTGTTTGTAGTGATGCTTCCTAAGGCCCACTTGACTTCAGGTTTCAGGATGTCTGGCTCTAGGTGAGTGATCATACCATCGTGATTATCTGGGTCATGAAGATCTTTTTGTATAGTTCTTCTGTGTATTCTTGCCACCTCTTCCTAATATCTTCTGCTTCTGTTAGGTCCATAACAATTCTGTCCTTTATTGTGCCTATCTTCCCTGGTGGCTCAGACGGTAAAAGCGTCTGCCTGCAATGTGGGAGACCTGGGTTCAATCCCTGGGTCGGGAAAATCCCCTGGAGAAGGAAATGGCAACCCACTCCAGTATTATTGCCTGGAGAATCCCATGGACGGAGGAGCCTGATGGGTTACAGTCCACGGTGTTGCAGAGAGTTGGACACAACTGAGCAACTTCACTTTTTCTTTCTTTGCATGAAATGTTCCCTCAGTAGCTAATTTTCTTGAAGAGATTGCTAGTCTTTCCCATTCTATTGTTTTCATCTATTTCTTTGCACTGATCACTGAGGAAGGCTTTCTTATCTCTCCTTGCTGTTCTTTGGAACTCTGCATTCAAATGGGTATATTTTTCCTTTTCTCCTTTGCCTTTAGCTTCTCTTCTTGTCACAGCTATTTCTAAGCCCTCCTCAGACAGCCATTTTGCTTTTTTGCATTTCTTTTTCTTGGGGATGATCTTGATCCCTGTCTCCTGTACAATGTCACAAACCTCCGTCCGTAGTTCATCAGGCACTCTATCAGATCTAATCCCTTGAATCTATTTGTCACTTCCACTGTATAATCGTAAGGGATTTGATTTAGGTTAAATCATAGTCATTCATGTGGTTGCACTTGCTTGGAGTGTGATGCTTTCATACTGTATAATATCTCATTGTAGCAATATGTTGCTATTCATCCTCCTGTTGATGAACATCAGTAGTTGTCGTTCAGTCGCTCAGTCGTGTCTGACCCTTTGAAACCCCATGGACTGCAGCACACCAGGCTCCTCTGTCCTTCAGTGTCTCCCGGAGCTTGTTCAGATTCATGTCCGTTGAAGCGGTGGTGCTGTCTAAGCATCTCATCCTCTGCCGCCCCATTCTCCCATTGCCTTCAATCTTTCCCAATAGCAGGGTCTTTTTCAGTGAGTTGGCTCTTCGCATCAGGTGACCAAAGCATTTTTTTGGACATTAGAAACATAACCACTGTGAGCAGTTATGTTGGGCATATACCCAGAATTGGATTGACTCAGACAAGGGATAGGTGTATATTTAACTTGAAGAAAAAGCACCCAACAGTTTCCAGTGTGGTTGACCTTCTGGCACTCCTGGCAGCCGCATGTGAGTCCCACTGCTCCCCGCTCTGTCAGTGCTTGCTGTTCTCTCATCACTCTGCGGCACTTCAGATGAGATTCTCAAGACCACATACCTCCAGCCAAACCACAGCAGGGTATCAGGGGTCCACATTTCCGTCTTCCTTTTCCTGCTTGCTTGGTGATTTTGTTTCTTCTGTGTTGGCATTACTGATAGGCCTCATTTGTATATTGGAATCCCTTCAGGTGACAAAGCAAAAACCAAGACCACAGAGACTACTGCTTCTCAGCAAGCCTTGTTCAAGGGACGCTTACTTCAGAGGTCACTGACTCAGGAAGGCTGCAGTGTTTCTCCGTTGGGGCAAGCTCAGGAACCGGAAGGAGCGTCAGAAAAGCAGGGAGGGCATTTGAAGATGGCAACAGTCCTCCGCAAGGAAACCCTCCCTGGAAACAGAATCCCTGAATGTGGTTTTCTGGGAAGAGGCAACAGTCTGGGCTCAAAAGATTTACAAGATCAAGTCTCCTCAGGAGATGCTCCTCATGCACGTGAGTCACATGGATCAAGAGCAGACCCACTGTTTCACGGAGGAAAGAATTCCTACAAATGCAAGGAATGTGGGAAAGGGTTTGTCAAGAATCGCTTTCTTCTTCGACATCAGCGGATTCACACTAGAGTAAAACTCTATAAATGCAGAAAATGTAGCAAGACATTTCTCAAGAAAGCAGACCTCACTCTACACTACAGCATTCACACTAGGGAGAAACTCTACGAGTGCAGTGAGTGTGGGAGAGCCTTCAGCCGCAAGTCTCACCTCACAGAGCACCAGCGGATTCACACTGGAGAGAAGCCTTTCGTGTGCGCTGAGTGTGGCAAAGCCTTCAGCCGCAGGTCACACCTCACGGGGCACCAGCGGAGTCACACTGGAGAGAAGCCGTATGTGTGCAGTGAGTGTGGAAAGGCCTTCGCCCACCACTCTGACTTCATTCGGCATAATAGAACCCACACTGGGGAGAAACCGTTTGAGTGCAAAGAGTGTGGGAAAGCCTTTAGTGACAGCTTTTCTGTAACTCGCCACATGAGATGTCACTCTAGGGAGAAGCCCTATGAGTGCAGTGAGTGTGGAAAAACCTACAGCTACAGCTCAACCCTCACCACCCATCAAAAGATTCATAGTGGAGTGAAATCCTACACATGTCTGAGATGTGGCAAAGCCTTTTACAAGAAGGCTGGGCTCAATCAGCATCAGAGAACTCATATCGGGAAGACTTCTTTAAAGTAACTATTGTGGTGAATAGTTTGGCCAGAGGAAAAGTGTTCTTTGGCATCTGAGACTATGTACCCAAGTAATACCCTATGTCCCCTCATGTGCTCAGTTTTGCTGTGATTGTGTGTTACCTTTAGCTGTAGCTGAGCCCTTTCACTGAGGAGACCATGTCCCAAGACATGATGTGGTTCTCAGCAGAAGGAGTTTCTTTCTACACCTCAAAGTTCCTTGTTACATGGCCCATGAAGAGACCTGGAACTCAGTTTGTCCCAACACAGGAGTACGTGCATCCCCATGGATGAAGGACCCCTTTCCCTAATGGCCTGTGTCACCCCATCTAATTTTCTGTGTATAGAGGGGTCCACTGTGCTCTTGCTGGTTTGATGGGCAGGAGTCGTGAGAACCCCATCTTTCATCCCTGTTGCTCCACGCAGTGTCCTGGGTTATGGAGATACATGGGTGACTGTGACATGAGTCTTGTGACTCATGTCTAGAATGGGAAACCGACATAACACACAGGTGAGGTGCGCCAGTGTTGTTGCTGTGATAGTAACATGCCTGCAATCCCCATTCAGCATAATGAGGAACAAGGTCAAAACTTTGGCGTGGAGGCCAGATGTGATCAGGAGGAGTGGTCCAGTGGCTGCGAGCTTGGACTCTGGGGACAGTTGGGATGCCAATGTTCCTGAGCTGTGCCTATCACCATCTGGATGACCTTAGTGATGTCACTTCCCCACAAGTCTGTCTGCATGTCTGTGAAAGTAGAAAGATGGCTGTTAAACTAATGCGTGGGAAAAGGAACAGAAGGTATACAGGACTGTGAGGGACAGAAGAGCCCCAGCCATGTTTGAAGATGGAGAAGAGCACTCCTTGCAAAGGGAACAGCATGTGCCAAGATCCTGAGGCAGGCCAGAGCTGGGACTGTCAGAGGAAACAGCTGAAGACCAGAGGAAGCAGGTGATGGGCAGTGAGACGGAGGGGCAGGGCATCATGAGAAATGTGGGTTGTATTGCAACTGCTCTGGGAGCTGAGGAAGGGACTCACAGGACAGCAGGATGATGTCATTTGTCTCTAAGCCTCCCTTTGGCTGCTGTGTGGAGCACAGACTGAGGAGGACAAAGAACTGATGTTGGAGAGAGGGAGGAGGCCACTACAGTCCAGGAGGATGTTGACAGTGGACTGGCCCAGGATGGTGGCTTAAGAGATGACCTGGGACATATTCGGAGGCAGAGTTGATGGGACATGTGCGTAGTTTGGATGTTGGGGTGAGTCTCCGGGAATGACTCTGCCCCTTCAGCCCTGACAGAGCCCTCTGCATCCATAGGAAACATGGCCCATGGCTTGACAGTGTGTCCAGTTTCTCGGTCACAAGTGTCACAGTTCCCAGTTTTAACGACTGTGGTGAGTGAGGCTTAAGGTCCTTTTCTGGGACACACACAAGTCAGAAAGACTTCTTATAGATCATCCTGGTAGTTTGGGCAGTTGAATTTTCCATGAGCTTATTTCTCTGACCCAGGAAGGGTCCTGGCCCTGCCCAGATTATATGACTTCAGGCAGGAGGGTAAGGAGAGCAGTGATGAGATCTCCGTCACTTGGGCCACCGTTCTCAGCTGTGCTACTCAGCGGTGCCCATAACTCAGACCAGCTCAGGAAACTTCTGGGTTCTTGGTTTTCTCCCTTGTAAACTTGGAGTTGGATTAACCATTGGAACCTTCATTATTTATGAAACAAGTGTGTTGACCAGCATGCCTCACCGGGTTGTTGTGCAGGTTAAAGGATAGTGTTGTAAAGAGCCTGTCATGTGGCTGGGTATGTGGATGTGCTTAAAAGTTGGCTGTTGTTACTCACAAGTTACCGCTCCATGCCATTCTCTCCTTTCCTCACCAGGAGCTGTGCTGCTGGTAATTTCCTGATGGCTTCTCAGCAGATTTTATTCCTTAAGAAGCTTAATCATGGGCTCTAGTGACATTCAGCATAAGGTCTTGGTTCTCCATCAGCCAAATTTCTGTTTCTCTGAATAGAAATTCAAAACCTCCCTTTAAAAATCTCTTGTGAAAAAAAAAAAAAAAAAAAAATCTCTTGTGAAGGGAATTTTGAGCTGTCCGAAAGTACTGACTGCTAATTTAACTTATCCCATATTTATTTAATGTTATAGTTGATATACATAATTTGAGTTTAAATATGCACTCTTATTTTTTGGATTTTTTTGCATCACTTGTTCTTTTTCTCCCCTCCTCCCCTTTAAGTTTTCTATTAATTACTTCTAGGTTTTCTTTATTCTAGTTTGGAAAGCATATTCTCTAATTGTGTTTGTTATTGTTTAAGATTTATAAGCACTTATTAAAAACAGTAGAGCACAGAATTATAAGTACTTTTTCTTCTTCGCTACTATGTAAGAGACTTACCAGTATATCTGTATCTCAGTCTATGTGTTGAGACCCTGTATGTTAATTCCATCATTCTAACTCCACAAGGAAACATCATTCATGTTTAATACAAATTATGAGCTGTTGTATCCATCTACGCAGGCATTTACCCTCTTGGACCCTCATTGTTTCTATTATTGCAGGTCTTCCATCTGAGATCGGTTTCCAAATCCTTAAATATAAACTTTAGGATTTCATTTCGTGTGCGTTAATTTTCTATTAAATTTCTCATATGGAGTTCAAAACAGTCACACTCTTCTTTTTTTGGCTACGTCCTGTGGCACATGGGATCTTAGTTCCCCGACCAGCATTCAAACCTGTGCTCCCTGCATTGGGAGCAAGGACTCAAGCACTGGAGCACCAGGGAAGTGCCTACTCGTACTTTTTCTTAAAAGGCAACTTTGCTGTGTGTATAGAAATCTGGATTGGCAGCCTGTCTCTTCAGCAGGTCCTTCAGTAGTTCCTGCCACTGTATTCCAGAACCATAATAATACTGGGAATGAGTGCCAAATTATTTTGTGTATTGCCTTGTTGTCTTAGTTTAGGTTAAGAACAGAGGAATGGGGTTTGAGATTTTCAACTGAAAAGCAATAAATAGTGCTGAATATGTAGGAGGGATAATGAAATCCATTATCCCAGTGACTGAACTGATGGATTGTACTAGATACTGCATACATGGTCTCCTATCCGATTATTTCTTTATCAACACACAGCTTCTCTTCCATGGACCACGTCAATGAGTTTCAGACAATGGCATATGGGCAGAAGCGATTGTGAAATTGTGTCTTTATGGCATCGTCTCATTTTTGCTTCTCTGCTGGGATGTCCCCGTGGGTGTGTGATTGCTGTTCTCACATGCCCCAGGATTTAGTGCTGTCTTGGGAGCTGCAGGTTCAGGCTATCCATGGACTGACCATGTACGGGCAGTTTTAGCAAAGTCCTTGGTGATGCTGATGTTACCGGCTTGGGAACCACTGAGTAAAATCATCATTTGATGTTAGCTCACAAAGACAGTGTAAGCAACTTATCTTTCTAGTACCATTTTTGGGTTGGTTTGTTTGTTTTTCGTTTTTTTGCTTTGTTGGATACTTGTCAGCCATGAACCAACCGTTCACTCTCAGAAACAGACACTGACAGAATACCAAAGTATCAGCTGCTCCCTTACCTCATACACTAGACATTGTGTGTGCCTGCTCAGTCATGGCCAACTTTTTGCAACCCCATGGACTGTTAACCTACCAAGCTCCTCTGATCATGGGATTTTCCAAATGAGAACTAGAGTGGGTTGCCATTTCCTCCTCCAGGGGTTCCTCGCAACCCAAGGATCAAACCTGTCTCCTGCACTGCAAGCGGATTCTTCACTGCTGCGCCATAGTTGCGTGCCTACATTTAAATCCCCAAGTGGGAATGGAACCCGGGTCTAAGCAGTGAGAGCACCAAGTCTTAAACACAAGACCACCGGGGAGTACCCTTCCTCATGATTTTTAGTGGCATATTTTTCCTGAGGGTGTGAGAGACTTAAGAAGCTTGCCAAGGGCTTCACAGGCAGGGGTGGATGGCTTTGCCCAACATGGCCACAGAAATCTAGCGTGGTCATCTTTGGAACAGCACAGCATTGTCTTCCAGGGTCTCGAAGGTTGTTTGGCCTTCCCTATGGAGAATGGGAAGGGTGGGATGCAAGACAAAAACTACATTACCCAACGGCCTGTGCTTGTGTGTGGGCGGCAGACACTCGTCCAGTGACGACCCAGGACAGAGCTGGAACCTCCCGCGGAGGTGGAGGCCGGACTTCCGGTGACGTGACAGAGGCTGATGGGGGTCAGTGTCTCTCTTTGGTGGAGACCTGAGTCCAGACCTGGGGGTATTTCCGGGGTAGCTATTAGGGATCAAATAAGGAAGCAAGGGAAAGAGAATTGGACCCTTCTCTGCGCCTTTGTGCAAGCCCTCCGCCTGGCTGTGCATTCTTCGGGCTCTGCACCAGCCCTCCTTCCTTCTGGTTCCCGGAGTTGGCGTACTTGTCCTTGTGTGCCTTTTACACGTGAGGAGCTGAGGCTGCTAGTGCGGGCCAGCCAAGGTCACGCCTGACCAGTGCCAGATAACTAGGGAATCCACTCAGCTAGAAGGACCCGCCGGGCTCCCTGCTCAGTTCATGGGGTCCACTGGCGACAGTCAGCTGGGCCGGACACAGGTGAGTCGGTGGCCTTTAGGCCACCAGCCCCTGGAACCGTGGTCCTGTTAGCCTCGGGACATGACATAGAGGATGCTGTTGTCCTAGGACTTTCCCCTTCCGCTCTCTCTGCCCTGTTTGGGGTACCCAGAGGTGAGTCATTCTTGGCCCATGGTTCTTAATTGAGTAGGGGATTGTGTGAAACATGTCCATTTGGGGAACCTGGTAGGATGAGGTAAGGGTTTCAAGAACTAGCATGTTCGTATGCTTCGATGTGGCACTGGACTGGGGATGTTCTTGAAACCGTAAGTGTACTTTATGTTTTTTGGGACCTGAGACCAGGTAGGCAGAAATCAGCCACGGAATGGCAAATGAGGAGCTGGGCCTTGTGAGGGCTGTAGGAGCCATAGACGGTTAGAGCTGAGAGAGGTGCCCTAACTCAGCTCTTAATAGTGATTCCTAAAGCTCAGCTTTTCTGTTCACCTGTGTGAATCGAATCGCACAGAAAGAATTTTGAAGTAGAAGGAGGACACAGCATGTTCCCTCTAAACTGTGTGTCCCCACTTGGAGAAGATAGTTGAAAATTTTGTAGTAATTGTTCAAAGAGGGCGTGATCAGCATCAAACATTCTTCTGAATGGTTGATGGTGAGGTAAGTAGGAGTCTGCATCATCAACCTTCAGGTCCAGCTGGTCTGGGGTCTACATGCTTGTGGGCAGCATACCTTCTTAATCATTAATTTCTCCCACCTGGAGGGGGTTTCAGTATCTACAAATAGCTCAAAGATATTGTTATATGTATCCCTTGGTGGGGAAACTGGACCGTCCCCCAAGGCTGCTCTTGACTGCTTGTTTCTCCCTGGTCTCACATCCCCTCCTTCCCTAATTAACAACTGCTTGGAATTGTTACCTGCCCCTTGGAGCTCAGGTAAGGTCGTGGAGGCTGAATGAAGGCTATTTCCTGTAACCAAAGAAATGAGGGACACTGAAAGACTCTGTGCCCAGGAGCCCCACAGGGCCCTGCTTTTATCAACAGGCTCGCTCTGGTCACTGAACAGGCGAGGGATGAGGGCCAATTGTTTCCCTAGTGTTCAGTCAGCCATATTTTCCTCTGGTAAAATCCAGTGATGCATATTTACTTTCTTATGGATTTAATTTGCTGTATATTTTTTCACCTCTATTAATTAGGACTGTGGTCGTGGTGGTGGTTTAATCGCTAAGTCGTGTCCGACTCTTTGTGACCCCATGAACTGTAGCCCACTAGGCTCCTCTGTCCATGGGATTTCCCAGGCAAGAATACTGGAGTGGGTTGCCATACCCTTCTCCAGGGGATCTTCCCGAACCAGAGACCAAACCCAGGTCTCCTTCATTGCAAGCAGTCTCTTTACTGACTGAGCCACCAGGAAATAGTTCTGTAGTTATTTTGTGTGCTTGTTACATTTTTGTATCAGATAGGCTCATCTCTTAAAATGAGTTGAGAAGCATTCCTTCCTCTTATTTTCTGAAAAGACGTGTTATTGTGGTATTATTTATCCTTTAAATGTTTTGTATAATTTGCCAGTGAAACTATTTAGGTCCTTAATATTTCTCAGTGGTGTATGATGATTTTTTAATAGTTTTTGAACATATTTTTATTCAGTTTATTTCTAAATACATCATATTTTGATGTTATTATAAAAGATATCATTTTTTTTTCAATTTCCAAACAGTCATTGCTAGTATCAGAAACAAGTCATTTTTGTATATTGGCCTTTTATCCTGTGACCTCACTAAACTCAATCATTCTCAATCATTTGATCTAGTAGCTTTCTAGTGAATGAGTTGTAATTTTCAACATAATCATGTCTTACTTGAATAGAAGTTTTTGTTCTACCTTTACAATCTTTTTTAAAAAATATTTTTTATTTGGCTCCGCCCATTCTTAGTTGCAGCATGTGAACTATTAGTTGTGGCATGTAGGATCTAGTTCTCTGACCAGGGATTGAACCCTGGCCCCCTGCTTTGGGAGCAGAGTCTTAGCCACTGGACCACAAAGGAAGTCCCTACCTTTACAATCTTTAGACCTTTTTTTTTTCCCCCCTTCATGTTACAAACACAGTTCTTTAGTACCAATACAATGTTAAATAAAGTGATGAGCATAGACACATTTGCATTATTCCCAATATCAGGGCAAAAGCATTAGGCTTTCAACATCAAATGTGTTATCAGGAAGTTCCCATCTAATCCTAATTTGCTGAGAATTTCTATCATTCACTGGTTTCGATTCTGAGAAATGCTCCCACTACATCTTTGAGATTAGTTTTTAGTCTATTAAGACAGATAACAGGTTCAATTGTTGAATCATCTTTGCATTCTTGATAAACAGCACTAGGTTATGATTTATGTGTTCACATATGTATATGGCTGGATTCAGTTTGCTATGTTCATGTGGGTGCTAGTCCCTTTTTTTTTTAACTTTTTATTTTATATTGAAGTATTAGTTGATGATTGAAGTATTGGCTTCCCAGGTGGCGCTAATGGTAAAGAACCTGCCTGCCAATGCAGGAGACGTAAGAGAAATGGGTTCAATCTCTGAGTCAAGAAGATCCCCTGAAGGAGGAAATGGCAACACACTCTAGTATCTTTGCCTGGAGAATCTTGTGGACAGAGAAGCCTAGAGAGCTACAGTCCATGGGATAGTACTGAGTCAGACACAACTGAAGCCACTTAGCACACACATTAGCTGCTCAACAGTTGTAACAGTCACTTAACTATTAATAGTTGGGAAGTGTTTGAATCTTCTTTTAGAAGAATTTCTATACAGTTGGTACTGTTTCATCTTTAAGAAAACAAGAATATCAGTCCCACAACCACAAATGTGTTCCACTGGAGAAGGGAATGGCAAACCACTTCAGTATTCTTGCCTTGAGAACCCCATGAACAGTATGAAAAGGTAAAAAGACAGGACACTGAAAGATGAACTCCCCAAGTTGGTAGGTGCCAGTTATGCTACTGGAGATCAGTGGAGAAATAACTCCAGAAAGAACGAAGGGATGGAGCCAAAGCAAAAACAACACCCAGTGGTGGATGTGGCTGGTGATAGAAGCAAAGTCCACTGCTATAAAGAGCAATATTGCATAGGAACCTGGAATGTTAGGTCCATGAATCAAGGCAAATTGGAAGTGGTCAAACAGGAGATGGCAAGAGTGAACATCGACATTCTAGGAATCAGCGAACTAAAATGGACTAGAATGGGTAAATTTAACTCAGCTGACCATCATATATGCTATGGTGGGCAAGAATCCCTTAGAAGAAATGGAGTAGCCATCATAGTCAACAAGAGTCTGAAATGCAGTACTTGGATGCAATCTCAAAAACAACAAAATGATCTCTGTTTTCATTTCCAAGGCAAACCACTCAATAGCACAGTAATCCAAGTCTATGCCCCAACCAGTAATGCTGAAGAAGCTGAAGTTGACAGGTTATATGAAGACCTACAAGACCTTTTAGAACTAACACCCAAAAAAGATGTCCTTTTCATTATAGGGGACTGAAATGCAAAAGTAGGAAGGCAAGAAACACCTGGAGTAACAGGCAAATTTAGCCTTGGAGTACAGAATGAAGCAGAGCAAAGTCTAATAGAGTTTTGTCAAGAGAATGCACAGGTCATAGCAAACACCCTCTTCCAATAACACAAGAGAAGACTCTATACATGGACATCATCAGATGGTCAATAGTGTAATCAGATTGATTATATTCTCTGCAGCCAAAGATGGAGAAACTCTATACAATCAGCAAAAACAAGACTGGAAGCTGACTGTGGATCAGATCAAGAACTCCTTATTGCCAAATTCAAACTTAAATTGAAGAAAGTAGGGAAAACCACGAGGTCATTCAGGTATGATCTAAATTAAATCCCTTAGGATTATACAGTGGAAGTGACAAATAGATTCAAGGGATTAGATTTGATAGAGTGCATGAAGAGCTATGGACAGAAGTTCGTGACATTGTACAGGAGACAGGAATCAAGAACATCCCCAAGAAAAAGAAATGCAAAAAAAGCAAAATTATTGTCTGAGGATGCCTTACAAATAGCTGTGAAAAAAAGAGAAGCGAAAAGCAAAGTAGAAAAGGAAAGATATACCCATTTGAATGCAGAATTCCAGAGAATAGCAAGGAGACATAAAGCCTTCTTCAGTGATGAGTGTAAAGAAATAGAGGAAAACAATAGAATGGGAAAGACTAGAGATCTCTTCAAGAAAACTAGAGATACCAAGGGAACATTTCATGCAAAGATGGGCTCAATAAAAGACAGAAATTGTATAGACAGAAGATATTAACAGAAACAGAAGATATTAAGAAAGAGGTGGCAAGAATACACAGAAGAACTATACAAAAAAGATCTTCACAACCCAGCTAATCACGATGGTATGATCACTCACCTAGAGCCAGACATCCTGGAAAGTGAAGTCAAATGGGCCTTAGAAAGCATCACTACAAACAAAGCTAGTGGAGGTGATGGAATTCCAGTTGAGGTATTTCAAATCCTAAAAGATGATGCTGTGAAAGTGCTGCACTCAATATGCCAGCACATTTGGAAAACTCAGCAGTGGCCACAGGACTGGAAAAGGTCAGTTTTGATTCCAAACCCAAAGAAAGGCAATGCCAAAGAATGCTCAAACTACCACACAATTGCACTCTTCTCACACACTAGTAAAGTAATGCTCAAAATTCTCCAAGCCAAGCTTCAACAGTATATGAACTGTGAACTTCTAGATGTTGAAGCTGGATTTAGAAAAGGCAGAGGAACCAGTGATCAAATTGCCAACATTTGTTGGATCATTGAAAAAGCAAGAGAGTTCCAGAAAAACATCTACTTCTTTATTGCTTACGCCAAAGCCTTTGACTGTGTGGGCCACAATAAACTCCGGGAAATTCTTAAAGAGATGGGATTACCAGACCACCTGACCTGCCTCTTGAGAAATCTGTATGTGGTCAGGAAGCAACAGTTAGAACTGGACATGGAACAACAGACTGGTTCCAAATAGGAAAAGGAGTGTCAAGGCTGTATATTGTCACCCTGCTTATTTAACGTATATGCAGAGTACATCATGAGAAACACTGGGCTGGGTGAAGCACAAGCTGGAATCATGATTGCTGAGAGAAATATCAATAACCTCAGATATGCAGATGACACCACCCTTATGGCAGAAAGCGAAGAAGATCTAAAGAGCCTCTTGATGAAAGAGGAGAGTGAAGAAGTTGGCTTAAAACTCAACATTCAGAAAACTAAGATCATGGCCTCTAGTCCCAGCACTTCATGGCAAATAGATGGGGAAACAGTAGAAACAAACTTTATTGTTTTGGGCTCCAAAACCACTGCAGATGGTGACTGCAGCCTTGAAATTAAAAGACGTTTGCTCTTTGGAAGTGAAAGGTTGTTGCTGAATGAAAAGACGCTGGGATTATTGGCCTCTGTGGGAGAAGAATTCAATCCGGGGCCAGAGATGAGGCTTGATCGCTCAGAGCTTTTGTGTAATAAAGATTTATTAAAGTATAAAGGAGATAGAGAAAGCTTCAGACATAGGCATCAGAAGGGGGCAGAAAGAGTGCCCCCCTGCCAGTCTTCAGCTGGATGTTATATAGTCACTAGCAGTCTGTTCATGAAAGAAAGGAATGCCTTAAAACTCAGAATGGCTCCAGGCCCCCCACCCATAAGATGCATTTTGGGATAATCTTGGCACCAGATGATTCATCTCAGGCCATAAAATGATTGACTTGAATCTTGTAGAAGGGCAGATTACCATACAAATAGTTTCATTTACATAGATTAGGGGGACAATATCTGAGTATAATATACTGGCTTGTCAAGTAGATTCTGAGCCATTAGGCACAACCACTTGAAGACAGAGTCTGGGGTAAATGCATAGTACATTAACATAGCTTAAGACAAACATTTCCATAAGAAAAATGCATTGGTTAACTTGAGGTTTGAGAATAGTTAACTTCAGGTGAAACCTGTCATTATGGCAACACAGTATTTTAAGAGAAACCTCCTTTTAAATTTGTATAGAGAAGGAAAAAAATATCGCTAGTTTGTTTCCTCCTGCCGCTTAAGACAGATAAAAATGTCTGACACTTGCAGCCTATTTCCTCCATTTGGAGACCCCTGACCTTCCTGCCTGTTACCCTCTCAGAAGGAAAGTTATGACCAACCTGGTAGTTCAGAGGCTAAATTAAAGCGTCTGCCTGCAATGCGGGAGACCTGGGTTCGATCCTTGGGTTGGGAAGATTCCCCTGGAGAAGGAAATGGCAACCCACTCCAGTATTCTTGCCTGGAGAATCCCATGGATGGAGGAGCCTGGTGGGCTACAGTCCACGGGGTTGCAGAGTCGGACATGACTGAGCAACTTGACTTTCACTTTCAGACAGCATATAAGGAGCAGAGACATTACTTTGCCAACAAAGGTCCGTCAAGTTAAAGCTATGGGTTTTCCAGTAGTTATGTATGGATGTGAGAATTGGACTATAAAGAAAGCTGAGCGCTTAAGAATTGATGCTTTTGAACTGTGGTGTTGGAGAAGACTTTTTAGAGTCTCTTGGACTGCAAGGAGATCCAACCAGTTCATCCTAAAGGAAATCAGTCCTGAATATTCACTGGAAGGACTAATGCTGAAGCTGAAACTCCAATACTTTGGCCACCTGATGTGAAGAATTTACTCATTGGAAAAGACCCTGATGCTGGGAATGATTGAGGGCAGGAGGAGAAGGGGACAACAGAGGATGAGATGGCTGGATGGCATCACTGACTCGATGGACGTGATGTTGAGTAAACTCCAGGAGCTGGTGATGGACAGGGAGGCCTGGTGTGCTGCAGTCCATGGGGTCACAAAGAGTCAAACATGACTGAGTGACTGAACTGAACTGAACTGAACCACAAATAACTGAAATTGTCCAACAACTCAAATGAGCAGAAAACAGAATTTTCTTTAAACACTCAGGAAAAAAAAAACCCACACACACAACTTTGGCAACAACTTGAGTTTAGCCCAGTCGGACCCATCCGTGTCTTACTGGACATACGATATACAGAACCATAGTATAATAAATTGGTGTTGTTTAAGCCATTGGTTCGGAGAAGACAATGGCAACCCACTACAGTACTCTTGCCTGGAAAATCCCATGGAGGAGCCTAGTAGGCTGCAGTCCCTGGGGTCGCTAGGAGTTGGACACGACTGAGCAACTTCACTTTCACTTTTCACTTTCATGCATTGGAGAAGGAAATGGCAACCCACTCCAATGTTCTTGCCTGGAGAATCCCAGGGACGGGGGAGCCTGGTGGGCTGCCGTCTCTGGGGTCGCACAGAGTCGGACACGACTGAAGCACCTTAGCAGCAGCAGCAGCAAGCCATTGGTTTGTGGTTATCTGTCAGTACAGTAATAGAAAGCTGCCGCATCATTATTCTTTGATTACTTCTTTACTTTTCTTTTGGCTGTGCTGCACAGCACGTAGGAGTCCTAGTTCCCCAAGCAAGGATCAAACCCTGTCGCATGCATTGGGAGTGCAGAGTCTTAGCCACTGTGAAGGAGTCTTTGGGGCCTAGAAAACAGTAGTCTCAAAGGCCCTTGCTGAACCATCTAACTTCGGAGAAAACAATACTTAACTTTAGGTCCCACCCTGATGCTCCAGGCTGGTTGCATCTATCTGGGTCTTATCACCCCCTGTCCAGAAACCTTCCTCCCCCTACACCTGCCCAGAAGACTTATCACCCCCTGCCCAACTACAAATACCATCTCAGCTAAAGCATACCCCAAACATCCTGCCTGATTAACGTTTCCCTTATCGCTTCCACAAACCTCCCTATAAATATGGAGCCTCCCTGATCCCTCTCAGCGCTCAGCTGGTCGTTAGGCCGACTGTCACCCCTCCTTGCCTGAATAAAGGTAACCTACTTCTGTTGAGGTCGTCTTTCTTTTTTTTGGCCTCTGCTCGAACTATACCTTACACACTGGACCACAAGGGAAGTCCCAAGTACTTCTTTATTTTCTAAGGCAAGGATATTTCCTTGGCTTATGTTAAACTTTTCCAGCTCTAACCTAGAAGTAGCCTCTTATCTAAGGAGTTCTGATTCTTTTTACTGAAATACTGTATTCATAAGCCAATAATTGGACATTAAATATGTTCACAGCTGCTGGAATATGTCTGCATTCTAGGCTGTCACTGAATAGATAGGGGGTATGTTCATATGTAAACATTTCTACATACACTGAACTTCTTTGTCTGTATTTAAACTAACAAAGATTTCACAAAATTAGATATTTAAAAGGGCTCTTAGGGTTCCAATAGCATACCCAAGAAAGGTTTTTTTTTGTTTTGTTTTGCTTTTTTACAGGCAGTGATAAAGTACCATAAGAGAAAAAGAGCAAAATACGAAAAGTACAACCAATAAAAGAACAAATGGATAAGTTGTATTTCATGAAAGTTAAGAAATTCTACTCTAGGGAAGATACTGTTAAGGAAACCAAAGCCACAGACTTAGAGGAAATATTGGTAAAGTATATATCAAATGAGTCATTTGCATCCAGAATATATTAAGAAATTGCAAGACAGTTCTTTTAATAGTAGGCAAAAAACTTTGATCAGATAATTCACTAAAGAAATGATGGCAAATACACAGGGAGAAATACTGAACACCAAGTCACTAGGGAAATGCAAATTTAAATCACAGTGAAATACTTCTAGACATTCCCTAGAATTGCTAAAAACATATGGCCAATATTTTACATACAAAACTCAGCAAAGATATGAAGAAACTGGAAAACAAACACACTCCAGGAAATGTGAAATGGTATAACCATTTAGAATACAAGGTGGCAAATTCTTAAAAAAATTAAATATTTGCATCAGTTTCCAGCATGACAGTGTGAGGAGCTTTGCAGGCCTGCTTCCCAGGGAAATGGGTGAAAATTATAAAGACATCATTTAAAGCCGCTGAAAGTGATCTGAAGGATATACAGCAAATGAAGAAACATTTACTTAAGAAAATCTAATACTCAGGTAGAAAAGCAAGGGTCCGTCACATTTGAACCTTGCAAGACTTTTCTCCACTGTGAACTTTCTGGTGCTGTACAAGGTTGAAACGCTGGCTAAATGATTTCCCACAACTGCTGCACTCATAAGGCATTTCTCCAGTGTGAATCCTCCGATGCTTAACAAGGCTGGAGCTGTGGCGGAAAAATTTCCCACATTCTCTGCACCCATAAGGTCTTGCTCCAGTGTGAACTCTCTGGTGTTTAACAAGGCTAGAATTCTCACTAAAGAATCTTCCACATTCATTGCACTTAAAAGGCTTTTCTCCAGTGTGAACTTTTCGGTGTTGCACAAGGCTAGAGCTTTGGCTAAAAAATTTCCCACATTCGCTGCATTCATAAGGCCTTTCTCCAGTGTGAACTCTCCAGTGATTAATGAGGCTTGACTTGTGGCTATAGAATTTCCCACATTCACTGCACTTATAAGGTCTTTCTCCAGTGTGAACTCTCTGATGCTTCATGAGGCTTGAGTTAAAGCTAAAGAACTTCCCACATTCACTGCACTCATAAGGCCTTACTCCAGTGTGGATTCTGTGATGCTGAACAAGTGTGGAATTGTGCCTGAAAGCTTTTCCACATTCGCTGCATTTAAAAGGCTTTTCTCCAGTGTGGACTCTCCGGTGTTGAATGAGGTCAGCATTGCGGCTAAAGGATTTTCCACATTCACTACACCCGTAAGGCCTTTCACCAGTGTGAACTATTTGGTGTATAAAAAGGTTGGATTTATGGCTGAATAATTTCCCACATTCACTGCATTCATAAGGCTTTTCTCCCGTGTGTAGTCTCTGGTGCTGAACAAGTAAGTATTTCTGACCAAAGGCTTTCCCACACTCACTACACCTGTAATGCCTTTTCCCAGGGGGAACGCCCTCCCCGCTTTTCGTGCTCCTACACGGCTCGCCTCCCCTAGGAGCCGCCTGAGGTTTGGGAAGACCAGAGCTTCCTGGGAAGACCTTCCCATTCTCCTCATGCTCTTCTCTTGTTGAGGATTTCTCTCCAGAGTTCAGGCTCTGGTGTTGGTGAAGGTTTGCTCTGTCCACTTCTACACAACCACTCTGCTCAGAAGGTGCCTCGTCAGCCTCTGCTCCACACCAACAACCTGCAAGTGCAGAAATGCTGATGAAGTGTCTGTGAGTACATAGACTTTGGCAGGACAGCACAGCACCCTCACACGTGTCTGACACAGGCACTAAGGGGTTCCTGGGACCCTTCTTAGTTGTCACCTTTGTTGCAACGTGCCTCTAGTGGCAAAACCCAAATCTCCCAGTGACCTTTAGCATCGCCACAACTTAGGTGGCAAGTGTCACCCATCACAGTGAGCATTGCTAAGGATGTTGAGATACCGCAGCATCAGCTGTACTGTAACCTGTGAAGCTCCCTATTTCCAGCTGTGTCAGCATCCCAACACACAGGCTGGAGCACCCTGCCCAGGTGCACTGGTGTAAGGAGGCTGGTCCCCTGCACAAGCAGCCCTTCTTGTCCTCCCCTGAGTGTGACCTAATTATGTTCAAATACACCCATAAAATGCCATTGTGCCTTTTCTTGTACTTTCCCCACCAACAAAGGCACCTGCTAACAGGTCCTCACCCTCTGCTTCTTCCTGCTTGTTGGAGCCCACTCCGTCCAGTGTGACCCCCGCTTCCCCTCTCGACAGGTAGGGACTACCTCTTTGGACCTGTGAGCACAATCAACTGTTTGTTTCTTTGTTTTTTCTTAGGCTCTCCTGTGTTTCCTCTCATGGCACAGCTGACTAGCCAGGTCATAGAACAGTAGAAAATGAGGCCACTGTCAGTGAGCACTGCAGAGTGGAAGAGAGGGTAGGTGACAGCCCTGGCAGCTGAGAAGTGGTCAGCTGACGGAAAAAAGATGGAAATCAGCCTTGGCCCCTTGTCTGATACCAAAGCATAAGGGCCTCCTGGGGAGACTCCTGGTGTGAACTCATCCCTGGGTTCACCCCCACGCTCCGCCACCTCCCTCCAAGTACCTGCTGCTGTGGCTGTGGTTGAGACTCCCCCGGTAGGCACACAGGGCTCCCCACGCTGCTCCAGCTGAGCCATGTCATGGTTCCTGGACGATGTGAGTCCTACAGAAGGAACAACGCAGGAGGGTCAAAGTGACCCACTCCTCAGTAGCCCACAGGAACTCAGGCTGAGTGTAACCAACAAGAAGGTTGGAAAAAGATGCTGTAGAAACATCCCGGTCAAGCAGTGGCCAGGTCAGCGCCTCAGTTCCTGACACAGGCATATCCCCTATCAGCCAAAAGAGGAGGGCCAAAGTGGGGGTGTTGGACTGCCATGGATCTCTTTGGCATCACCAGGCCAGGGAGAGTCCAGTAGCGTAGGATCCATCTGATCGCAACACTTGAGATCCCCAAACCCATTCCTGCACAACCATGGAGCAGCTTGGGGACAGAAGTGGGTGGTGCACCCAGGCTTGGCTGTTATACCTACTCTAGGACCCAAGAAAGGATGCAGTGCCCACAGACCAGCTTTGGGAAGGATGGACCTGCCCTTGGAGAGGGGAGGAGCTATAGGGTGCAAGGACCTTACCGAGAGAGGCCATCAGTGAGAAGGTCTCCAGCATCACCCCATGGTACAAGAGCCTCTGGGCCTCATCAAGGAGCCCCCACTCCTCCCAGGAGAAGTAGACAGCCACGTCCTCAAAGGTCACTTGGCCCTGCCATGATGGGGATGGTTCAGTTTACATGCAGCCTTCTTTCCTGGGACTCTAACCCTCCTCCCGAGCTCCCCACCTCAGTGGAGATACCAGACCCTGGGGCTGCTGATGCCCGCCCTCCTGGCCACCCCAGCGATCACCATGTTCTGTTCTCAGCAACAACAGGTGGGGGACAGGTGTCGTCTGAGCTCTGGTGTTGACCTACAGAGCCTCACCCTTCTGCAAGACAATTCACCCAAGATCCTTTAGACTGTGGTGAACCACCAAAATTCAGTCCCCTTCTCCTTTCACCCCAGTACAAGGGCCTGGGGCCACTGGCTGGCACTCTCTCCCAACATGCATATTGTTCTTCACACCACACCTCCCTCATGGCCCTGACCCTACTTGGCCCTTACCCTGGCTTCATCCTCAGCATCTTGAAACCTGGAGTAGATCTCAGGTACACTCAGCCCTCTTCCATTCTGTGTTACAAAGCAGTCTCCTGACCAGTCTCAGCATCCTCTGACACTTGTTCAAAGCCCAGGTCTACTTGTCTCACATCATGCCCACCAACAGTCCCAGGGGACCCCGTGTGACTTTGTGCTGACTTCCAGGTCCTCGCAGCCATAAGAACAAGAGCCTGGGGAACCTACAGCTGGATGAATCAGCAGTAGCACCAGCTTTGCTCTCATCTCCCTGCCTGGTCTCCACTTACATCTCATGTCCACTCCCCATGGAAATCTGGCTTCCAGCCAGATCCTCCTGATCCCTACAATGTCTCCCCACCATGACCACTACACTCCCCTCATGTGTTTCTATGAAACCCAGCACCCCATCCAGCAAGAGACCCAGTCATCAGCCCCACACTCCCCTCCCTTGTTACCTAATGCACTGCCACAGGACCTGAAGGTGCCCCCTGCCAAACCTGATCACAGCTCCATCCTGGCCCATTCACCATCCACACTGTGGGTGAATCCAATCTGAACCCTTCACCTGAACTCCAGCCTGTGTGTCCAGGTGCCCAGGGGAGGAATCCACTCGAGGATTTCTGGGTTCAACAGCCAGAACCTAACTCCCTATTCCCAGTGATAATTCCTCTTGCCACCAACTTGGACGTGGTGGCACTTCCCTCCTTCTGGCTAGTGAGGCCAAACATCTCAGGACCACCTGACGCTTCCTCTTTTCTCTCCCAACCTTCCACATCAGAGAGCCTGCTCAGACCTACTTGAAAGAACAAACTCACACTCCCAACATGTTGCCCACCTCCACTGCCACCACTCTGGCCCATCTTCCACCACCCTCACCTGGGCTATTGTAGTAGCCTCCTCCCTGGGCGCCCTACCACTCAACTGACTGCTTATTATGCCTGGCTCTGATCAGTTCCTTCTTCTGCTCTAAACCTCCTGTGGCTCCCACCACCCTCTGAATTGAGGCACACCTCTGCAGACCACCATTCCAGGTCTAACTTCTGCTGCTTGCTGTTTCCTCCACAAATGAGGGGGGCCTAAGTTTGCTGGGCATTCCCAGCTCAACCTCACCTCTAATATTTTCTAACAATCACCGTAAATGGACTCTTCTAGGCTTCATGCCACTGGCTGCCAGAAATGGGAACCAAACCATATGATTCCTGGTCTGCACTCAGGGACCTGATCCTGGATGACCACCTTTCAGGGATCTTAGATGGCACGGTGAGGAGCATAGCAGGTAAAACAAGTCCCAGAACGCTACAATGCTGGAACCCAGGCACGTGGGAGGTGAAAAGGTAAGGATCCAGGACACCTATCATTTACCTCTTCATGGTCTGGAAGCCACTCCGCAGCCACAGCAACCTGTGGAAAAGCCAGGCCATGAGAAGAAGGCAATAATATCGGGCCCCAACAGCTCAACCAAGCTACCTCAGTCCTCGGTGATGCATGCCTCTTAACAGCTGTGTAATCTTGGACAAATACTCGACCTCCCTGTGAAGTGTTGTGATCTGTCAAATGTGGATAATAATGATGTCCACCCAAGAGGACTATTGTTTGCTCATTTCTATGCATCAAGTTCTAACTATCGACTCTCACTGTCCTCATAAGTGATGCTTCTGTCAGTATTTCCTGGTTGGTATTAAAAATGTACTTTTTCAACATGCCTTTTAACTAAGAAAATACAATACTGAAGATGTTTGATTTAATCAAATGCTTATCAGGATATTGATATTTCAACTAATTATTATATGTTAGCTTGTTAAAGCTGCATTGTCTTAACTGCCTATGTGTGCATGCATATACATACATATTTATGTACATATGTATATATGTATTTTCACCAGTTAAGTGTTAAATGAGTATTTATTCATAAACTCACAAGATAAGAAACTAGGGGATTAGGCTTGAGAAAACTGAGTAGCTACTAGTCCAACTGGCAACTGGCTGCCTGGTATACACCCTCCTGGAGGGAAGCCTGCTAGAGGCCTTTCCACTGGAGCAGCTACTCATGCCTCCTGTCCTAAAAGCTGGGGGAACTTAGGCATCAAAGGAGATGCCCTACTAGCCTATCTGAGTGTTCTTTTTCTCCACAAGGGGGACAGAGGGCCTGCTGAGCCTGGAGTGGCAAATCTACACCACTGACCATCTCAGTCTCCAGCCCAGACCTGGGTCTGCTAACCATTCCTCCATACCAGCCAGAAACACTTTGGAGCACAGGAATCCACCCCTCTGGAGGCGGCCCACCCTCCAGGCTCATCTGAAATAAAAACCTGAACATTCTTCCTTCTAAATATAAGCCCCAGTCCATGCCACGGACCAGGCCACCCCCCACCATCCCTTGGATATCTCCAGCCCAGATCCCTCCCTGGAACCCCGGAATCCCTCAAGTGAGCGAGCAAGTTGCCCATGCGACACCTCCACTGTGGGAAACCTCAGGGTTACCACGTCCAAAATCCAACTCCCAATCTTTTCCCTGAAACCTGCTCCCTGCAAACCAAAAAACAGGTTCGTCCTTCCTTCCCTACATTTTCACAGCCACAGCCGGTGCGGCAGGAAATCCTGTCTGTCCCGCTTTTAAAGCCTGTGAGAGACCTGATCATTTCTCCCCACTCTGGCCACCAGCGGCTACAGTCCAGAGCCCACCAGCACTCCACGGTATTTACTTCGTCACAGGTCTTCCAGTCTCCACTCACACTCTCATCACCCCTACCCCTGTCGCTTTTTCCCTGCGAAGACTTTGGACAATTCTGACACACAGATTGAGCCTCTCCTCTTCACAACCCTCCCTGGCCACTGGCGGCCGCACAATGAAGGCCCAGCTGCTGCGGCTGCCTTGTCCCATTCGACTCATCCTCTCATGCGGTTGCGTGCAGACTCCAGACAAATCTCAAGTTTAACACTCTCAGTTCAGTTACTGTTTCAAGGCTTTGATCGTGCCGGTCCCGAGGCCTGTAACCCTCTCCCACGTCCCATCATACTGGCTGACAGAAATACTGCCTCTCACCCACGATCTCCTTACAGACCTGGACCCAGGGGCCTGAGCAGGGGACGATCAAGGGCGGGGGGTGGGGAGCCTTTATCGTCTAGCCGGGCGACGGCGGTGAGAGACCGGAGAACGAACATTTACCTCAGGCGGGACTTTCAGAGCGGCCGCTGCCATCGGACTCTGTGGGCGGAGCAGGGCCAGGAGCTGTGGACCAGGTCGGGCCCCACGCATCCCTGTCACGGAATCGGAATCGGGTGATTCCCGGGGCCGCTGCTGAACGTCAGACCCGCATTAGTGCCGAGAAGAGAACGTCAGCCTCCTCTCGCCCCTTCCCGCTCCCGTCACCCCAGTTCAACACCAGCTTTCCGGAGCCTCTCATCAAGCACACAGACCCTAGAGACCCCCAAAAGGACAGCCCCAACCCCGAAGGCGGAAGTCCCGCCCCGCGGGTTCCAACGGGGAACTATCTGGGCTGTCGGCTGAGCACCGCCCCCGCAGGAAGCAGCGCCTGCTGGGTAATGTAGTCCACTCGCCGCCAAACCTGCAGGAAGTGGACCGGTAATAGGGCGGGGCTGGCGCAGCCGTTTGCTCGGGCCGGTTACCGCATAGCCCTTACCTCATAACCGTTACCGCGAGACAGCTGTGGGGACTGTTAGCTCCAAACGTAGGTATGGCGGTTAGAGGTCCTGCTGGGCCAACCGGCCAGGTGCTGGTCCACTGGTGGAGAGTGTGGCAGAGGGTGGCTTTCTCCTGGGGACGCTCCAGGACTCATGGCCTTTTGGCTGCGGGTGAGCTGAGGGGCACTGTTGAGGGGAGGCAGGGGCTGTGTTCTGCGGAGCTCCAGAGCCCTTGCCGCCGTGGCCCACTGGTGGGACCTAGGTCTTCAAGCAACGAGGAACCTCTCTGGCATCCCTGCCTCCGTGACCTGGTGGCAGCAGCAGTGTGCATGGGTTGCAGTCCTCAGGACCTGGGACGCACGTACACTCCACTCCCGTTGGGGCATCTGAGGAGCCTGAGAGCTAGTTGGGTCCTGGGCACCTGGCTCCCTCAGTGATGATAGCTGTGCTGAGTCTGCGGTCTTGACCTTGAGTGCACTGCCTGCTAAAGCCTGCCTCTTTTGCCCAGCCTGGACACTGGCAGGAGGACCCAGATTGGGCGCTGGATGAAAGTTCCCTGACAGGATTATGGGCCCAAGCAGGAACTCTCCGCTCATCAGCGAGGACCTAGACCTTGGAGGGTGAAAGTTGTGCCCTGGCCTCTTGCCCTTTCTTGTCCTAACAGAGAATTTATTCATCTGATATAGGTTTATAGAAACATCATTTGACCATGCCTTCATCTCAAGAACAAGTGATCTGAAACCAAAAGTTTGCAACAACTGTCAGGCTGGTTTATTTCTCTTCCTCAATTCTTGTCTTGTCACAACAAGAATTTGGAGCAATGGACCAAAAGGTGTAGAACAGGCAAGTTACAGCCTGGTTCAGGCTCAGAGAGATTTTTTATTAGTTTCACACTCCCAAAGGAGTCCTCCTCATCCTTCCAGTCAAGCCCTCTTGGCTTTCCCCTTTTATACTTCCAGTCTTCTCCTTTTTAGGCATCAGCTAACTATCAGATAGCTAAAATGGACTGGAATGGACAAATTTAATTCAAATGACCATTATATCTACTGCTGTGGGCAAGAAGCCCTTAAAAGAAATGGAGCAGCCCTTATAGTCAACAAAAGAGTCTGAAATGCAGCACTTGGGTGCAATCTCAAAAATGAAAGAATGATCTTAGTTCATTTTCAAGGCAAACCATTCAATATCACAGAATCCAAGTCTATGCCCCAACCACTAATGCCAAAGAAGCTGAAGGTGAATGGTTCTATGAAGGCCTATAACACCTAGAACTAACACCAAAAAAACATGTCCTTTTCATTATAGGGGACTGGAATGCAAAAATAGGAAGTCAAGAGATACCTGGAGTAACAGGCAAATTTGGCCCTGGAGTACAAAATGAAACAGGGCAAAGGCTAACAGTTTTCCCAAGAGAACGCATTGGTCATAGCAAATACCCTCTTCCAACAACACAAGAGACGACTCTACACATGGACATCACCAGACGGTCACTACCAAAATCAGATTGATTATATTCTTTGCAGCCATAGATGGAGAAGCTCTATACAGTCAGCAAAAACAAGACCGGGAGCTGACTGTGGCTCAGATCAAGAATTCCTTATTGCCAAATTGAAACTTGAAGAAAGTATGGAAAATCACTAGGCCATTCAGGTATGACCGAGGTCAAATCCCTTACCATTATACAGTGCAAGTGACAAATAGATTGAAGGAATTAGATTTGATAGAGTGCCTGAAGAACTATGGACAGAGGTTTGTAACACTGTACAGGAGGCAGTGATCAAAACCATCCCCAAGAAAAATAAATGAAAAAAGGCAAAATGATTGCCTGAGGAGGACTTACAAACAGCTGAGAAAAGAAGATAAGCTAAAGGCAAAGGAGAAAAGGAAAGATATACCCATTTGAATGCAGAGTTCCAAAGAATAGCAAGGAGAGATAAGAAAGACTTCATAAGTGAATAATGCAAAGAAATAGAGGAAAACAATAGAATGGGAAGACTAGAGAACTCTTCAAGAAAATTAGAGCTACCAAGGCAACATTTTCATGCAAAGAAGGGCACAACGAACGAAATAAACAGTATGGACCTAACAGAAGCGGAAGACATTAAGGAGAGGCGGCAAGAATACACAGGACTATACAATGTAAATAAATAAATAAAGGTCTTAAAGACCCAGGTAAGAGAAACCCAAGTAAGATGGTAGGTGTTGCAAGAGGGCATCAGAGGGCAGACACACTGAAACCATACTCACAGAAAACTAGTCAATATAATCACACGAGGACCACAGCCTTGTCTAACTCAATGAAACCAAGCCATGCCTGCGGGGCAACCCAAGACAGGCGGGTCATGGTGGAGAAGTCTGACAGAGCATGTCCACTGGAGAAGGGAATGGCAAGCCACTTCAGTATTCTTCCCTTGAGAACCCCATGAACAGTATGAAAAGGCAAATGATAGGATACCAAAAGAGGAACTCCCCAGGTCATTAGGTGCCCAGTATGCTACTGGAGATCAGTGGAGAAATAATTCCAGAAAGAATGAAGGGATGGAGCCAAAGAAAAGCAATACCCAGTTGTGGATGTGACGTGATTGAAGCAAGATCCAGTGCTGTAAAGAGCAATATTGCATAGGAACCTGGAATGTCAGGTCATGAATCAAGGCAAATTGGAAGTGGTCAAACAGGAGATGGCAAGAGTGAACGTCGACATTCTAGGAATCAGCGAACTAAAATGGACTGGAATGGGTGATTTAACTCACATGACCATTATATCTACTACTGCGGGCAGGAATCCCTTAGAAGAAATGGAGTAGCCATAATGGTCAACAAAAGAGTCCAAACTGCAGTACTTGGATGCAATCTCAAAAACAACAGAATGATCTCTGTTCGTTTCCAAGGCAAACAATTCAATATCACAGTTATCCAAGTCTATGCCCCAACGAGTAACGCTGAAGAAGCTGAAGTTGAACGGTTTCATGAAGATCTACAAGACCTTTTAGAACTAACACCCCAAAAAGATATCCTTTTCATTATAGGGGACTGGAATGCAAAAGTAGGAAGTCAAAAACACCTGGAGTAACAGGCAAATTTGGTCTTGGAATGCGGAATGAACCACAGCAGAGACTAATCGAGTTTTGCCAAGAAAATGCACTGGTCATAGCAAACACCCTCTTCCAACAACACAAGACAAGACTCTACACATGGACATCACCAGATGGTCAACACCGAAATCAGATTGATTATATTCTTTGCAGCCAAAGATGGAGAAGCTCTATACAGTCAACAAAAACAAGACCAGGAGCTGACTGTGGCTCAGATCATGAACTCCTTATTGCCAAATTCAGACTTAAATTGAAGAAAGTAGGGAAAACCACTAGACCATTCAGGTATGACTTAAATCAAATCCCCTATGATTATACAGTGGAAGTGAGAAATAGATTTAAGGCACTAGATCTGATAGAGTGCCTGATGAACTATGGAATGAGGTTCATGACATTGTACAGCAGACAGGGAGCAAGACCATCCCCATGGAAAAGAAATGCAAAAAAAGCAAAATGGCTGTCTGGGGAGGCCTTACAAATAGCTGTGACAAGAAGAGAAGCGAAAAGCAAAGGAGAAAAGGACATATAGCATCTGAATGCAGAGTTCCAAAGAGTAGCAAGTAGAGATAAGAAAGACTTCCTCCAGCGATCAATACAAAGAAATAAAGGAAAACAACAGAATGGGAAAGGCTAGAGATCTCTTCAAGAAAATTAGAGATACCAAGGGAATATTTCATGCAAGGATGGGCTCGATAAAGGACAGAAATGGTATGGACCTAACAGAAGCAGAAGATATTAAGAAGAGGTGGCAAGAATACATGGAAGAACTGTACAAAAAAGATCTTCACGACCAAGATAATCATGATGATGTGATTACTAATCTAGAGCCAGACATCTTGGAATGTGAAGTCGAGTGGGCCTTAGAAAACATCACTACAAACAAAGCTAGTGGAGGTAATGGAACTCCAGTTGAGCTATTTCAAATCCTGAAAGATGATGCTGTGAAAGTGCTGCAATCTATATGCCAGAAAGTTTGGAAAACTCAGCAGTGGCCACAGCACTGGAAAAAGTAAGTTTTGATTCCAATCCCAAAGAAAGGCAATGCCAAAGAATGCTCAAACTACCGCACAATTGCACTCATCTCACATATTAGTAAAGTAATGCTCAAAATTCTCCAAGCCAGGCTTCAGCAATACGTGAACCATGAACTCCCTTATGTTGAAGCTGGTTTTAGAAAAGGCAGAGGAACCAGAGATCAAATTGCCAAAATCCGCTGGATCATGGGAAAAGCAAGAGAGTTCCAGAAAAACATCTACTTCTGCTTTATTGACTATGCCAAAGCCTTTGACTGTGTGGATCACAATAAACTGTGCAAAATTCTGAAAGAGATGGGAATACCAGACCACCTGACCTGCCTCTTGAGAAGTCTGTATGTAGGTCAGGAAGCAACAGTTAGAACTGGACATGGAACAACAGACTGGTTCCAAATAGGAAAAGGAGTACGTCAAGGCTGTATATTGTCACCCTGCTTACTTAACTCATATGCAGAGTACATCATGAGAAACGCTGGAGTGGAAGAAACACAAGCTGGGATCAAGATTGCCGGGAGAAATATCAATAACCTCAGATATGCAGATGACACCACCATTATGGCAGAAAGTGAAGAGGAGCTATAAAACCTCTTGATGAAAGTGAAAGAGGAGAGTGAAAAAGTTGGCTTAAAGCTCAACATTCAGAAAGCTAAGATCATGGCATTGGTCCCATCACTTCATGGCAAATAGATGGGGAAACAGTGGAAACAGTGTCAGACTTTATTTTTGGGGGCTCCAAAATCACTGCAGATGGTGATTGCAGCCATGAAATTAAAAGACACTTACTCCTTGGAAGGAAAGTTATGACCAACCTAGATAGTATATTCAAAAGCAGAGACATTACTTTGCCAACTAAGGTCCTTCTAGTCAAGGCTATGGTTTTTCCTGTGGTCATGTATGGATGTGAGAGTTGGACTGTGAAGAAGGCTGAGCGCCGAAGAATTGATGCTTTTGAACTGTGGTGTTGGAGAAGACTCTTGAGAGTCCCTTGGACTGCAAGGAGATCCAACCAGTCCATTCTGAAGGAGATCAGCCCTGGGATTTCTTTGGAAGGAATGATGCTAAAGGTGAAGCTCCAGTACTTTGAACACCTCATGCGAAGAGGTGACTCATTGGAAAAGACTCTGATGCTGGGAGGGATTGGGGGCAGGAGGAGAAGGGGACGACCGAGGATGAGATGGCTGGATGGCATCATGGACTAGATGGACGTGAGTCTGAGTGAACTCCAGGAGTTGGTGATGGACAGGGAGGCCTGACGTGCTTCGATTCATGGGGTCACAAAGAGTCAGACACGACTGAGCGACTGAACTGAACTGAACTAAAGACCCAGATAACCACGATGGTGTGATCAATCACCTAGAGCCAGACATCCTGGAATGCAAAGTCAAGTGGGCTTTAGGAAGCATCACTACGAACAAAGCTAGTGGAGGTGAAGGAATTCAGTTATGTTCAGTCACTCAGTCATGTCCAAGTCTTTGCAACCCCACGTACTGCAGCAGGCCAGGCCTCCCTGTCCATCATCAACTCCCAGAGTTTATTCAAACTCTCATCCCTTGAGTCGGTGATGCCATCCAACCATCTCACCCTCTGTTGTTCCCTTCTCCTCCTGCCCTCAATCTTTCCCAGCATCAGGGTCTTTTCAAAGTTGAACTATTTCAAATCCTAAAAGATGATGCTGTGAAATTGCTACACTCAATATGCCAGCAAATTTGGAAAACTCAGCAGTGGCCACCGGACTTAAAGAGGTCAGTTTTCAATCCAACCCCAAAGAAGGGCAATGCCAAAGTATGTTCAAACTACCACACAATTGCTCTTATTTCACATGCTAGCAAAATAATATTAAAAATTCTCCAAGCTAGACTTCAACAGTATGTGAAGTGAGAACTGCCAGATGTTCAAGCTGGATTAAGTAAAGGCAGAGGAACCAGAGATCAAATTGCCAACATCTGTTGGATCATAGAAAAAGCAAGAGAATTCCAGAAAAACATGTACTTCTGCTTCACTGACTATGCTAAAACCTTTGACCGTGTGGATCACAACAGATTGTAGAAAATTCTTAAAAGATGGGAATACCAGACCATCTTACTTGCCTCCTGAGAAACCTGTATGAAGGTGAAGAAGCAACAGAACGAGACATGGAACATCAGACTGGTTCCAAATTGGGAAAGGAGTACATCAAGGCTGTATATTGTGCACCCCCACCCCCACCCCCGTTTATTTAATTTATATAGAGAGTACAAGATGCGAAATGCCAGGCTGGATGAAGCACAAGCTGGAATCAAGGTTTACAGGAGAAATATCAATAACCTCATATATGTAAATGATACCACTCTATAGCAGAAAGCAAAGAGAAACTATAGAGCCTCTTGATGAAAGTGAAAGAAGAGAGTGAAAAAGCTGGCTTGAAACTCAACATTCAAAAAACTAAGATCATAGCATCTGGTCCCATCACTTCATGGCAAATAGATGAGGTAACAATGGAAGGACTGATGTTGAAGCTGAAACTCCAATACTTTTGCCACCTGATGCAAAGATCTGACTCATTTGAAAAGACCCTGATGTTGGGAAAGATTGAAGGCAGGAGGAGAAGGGGACAACAGAGGATGAGATGGTTGGATGGCATCACCAACTCAATGAACATGAGTTTGGGTAAACCCCAGGAGTTGGTGATGGACAGGGAGGCCTGGCATGCTGCAGTCCATGGGGTCACAGAGTCAGACACAACTGAGAGACTAACTGAACTGAACTGAACAATGGAAACAGCGACAGACTTTATTTTTCGGGGGCTCCAGAATCACTGCAGTTGATGGCTGCAGCCATAAAATTAAACAACATTTGCTCCTTGGAACAAAGGCTGAGCAACAACAACAGCTCCTCCTTTTGGTTATGTCCTGTGCAATGTAGGGCTTGTACCCACTGCAAATTAATGAAAGGGAATACAAATGGGCATAAGCTCAAGGCTGATTAACAATTATAAGTTATATAACAGCAGCGTATGTTGTTTATATCTCCCCATAATTCCACCTATGATAATTAGATGTAGAATATTCATAAGCCCTGTATCAGCTCCTAACTGCCTAACTAGCCAAGGTTAGAGAGCTGCTGTGGTCATTTTGTATCCACTGTGTGCCCAGGGCTCATGTGTAGCAGTTGAAAAGTCACTGCAGTTATTTCGTAGCATGTGTGTTAGCTCTCCTGGGTGTGTCTGGGCTGGAGTTTAGAGATCCGCTTGCATCCCTTTCAGCCAGGCCTCCCCTCAACACTCATGTCTTCCACCCAATACAACTAGCCACACCCCTCCCTCACTTTTCAGTTTTTCTTAAGCTTTTAGGGAATCTGGGGTTTGGGGCATGAGACATCCATCTCCTTACCTGTCTCTGCAGTGAAACTTTTACTGCTCCAAACTCCTACATTTTGGTATAATTTGGCCTCACTGTGGGCCACACGGACTTGCATTGAGTAACAGAGCTGCAGAGATGGTGGTGGAGTAGTAGTGAGGAACTCTGCCAGACGCATGTAGAGACCATCCTTACTGTAAATGGGCTTGTATTTCAATGTCCCTGCACAGCTGGTGCTCCAGTCTTTCATTCTCTTGAAGGACTTAAAGAGGATCTTGAGGACCGCAAGAAAGTGGTTTCCTTAGAGTGAACCAATTATATCTTACCAAGTTTCCTTTGCCAGTGCGATGCCCAATATAAAAAACTCGGTGATGAAGCAAAGACTGAGTTCTGAATGTAGGCGATGACATAGTCAAAAATCCCCCAAAACAAAAGCAAACCAAAAACCACATTAGCACATACACTACTCAATATGGCCTTGGCACCTGGCAAAGAATTTTATCATCAAAGGAGTACTAGCTTTGGCATCCCAGGAAGGGGAGATGTTTTTATCTCAAAACAGACAGTCTTTCCTTCCGGTCAGTGTGTTCTTTTCTTTAATAACTAATGCAGATATGCAGTGAATATTGGATAAGCCACCAATAGGCTGTCTTGGTTAGCCTAAAGTTCGAGTTAAATTATTGTATAAGCCAGAATGACTTTCCCATACCTTCAGTCACTTCAGTCCGGTTGCTCAGTTGTGTCTCTTTGTGACAACATGAATTGCAGCAAGCCAGGCTTCCCTGTCCATCACCAACTCCCCGAGTTCACCCAAACTCATGTGAATCAAGTCGGTGATGCCATCCAGCCATCTCATCCTCTGTCGTCCCCTTCTCCTCCTGCCCTCAGTCCCTCCCAGCATCAGAGTCTTTGCCAATGAGTCAACTCTTCACATGAGGTGGCCAGAGTATTGGAGTTTCAACTATAGCATCAGTCCTTCCAATGAACACCCAGGATTGATCTCCTTTAAAATGGACTGGATGGATCTCCTTGCAGTCTAAGGGGCTCTCAAGAGTCTTCTCCAACACCACAGTTCAAAAGCATCAATTCTTCGGCGCTCAGCCTTCTTCACAATCCAACTCTCACATCCATACATGACCACTGGAAAAACCATAGCCTTGACTAGACGGACCTTTGTTGGCAAAGTAATGTCTCTGCTTTTCAATGCGCTATCTAGATTTGTCATAACTTTCCTTCCAAAGAGTAAGCGTCATTTAATTCCATGGCTGCAGTCACCATCTGCAGTGATTTTGGAGCCGCAAAACATAAAGTCTGACACTGTTTCCCCATCTATCTCCCATGAAGTGATGGGACCAGATGCCATGATCTTAGTTCTCTGAATGTTGAGCTTTAAGCCAAATTTTTCCACTCTCCTCTTTCACTTTCATCAAGAGGCTTTTTAGCTCCTCTTCACTTTCTGCCATAAGGGTGGTGTCATCTGCACATCTGAGGTTGTTGATATTTCTCCTGCCAATCTTGATTCCAGCTTGTGCTTCTTCCAGCCCAGCGTTTCTCATGATGTAGTCTGCATATAAGTTAAATAAGCAGGGTGACAATATACAGCCTTGATGTACTCCTTTTCCTATTTGGAACCAGTCTGTTGTTCCATGTCCAGTTCTAACTGTTGCTTCCTCACCTGCATATGAGTTTCTCAAGAGGCAGGTCAGGTGCTCTGGTACTCCCATTTCTTTCAGAATTTCCCACAGTTTATTGTGATACACAGAGTCAAAGGCTTTTGCATAGTCGATAAAGCAGAAATAGATGTTTTTCTGGAACTCTCTTGCTTTTTCCATGACCTCAAACTCTGCCTAATCCTCAAACTGAAAGAAACCTTTTCTAGGCGGCATTAGCTAGGTAGCTCCACTTGTGACCTGGAGGTGGCGCTAATGCCCCATTTCATCGTTGGTCCTGTGGGAACTATATTACCCAGGAGCCTCGGCAGCTCTGGGCCAATGAGGCCCCACGAAAGGGGCGTTTCCGTTCAGAGGGACGATGCCTGGGCGGGACTTCCTGTTCCCGTCTTGGGCGGACATATTGTTTGCTTTCGGATTAGTCCACCAGATCCGTATCCAGAAGGTTACGTCACACACGTTGTGACGCGATGGGGAAACGTGAGAGGCGTTGTTGCCCTAAACAGAAGCGGACCTGAGGAGTGGTAGTGGCACTGCTCGGGTGACCCGGCCGCCGGAGCCCAGGACCTAGCACCTGTCGCTCTGCAGCTACTCGCCTTCCCCAGTCCGCAGGTGCCGATGGCGGCCGCGGTGCTGACGGACCCGGCGCAGGTGGGTGCTGCGCCCCCGGCTCCTCCCTCGACCTCCGTCTCTGAATCCTGAAGCTTCGAATGAGGGAAGCCTCAGAGCCCCGCAGCGCTGGGCCCTGTGTCCCGACTGTGGGGGCGCTCTTGGGCGGACATTTCTGGCACCGCGCGTGATGGGATGACAGGACGTTACAGAAGTTGGGGCCGGAATGTGCAGAGCATTTGGGAAACCTGGAGTCTGAGTCCTTGGTGTCTGAAAAGATCAGAGGGTTTGAGCAGCTATGCCTTCATTCTGAAGGTGATGGGAGCACGGAAGGTTCTAAACAAAGAGACCGTATATGATGGTTTAAAATGTAGACTGTCCAGGTGTGAACAGACTTGACGTTAGTGAGGACAGTGGAGCCTAGAAATGTTGAGAGATGGTCCAAGGCCACGCAGTTGTTAGATGGCCTAGAGGACTGCGGCACACAGGGTAGTCTGTCAGCTCCAGGTCCTTATGGCCGAGCAGCAGCAGCACAGAGGCCTGAGGCTCTCGCGGCTATTTCGTGGTTGCTTCTCTCTCACAGTTTCCCTGCACCTACAGGTTCACCGATCTCAGAAGTAATTATGGGATTTATACAGTGAGACGCGGAGAAGGCAATGGCACCCCACTCCAGTGCTCTTGCCTGGAGAATCCCATGGGTGGAGGAGCCTGGTAGGCTGCAGTCCATGGGGTCGATAGAGTCGGACACGACTGAGCGACTTCACTTTCGCTTTTCACTTTCATGCACTGGAGAAGGAAATGGCAACCCTCTCCAGTGTTCTTGCCTCGAGAATCCCAGGGATGGGGGAGCCTTGTGGGCTTCCGTCTATGGGGTCGCACAGAGTCAGACACGACTGAAGCGACTTAGCAGCAGCAGCAGCAGATACAGTGAGATGAGGATATCCAGTCTCTCATCAATTCCACCTTCACCTTCACCCACCAGGGCTCCAGGATTGTGGTTTCATAGAACACGTTACCTTGTACTCTCCCAGCTCTTGAGTCTGAGGACCCCTGAGAAACACCAAGCTCAGAGTTCTCAGTCCAGTCCAGGGGTTATATGGCAGGGCACTGACTCCTGGGGACCATTGGAATAAGGTGTGGAAGTTTGTTCCAGGCACAGGAACCAGCATACCTGATGGTGAGATTGAATTGGGAATTTGAAAAACAAACAAACAAAAATACTACAGATCTTCACCAAGTCTGGTAACAGGAGTCAGGCCTGAAATGGCCAATTGAGAAGCTAGGCCTCTGTTATGAAGGTGGTGTAGCCATGGCAGATGTGGAGCAGAGGAGGGAGGTAATCTGATCTGGGTTTTCACAGCTCCCTGTAGATGCCACGTTTGATCCCTGGGTTGGGAAGATCCCTTGGAGAAGGAAATGGCAATCCACTCCAGTGTTCTTGCCTGGGAAATCCCATGGACAGAGGAGCCTGGCAGGCTACAATCCATGTGGTTGCAAAGAGTTGGGCACAGCTTAGTGACTAAACAGCAACAAAGACAACTCTGAATTCCAAGTGGAGAACAGGCTATGTGGTGAGGGTTGAGGGAATTAGGATAGAGGTGAGGAGAAAGACTGGGGAGAAGGCTGCTTCTGTATTCCAGGCGAGTTGTAACAAATGGTTGGGCCAGAGGGGTCGCTGTGTAGATGGGAGAAGTGATTGGGTCAGCTTTTCTGTGTAAGAAAGAGACAGCCCCAAGGTGTTGGGCCATATCAGTCAGAAGGGTAGAAGCGCCATCAGCTGAGGTGGGCAAGTTAGTGGTAGAAGTAACTCTGCATATGGGTATCAGTACTTTATTTGTGGCCACGTGGAGAGTCTGAGATGTGCCAGAGAACCCTTGAGGTATCCAGTGAGCTGCTGGACATGGGGCTGAAGTTATATGGAGGGGTTCAGGAGAGAGACATCCAAAAAGTAGAAGATGGCGTGTACATAGGTTTACAAGGGAGAAACTACAACACAACAGTACGCTCCTGCCGCGTTCAGCACAGCAGGTGAGAAATACCTGATACAGTGAACATGTAAGGAAAAAACAGACACATATAATTTGGCAAGCAGGGAGTCAGGGGACCCTCCTGCGCTCCATGACAGAAAGACAAAATGGCTCCTTTCAGCCCGCACTTTTATTGGCAGAAGTCACATGAGATCATTAGGGAATAGCTATACTGGGTAGTTTGATCAGCGCGCCATAAAGAGGGAGTAAAGTTATGACTCTGCTGTTGATTAGGAACATCTTGTTTTGTTTCCCTGGGGACGGACTTAGGGGCAGGCAGTGAAGCAGAGCAGAGAGCGCGTCCCACCCGACCATTTGGCATACTTACTAGGACAGTCAAGAGGGCACATTTTGCCGCACCCTGGAGTCATGAGGCAAGGTGTTGGTCTCTGCTCCAGGCTGCAACACCCTCCTGCAGTCTCCCAGGAATGGTTGCCTGGTAATGGTTACTCAGTAAAGGGTGCCTGCAAATGGCTGCGTGCCAGCTCTGCATCTATTACCTGTTGATTTCCTCAAGTTTTGGTGGCATGTGAACTACATTACCCAGCAGGCTTTGCTCTCTGGGGGGCAGTTAATGAGCTAGGAAGGTGATGAAGTGAAGTGAAGTCGCTCAGTCGTGTCCGACTCTTTGTGACCCCATGGACTGTAGCCTACCGGGGTCCTCTCTCCATGGGATTTTCCAGGCAAGAATACTGGAGTGGGTTGCCATTTCCTTCTCCAGAGGATCTTCCAGACCGAGGGCTCAAACCTGGGTCTCCCACAGTGTAGGCAGACGCTTTACCGTCTGAGCCACAAGGAAAGCCTTGTAGGAAGGTGATGGTGAAGGCCAGTAACTGAGTAAGCGACCAGAGTTGTGAGAGAGTGATCCAGAAGAACAATGTGCATGTGGAAAAAGAGTGTGAATTGATGGCCCTTGGGCCCTCTTTTGGGGGGCTTAAGGAAGAAAGATGAGCCTAACTTTGGTTGTCTGGTAATCATGATCTTAGCAACTTTCAAAGAACTGGCTGGAAGGAGGTGGGTGGGGGTGCTGTGCACCATACCAGCCCCAGAGTTTAGACAGGCCTTTCTGTCCTACCTGCCCGTTGTTGCTGTGGGTGGACACAGTGATCAACGGGACCCTGAGGAGAGAGCAGACATATGTGGCACCTGGTGCTGGTGTTTCCTCTGAGTTGAGGAGCTGGATGGGAAGGAATGGTCAGGGCAGTTCTGTGGGGGCAGATGGGATCCTTGAGAAGGAGGCTGCTCACCGACTGCTCTCCCCATTATGGCAGGGGAATGTGACCTTTGAGGACGTGTTCGTGTCCTTCTCCCAGGAGGAGTGGGGGCTCCTTGATGAGACTCAGAGGCTCTTGTACCGCGAAGTGATGCTGGAGAACTTTGCACTGATGGCCTCACTGGGTAAGGCCCTCTTGTCCCCTGTAGTGCCTGGACTGGGCTCTCCCCCTTCCCTGTTTCCTGGATCAGAGCCATAGGCAGTACCACCACACCTGCCCTGGTTCCTTGGAGTAGGTGCCGTGGGTGCCAGGTGTGAACTGTGGGCTCTAGCACCTCTGGTTTCTGAGTGGTCCCACCACCTGCTGCCCTGAAGGCTTGCATGGAGGAATGCAGGCATGAAGTGTCCAGTTGTTACCCAGTGGATCACATCCAGTTTGTCCTCTCCCTGACTGGGTGCCTCTGTCCAGATCCCTGGCACTCTTGTGCCCCAGATTGTGCCCCCTTCCTCTAGCTGACATTTCTCATAGCCTACCTGTATCAGGAATCCCAAGGACCCAGTACAATCACTACTTGTTGGGACCACTAGGCTATTCCTGCAAGGCAGTACTTCAGAGTCATTTTCATGATATTTAGGTTTCTTCTCTGAGGGGTGGGTCACCCACACCTGTGCTGGCCGTTTACCTGTCCTGTCTTTTCCTTAGGATATGCATCTTCTATGTCCCGTGGGGTTTCCCCACAGGAGCTTGGCAGGGAGCCCTGGGTCTCTGACTGGGCCGACACAACTCCAGCCCTGACCAGAGAGGCTCAGAGTGCAGGTGGCCCTGGTGAGTGGGAGCTGGGGAAAGTGTGATGTCAGGCTGGGTTCTGGTCACTCTCCAGCCTCTCAGTGCCCACAGTGGTTAAGTGCCAAGGCCACTGCCCACACTTCATTCCTGTCTTTACTGCCCTGTTTACACACTTACCTTTCTTTGGCAGTTCCTCACCTCTGCCCACATCTCAGCTGTTCCTCTCCACTGCTTCCTCTGTACTGCTCTCCAACACTGGCTTATATGCTTTATGTGTCAAGAGAGGTGCATATTCTTCAAATAATTCTTAAATACCAGCTATTCTATTCATTTGTAGCTGTTTAGTAAACACACTCTTCTTCTGCATGTCTCCCCAGCCGCCAATGCCTTCCTACAGTGCATTTGTGGATAGTTTCATTGGGGACCCTGGCTCTTTCTGGGCTGTTCATCAGATCTGTGTCCTCTCCCCATCAAGGCCGCTTCCAGCCTGTGACCTTTAGATGCCAAGACTGTGGAGCAGCCCTTTACTCAACTTGCACCCTGGCCTTTTGTCCTGAGGCAGACCTCAGTCCTAGTTTTGATAAACACGCATCTGTAATAACTGCCCCATTTCCACCAGTGTCACTGTGTACTTTACCAGCATTTGTCTGCTTTCAGGTTGTTGGCATGGAATGGAGGAGGATGAGATCCGTTTTGAGCAGAGCATTTCTGTGAATAGAGTGTCTAAGGGCATGATTCCTAAGATGATTCCATCTTCCCAGAAGGCCCACCCCTGTGAGACATGTGGCCCGATCTTGAGAGATGTTCTGCACATGGCTGAGCACCAAGAAACACGTCCTGGGCAGAAACCATACCTGTGTGTGGCATGTGGGAAACAGCTGTGGTTCAGTGCAAACTTCCCCCTTCACAATCAGTACAGTGGAGAGAAACCCTGCAGGAGGGACGTGCACAGGGCCCTTCTTGTGAGCAGCTGCCCTGTCCAGTCATTGAAGACACCTTTTACCACGAGGGAGGGTTGTGAGGATTTCCCAACCAGCTCAAGCATATTTCAGCAGCATTACCCTCTTAGCAAGTGGAACCCACAAAGTGACACCCACTGCGCAGAGGTCTTTCACAGTGGACAAAAGCATTATGAGTGCAGCGAATGTGGGAAGACCTTCAGCCGCAAGGACTCACTTGTTCAGCACCAAAGAGTCCACACTGGAGAGAGGCCTTACAAGTGCAGCGAATGTGGGAAAACCTTTAGCCGCAAACCCATACTTGCACAGCACCAGAGGATCCACACTGGAGAGATGCCTTACGAGTGTGGCATATGTGGGAAAGTGTTTAATCATAGCTCTAATCTCATTGTACACCAGAGAGTCCACACTGGAGCACGGCCTTACAAGTGCAGCGAATGTGGGAAAGCCTACAGTCACAAATCCACGCTTGTTCAGCATGAGAGTATCCACACCGGAGAAAGGCCTTATGAGTGCAGTGAATGTGGGAAATACTTCGGCCACAAATACAGACTCATTAAGCACTGGAGTGTTCATACTGGGGCACGACCTTATGAGTGCATTGCATGTGGGAAGTTTTTCAGCCAAAGCTCCGATCTTATTGCCCACCAGAGAGTTCACAATGGTGAGAAGCCGTATGTGTGCAGTGAGTGTGGGAAAGCCTTTAGCCACAAACATGTGCTTATGCAGCACCTTAGAATCCACACTGGAGAAAGGCCATATAAATGCAGTGAGTGTGGGAAAGCCTTCAGGCAAAGGGCTTCCCTCATCAGACATTGGAAGGTTCACGCTGGAGAAAGGCCTTAGGAGAGCAGGGAATACTCTGTCTTATTCAACATAGTGACACCAGAGAGAGGCTCCAAGAGGAGCCTTTGTGAGTAGCCATAAGCTAGAAGATGAGCCTTGTGTTTGAACTCCCACCCTGAGGAGATTCTTCTGTGTGCCAGCTCTGTGGGAAGCGTTCTGGGGGCAGTATTGGACTTCGTAACATGCCTTGGCCACTGTGAAAGGTCTCTGCGTGCTTGCCAAAAGTGTGTCACTGCCAGCATCTGAAAGAAGCCATACATCTGTGCAACAGCAGGGCCCCATATTGTGCGTATGTCACCCCAGACGCTTTGATGGGCAAGATCTCTGCTCTTCCTGTCTTCCCTAGAGGGCACCATCGGTAGCCTGACCCTATTGATGATCCTCACTCCTTCCTGCTCCCTACTGGTGGAAGCAAGGGTGTGACCCATTTTGAGTCAGAAGAATGCAAGCTTGGTTCTTCTGGTTGCCTGCAGAGATGTCCATATTTCAGACTGTGTTGGTCTCTTGTGACCCTCGTGATGAGTTTGACCAGCCTCCGAGTCACCTGACCTGGAAATTATCTGCCTCATATTGTTCTGGTTTTGCAACACATGCCTTAGTTTCTAAGCTATCTTTATTCCTGGGAATTTTGTTCACTCTGTGGATTGAGTTGAGAACAGAATTGGGCTTGCCAGCCTGAAAGAATGAATAGCTTGTGTGAGAGCGCCAACTGTTGAGTCTCAGTGGTATTTGCAGAATGATTAAAGAAAGAACAGCTCTTATTCTAGTTTCAGCCTAATTTACATCTCTGCTCAAGGCCTCCTGGGAAAGAATACCAGGCTTTGCAGGCCTAATTGTGTGTCCTGTATGTTGAGATGATTTATGTGACCAGGGTCTTCTTGAGCAGGTTGTCAAGGTCTTGACAGCCTCTGATGTATGTGGGAACAGCATGAATTGGGCCCCTGTTCCTAGGGAATGTTTCAGAATTTGATTCCCTGGGACCTGTCTGCATCCCTGACATCTATCATTTAGTAGGGTATTATTGGTAGGCAGATGTCACTGTCACCTACAAGGACCAGTTAGGAATCATAATTGATACAGAGACACTGATTAATAGGAAGTTGGGAGACCATAGCCAACTACAGGGAATGTAACTCTTTTAAAGGTGTATCCACAAACTTGTCCATCACTATGACTTTGGTATGAGGGTTTATGGAAATTCTCAGGACTCTCATATTTGTGTCTCACGATCTTACAGCAGTGGTTACTATCCAAAATAGAATGAAAATATTCTGCAATTGCATGTATTTACAGTGTATAATTTGATTTTTTTTGTGTGTGTGACCCCATGGATTATAGTCTTCCAGGCTTCTGTCCTCCTATCCATGGGATTTTCCAGGCCAGAATACTGCAATAGGTTGCCATTTTCTTCTCCAGGGGATCTTTACGACCCAGAGATCGAACCACTGAACCCCCGTTGGATTCTTTACCACTGAGTTTTGATACATGTTTGCACCTTTGAAACCAAGTTTCCTGCTTCCTTTTGTAGTATCTTTTCCCCTCACCCTTGCTAGACAACCACTCATCTTGCTTTCTGTCACTATAGATTTGTTTGCATTTCTTAGAATTTTAAATGTATGTGTGTATAGAATAACTTAAAGTGTATTTTTATGGTTCTGGCTTTTTAAACTCTGCATAATTATTTTGTGATTTATCAGTGTTCTGTGTATCAGTTCATTCTTTTTCATCCATACTTTTACTTAAAGTATTCCACTTTAGAGAAATAGTTCCAAAGCAAGAGGACAAAGCTACAGTTTCTGTTATGACCTTAACCTGGAAGTGATGTGCCACCGTTTCTGACTTACTCTATGGGTAATACAGACTAATCCTGGTACACAGTGCAAGGGGACTCACTTTACAACAGTGAGAATGCACCATGGTAGGTATTTGTGGGAGCATTTCTTGGATACTGGTGACCACAACCTTGCATTTCTGAGGTAAATCCCGTTTGATCATGATGCACTACTCTTTTTATGCATGGTTCAATTTTATACACTGGTTTTCTTGTTGAAGATTTTTGTATCTATGCTCACAAGACACGAGAGCTATTAGTCTCGCTCTCTCTTTTTTTTTTTTTTTTTTTTTTGGCTCTGATATTTTTAATGCTTGGGTTTGGTTGCTATCAGCATAATGTTGGGTTTACAGAATAAGTTGGTTAAGTATCCCCTGCTCTTTAATTTTCTGGACAAGTTTGTGAAGAATTGACAGTATTTCTTGTTTGATAGAATTCACCAGTGAAGTATGTAGGCCTGGAGTCTATTCTGTGGATAAGTTTCTAACTGTAAAATTCCATAGTGAACCTGTGCTATGCTTAGTCACTCAGTCGTGTCCGGCTCTCCCTCTGTAGACCACCAGGTTCCTCTGTCCACGGGATTTTCCAGGCAAGAATACTGGAGTGGGTTGCCATTTCCTGCTCCAGAGGATCTTCCCAACCTAGGGATTGAACTTGCCTCTCTTAGTAGTGTAGTGAAGTGGCTCAGTCATGTCTGACTCTTTGCGACCCCATGGACTATAGCCTACCAAGCCCTCCATCCATGGGATTTTCCAGGCAAGAGTACTGGAGTGGGGTGCCATTTTCTTCTCCAGGGGATCTTGCCTCTCTTGCGTCTGCTGAATTGGCAGGCAGATTGCTTACCACTAACGCCACTTGGGAAGCCATAGTGGACCTACGTTTATAGAATTTACCCCCATACACACACCACACACACACACCTATACACACAGTGAGCTTTGGTAGTTTGTATCTCTCGGAGTTTTTTAAGTAGTCAAAATTTTCAAGCTATTCTCTTATTACTTTAGTACCTGTAGGATCTGTAGGGGTGCCTCCTCTCATTTTTATACTGATAATGTCTGTTTTTTTTTCTTTATCAGCGATTTATCAGCTTTATTGATCTTAGAGCACTTGACTTCACTGATTTTTCTGTTTTGTTTTCCCTCATTTTGACTTTACTGTTACCTTTTGCTTTTATTATCTTTCATTTCTCTTCTGCTACATTTCAGCATAGAAGCTGAGTTCCTTCATTTGAAACCTTTGGGTTTTTTGCTAATACTGGTGCTGAATACTAAGAACCACCCTGTAACAACTGCTTTAATTACCTCCCACAAAACTTAATATGTTGTATTTTCATTTAAATTATTTTAAACCTTTTCCAGTTTCATTTTAAATTTCTTCTGACACATGGTTCTTTTAGAAGTATGTTATCTGGGCTTTTCTTTTTGGTAATTGATTTCTAATTTAATTCATTATAGTCAAAGTATACACATTATGACTTGAATTATTTACATTTATAGGTATTTGCTTCATGGCCCAGAATATGGGTTATCCTGTGTTTCACGTTAACTTGAAATGAATGTATATTGTTTTCTTGTTTGCTGGATAGTTTCTTCAAATGTCATCTCAAGTTAATGTAATTAATAATGTCTAAGTTTTCTGTATCCTTACTGATGGGATGGGCACTGCTCTGTCAATTATTTGAATGGGGTTGTTGACATCTCTGACTCTAAAAGTGGATTTTCCTATTTTTCTGTTTAGTTCTATCATGTTTTCCTTTGTGCTATTTATTTTTATTATATTTTTATTTTTTCATTTGCTTTGTGTCTTTTTATTAGGTGAATAAACATTTCCTACTGTTATGCCCATTTAATGAGTAGACCTCTTTAGCATTAATAAAAGGCCCTCTTGGGACTTCCCTGGTGGACCAGTGGTTAAGACTCTGTAAGTACCGCACGCTATCCAGTTGTGCCACCAGAGCGTTAGACTCTATACTCCCAATGCATGGGACCTGGGTTCAGTCCCTGGTCAGGGAACTAGATCCCCCATGCCACAACTAAGGCCTGGGGTCCTCTTTATCTATAGTGATATTCTTTGCCCTAAAATCCACCTTGTCACACACTTAACATTGTGTAGTTTTGATTCAATACTCATTTTGCCTTTTGAGTGAGTGAAAGTCACTCAGTCACGCCCGACTTTTTGCAACCCCATGGACTATACAGTCCATGGAATTCTCCAGGCCAGAATACTGGAGTGGGTAGCCATTCCCTTCTCCAGGGATCGTCCCAACCCAGGGATCAAACCCAGGTCTCCCGCATTGCAGGCGGATTCTTTACTAGCTGATCCACAAGGGAAGCCCTTTGCCTTTTTGGGTACTGAAAATACCTGCTTTTCAGTAGATATTCTTTATATATTTTTAAGGTTTCTTTAATGTGGACTGTGTTTTGAAAGTTTTTATTAATTTGTTACAGTATTGTTTCTGTTGTATGTTTTGGTTTTTTTGACCATGAGGCATGTGGGATCTTAGCTCCCTGACCGGGGATCAAACCTGCACCCCCTTCATTGGAAAGCAAAGTCTTGACCACTGGACTGCCAGGGAAGTCCCAGAGGTATTCTCAATATTTTACATGCTTAAGTTCCTTAGAAAGAGTATGATCTTTGGGGATCTTGATCCCAAACATTTTTAGGTGGAATTATTGCAGCATTCATTTTAAGGCTATTTTCTCACCCTCTGCTGAGACACAAGTCATTCTGTATTTTCTGCCTTATACTTCCTAAGGTTTCTGATTTAAACTGATTGGAACAGGTGCTATTCTGTTCTCTACATTAGCCTTGGAAATTGTTTCATTGAATCCTTTTGGGTGTTTATCTTTACCCAACCTCTGGTCCTTCCCTACCTATATATACAGTTTTGTACTGAGCTGAATACTTGAAGATGACCCTCTGTAGGTCTCTCTCTTGTCCTGTGCTCTATTGGACTCCAGACACCTTAGCAGGCCCAGATTGTAAGTTCTTTCTCATATTAGGATGATTTTGGGGGTCTCCCTGGTCTCAGCACTTTTGTGTTAGAGCCTGGGAACTTCCTTTCATGGAAACCTGAGATGGCCATGGGGCTCGTATCATTTATTTGCTCTGTCTCATAGGTTACTGGTATTTTTTCCAGTATATTAAGAATCAATTTCATGTATTTTTTTTTTTTTTCAAGAAAATCTATGAATCGTCCTAAAGCAGATACTTTGAATAAATTAGTAGAATTGATAACACCTCCAATTACATCAGAAAAAAAAAGAATAGAAATCACATATTTATAAATATAAGCAAGGAAAGAAGGTATAGCACTAGATATCTCTGAGACATAATGGATAATGTGTGATTGTTTTATATTTTGACTGCACCATGTGGCATGTGGGATCTTAGTTCCCCAAGAGCAAAACCAGGTAATGAAATATATCAGGCTGTGAGTGTAGATGCAAAAAAAAAAAAAAAAATCCTTAACAAAATTTTAGAGAATTAAATGTGTGTTTGTATATGGCATATTTTGAATTGTTAAGCCAGTTTTACACTCCTGATACTGATTACAACCTAGTGAAATTGATCATGAATATAAGGTTGGTTTAGGGGCTTCCCAGGTGACTCAGCTGTAAAGAATCTGCCTGCAATGTAGAAAATGCAGGTTCGATCCCTGGGTTGTGAAGATCCCCTGGAGGAGGGCATGGCAACCTCCTCCAGTATACTTGCCTGGAGAATCCCATGGACAGAGGAGCCTGGCAAGCTACAGTCCAAGGACTGCAAAGAGTCAGGCATGACTAAAGCAGCTTAGCACGCATGCACACAACGTTGGTTTAGCAATTGAACATATATTAATTTAATCCATATTGACTAGAAGATATGGTATAATGATGGGACCGGATGTCATAATCTTTGTTTTCTGAATGTTGAGCTTTAAGCCAACTTTTTCGCTCTCCTCTTTGACTTTCATCAAGAGGCTTTACAGTTCATCTTCACTTTCTGCCATAAGGGTGGTGTCATCTGCATATCTGAGGTTATTGATATTTCTCCCGGCAATCTTGATTCCAACTTGTGTTTCTTCCAGTCCAGCGTTTCTCATGATGTACTCTGCATAGAAGTTAAAGAAGCAGGGTGACAGTATACAGCCTTGATGTACTCCTTTTCCTATTTGGAACCAGTCTGTTCTATGTCCAGTTCTAACTGTTGCTTCCTGACTTGCATATAGGTTTCTCAAGAGGCAGGTTAGGTGGTCTGGTATTCCCATCTCTTTCAGAATTTTCCACAGTTTATTGTGATCCACACAGTCAAAGGCTTTGGCATAGTCAATAAAGCAGAAATAGATGTTTTTCTGGAACTCTTGCTTTTTCCATGATCCAGTGGATGTTGGCAATTTGATCTCTTGTTCTTCTGCCTTTTCTAAAACCAGCTTGAACAACAGGGAGTTCACGGTTCACGTATTGCTGAAGCCTGGCTTGGAGAATTTTGAGCATTACTTTCCTAGCATGTGAGATGATCACTTCATGGGAAATAGATGGGGAAACAGTAGAAACAGTGTCAGACTTTATTTTTGGGGCTCCAAAATCACTGCAGATGGTGATTGCAGCCATAGAATTAAAAGACACTTACTCCTTGGAAGAAAAGTTATGACCAATCTAGATAATATATTCAAAAGCAGAGACATTACTTTGCCGACTAAGGTCCGTCTAGTCAAGGCTATGGTTTTTCCTGTGGTCATGTCTGGATGTGAGAGTTGGACTGTGAAGAAGGCTGAGTGCCGAAGAATAGATGCTTTTGAGCTGTGGTGTTGGAGAAGCCTCTTGAGAATCCCTTGGACTGCAAGGAGATCCAACCAGCCCATTCTAAAGGAGATCAACCCTGGGATTTCTTTGGAAGGAATGATGCTAAAGCTGAAGCTCCAGTATTTTGGCCACCTCATGTGAAGAGTTGACTCATTGGAAAAGACTCTGATGCTGGGAAGGATTGGGAGCAGGAGGAGAAGGGGACGACAGAGGATGAAAAGGCTGGATGGCATCACGGACTCGATGGACGTGAGCCTGAGTGAACTCCGGGAGATGGTGATGGACAGGGAGGCCTGGCATACTGCGATTCATGGGGTCGCAAAAAGTCAGACACGACTGAGCGACTGAACTGAACTGAACTGAACTGGTGGTGTAATGAATATATCTGGTCTTTGTCCCAGGTTCCTGTCACAGAGCTTGAGAAATCATGAAATTCCTGGTGTGATAGGAGTCTTTCTGGTACGAATGGGGTAACTTTTGATAAGCCCCTAGACAGTTTCAAGATGAGGACCTGTTACCAGAAAGACCAAGCATATGATTAAAAGTTTGAAACTGAGCCAGACAGACCTGTGGGGAGAGAAGAGGGTCTAGATGTTTTGTTCTGGCATGTGACCATGATCTAATCAGTTGTGTCTGTGTAATCAAATTCTGATCCAAACACTGGATGGACAAAACTGGATGGGGCTTCTGGTTGGTGAACACATTGATGTGCAGGAGAGTGGTAAGTCTGTATTCCCCAGAGACAGGTCATGGAAACTTTACACCTGGGACCTGCCCATACCTTGCCCTTGCATTCGTTCCGTTGGCTGTTCCTGAGATGTATTCTTGATAACAAAACTGGAATCATATTAATATAGCATTCTTAGTAAGTCCTCTGAGCCATTCTAGCCAATTATTAAACCTGAGGGGATCATGAGAACTCCTGAAATTATAGCCAGATGGCCAGAAGTGCAGATGGGCCCTGTGACTTGAAACTCTTTTCTGAAGTGAGGAGGACTTTCTTGTAGAGGACTGAACCCTTAAAGATGTGGAGACCAACACAAACTCTGAGTAGTTGGTGTCAGAAAATTGATGTCAGAACCAATATATGGTAGCATTAGAAACCGAAAGCTGACATTACACTTAATGGGGAAAGTTTGGATGTTTTCCCTCTGATACCAGGAATAAGAAGGAATGTCCACTCTCACAGCTTCTGTGTAATATTGCACTGAGAGTCTATTCTGGTGACATAAAATTAAAGAGAATAAATGATGTGCAAATTGTAAAGAAAGAACCAAAGTAGCCGTTATTCACAGGTGACATGCTTATCTATTTAGAAAACCCTTTACTATATGTATTTTTTTTTTAAAAGATCTAATTGGTTAGTCATGGTTACAGGATAAAAAGTCAGTATACAATAAATGTTAGGAAGTTGAAAAACTATACTGCTTACTGTAGCATCAATATATGAAATATATAGGAATTTATGAAAGAAAATACATTCAACAACTACAAAGCAAATTCACAAACCTTCACTGAGACATAACCATGTTTCTGAACCTCAGGACTTAATATTTTAATTTATTCTGTAATTGTGCTGTTGATTCACACAGCTATCAAATTCCCAGTGACTTTGTTAGAAATTGACAAAATGATTCTAAAATTCATATGAAAATTCAAAAGACCCAAAATACTCAAGTTTTGGAAAGAACACAAATTTTAAAGGTTTTAGTCTGATTTTAAGAATCAGTTATAGAATTATAGAGCTTTACTAACAAAAGTATAATACTGATGAAAGGATAGACAATAAAAATATATATAGTACAGAAACAGACCCACACCTGTACTATTTTCAATAAAATTGCCAATGTATTTTAAGACTAAAACAATAATGTTTTCAACAAAATGCTCTAAAATAACATCCATATGAAAAATAAAGGAACAGAAACCCTCAACATCTCACCATTTAGTAATTAATCTGAAGTTCATAACCTTGAATGTCTGAAACAAAAACTATACATCTCATAGGAGATATGGATGAGGAGCACTCTTTGAACATGGGTTAAACAAATACTTTTTTTTTACCAGACATAAAAACCAAAACCCAAATAAAAGAATAAATTGAGACTTACTCAAAATTAAAATTATTTGCTATTAAAAAGACCCATTTGTGAAAGTTTCAGGAATGCCCTGGTAGTCCAGTGGGTAAGACTTGGTGTTTTCATTGGGGTGGCCTGGGTTCAATCCCTGATTGGGGAACTAAGATCCTACAAGCCATATAGTGGGGACAGAAAAAGGAAAGAAGAAAGTTTAAAGTATAAACCAAACTTCATCTGATTAATAACTGGTGTCCAGAATTTTAAAATAACCATTACAAGAATAAGGAAAATCGATTTTTTAAAAAATAAAATGTTTGAATACATGTTTCACCAAAGAAGATAACATGAATATGGGACTTCCCTGGAGGTCCAGTGGTTCAGTTCAGTTGCTCCGTCATGTCCAACTCTGCAACCCCATGGACTGCAGCACACCAGTCTTCCCTGTCCATCAGCAACTACCGGAGCCTACTCAAACTCATGTCCATTGAGTCAGTGATGCCATCCAACCATCTCTTCCTCTGTCATCCCCTTCCCCTGCCTTCAATCTTTCATATCAGGGTATTTTCCAGTGAGAAGGTTCCTTGCATCAGGTGGCCAAAGTATTGGAGTTTCAGGTTCACCAGCAGTCCTTCCAGTGAATATTCAGGACTGATTTCCTTTAGGATTGACTGGTGTGATCTCGGGAGGAGACACCCCGCGTCCGAGGTCAGGGGTGGTGGCCGAGAGGAGCTACCCCGTGTCCAACTACCACACAATTACACTCATCTCACACGCTAGTAAAGTAATGCTCAAAATTCTCCAAGCCAGGCTTCAGCAATATGTGAACCGTGAAATTCCTGATGTTCAAGCTGGTTTTAGAAAAGGCAGAGGAACCAGAGACCAAATTGCCGACATCCACTGGATCATGGAAAAAGGAAGAGAGTTCCAGAAAAACATCTATTTCTGCTTTATTGACTATGCCAAAGCCTTTGACTGTGTGGATCACAATCAACTGTGGAAAATTCTGAAAGAGATGGAAATTACCAGACCACCTGACCTGCCTCTTGAGAAATCTGTATGCAGGTCAGGAAGCAACAGTTAGAACTGGACATGGAACAACAGACTGGTTCCAAATAAGAAAAGGAGTACGTCAAGGCTGTATATTGTCACCCTGCTTATTGAACTCATATGCAGAGTACATCATGAGAAACGCTGGACTGGAAGAAACACAAGCTGGAATCGGGATTTCCGGGAGAAATATCAATAACCTCAGATATGCAGATGACACCACCCTTATGGCAGAAAGTGAAGAGGAAGTAAAAAGCCTCTTGATGAAAGTGAAAGAGGAGAGTGGAAAATTTTGGCTTAAAGCTCAACATTCAGAAAATGAAGCTCGTGGCATCTGGTCCCATCACTTCATGGGCAGTAGATGGGGAAACAGTGGAAACAGTGTCAGACTTTATTTTTCTGGGCTCCAAAATCACTGCAGATGATGATTGCAGCCATGAAATTAAAAGACGCTTACTCCTTGGAAGAAAAGTTATGACCAACCTAGATAGTATGTTCAAAAGCAGAGACATTACTTTGCCGACTAAGGTCCGTCTAGTCAAGGCTATGGTTTTTCCTGTGGTCATGTCTGGATGTGAGAGTTGGACTGTGAAGAAGGCAGAGCACCAAAGAATTGATGCTTTTGAACTGTGGTGTTGGAGAAGACTCTTGAGAGTCCCTTGGACTGCAAGGAGATCCAACCAGTCCATTCTGAAGGAGATCAGCCCTGGGATTTCTTTGGAAGGAATGATGCTAAAGCTGAAACTCCAGTACTTTGGCCACCTCATGTGAAGAGTTGACTCATTGGAAAAGTCTCTGATGCTGGGAGGGATTGGGGGCAGGAGGAGAAGGGGACGACCGAGGATGAGATGGCTGGATGGCATCATGGACTCGATGGACGTGAGTCTGAGTGAACTCCAGGAGTTGGTGATGGAGAGGGAGGCCTGATGTGCTGCGATTCCTGGGGTCGCAAAGAGTCGGACACGACTGAGCGACTGAACCGGTGTGATCTCCTTGCTGTCCAAGGAACTCTCAAGAGTCTTCTCCAACACCACAGTTGAAAAGCATCAATTCTTCAGCGCTCAGCTTTCTTTATGGTCCAGTCCAGTGGTTAAGACTCCCCAGTTCCAATGCAGGGGGTAAGGGTTCGGCCTCTGGTTTGGGAACTAAGATCCCAATGCTGCACAGTGCAACAACAACAAAAAGTAATAAGCATGTGAAAACATGATCAATATCATTAATCGCTAAGAAAAGTGCAAATTATACACAAGACACCAAAGCATACTTCAGTGCAATAGAACTCCCATACATTACTGAATGCAAAATGGTAAAACCCACTTTAAAAACTCGTAATTTCTATAAAGTGACAGATGCACTTATCATGTGATACAGCCCTATAATCTGTAGGTATATTGCCAAGAGGAATTTAAAAAGCTGTGTCCACAGAAATGCTCGGACTGTTCACAGCAACAGCAGCTTTTTTGATTAGAGCCAATAGCTAGGGGAAAAAAAAGATTCTGCATATGCGCATGCATTAATAACTTGGTAATAGTACTAGTTTGCTAGGCCTGCCATCATAAAATACCACAAACTGGCCTAAACAATACATATCCTCTCATAGTTCTGGAGGCCAGAAGTCCAAGATCAAGATGCTGTTAGGTGCCTCTGCGGCCTCCTTGGTTTGCAGACAGCCGCTGTCTTGTACCCTTCCTCCAGAGTCCTCTACAGGGGATGGGCTCAGCTGCAGTGCAGGAGGCCAGTGGGGCAGGTGGGAACTCCTTTGACTGTTTTCCTTTATTTCTGCATTTTTTCACTTCTCTGATTAATCTTATTCTTTGGCTAAGGTTTTTGCACAGACAAAATGCAGGTAGAGGACATGGGGCCAGTGGAGGAAGGACCATAGGACCCTGTTCTGTTTCACAATCCTTGAGTGTAGACCATTGTATTGTGTTCAGGAATCATTTTCCCAGGGAGTTTCTCCCTCTGGAGAGTTTACCTACGGTCTCATGTGTGGTCGATCTTTTTTCTTTTTTTAATAGAAGGGATGAGACTGCTTTTTATTTTTATTTTTTGGCTGTGCTAGGTGTTTGTTGCTGCGTGGGCTTTTCTCTGGTTGTGGCAAACAGGGGCTACACTCTAGTTGTGGTGTGTGGGTTTCTCACTGCTGTGGCTTATCCTATTGCAGAGCATGGGCTGTAGAACATGCAGGCTTCAGTAGTTACAGCACGTGGGCTTACTAGTTGCAGTTCCAGGGCTTTAGACACAAGCTCAATAGCTGTGGTGCTCAGCATGTGGGATCTCAGAGGTCAAACCTGCGTCTACTGCATTGGCAGGGAGATTCTTTACCACTGAACTGTTGTGCCCGAAGTTCGTGTCCCCAAAACTGAGAAAATAAGACATCCACAGCAATGCAAACGCACAAAGGGGTTTTATTGCTAGCTCGAGCTAGGGCTCAGGTCTCATCCAGCGCAGTGGAGTCTTGACGAGAGCCCCGAGCTCTGAATCACATCTACTTTTGTACAGACGGTTCTTTGTTCCTGTAACAGCATAGCTGATTGGCTAAACCGTATGCGCGCAGGGACTTTTAAACCTCGCACCCCTATCTGGATTGGCTCAGGTCTGGCGTGGGCGGGGGGCTACGGGGATCTTTTCTAATTGGTCGAACTACACTGCCTGCGGGAGTTCCCAGTGCCTCAGCTTTCCTAGAGACTAAACCTCAGGCCTCGCCTGCCCCTTAGAGCCTGTCTTGGCTCCAGTTTGGTCCTAACATTCCCCCCCTGTCTTCAGCTGCATAGAAGAATCTTCCTCTTTATTTTGGGGCAGGGCCTGATACTGTTGCCTCAGTACTATTAGTTGGATGGTATTGACGTGGTCTTTTACAAAGGCAACAAGCTTATTTATAATTCACATGGACCAAAATTAAATATTAATAGTAGCACTATTAGAGGGCCCACCAGGGTGGAAATTAGTGTTGTTAACCACGGGGACTGTTGGAACCAGGACTCAAACCATCCTTGTTGGGCCTCTTGTTCTCTTTTTTGTTGGGCCAGCCCTTCCCTTACTTTGGCCATAGATTCTCTTACCACGCTGGTGTGGTCTGCATAAAAACAACATTCTTCCCTCAGAGCCGCACAGAGTCCCCCTTGTAGGAAAATCAGATCTAACCGTCTTTGGTTTTGTAAGACCACTTCGGACAGGGAAGTTAGTGATTTTTCTAGGTGACTGATTGATTCTTCTATGCGGGTGATGTCTTCATCTATAGCTGCCCTCAAGGAAGTAAATCCTTGTCCCTGTAAGGTCAAAGAGGCTATTCCTGTTCCTGCCCCTCCAACCCCCAGACTAAACATGGTTGCCAGAGTAATGGCACTGACCGGCTCTCTCTTGTTTTTGTTTCTTTTTAACTGGTTTGTTGTCTCTCTAACCCAATGGGTGTACATAACCTCTTCAGAGTGATATAAGATTTTTGGCATTACGGCCACCAAATCGCAAAACTCTCTATTTTGATTAAAAACCGATGCATGTAAACAAGGAGTCAGCCCGGTATGTGAACAGACCCACCAACCTCCTGCCTCAGGCACAACCCGTTTTGTTTTATTTAGTCCTGTAAGAGTAGCCGTTCGGGCGCACAAGGAGGTCTTTTCAGGTGGGACTGTACCTAGGCAAAGTCCCTTTCCCCAGACTTCTCTCATGGTGAGACCAACCTTGTGTTCTCCCCAGCGACATTGGGGTGGATTTGTGCCGGTGGACAGGTTGTAAGAAACATTTAAGCCTATTGCTTCATAAAAGGGAGGGTAAAGATTATAACAGAGCCAACAAGATTGGGTTACATTTGGGTTGGAATGATTTAGGGCTGTAAAGGCTGCCTTAACTAGATCCCATAATGGGTCTGACATTCTTAAGTCAGGGATACGGGTCAAGGGGCTGAGGGCCTCCATTTCACTGAGCTGGTTTTTTAGCCAGGAAACGGAGGGTGTAGGGCTCAGCGTTGTAGCCCCCTGGGTTGGGTTAGTCTTAATTACTTTTTGCGAGTCCAGATTTTCGACCTGATTGGGGCCCACACTTTGGGTCTGGATGGGTTCTATTGTCTGGCTAATAACTAGAATTCCTCCGTAATATAGGCCAAGCCAATAGGGTCCCGTAGTTGTTTGCAGTCCCCAGGACAGTCCAGAAACCCAAGACCTCTCTTGCCTAGCTGACTCCTGATTGAATATTATTTTTACTTGGGCTGGACATGGTCTGCCCCCGCAATTAGTCTCCTGGCCGTATGGACATAGGGGTCCAGTGTATGAAAAGTTAACTATGTCATGACTTTCTACCCCCCATTTGGCTTTTCCATCATTTGAGGTTACACAACTCCAGGATTGACAGAAATAATGTTGTAGGCCCCCACAAGTTTTCCAATTATTTTTTAGGTGGCCAGGACATGCCCAGAATGCGGGGCCGTTTTGCATGCAACCTCCTTTGTCTGGGTAGCCTTCTATGAGGTCTTTAAGTTCAAAGAATAAATCTGGCCACCACGTGTTGGGGAAGGGGGGTGAATTCCGGTGGTTGAGTTGAGTACCTCCTGAGTCAGTCCATTCTGCAGTGTCTAGGTGATCTTGACAGGCTGATGTGGGTTGGCACTGGCTGTCCCAGGGTTGAGGAAGACAGCCACCAGCAGGAGAGTCAGAGTGATCCGTCCGGGACCTGTTGGCGGATGAACTTCATTTTTAAAGGATTGGAGGGATGTAGTGTCACCTTCCATTCCTCCTGGGCCTTTTCTTATTCCTCTGGAGTGGCACGGCGCACGTGGTTACAGTGCACCCAAGGTCCAATGCCGTCAACCTTTAAGGCAGTGGGGGTGGTGAGAAGAACAACATAAGGATTCCCATCTGGGCTCTAGGGTTTTAGATTGGTGTCGTTTGACCCATACCCAGTCTCCCGGTCCAATGTTATGAGTAGGGATGGTCCCCTGGTTTTGGCCCTCATGAATGTCTTTAACTAAGGCCTAGATGTGAGCATGCACTTTGCCCAGGGCCAAGATTGCCTCTCAGAACGCCCTAAAGGTAGGATGAGGCTCTGCTTTTCCCTGAAAAATAGGGCATATTGGGGGAGGACTTCCATAGACAATCTCAAACGGTGTCAAGTTTAACTTATAGGGGGTATTACACGCCTGGAAGAGTGCGAAGGGAAGGAGAGTCACCCAGTCCCCGCCAGTCTCGATTGCCAATTTTGCCAAAGTTTCTTTTAGAGTCCGATTCATTCTTTCTACCTGTCCTGAGCTCTGGGGATTGTATTTGCAATGCAGTTTCCACTTGGTCCCCAGGGCTGAGGCCAGTCCCTGAACAATTTGACTCACAAAAGCAGGTCCATTATCAGAGCCAATAGTTACCGGCAGCCCAAACCTAGGCACTATCTCCTCTAGGAGCTTTTTGGCAACCATCATTGCTGTCTCCCTCTTAGTGGGGTATGCCTCCACCCACCCAGAGAAGGTATCTACCAGGACTAACAAGTAACATTACCCATACTTGCCTGGCCTTACCTCAGTGAAATCTATCTCCCAATGTTGTCCTGGCCTCTCCCCTCGGTACCTTATACCCGTGTGTTGTCCCTTTCCCGGTCTCATCATCTGGCACGCTTTGCAGGCACAAGTTATGTCCTGTATGGTCGCTTTTTGTCAGGGAAACTGCAGGCGAGCTGTCTGCAGAGTGACAAAGTTTTCTTTTCTCCCAAATGGGTGGTCTGATGTAGGTGCATACAAAGATGTCGGCCCAAGTCGGCCGGGAGCAACAGGTTGCCATCCTGGTCTCAATGCCATCCATCTTTACTCACAGGTTGGCTGGTATTTTCTTGAATCCAGTTTTGATTGGAGGAGGAGTATTCGGGGGTTGGTGGCAGGGTTCCCATTCCCGGGGCTGGCAGGCCCACAGTCAGTATGCGGGTGTGAGTGTCGTGGTCTCTGGTGGCCGCTTCACGAGCAGCTGCGTCGACGGCACGGTTGCCTTTAGCCCTGACGTCTTCTCCGTTTTGGTGCCCTGGGACATGCACTGTGGACACTGCTCGGGGCCGGTGGACTGCTGCTAGGAGTCTGCGGATCTCAGATAAGTTTTAAACTTCCTTTCCCTCTGCTGTCAAGAACCCCCTCTCTTTATATATTGGGCCCTGAATATGCACTGGCTGTCGGTATAAATGGTGATCTTTTTTCCTTCTGCCCTTTCCAGTGCCTGTATCAAGGCTATTAATTCTGCTTTTTGAGAGGATGTTCCAGGGGGCAGAGCCTCAGCCCAGATGACCCTCTCAGAGTCACCTACTATCGCTGCCCCTGCCCTTCTCTGTCCGTCTTTCACAAAACTACTTCCATCTGTAAACCATACTAGTTCACTGTCTTTCAAGGGCACATCTTTGAGGTCTTTCCGTATGGCCGTCACATCAGCCAATATCTCACCACAATCATGGAGGGGGCCATCTTTCTCCGGGACGGGCAGGAGAGTGGCCAGGTTCAGGAAACAGGGCATCTGAAAGTGTATCCGGGGGGTATCCAGCAGCAAGGCCTGGTTTGAGTCAAGAGGGCATTGGAGATCCACTTACCCGGTGGCTGCTTGAGGATTCCCTCAATGGCATGAGGAGTGTAGACCAGGAGGCACTGTCCATAGGTTAACTTGTCAGCATCATGGACCAGGAGAGCCATGGCCGCGATGATACGAAGGCAGGGTGGCCACCCAGCAGCCATCAGATCCAGCCTCTTGGAAAGGTAGGCTATGGGTCGCCTCCAGGGTCCCCATTGTTGCATCAGGACCCCCTTTCCCACTCCCAACTTTTCGTCTATAAAGAGTTGAAATGGTTTAGACAGGTTAGGTAGCTCAAGGGCTGGGGCTTCTAGCAGAGCTTGCCTGAGTCCCCGGAAGGCCTGCCTCATTGGTTCAGTCCGAGTCCAGTTTTTACTTTCTCTACTCCCTGCATATAATTGACGGGCCTTCTCGGCAAATCCCAGGACCCACAGTCTGCAATACCCAACAATTCCTAGGAATTCTCTCACCTGATGGGGAGTTGTTGGCTCGGGGATTTGCAAAATAGTCTCTTTCATGGCCTGTGTCAGCCATCTTTTTCCCTGCTTTATCTTATACCCTAAGTAAGTGACCTCCTGTCTAGCTATTTGGGCCTTTTTTTGCATTGGCCCTGTATCCTAATGTCCCCAAAGTCTGGAGGAGGTCACCTGCTGCCTCTAGGCATGCCTCCTCGGTAGTAGCAGCCAACATAAGGTCATCCACATACTGCAACAGTGCAACATCAGGGTGGTCAACCCGGTGCTCATGGAGGTCTCCACCCAAGGCCTCGTTGAACAGCGTTGGTGAGTTTTTGAATCCCTATGGGAGGCAAGTCCAGGTTAGTTGTCTCACGGTTTGGCCGCCCTCGTCGGCCCATTCGAAAGCGAAGATCTCTTGGCTTTGAGGGGCCACAGGCAAACTAAAAAAGGCATCTTTCAGGTCCAGAACTGTATACCAGACACAGTCCAGTGACAGGCCACTCAGAAGAGTGTACGGGTTGGGGACCATGGGATGAATGTCACTCACCCATTTGTTGACTTCGCGAAGATCCTGGACTGGCCTGAAATCCATTCCCCCAGGCTTTTTCACAGGTAGTAGGGGGGTATTCTATGGGGATCGACACCTTCTGAGAATTCCCGCCTCCAGGAGCCACTGTATGTGTGGCGCGATTCCTCCTTGGGCCTCCTGACTCATGGGGTATTGCTTCACCCGTATAGGGGTGGCATCCGCTTTTAATTAGACAATGATGGAGGGTCTCCGTTTCGCTAGTCCTACCCCTGCTGTTTCTGCCCAGGCCAAAGGGTATTTTTGAACCCAACGTTTCACGGTTGGGTCCACAGCCGGGGTGGGGGTTCCAGCTGGTACCCCCACCAGTTGGTATTCATCTGCCAGTGTGAGGGACAGGATGTGAATTGGATGTCCGGTCCCATCCATAACCGATATTCCCCCATGGGCAAAGTGGATCTGCGCGTTGACCTTGGATAACAGATCTCTTCCTAGCAAAGGGGCTGGGCACTCCAGTACCACTATAAATGAGTGAGATACTCTCTGGGCCCCTAAGTCCACCTGACGTTTAGTAGTCCAGCAATATCGTTTTGTCCCAGAGGCTCCTTGTACCCAACTAGACTTTTTGGACATCGGTCCCTCTTTGCGACTGAGGACCGAGTACTGGGCTCCCATATCTACAATGAAGCCAACCGGTTTCCCCTCCACATGAATAGTTACCCAGGACTCGGGGAGGGGTGCCGAGTCTTGACTCCCCTAATCACTACTTTCTCCTGCATATAAAACGTGGGCTCCCGGGGAGGGTGCCTCTCTCCTGGGTGGCCCCCCAACTTGGTTTCTCTTAGGGCACTCATTCTTCCAATGGCCCTGCTCTCTGCAATATGCACATTGGTCCTTTTTCAGCGCCTGCCTGGCTGGTCTCCCTTTGTCCTTTAACCTGGTGTCCTTAGTTCTCTGGGGATCAGGCCCCTGTCTGGTCCCCACCAGGAAAATCTGAGCCAGTTCTCTCTGATTCTTCCGATTCTCTTCGGCCCTATATTCCCTTTCTTCCCGTCTGATCCGTTCCTCCCTCTCCTCGGGAGTCTCCCTATTATTAAAAACCCTTTTTGCCACCCTCACTAGATCTTGTATTGATTGCTCCCCTAGCCTGTCTATTTTCTGCAACTTTCTCCTGATGTCCGGGGCTGCCTGATTCACAAATGCTAGTATAACTGCCGCGTGTGATTCATCAGCCTGTGGGTCCATGGTATTGTCTGAAAGCTTCCATTAACCTCTCTAGGAAGGCTGCTGGGCTCTCAGTCGGTTCCTGTCTAACCAAATTTACCTTGGCCAAATTCGTTGGTTTCCTGGCGGCTGCTCGGAGGCCAGTCATAAGAGTCTGGCAGTACACTCGGAGATGCTCCCTACCTTCAGCGCGCTCGGAATCCCAGTGGGGTCGCGTCAGTGGAAATCCCTCATCAATCAAATTAGGCTGCATGGTGGGTCTTCCATCTACCCCTGGAACGTTTTTCCGTGCTTCCAACAGAATCCGTTCGCGTTCTTCTGTGGTGAAGAGCACCTGCAACAGCTGCTGACAATCATCCCAAGTGGGATTATGAGTGAAGAGGATAGATTCTAAAAGGTCAATGAGGCCCTGGGGTTTTTCTGAGAACAAAGGGGTCTGAGTTTTCCAATTATACAGATCACTAGTGGAAAAGGGCCAGTATTGGTATGTTCGTTCTCCGTCCGGGCGGGCCGGCCCTGCCCAAATGGGGAACGCCCGGACCGTCGAGGTGGGGGCCTCCGGGTCGCCATCGTCTGCCAAGCTGAGGACCCCCCTGGTCCTTCCTCGAGTCCCCTGAGCAGGGCCCCCTTCCTGGGTTGGGGCCGAAAGTTCAGTGTCTCTTCGTGCTCCTTCGGAAGATATCTGTGGTACCTGAGAGGGCAAAGGTGGGTGTACATAGGGAGGTGGGTAGAGATCGGTTTCCAGGTCAATTAGGTTAGGATATAGTGAGGATTTCTGGAATACCGGCTTCGCCCAGCCGTCGCGATCTTTATGCTCTTCCTCTTTAGATGCCTCCATGACAAATACCTGGTGGGGGGGGAAGGAGGGGAAGGGGAAATAAAGGGTTTCAGCCAGGCTGGTGGATTTTCCACCAAATCCTGCCAGACTAAGATGTAGGGTGTCTGGTCTGGATGTCCAGAAGGGCTAGGAGCGAGCACTTTTTCTTTGACAGCTCGAATAGTTGGCAGGCTGAGAGTTCCCTCTCGTGGCCAGCCGACATTAAAAGTAGGCCATTCAGAGGAGCAAAAAATTACTAATTTGTTTTTCTTTACCAGTACTGACAGGTCCTGTGCCCTAGACTTAAAATCAGAAAAATGGTTAGTTATAAGGGACAGAGGAGTGGAAGTTGCTTGCCCCATGATTACAGAGAAAAACACAGGAGACAAAATGAACACACAAAGAGCAGAGACAATGCCGGCACACACAAAGATACGACAAACAGAGGACAAGTACACATCGGCCGAGAACACAGTACTAGGTCTTCCTAGGGCCCCCTGGTTTCTCCTGTCCCTCTAGGTTACCTTACCAAAAGGCGTCCACTGCCCGCCAGATTCGGGATCGAGAAAGAAGCACTCTTCCTCTCCCCTGCAAAGCCAGCTGCCTTCCAGCGCGTCTGCTGGGCCTCAGCCTTATAATAGCTAGGGCGACTAACCTGCCCCTGACCAGACCTGACACTGGCGTTCGGGTACCTTTCCTCCAAGTGAGGATATCCCTTCTGCCAGGAGGGAGTTATTCTTCCCAGTTAAAGGGATCCCGGACGAGCCCCCAAATGTTGTGCCTGAAGTCCGTGTCCCCAAAACTGAGAAAATAAGACATCCACAGCAATGCAAACGCACAAAGGGGTTTTATTGCTAGCTCGAGCTAGGGCTCAGGTCTCATCCAGCACAGTGGAGTCTCGAGGAGAGCCCCGAGCTCTGAATCACATCTACTTTTATACAGACGGTTCTTTGTTCCTGTAACAGCATAGCTGATTGGCTAAACCGTATGAGCGTGGGGGACTTTTAAACCTCGCACCCCTATCTGGATTGGCTCAGGCCTGGTGCGGGCGGGGGGCTACCGGGATTTTTTTCTGATTGGTCGAGCTACACTGCCTGTGGAAGTTCCCAGTGCCTCAGCTTTCCTAGAGACTAAACCTCAGGCCTAGCCTGCCCCTTAGAGCCTGTCCTGGCTCCAGTTTGGTCCTAACCGAACCATGAGGGAAGCCCTCCAGTGGTCCATCTTGATCTTTCGCTTGTCCCAGTTGGGAGTCCCCTGAGGCTTGCTGAATCTGGGATGAGACATTTTCAAACGAGGCCAGGTGAGAAGACAAGGTGGTCTCAGGTTTTGTGTTGTCCCCTGAAGGGAATAAAATATACAAAAAGGCTTATATGTGATGGCAACATAGAAGAAAAATCTTACTAGAGAATGGGCTTTTGAGTGCAGTAAATATCAGAAAACCTCCATTTTAAAGTCCCATCTCATTTATCACCAGAAAATCCACATTGCAGACAGAATGAGTGCTGTGAATGAGTGCTGTGGGGAATTCTTTAGATATAACCACATTAAACAGAATCCACAGTGGAAAAGATCATATGAAAGGGTCTGTGCTACTGTACGGCACAGTGAACTATATTAAATATCTTGAAATGACATAAAATGAAAATATATATATGGAATCGCTTTGCTGTACACCTGAAACATTGTAAATCAACTATAATTTTTTAAGAAGTGAAAGACATTATGAGTTCAGAAGTTATGGTAAATTAGGTACAATGATAAACTCCTAGATTGCTGGGAGAAATATCAACAATCTCAGATATGCAGATGTACCAGTTTAATGGTAGAAAGGAGCAAGAAACCTCTAAATAAGGGTGAAAGAGGAGAGTGGAAAAAGCTGGCTTAAAACTCAACATTCAAAAAACTATGATCACGGAATTGGGTCCCATCACTTGATGGCAAATAGAAGGGGAAAAGGTGGAAGCAGTGGCAAGTTTTATTTTCTTAGACTCCAAAATCACTGAGGATGGGGACTGTAGCCATGAAATTAAAAAACAGTTTCTCCTTGGAAGAAAAACTATGACAAACCTAGGCATCATATTAAAAAGCAGAGAAATCAAAGAGTTGGACATGACTGAGGTAACTTAGCATGCAACCTTTTGCAGCTTTTCCAAGTGTGTGCGTATATGCTAAGTTGCTTCAGTCGTGTCCAACTCTTTGCGACCCTATGGATTGGAGGCCACCAGGCTCCTCTAGACTACCAGGCTCCTCTGTCCATGGGATTCTCCAGGCGAGAATAATTTTCCCGACCCAGGGATCAAACCCAGATCTCTTCTGTCTCTCTTACATTGGCAGACTGGTTCTTTACCACTTGTGCCACCTGGGAGTTCAGTTCAGTCACTCAGTCATGTCAGACTCTTTGCGGCCCCATGGACTGCAGCACGCCAGCCCTCCCTGTCCATCACCAACTGGCGGGGCTTGCTCAAACTCATGTCCATCTAATCAGTGATACCATCCAACCATCTCATTGTCTGTCCCATTCTCCTCCTGCCTTCAATCTTTCCCAGCATCAGGGTCTTTCCCAATGAGTCCGTTCTTCACATCAGGTGGCCTAAGTATTGTAGCTTCAGCTTCAGCATCAGTTCTTCCAATGAATATTCAGGACAGATTTCCTTTAGGATGGACTGGTTGGATCTCCTTGCTGTCCAAGGGACTCTCAAGAGTTTTCTCCAACACCACAGTTCAAAAGCATTGATTCTTCAGTGTTCAACTGTCTTTATGTTCCAACTCTCACATCCATACATGACTACTGGAAAAACCATAGCCTTGACTAGATGGACCTTTGTTGGCAAAGTAATGTCTCTGCTTTTTAATATGCTGTCTAGATTGGTCATTACTTTTCTTCCAAGGAGCAAGCGTCTTAATTTTATGGCCGCAGTCACCATCTGCAGTGATTTTGGGGCCCAAGAAAATAAACTCTGTCACTGTTCCCACAGTTTCCCCATCTCTTTGCCATGAAGTGATGGGACCAGAGGCCATGATCCTTGTTTTTTGAATGTTGAGTTTTAAGCCAGCTTTTTCAATCTCCTATTTCAGCTTCATGTAGAGGCTGTTTAGTTCCTCTTTGCTTTCTGCCATAAGAGTGGTGTCATTTGCATATCTGAGGTTATTGATATTTCTTCTGGCAATCTTGATTTCAGTTTGTGCTTCATCCAGCCTGGCATTCCTCATGATGGACTCTGTATATAAGCTAAATAAACAGGGTGATAATATACAGACTTGATGTTCTCCCTTCCACATTTTGAAACAGTCTGTTGGTCCATGTCTGGTTCTAACTGTTGCTTCTTGACCTGTATACAGATTTCTCAGGAGGCAGGTAAGGTGGTCTGGTATTCCCATCTTTTAAGAATTTTCCATAGTCTGTTGTGATCCACACAAAGGCTTTAGTGCAGTCAATGAATCAGAAGTAAATGTTTTCCCATAATTATCTTGTTTTTTCTATGATCCAACTGATGTTGGCAATTTGATCTCTGGCTCCTCTGCTTTTTCTAAATCCGGCTTGAACATCTGGAAGTTTACAGTTCATGTACTGCTGAAGCCTAGCATGGAAAATTTTGAGCATTACTTTGCTAGCATGTGAAATAAGTGCAGTTGGGATAGTTGAGCATTCTTTGGTGCTGCCCTTCTTTGTGATTGGAATGAAAACTGACCTTTTCCAGTCCTGTGGCCACTGTTGAGTTTTCCATATTTGCTGACACATTGAGTACAGCACTTTAACAGTATCCTCTTAGGATTATAAATACTTCAGCTGGAATTCCATCACTTCCACCAGCTTTCTTCTAGTGATGCTTCCTAAGCCCCACTTGACTTCACCCTCCAAGATGTCTGGCTCTAGGTGAGAGATCACACCACTATGGTTATCTAGGTCATTAAGATCCTATAATCCGAGGTCAGGGGTGGCAGCCGAGAGGAGCTACCCCACATCTGAGGTCAGGGGCGGTGGCTGAGAGTGCCAGGCTGAGACAGTGCAGGACCAGCTGAGACGAGCTACTCCACATCCGAAGTCAGGGGCGGCGGCCGAGAGGAGCTACACCACGTCCAAGGAGCGATGGCTGCATGGGCGCAGGAGGGCCTAGAGGAGCTATTCCACGTTCAAGGTCAGGAGGGGCGGCAGTGAGGAGATACCCCTCATCCAAGGTAAGGAACAGCGTCTGTGCTTTGCTGGAGCAGCCGTGAAGAGATACCCCACATCCAAGGTAAGAGAAACCCAAGTAAAAGGATAAGAGTTGCAAGAGGGCATCAGAGGGAGACACACTGAAACCATAATCACAGAAAACTAGTCAATCTAATCACACTAGGACCACAGCCTTGTCTAACTCAATGAAACTAAGCCATGGCCTGTGGGGCCACCCAAGACAGGCGGGTCATGGTGGAGAGGTCTGACAGAATGTGGTCCACTGGAGAAGGGAATGGCAAACCACTTCAGTATTCTTGCCTTGAGAACCCCATGAACAGTAGGAAAAGGCAAAATGATAGGATACTGAAAGAGGAACTCCCTGGGTCGGTAGGTGCCCAATATGCCACTGGAGATCAGTGGAGATATAACTCCAGAAAGAATGAAGGGATGGAGCCAAAGCAAAAACAATACCCAGTTGTGGCTGTGACCAGTGATCGAAACAAGGGCCAATGCTGTAAAGAGCAATATTGCATAGGAACCTGGAATGTTAGGTCCATGAATCAAGGCAAATTGGAAGTGGTCAAACAGGAGATGGCAAGAGTGAACGTCGACTAGGAATCAGCGAGCTAGAATGGACTGGAATGGGTGAATTTAACTCAGATGACCATTATATCTACTACTGTGGGCAGGAATCACTCAGAAGAAATGGAGTAGCCATCATGGTCAACAAAAGAGTTCGAAATGCAGTACTTGGATGCAATCTCAAAAACGACAGAATGATCTCTGTTCGTCTCCAAGGCAAATCATTCAATATCAGAGTAATCCAAGTCTATGCCCCAACCAGTAATGCTGAAGAAGCTGAAGCTGAACGGTTCTATGAAGACTTACAAGACATTTTAGAACTAACACCCAAAAAAGATGTCCTTTTCATTCTAGGGGACTGGAATGCAAAAGTAGGAACTCAAGAAACACCTGGAGTAACAGGCAAATTTGGCCTTGGAATGCGGAATGAAGCAGGGCAAAGACTAATAGACTTTTGCCAAGAGAACACATTGGTCATAGCAAACACCCTCTTCCAACAACCCAAAAGAAGACTCTACACATGGACATCATCAGATGGTCAACACTGAAATCAGATTGATTATATTCTTTGCAGCCAAAGATGGAGAGGCTCTATACAGTCAACAAAAATAAGACCGGGAGCTAACTGTGGCTCAGATCATGAACTCCTTATTGCCAAATTCAGACTTAAATTGAAGAAAATAGGGAAAACCACTATACCATTCAGGTATGACCTAAAACAAATCCCTTATGATTATACAGTGGAAGTGAGAAATAGATTTAAGGGACTAAATCTGATAGATAGAGTGCCTGATGAACTATGGAATGAGGTTCGTGACATTGGACAGGAGACAGGGATCAAGACCATCCCCATGGAAAAGAAATGCAAAAAACCAAAATGGCTGTCTGCAGAGGTCTTACAAATAGCTGTGAAAAGAAGAGAAGCGAAAAGCAAAGGAGAAAAGGAAAGATATAAGCATCTGAATGCACAGTTCCAAAGAACAGCAAGAAGAGATAAGAAAGCTTTCCTCAGCAATCAGTGCAAAGAAATAGAGGAAAACAACAGAATGGGAAAGACTAGAGATCTCTTCAAGAACATTAGAGATACCAAGGGAACATTTCATGCAACGATGGGCTCGATAAAGGACAGAAATAGTCTGGACCTAACAGAAGCAGAAGATATTAAGAAGAGGTGGCAAGAATACACAGAAGAACTGTACAAAAAAGATCTTCACGACCCAGATAATCACAATGGTGTGATCACTCACCTAGAGCCAGACATCTTGGAATGTGAAGTCAAGTGGGCCTTAGAAAGCATCACTATGAACAAAGGTAGTGGAGGTGATGGAATTCCAGTTGAGCTATTTCAAATCCTGAAAGATGATGCTGTGATAGTGCTGCACTCAATATGCCAGCAAATTTGGAAAACTCAGCAGTGGCTATAGGACTGGAAACATCAGTTTTCATTCCAGTCCCAAAGAAAGGCAATGCCAAAGAATGCTCAAACTACCGCACAACTGCACTCATCTCACATGCTAGTAAAGTAATGCTCAAAATTCTCCAAGCCAGGATTCAGCAGTACGTGAACCATGAAGTTCCAGATGTTCAAGCTGGTTTTAGAAAAGGCAGAGGAACCAGAGATCAATTTGCCAACATCCGCTGGATCATCAAAAAAGCAAGAGAGTTCCAGAAAAACATCTATTTCTGCTTTATTGACTATGCCAAAGCCTTTGACTGTGTGGATCACAATAAACTGTGAAAATTTCTGAAAGAGATGGGAATACCAGACCACCTGACCTGCCTCTGGAGAAACCTATATGCAGATCAGGAAGCAACAGTTAGAACTGGACATGGAACAACAGACTGGTTCCAAATAGGAAAAGGAGTACATCAAGGCTGTATATTGTCACTGCTTATGTAACTTCTATGCAGAGTACATCATGAGAAACGCTGGGCTGGAAGAAGCACAAGCTGGAATCAAGATTGCTGGGAGAAATATCAATCACCTCAGATATGCAGATGATACCACCCTTGTGGCAGAAAGTAAAGAGGAACTAAAAACCTCTTGATGAAAGTGAAAGAGGAGAGTCAAAAATTTGGCTTAAAGCTCAACATTCAGAAAATGAAGATCATTGCATCTGGTCCCATCACTTCATGGCAAAGAGATGGGGAAACAGTGTCAGACTTTATTTTTGGGGGCTCCAAAATCAGTGCAGCTGGTGACTGCAGCCATGAAATGAAAAGACGCTTACTCCTTGGAAGGAAGGTTATGACCACCCTAGATAACATATTCAAAAGCAGAGACATTACTTTGCCAACAAAGGTCCGTCTAGTCAAGGCTACGGTTTTTCAGTGGTCATGTATGGATGTGAGAGTTGGACTGTGAAGAAAGCTGAGCGCCAAAGAATTGATGCTTTTGAACTGTGTTGTTGGAGAAGACTCTTGAGAGTCCCTTGGACTGCAAGGAGATCCAACCAGTCCATTCTAAAGGAGATCAACCCTGGGATTTCTTTGGAAGGAATGATGCTAAAGCTGAAGCTCCAGTACTTTGGCCACCTCATGCGAAGAGTTGACTCATTGGAAAAGACTCTGATGCTGGGAGGGATTGGGGGCAGGAGGAGAAGGGGACGACAGAGGATGAGATGGCTGGATGGCATCACGGACTCGATGGACGTGAGTCTGAGTGAACTCCGGGAGTTGGTGATGGACAGGGAGGCCTGGTGTACTGCGATTCATGGGATCGCGAAGAGTCGGACACGACTGAGCGACTGAAATGAACTGACTTGAAGATCTCCTTTGTACAGTTCCTCTGTGTATTCGTGCCACCTCCTCTCTACATCTTAAGAGACTGGCAACTCCGTTTCCCAGCGCGCCAGAGGGACTCTAGGCAACTCTGAGAGTTGATAGGCGTTGCGCCAGCGGAAACTACATTACCCAGAAATCTCTGCAATGCTAGGCGGTGTAGGCTGAGCCAAAAAAAGCTGAAGAGAGCCTCGCATACGTTCGTACGCATCGCCTGGGGGCGGGACTTCCGGCGTTTGCCTTTAGTCTTTGAGCTGCTGTCCAGCCGCTCACTTGTTCAGGGGTTTTCAGTCGCATGGTGGGCACCGAAGAGACGGAGCGGAAAGCGAGAGGAGGTGCGTTGGCCCCGCTGCCCAGTGGCGGCTGTGAGTCCCCCTGAGCCCGTAGTTGACGGCAGTGCCCTCGGTCCGTCCTCGCTCTTCCCACGACCGGCGACCGAGGCCGCGGCGATGACGCCGGCTCAGGTGGGTTCTCCGTCTCCCGGCCCCCACCCGGCCTGACTCCAGCTTCCGAGTCCCAGATCCGGCCGGAGTGGCCCTGTCAGCCATGGAGTCCAGAACTGAGGGCAGCCTTGTGAGGGGTCGCCCTTCAGCCAGTGGACAGGGGTAAGGGATAGAGTTCCCTCGGGGGCGACGGTGCACGGCTTGCAGACGCTCCCGAGTCCGGAGCACTGGGAAAACTTGGGGTCACTTTTTTTCGGGGACAGAGGGGGACGAGCTGTCTCACCTGAAACGACATCCTAAGCGGATGGGAATCCTGGAAGGTTGGGAAGGGAATGAGGAAGACAGGACCTGTGATATTGTGATTTAGAAGCAATAGATGTGTTCATTCGGATGATCATAATGTATTTCCCTTGTGTATTTGGTCTTGATCCACAGTTGTAGACTCAGAACTGCCAGGACACTTGGAATTTCCTAAGTGTTGAGAGTGATTGTGTCTTGTAATGTGAGTGAGCTGACTTGTGGAAGCACCTCAAGATGGTAGCTGATTACCAGGAGAACCAATTTTAGAATTTGAGGGCTGCCTGTTTCAGTCCCACCTCACGCCCGTTCAAGGAGAGGAGAGGGTCTGGACGTTGAATCTGGCTCCCATAGCCAATTATTATTATTATTTTAAAAATAGTTTTATATATTTTTGGCAGTTTGGGGTCTTCCTTGCTGCCCACTGGGCTTTCTCTAGTTGCGGTGGGGGCGGGGGTGGGAACTACTGTTACGTGCACAGGTTTCTCAACTGCAGTAGCTTCTCATATTGGGGAGCATGGGCTCTAGGTCTGTGCAGTACTTGCCACACGTGGGCTCAGTAGTTGTGGTTCCCAGGCTCTAGAGTGCAGGCTCAGTACTTGTACCACACGGCCTTAGTTCCTCTGAGGCCTGTGGGATCTTCCCGGATCAGGGATGAAACCCACGTTTCCCCGCATTGGCAGGTAGATTTATTACCATTGACCCACCAGGGAAGCCCCCAAAGACAATTATTGAATCAGTCTTGCCTGTATAATGGAGCCATTAAAAAACCCCAAAAGGCCAGGGTTCGGAGAGCTTCCAGTTTGGGAAGATAAGGAGGTGCTGTTGAGGTGAAGTTCCAGAGAATGTGGAAGCTCCCTTCCACCTGTCTGTTCTTGAGCTGTGCGCTTTCATAATCAACCAGTAGTCTAGTAAGTAAAGTGTTCTTTTCATTTCTGGGACCTGTACTAGCAGTTTATTCAAACCCAAGAAAGGGGTCTTGGGAATGTGTGATTTATACCCTGTGAGTCAGAAGCTCAAGTGAGGGCCTGAGACTAGAGGTGAGGGCACCGATGGGTGTAGGAGGGAGCAGCCCTGCTATAGGATGGATTCTGGCCTGTGTGTAGAAGGATCCATTCAGTTGGACTCAGGAGCTGACCTGGGAAGGAGGTTGAGTGGTGAGTTGGTATAGATTCTCCCCACTGCAAGGCTTCACAGGCCCTTAAAACCACTCCCTATAGAACACGGCAGAGGTCACCTGAGCTACTGGAGCAGCCGGTCCCAGACCAGGGCACTGCCTCATCTCCTCAAGCCCTCAGAGCAAGAGGGGTGGTGCGCTGTCCAGCCCAGGGCTCCCTGCAGCTCCCTCCAGGCTACTGTGTTACAGGCAGGCTCGAAAGGACTAGTAGCTGATTCGCTTGCTCAGTGCCTTCCTGCACCTCATTAACTTAAGAGTACATGACAGTTACTGACTTAAACACTAATGAACCGATATCCCTCTAAATATACACATGTAGGTAGGCTATTAGAAATGAACATATTGAGTTAGTTAAATTTATCCAGACACTTAATCATTGGTTTGCATGATAATATACATTTACGTATTTGCTTACAATGTGAAATTTTACTTCTCACATCTTAAAACCTTAAAAAGTAGGAAAAATACACACCCAAATTTTAAAACTGTACCAATTCATTTCCACTGAAAGTGCACACAAAACCCTTGGTTGTGTGGATGGTACCACTGACACATAGTGTGTACTTCTTATGTTTAATATCAGTCTCAGCCCTCTGAATTGAAACCATCCTTATTCCCATTTTACAGATGGAGACACTGAGGCCCTTGTGCCTTCTAAAATACTGACTTGGTTTGTGAGAGTTCGATAAGGAGGTGGTTCAGACCACAGAGGGGTTCCCAGGTGGCTCATTGTAAAAGAATCCACCTGCCAATGCAGGAGACACAAGAGACATGGGTTCAATACCAGGGGTGGGAAAATCCCCTGGAGGTGGGCAGGGCAACCACTCTAGTATTCCTGCCTTGAGAATTCCAAGGGCAGAGGAGCCTGGCAGACTGCAGTCCATGGGGTCACAAAGAGTAGGACACAACTACTGAGTGACTGAGTGCTCATACATGTCAGACCACAGACTCCAAATGGCAGGGGAGATATAAACACATTTGGTGGTTAGTTTGACCCTGGAATTGGTGGATGAAGAGTAGACCAATACAAAATTGAAGGAAATACTGCACGTGCAGCTGCTTATGGGGTGAACTATCTTAATTTTATTACAGGGCCTTGTGGTCTTTGAGGATGTGGCCATATATTTCTCCCAGGAGGAGTGGGGACTTCTTGATGAGGCTCAGAGACTCCTGTACTATCAAGTGATGGTGCAGAACATTGCACTTCTGTCCTCTGTAGGTAAGGCCCCCCTGCCCACCACAGTATCCTGGGCTGGGCTTTGCTTTTCATCACTTTCTAGGGGTGCCTCTGACCTTCCCACAATTGGTTCTCATTCTGTAGGTTGTTTTCTTGTTTCATTTATGGTTTCCTCTGTGTGCAAAAGCTTGTAAATTTGAATAGGTCCCATTTCTTGATTTTTGTTTTTATTTCTGTCACGTTGGGAGACTGACCTAAGAAAATACTGGTCTGATTTATGTCAGAGAATGTTTCTGATTTATGTCAGAGAATGTTTTGCCTATGTTTTCTTCTAGGAGTTTTATGGTGTCATGACTTATCTTTAAGTCTAAAACCCATTTTGAGTTCGTTTCGTGTCTGGTGAGAGGGAGTGTTCTACTTCATTGATCTACCACTGGAATGTTTAGACCCTCCTTTATCCTTGTGTTGATCATTTCAGAGTATGGGATTTCATACAGTGGGCCCCATCCCTCTCCCAGTCTTTCCTCTTTGAGTGGTCCCTTCAGGCCCAGGTGGTTGCTTACCCTGAGCAATAGGAGGGCCCTGGGTGCCTGACAGGTTGGACATTATTTCCATAAGGTCAGGAGAGGCTCAAGAGCACATGGCCCTGGTACGTGGGAGTGAGGAAATGGTGAGACGTCAGAGCTGGGGTCCTGTCACACGGGGCATGTGTCCTATATCCAGTAGTGTGTGGTGCCAGAGTCCACACCTCACTTCCTCCTTTTCTTTCCAATTGATTTTTTGACTCTTCACTTTTGGCCCTGGCTCTCATCCATTCCTTTCCACTGCTCCTTTTGCTGTGTTCTCAACATAAGCTCCATTTAAAGTGGTGGAACATATGCATGCATCCTTAAATACTCCTTGTAGTCCAACTGCCATGTTGCATTTAGACATTTGGGGTCTGGACAGAGCCTTCTACACATTGCTCACCAGTTGCCAGTAGTCAGGCCTTGTTGAAGTGAGCTGTAGACCTTCCTCCCTCCCTGCACCATACCCCTTCCTCCTGCCCTGGCCTGTCAGCTGTCTGGGCTCTGCCCTCAAATGAGCCTCCCAGTCTCCACTCTGCACCCCAGGGCTTCCTCACATGGGCTCTAGCCCCAGGCCTCTGCAATCCCATAGACTTATCACTGGGCCGGTCTGAGACACACTGATGGGACTGCCTTTGTTGGCATCTCTCCTTCCAGGTTATCAGCATACCACCCAGCATGAGGTGGCCCTTTCAGAGCAGCATGATATGGCTGCATGGTCACAGGTCAAGACTCCACAGCCAGGCCCATGCATCGAGAAGCGTCACCCCTGTAAGACGTGTGGCCCACTCTTGAAAGACACTTTGCGCCTGGCTGGGCACGGTGGGACACAGCCTGAGCAGGAGGTATCTGCATGTGGGGAGAGTCCCTCCCAGCATCCAAAGGAGCCACGTCAAAGGAGACCCCTTGGATGGGGTGAAGGGAAGACTTTCTGTGTGAAGAACGACAGTGTTCACGTGACAGATCAGACCTGGCCATGTCGGGTGAGAGGGCAGGAGTTCCTAGCCCAATCCAGCATTCTCCAGCACCAGGCCCCTCACACGGAAGGGAAACCACACAGTGACATGGAGGGCAGGGCAGCCTCTGAAAGTGGACAGAATGATGACAAGTGCAGTGAATGTGGGAAGACCTTTAGCCAAGAACACACAATTGTTGAGCACCAGAAAAACCTTTGCTGTGAAAGCCGGAAGACCTTCATCAGAAAGTTCCACCTGGTTCAGCAGCAGAAAACCAACACTGAGACAAGACTCTCTGAGCAACTTGGATGTGGAAGGTTTTCTGCACAAAACTCTGGCTTCGCTGCACACCATAGAGTTCACACTAGGTCAGTGCCTTATGAGTGCAGCCAGTGTGGGAAGTGCGTTAAGGACAGCTTCACACTCACTGTTCATCAGAGAGTTCACACAGGAGAAAAGCCATATAAATGCAGTGAGTGTGGGAAATTCTTTAGGTACAGCTTCACGCTCAAAAGACATCAGGGAGTTCACATTGGAGAAAAACCATATGAGTGCAGTGTGTGCAAGAAATTTTTTGTAGACAGCTCCAGGCTCATTATTCATCAGAGAGTTCACACTCGGGGAAGGCGTTTTGAATGCAGCAAATGTGGGAAATTCTTTAGGTACCGCTTCACACTTGAGAGGCATCAGAAAGCGCACATTGGAGAGAGGCCTTATGAGTGCAGCTTATGTGGGAAACTCTTTAGGCATAACTCAAATCACATCAGGCATCGGAGAAATCACACTGGAGAAAGACCTTATGAGTGCAGTGTATGTGGTAGATTCTTCAGTCAAAACTCCCACCTCATTCGGCACCAAAACGTCCACACCAGAGAAAAATCTTATGAATGTAGCAAATGCGGGAAATTCTTTATGGACAGCTCCACCCTCATTATTCATCAGAGAGTCCACACTGGAGAAAAGCCTTATGAGTGCAGAGAATGTGGGAAAGTCTTTAGGTACAACTCCAGCCTCATTAAACATCGGAGAGTTCACACTGGGGAAAGGCCTTATGAATGTGTCAGCTGTGGGAGAGGCTTTAGCCAAAACTCCCATCTCCTTCGACACCAAGAAGTTCACACTAAAGAGTATTGCAAACAGGGGAAGACTTCAAAGCAAAGTCTGGTCTGATTTAGCACTGGGATGGACTGCTATATAGGTGTTTAAAATTTTTTTAATTGTTGTGAAGTGCATGTAACATAGAATTTACAGTCAACCATATTTAAGTGTAAGTTCAGTAGTAATAATACATTCACATTGTGCACAAATATTCAAAAGTCTTTTCATCTGATAAAACTAAACCCATCAGACAGCAATTCTTCGTCCCCCCTCTTATTGACTGACAACAACTATTCTGCTTTCCGTGTATGAATTGTTCTCAGTGGGTAACTTATATAAGAGTCATCAAGTTATTCTTCTTTGGTGGCTGGCATATTTAACTGAGCATAATGTTCTTAGGGTTCCTCCATGTTGTAGCATGTGTCAGAATTTCATTCCTATTTTGAGTAATGCTCCATCTTCTGTACATGGTACTTTTTCTGTTTCCTTTCATCATTGGGCACTTGAGTTGCTTTCCCTATTTGGCTGTTGTATGTAATGCTGTTATAAATATGATGGCATAAATATTTCTTTGAGGCCCTGCTTTCAATCCTTTTAAGGTATATTCCCAGACAGAGTTTTTGGATCATATAGTAATTCAATATTTATTTCTTTTGAGGAACTGAGGGGCTGTTTTCCGTGGTAGTTGGACTGTTTTACATTGATGCAGCTCGAGGTTTCCAATTTCTCTACACTCTCAGCAATATTTTTATTTTCTCCTTGTTTTATTTTTTATAACACTATCCTATGATGCTGTGAAAGTGCTGCACTCAATATGCCAGCAAATTTGGAAAACTCAGCAGTGGCCACAGGACTGGAAAAGGTCAGTTTTCTTTCCAATTCCAAAGAAAGGCAATGCCAAAGAATGTTCAAACTACTGCACAATTGCACTCATCTCACATGCTAGTAAAGTAATACTCAGAATTCTCCAAGCCAGGCTTCAGCAATACGTGAACTCCCTGACGTTCAAGCTGGTTTTAGAAAAGGCAGAGGAACCAGAGATCAAATTGCCAACATCCGCTGGATCATGGAAAAAGCAAGAGAGTTCCAGAAAAACATCTATTTCTGCTTTATTGACTATGCCAAAGCCTTTGACTGTGTGGATCACAGTAAACTGTGCAAAATTCTTCAAGAGATGGGAATACCAGACCACCTGACCTGCCTCTTGAGAAATCTGTATGCAGGTCAGGAAGCAACAGTTAGAACTGGACATGGAACAACAGACTGGTTCCAAATAGGAAAAGGAGTACATCAAGGCTGTATATTGTCACCCTGCTTATGTAACTTCTATGCAGAGTACATCATGAGAAACGCTGGACTGGAAGAAACACAAGCTGGAATCAAGATTGCTGGGAGAAACATCAATCACCTCAGTTATGCAGATGACACTACCCTTATGGCAGAAAGTGAAGAGGAACTAAAAGGCCTCTTGATGAAAGTGAAAGAGGAGAGCGAAAAAGTTGGCCTAAAGCTCAACATTCAGAAAACGAAGCTCATGGCATCCGGTCCCATCACTTCATGGGAAGTAGATGGGGAAACAGTGGAAACAGTGTCAGACTTTATTTTTTGGGGCTCCAAAAATCACTGCAGATGGTGACTGCAGCCATGAAATTAAGACACTTACTCCTTGGAAGGAAAGTTATGACCAACCTAGATAGTATATTCAAAAGCAGAGACATTACTTTGCCGACTAAGGTCCGTCTAGTCAAGGCTATGGGTTTTCCTGTGATCATGTATGGATGTGAGAGTTGGACTGTGAAGAAAGCTGAGCACCGAAGAATTGATGCTTTTGAACTGTGGTGTTGGAGAAGACTCTTGAGAGTCCCTTGGACTGCAAGGAGATCCAACCAGTCCATTCTGAAAGAGATCAACCCTGGGATTTCTTTGGAAGAAATGATGCTAAAGCTGAAACTCCAGTACTTTGGCCACCTCATGGGAAGAGTTGACTCATTGGAAAAAACTCTGATGCTGGGAGGGATTGGAGGCGGGAGGAGAGGGGGTCGACCGAGGATGAGATGGCTGGATGGCATCACCGACTCGATGGACATGAGTTTGAGTGAACTCTGGGAGATGGTGATGGACAGGGAGGCCTGGCGTGCTGCGATTCATGGGATCGCAGAGTTGGACACGACTGAGCGACTCAACTGAACTGAAGTGACATGAGGTGATATTTCATTGTGATTTTGATTTGCATTTAATGATGTTGAACAGTTTTTCATCTCCTTGTTGGCTGTTTGTATTAGTCCTTTGAGAAAATGTCTCTTCTGATCCATTGCCCATTTTTTAATGTTATTATGGTCATTGTTATTGTTATTTAGATATTAGAGTTCTTATATATTCTGTGTATTAACTTATTAAATAGTTTGCAAATATTTTCTTCCACTCTGAGGGTTGTCTTTTCACTGTGTCTACTTAGTGATTTTTTTTTTTTACACAAAAATACTCCAGTATTCTGGCCTGGAGTCCATGGGGTCACAGAGAGTTGGACACAACTGAGTGACTTTCACTCTCACTTGCTTTATCTGGAGTATCGCCAGCCATTTGAGCCCTTTGGTAAGAATTCATGCCCCACCCCCTTAGTTGGTTACGGTGTGGACATCACCTAGCTTTGCCAGAGGACTGGATCTGGCTTTGCTGGCAGTTTTCAGAGGTTTCCCTTGTTCAGGGTCATTAGTGATTGTCTCCTGATAGTCTTGACAGATTTTTCCAGCCTCCATTTTATCCACTCCTCAAACTCCAGGCTAACCTTCCTGGTTCTTGCAATAAAGTTCTTTTTTTTTTTTTTTAATTGAAGTATAGTTCATTTACAATGTTGGGTTAATTACTGCTACACAGCAAAGTGACCAATTATACATATATATTCTTTTTTAAAAATATCCTTTTCAAGTATGGTTTATAATAGGGTATTAAATAGAGTTACCTGTACTTTACAGTAGGATCTTGTTGTTTATCCATTCTATGTATAAAAGTTTACATCTGCTAATCCTAACTTCCTATTCCATTCCTCCCCTCAGTCTTATTGTTTAAGGCATTTTTACTATTTAACTTTTTATGCCCTAAAGGAAATAGCAGGAGGACAACAAACGGCTCTCAGTGTAAATCTGGCCTGTTTGTATTGCTTCCTGAGACTTCCTAGGAAAATCTGAAGGGCCCCTGCACCAGGATCTCATGCCCTAGATGTGAAAATTATTTGTGGATCCACAGTCACTTGGGGCAGATGGTTTGCAAACAGCGGTATTTGGCAGTAGCCTGAGTTGGGGCCCTTAAAGTTAGTGAATGTCCCATGGCAAAATTGAAAGAGAGCTGTCTTCTGAGATCCGCCGTAGGAGCTGTGTGTCCTGAAGAAAAAAACTCATGTAGGTATATGTCCATGGACTTAAGATCTCAGAAGGCCTAGGGGTGGGAACCATATTGTGTACAGAAACAGTGACTGGGTTAATAGGGACTGGGGGGAGATTGCAACAATGTAGAATTGATAAAGTGAAGTCGCTCAGTCGTGTCCAACTCTTTGAGACCCCATGGAGTGTAGTCTACCAGGCTCCTCCATCCATGGAATTTTCCAGGCAAGAGTACTGGAGTGGGTTGCCACTTCCTTCTTCAGGGGCTCTTTCCGACCCAGGGATCGAACCTGGATCTCCTGCATTGCAGGCAGATGCTTTACCATCTGAACCACCAGGGAAGCCCTTTAGAATGGATAAGCCCCTTCCAAACGGGCATGTGTTCCAGTAACTGGCTAAGTGGGAAGAGAGTGTACAGAATGAAGGACCTACAGTCCAGTCCATGGAAGTCTAGGTGCATCCCCTTTAAGAAATCTGAAACCCACAAGGCTTCCCGTGTAGCTCAGACAGTAAAGACTCTGCCTGCAATGGAGGAGATCTGGGTTTGATTACTGGGTTGGGAAGATCCCCCAGAGAAGGAAATGGCAACCCACTCCAGTATTCTTGCCTGGAGAATCCCCATGGACAGAGGAGCCTGGCGGGCTACAGTCCACAGGGTCACAAGAGTCAGACACGACTTAGAGACTAAACCACTACCACCACCACAGTCCAGTCCATGGAAATCTAGGTGCATCCCCTTTAAGAAACCTGAAACCCCGCCTGCACCTCAGAGCCTAAGGATCCTCCTCTCCAGCAACTTTTCCCTGGTATGCGGGAACCTTTTCCGGATCTGGGGAGCACCGCCCCTTACCTGGACCTGTGACCCAGTGAACTACTTTACGCGGAAGGCACTGCACCACACCTGTCACACGATCACTGAAGATTCAGGCACTTCCGTTCTGGAGGATGATGTCTGGGCGGGTCTGTTGGTGTGCACCGCGGGTGACATTTTGTAAATACGGATGTGTTTACTTGGTGGGGAGCTTGGAAACGCGGGACCAGCCCGAGATCTGGGAGGTGGGAAGTCTGCCCTTTCTGCTTCTCTTGAGGCAGGCAGGAGGCAATCTCACTCCACGTGCCCATTCAGCAGCAATAAAGATTCAACTGCATAATGGTATTATTAATATAGAGACTTGTTTGGAGGCCGTTTTTCTCCATTCCCCAACTGATCAAAAGGCCAGGCACTGTTACAATAGAATTTAAGTCTCTTCTTTTTTAACCCTTCGATTTTGAAGAATTTCCAATTCTTAAGGATACACTCCAATGTCTCTGCTTTTGAATATACTATCTAGGTTGGTCATAACTTTTCTTCCAAGGAGTAAGCGTCTTTTAATTTTATGGCTTCAATCACCATCTGCAGTGATTTTGGAGCCCCCCAAAATAAAGTCTGACACTGTTTCCAGTTTCCCCACCTATTTCCCATGAAGTGATGGGACCAGATGCCATGATCTTCGCTTTCTGAATGTTGAGCTTTAAGCCAACTTTTTTGCTCTCCTCTTTCACTTTCATCAAGAGGCTTTTTAGTTCCTCTTCACTTTCTGCCATAAGGGTTCTGTCATCTGCATATCTGAGGTTGTTGAAAGCAGAGACATTACTTTGCCAACAAAGGTCCGTCTAGTCAAGGCTATGGTTTTTCCAGTGGTCTGTATGGATGTGAGAATTGGACTGTGAAGAAAGCTGAGTGCCGAAGAATGGATGCTTTTGAACTGTGGTGTTGGAGAAGACTCTTGAGAGTCCCTTGGACTGCAAGGAGATCCAACCAGTCCATTCTGAAGGAGATCAGCCCTGGGATTTCTTTGGAAGGAATGATGCTGAAGCTGAAACTCCAGTACTTAGGCCACCTCATGTGAAGAGTTGACTCATTGGAAAAGACTCTGATGCTGGGAGGGATTGGGGGCAGGAGGAGAAGGGGACGACAGAGGATGAGATGGCTGGATGGCATCACCGACTTGATGGACGTGAGTCTGAGTGAACTCCTGGAGATGGTGATGGACAGGGAGGCCTGGCGTGCTGCAATTCATGGGATCGCAAAGAGTCGGACACGACTGAGCGACTGAACTGAACTGAAGGATACACTCCAAAGGCGCTTCTTCTGGCTTAGGAGGGGATCCGCCCATGTTGAATAACCTGCAGCTGAGAACTGAGGGTCACAGTGTTGTCACAGGTCACCATGGAAATAGGGGCGCGTTGCCTTTACCAGGAGGTCTGGCGCTTCAGAACATAGTTTCTCCCTGACCTTTCTGCCTCCATCCGCCTCTGCAACTATCAGGGAGAACCAGAAACCTGCCCTTTGCCTGGGTGGATTGGGTGCACAAACTCCTTTACCCAGAGGTCTCTGCCCAGCGCATGCGCGCTGTGCCAGTGGCCGCCCAGAAGATGGGCGTTTCCGGAGGCCCTTGCAAGCAGAGGTGGGATTTCTGGCGTCACGGTTGTGACGTCTTTTGCTGGTGCCCCGGATTCTGGAGTGCCTGTGTAGGCTGGGAGTCCTCACTGGGGTCCGCTTTTGGGGAGGCTCTGGAGAGGCCAACAGAGGACAGAAAAAAAGATGGGACGTCTGTCCGCTTGGTTATTACGAAACGGTTGCTGTCGTGGGACGGGCCGCCTATCGTGAAGCTGTCGCCTGAGGCTGCGCTCCTTCGGAGGCCTTCGCAACCACCCTCTGTCCTCGTCCGCTTCCGGGGGCAGCATCCTAAGCTTCTGCGCCTTTTGACCAGGAGGAGACTGGGGCTCAGAGCTCGACCGTCCTCTCGGGCTCACCACACCCAGGGGAGGGCGCGGGTTCCGCCGGCTTTTCAGCCCGGTTCTGCTCATAGGACCCCATGGCGGCTGCCGCGCTTATGGACCGGGCTCAGGTGAGTGGAAAGTCCTCAAGCCTTCCCGACTCAGGTGTGGGGAATGTTGTGTTCTCAGGCCTTCCGAACTTGGTCTTGGTCGCTGCCTTCTCTTGAGTATGAAGGCGGCGAAGGGCGGTCAGTGACAGTGAACATGTGGCAAGGAACCCCTTCCCAGTGTTGACGGGATGAGGTGCGAAATGGTTTGCAGGGCTTAGGAGCCCCAGGTACAAACACTTGGAGGTGAGGATGAATTAGGCACTTTCTGGAAACGGCAGATCTCTGCGGTTATGTGTGCTGAGAACAGAGAGCAGGCAGTCAGGAGTCCGAACTGGTATGGCAGCCTGGGGAGCTGGACCTCTGTTCTGACAGTGATGGGAACCACAGAAGGTTTATAACAGAGAAGGGAGGTGATCTGACGTCTGTGTTGACAGGCTCCCTCTAAGTTGAGTGGAAAGACTGGGGAAGCCTGAGGGTGGCAGGGAGACCAGGCGGAATTGACTGCAATTGCCCAGGTGTGTTGATGGTGGGTCCAAAGGTGGACGTTAGAGAGTGTATGGATTTTGTATGATTTTAAACTAGGGCCGGTGGAGATTTTGTGATGAGAAGTAGTGATGTTCTGGGACTCTTCACCTGTCCCTCCCTCTGTGCTTGAGTCTGGGGGCCTTACAGTAGGAGTCCTGTTCTAGCCCAGCACCCTGAATCTAAGCCAAGAGTTATATGAAGAGGTTCCTGCTTTGAGCAGCCCGTAGCAGGAGGAGTGGAAGGGCGTATTAGACTCAGAACCACTTGCAGAAGTGCTTAAGGGGTTAAGATTGAGCTGGGAGTCATCAAGAAACCACAGGTCTTAATTCTGTCTGTTGAGAAAAAGGCCAGAAGTTGGGCAAAAACAGCAGGCTGAGGAGCTGGGCTTCTGTTTTGAAGGTGATGAAAGACATGAACTTCCGGGATGCCTCAGTGGTAAAGATTCCGTCTGCAGTGTAGAAGATGCAAGAGACATAGGTCTGATCCCTGGGTAAGGAAGATCCCCTGGAGGAGGGAATGGCACCCCATTCCCGTAGTCTTGCCTGGGAAATCCCATAGAGAAACGAGGTGGGCTGCAGTCCTTGGGGTCCCAAACAGGCAGACATGACTAAGTGAATATGTAGCATGCACAAAAGACATGGTCGATTTGGAAGAGAAGAGAGATGCTCTGAATCAAAACAGGCTCCCTCCGGCTGCTGTCTAGTTGAGAATGGAGTGTGGGCGTGAGGGAGGAGGCTACTACAGCGGTCCACAGAAGTGTTGATGGTGGCAAAGAAAGTCCCAACTGGGCACTGAGGACTGGGTGTCTTGCTCAAGCACCGGGGTGGCAGTAGAGCCTGTCATAAACACAAAGGAGTTCTTCCTGGATGCTGTGTGCAGAGTGGTTTCAGGGGTGGGCTGTGCCTTGGAAGTGTGGACTGGAAAGTTTTTAGTCTTAATGGAGGGGGACCCCAGATATGAGGAAGGTGTGGTTCAGAGTGATGCACATGGTGGGAGGAGCCTGGACTGATGGCCTTAAAGTTGTTTCTGGGAGGCATGGTCAGGAGGACGCCAGCGGGAGAGTGCTTGGTGCCCTTCTTGCTGGACCCATGGCTTACATAGTCTCTGTCTGCCCGCCTGCCTGATTTTGCTCTGGGCTGCACATGATCAGAGGGACAGGAGAGGGCAGCCAGGAGCAGTGTCACGGCCGAGTATCACCTCCGAGTTGGGAGGCTGGGGAGCAGAGGAGACGGGGTGGGAGATGAGTGGGGGGCCTGGAGAGTCCTGTTTTCTGTGGGCTCAGCTGTCTGCATTGTGGCAGGGTGGTGTGACCTTCAAGGATGTGTTCGTGTACTTCTCCCGGGAGGAGTGGGAGCTGCTGGAAGAAGCTAGAGACTCCTGTACTGTGATGTGATGATGGAGAACTTCAGACATGTGGCTGCCTTGGGTAAGTGCCTGTTTCAGTTACCTATTGGTACATGTCAAACTACTCCAAAAGTGAGTGATGTAAAACAATGAGAAGGCCTTATGTAAGTTTTAGTGTGTCAGGAACTCGTCACACCTCACCTGGTGCTTTTGGCTCAGGGTCTGTCATGAGGCTTCTGTCAAGCTCCCAGCCGAACTGTTCTCATCTGAAGGCCATTCTCGGGAGGATCTCACTCACAAACTGACTCATGTTTTATGTTTCCGAGAGGTCATTGCTTGTGGCTTGTTGGACTGTAAGGCTGTTGGTCAGAGGCCCCCTGGCTTCCTTGTCGCCCTAGCCTTTCTGTAGTGCATCTCACAGCAGTGAAGGAACCTTCTCTCTGAGCAGAGAGTATGTCCAGGATGGTAGCTTGTCTTTTTCTAATCCGACCTGGAAACAGTGATCCCATCATTTTTCCCTCTTCCATTCTTAGAAATGGGTCAGTCAGTGCAGCCTCTGTTCAAGGGAAGTGGCTCGTGCAAGGGCGAGAACACCAGGTGACAGGTCTTCCTGGGCCATCGGAGAGGCTGCCTGCCACAGGCCCACACGCCTGCTGCAGTGTCCTTGGGTTCGGTTTTTCCCTGGTGCCCTGGGGGCAGCTCTTCCTGTCCTGCCAAATCAGGGGCTCTTCCTCCTCCCGTCTTGGTTCCCAGGGTAGGGGCTGTGGATGCCCAGGGCTGTGTGTAGTGTCCCCTCACTGAGCAGTCCTGACATCTGCTGCCCAAAGCCTTTCTGGATAAGGTTAAGAGTTCAGGGCTCTTGAGTTGGCTTCACAGATTCTCCCTGGCTTGGGCACTTCCAGATCCATGATGCATCTGTGTCTATGTTCTGCCCCCATCCTCTGGCTGACAGTTCTCGGGGACTGACTTTGCCAGAAATTGTAGCTGTTGACATGTGATTGCTTGTGGAGGGCATAGGGGTGTTCTGCCAAATCTTACTATGTGGTTTTTTGTCTTTTTAATTTTAACCTTCTCTTCTCTCTGAGATGGGTCTATCTGGGCCACTCATCTGTGCTTTCTTTTTTTTTTAACAACTTCCACCTTCCAGACCCCATGTAGTTGCCCAGTGGCAAAAAGGCAGAAAGCCCCGAGTGCCTGTGGGTGGACCTGTCTCCAGCCACACTGACAGCCCAGAGCAGGGAGCTGAGAGAGAGCCATCCGAGGGTTGGGCTCACATTGTACCGTCAGCCTACTTTGTGCTCACCAGAGTTTTCTTGCCGAGGCCCGTACAGTACCTCACTTCTCCCTTTCCTCGCCCTCCTTGGCACGTGACGCTTCTCCTCTGTCTCCCTTGCCTTGGCTGTCTGCCCACCGCTCCGGCCTCCGTGTCTGTCACTCGTTCTCCTCTGCTCACCCCGCGATGCTCTGCAACATTGGCTGCGTTAATGTGTCATGAGCTGTGTGCATATCCGTATGTAGTCCTGAAGAGCCAGCTACTCACTTACAGTCAGATTTCCCTGGGCCTGGAGAGAGCCTTCTGACAGATGAGCCAAGCTCACCTGTCACCAACAGCTGAGACCCTGTTTAAACCCTTCTTAGAGGAGTGAGTGGGAGACCTCGCCTCTGCTTCCAGTACTGTCCACCATCATCGTGTCTTTACCCATCATTGGAAGTCCTCCATGCCTTCCAAGGCCCAGGACTGACAGTGGGCTCTTCCTCACTGATGCTGGCCCCTCATCCTGCCAAAGGCCCGGGGACTCACTGGTATGCCACACTTGCTGCTTCTTACTGAAGTCAGCATGTCCTTCACTAGCAGCTCTTTGTTTTCAGGTTGTTGGTGTGAAGAAGTCAATGAGGAGGCCCCTTCTGAGCAGAGTGTTTTTATAGAATTAGTGTCAGAGTTCAGGACTCTTGGGTCCTGTCCACTTATCCAGAAAGCTCACCCATGTGAAACAGATGACCTGCTCTTGAAAGGCATTTTTTAACACCTGGATGAACTCCAGGGGTCATGCCCTGTGCTGAATCTGGACACATGTGACTACTATGGATGAGGATTCCTGTTGAGTGAAAACTTTCATCAGCACCAGAAACCACATAGTGGTAAGAATCCTGTCAGTAAAGATGATAATGTGGCCTCACATATGAAGAGCTGTCCATGAGTTAGGGAGACCTTTTACTTGCCGGGGGCAGTGATGGACGTGCCGGATAACTCTGGCCTCTTCCAACACCAAAGCACTCACAGAGAAAGTCTTGGGCAACACCAGGGAAAGAGTAATGAACTGATACTTTTCAATTGCACTGACAATGAGGAAGCCTTCCTGAACGCTTTCACTCTCCTCGACAACCTGATAAATCAGGCTGAAGTGTGAGCCTTTAGGTGCCTACTGTTTGGAAATTTGTCCAAGGAGAAATCCACTCTTATTCATCACAGAAAACTTCGTGGTGGGGAAACATCACATGTGTGTAAGGAGTGTGGAGAGGCCTTCATTCACCTGTCTCACCTAAAAACCCACCACAGATTTCACCCTGGCAAAAGACAGCATATGTTCAGTGAATGTGGAGAAGCTTACAACAGAAGCGTGCACCTTGTTCAGAACCAGAGAACTCACACCGGAGAAAGACCTTAGGCGTGCAGTGAATGCAGAAAAGCCTTTAGTCGTAAAAGCACCCTTGTTCAGCACCAGAGTGTTCACACTGTTGAAAGGTCTTATGACTGCACTGAATGTGGAAAAGCCTACAGCAGAAGCTCCCACCTTGTGCAGCACCAGAGAATTCACACTGGGGCAAGGCCTTATGATGCATTGAATGTGGAAATTTCTTCAGCCGTAACTCCAGCCCCATTAAACGTAGGAGAGTCCACACAGGAGCAAAGTCTTACATGTGCGGCAAATGTGGGAAGGCTTTTGGCTACAAAGACACACTTGAGCAGCACCAGATAATGCACACTGGAGCACGGCCTTAGGAGTGCAGTGAGTGTGGGAGGGCCTGCAGCAGTAAACACATGCTTGTGCAGCACTGGAAAATCCACACTGGAGAAAGGCCTTATGAGTGCAATGACTGTGGAAAACTCTTTGGCCATAGCTCCAACCTCATTGTGCACCAGAGAATTCACACTGGAGCAAAGCCTTATGAATGCAGTGAATGTGGGAAATGCTTTAGCCACAACTCCATCCTCATTCTACAAAAGACACGTCACAGTAGAACAAGGCCTTATGTGCGTAGTGAATGAAGAAAAGCTTACATTAGTAGCCCCCACCTTGTTCAACACAAGAAAGTTCACACTGGAGCAAGACCTTATGAGTGCAATGAATGCAGGAAATTCTTTAGCTGCAACTCTAGCCTCATTCTACACCAAAGGGTTCACACTGGAGAAAAGGCCTTACTTGTGCAGTGAATGTGGGAAGGCCTATAGCAGAAGCTCCCAACTTGTTCGGCACCAGAAAGCTCACCCTGGAGAAGGACCTCATGAATGCAACAGTTTTGGTGACCCTTTAGCTGCGTCTCTTAAACTTGTTTAATGCCCAGAAACTTCAGCTGGAGAAAGGCCTTATAAATGCAGTCAATGCACTGTGTCCCTTTTGAAGATTATAGAACTCACACTGGCAAAGGTGGGAATCATCGTTGGTACAGAGACACTGAGATAATGGAGTGGGGATGACTGAGGCTCATGAGAGGATGGATATCTGTTCTTAAGGCAGCATCTCTATATGTCCCTGCGATTTTGGCTCTATGGCATGAAAGTATACAGAAATTCTCAGGACCTTCACACTTCTGAGTCTCCTGTGGCCACCACACTGTCTCAGTAAATAAAGGTCTGTGGATTCCTGTACCTCCCTAGGCTGTTTACATTCTCGCCATCACTACACAGGCAGGAACCCCAGCAGTGACAGAAGAGAGATCAGGGCTCGGGCTTCTCTGACCAGCCAGCATTCCTAGTGACTGAGGTGGACATGGCCTTCATCACTCTGCAGTTTTTGCTGATCCTGAGGCAGGGCTTATGCTCCTAAGTCATGTGGAGAGGGATATGGTAGAACCAGAACAGTTGGCAGATGGGGCTTTCCAAGAAGAATGGTAAATATGGATATTTATGGCGAATATTTAGTTCTTAACATCTTTATTGAGGTATGGTACCATGAAATACATATATGTAAAATATAAAATGTGTTGTTTCAGCATGTGTATATACTGATGAGACCAGACATTGAGATAATGGAGATATCCAACACAGCCAAGATTCCTTGTGTCTCTTTATAATGTTTCTTGCCCAGTCCTTTCTAAGCCCCTTTCCCACAATTCACAAGTAATAGCAAGCATTTTATAGTATTTTATATAAACAAAATCATTTGATATATATTTTCTGGGGAGTGGGAACTCTGACTTTTTTCACCAGCCATAACTATTTTGAGATTGATCCATTTGCCTCATGCATCTATTATTCATTTGTATTGCTGAGTATTCATCCATTGTATGGATATACCACAATTGTCTTTTATCCATTTGCCTGTTAGTGGATATTTTGGTTGTTTCCAGTTTTGTGCTGTCACAGATAAAACTGCTGTGACGATTTGTGTATAAACTATTACTGAATCACCTTCCATTGTATGGTTGTACCATAGTTTATCCATTCACTGAGGGGTATCTTGGTTGCTTCCAAGTTTTGGCACTATGACTAAACCTGCATTATGCAGTGTTTTGTGTGGGTATACTGCCGGAGTCCAGCTCCAGCAGCCAGGGAATCAGCCTGAAGGGATGAGCGGTGTCGGCGGGAAATGATGTAGCCTCTGACTCGAGGTACGGGACTACATGTTTATTTCAAGCATCAGGTCTTCTTTTATACTTTTTCAAAAGCTTTAGGTCAGAGGTTTTACATTTTCACCTCCCCCTCACCTAGATTTATTATCTCCTTGTTGTCCTTCAAACAGAGTTCCTGCTTCAGCGATTCTCTTACAATCGTGTTTACTTATGATTACATTGTAAATCATGCTTATGTCTGGGCCGCATATCACATTCCTCACTCTATTTCTTATCTTTTTAAATCCCTCTTGCCCCTAGTATCCTAAGCTCACTATCTCCTAAAAAGGCTTATAACTATTCTTGATTATTCCTAAACCCTAAACTCAGCAAACTTCTTTTGCCATAAACATTTCCCTCGCAAACAGGTCTCAGATAACAATCTTTCCCATGGCCTCAAGCTGTGGCCTACGTGCTCATCCTGGGACATTCTTTGCAAAAATCCTTGAAAAAATGCCAATGGTTACTTTATAGATTATTTTCTGGGCACAACTGCAGAAGGCTTTGTGCTTTCTCATGCTTCTCTCAAGAACAATAAGCACCTTAACATTCCTTCCAGCCAACTCAACCGAAGAAAGGAAAGAACAAGTCAGGATCACAAAACTTAACTTCTTCATCCCGGGACCGTGCCTGCAGAATGAGGAGAGGGGGCTGGTGCCGTGCCTCCATTTTGTCAGTAATGCCTAACGCGGCTCCCGACAGTATACATTTTCACTTCATTTGAGCTCAAGCCTCAGAGCATGATTTGCTGGGTCACATAGTAAGAGAATATTTAGTTTTATTAAAAAGCTGCCTTCTAAAGTGGCTGTATCATATTGCATTCCCACCAATAGGTGAGAGTTCCTGTTGCTCCATGTTCTTGTCCGTATTTGATGTTGTCAGTGTTTTGGTTTTTGCCATTCAAGTAGGTATGTAGTAATTGTATATTGTTGTTTCTTTCATTTGCAATTCTCTAATGACATATGATGAATATCTTCATATTCTTTTAACAGTGTCTTTTGCTGAACAGAAATTTTACACTTTAGTCAAGTTCAAATTACTCAGTGTTTCTTTCATGGATTGTATTTTTGGTGTTGTGTCTAACACATCATTGCCTAACCCAAGGTCTGTGCCCCCTGTATTATCATCTATGTGTTTTGCCGTTTTGTATTTAGGCTCATTATCCATTTTGAGAAAATATTTGTGAAAAGTGTCAGGTCTGTGTCTGGATCACTTTTTTTCTTTTTTCCGTGCTGTGCAGCTTGTAGGATGTTAGTTCCCAAACCAGGGATTTTAACCCACATCCCCTGCAGTGGAAGCAGGGAGTCCTAACCACTGGATCATGTTTTTAAGCCCCATTTGTTGAAAAGACTATCCTTTCTCCATTCCTTTGCCTTTGCTCCCTTTTCAAAGATCAGTTTACTGTATTAGTGTGGATCTATTTCTGTGGTTTCTGTTCCAGTTTTTTCCACTTAGTGAGATAATCATCGCATGGCTGTGGTTTTTAAAATATTTTCCTTGTCGTCTTTTTAAATGGTGCATGCGTGCTAAGTCGCTTCAGTCATGTGACTCTGCACAACCTGTGGACTGTAGCCTGCCAGACTCCTCTGTCCATGGGAGCTAATCTTGCATTACCTGCAAGAAATCCCACATGATCATCTTGTATAATCCATTGTATATATTTTGCTGAGTCAGTTTTCTGATACTTTGTTAATGTATTGTATAGATAGATGAGTAGTAATGGGTTTATAGATCTGTTTTTCTCCGACTTTGGTATCAGAGTAATTCTGATGCCAAAGAATAATTGTTTCCTTCTCTATTTTCTGGAGGAGTTTTGAAGGATGAGTGATACTTCTTTTTTAAATGCTTGCTGGAATTCCTTAGTGAAGGCACCTAAGCCTGGAATTTTCTTGGGGGAAGACTTTCAATAAAAATACAGTCAAGTAAATTTTTCAATTTTGTTCTCTTCAACGGCTTTCAGTTCAGTTCAATTCAGTCGCTCAGTCGTGTCCGACTCTTTGTGACCCCGTGAATCGCAGCATGCCAGGCCTGCCTGTCCATCACCATCTCCCGGAGTTCACTCAGACTCACGTCCATCGAGTCCATGATGCCATCCAGCCATCTCATCCTGGGTCGTCCCCTTCTCCTCCTGCCCCCAATCCCTCCCAGTATCAGAGTCTTTTCCAATGAGTCACCTCTTGAGGTGGCCAAAGTACTGGAGTTTCAGCTTTAGCATCATTCCTTCCAAAGAAATCCCAGGGTTGATCTCTGTCAGAATGGACTGGTTGGATCTCCTTGCAGTCCAAGGGACTCTCAAGAGTCTTCTCCAACACCACAGTTCAAAAGCATCAATTTTTCAGTGCTCAGCCTTCTTCACAGTCCAACTCTCACATCCATACATGACTACTGGAAAAACCATAGCCTTGACTAGACGGACCTTAGTCGGCAAAGTAATGTCTCTGCTTTTGAATATACTATCTAGGTTGGTCATAACTTCTTCCAAGGAGTAAGCGTCTTTTAATTTCATGGCTGCAGTCACCATCTGCAGTGATTTTTGGAGCCCCCCAAAATAGTCTGACACTGTTTCCACTGTTTCCCCATCTATTTCCCATGAAGGGATGGGACCGGATGCCATGACCTTCGTTTTCTGAACGTTGAGCTTTAAGCCAACTTTTTCGCTCTCCTCTTTCACTTTCATCAAGAAGCTTTTTAGCTCCTCTTCACTTTCTGCCATAAGGGTAGTGTCATCTGCATATCTGAGGTGATTGATATTTCTCCCGGCAATCTTGATTCCAGCTTGTTTCTTCCAGTCCAGCGTTTCTCATGATGTACTCTACATATAAGTTAAATAAGCAGGGTGACAATATACAGCCTTGACGTACTCCTTTTCCTATTTGGAACCAGTCTGTTGTTCCTTGGAGTATAGTTATGTTTCAGGTGGACAGCAGAGTGATTTAGTTATACATATACATGTGTGTATTCTTTTTCAAATTCTTTTTCCATCTAGGTTATTTCAGTGTTTTGAACAGAGTTCCCTGTGCTATATATAGTAGGTCCTTGTAGGTTGTCTATTTTAAATACAGCACTGTTTACATGTCAATCAACTCAATAATCTCTCGCATCCCCCCACCACCACCCCCAACTTTGTTCTCTTAAGTTTGTGCATCTGTTTCTGTTTTGTAAATGTTTGTGTGTGTGTTTTTTTTAATCATTCCCTTATGATACCTTCAATTTCTTTAGTCAGTAGTGTCTTCATTCTTGGTTTTGTTGTCTTCTCAGTCAACCTAGTTTTGTCAATTTTGAAAGAACCAACATTTTTCTTCATTGATTTTTTAAAAGTTTCATTTCAATATTTTGTTCTAATTTTATCATCTCCTTTTCTTTGCTTTAGGGTTTGATCTTATTTTCCTGGTTTCTCAACAAGGAAGGTTAGGTTATTGACATCATTCTTCTTCTGTAATAAACTGTAAATAATGCTATACATTTCCTTTAAATTTTTCCCTTGTAATTAGGATATTGGGCAATGTATAGTTTAATAAGTCTCTTCCTATTAAATTTGCAGGGATGGTACCAGAGTGGAAAGAATGCTTATGATTTTTCAGTGCAAGTATTTACAGCTGAAATGGGGGAAATCAGGGTTATCTGAAATACCTTCCACTGTCAGGAAGAGATTGAGCTAAGCTGTTGGTGATTAATGTAGCATTCGCCTCCATGTCTACCAGAATTTGATGAGGATGACCACGTACAGTCAACTCATCTTGAGTACTAAAGGGTATGGCAGGCTATTGGGCACTTTCCCTTCCTCAGGGCACCCTGTTTTGATTTGAGGCATATTCTTTGTGTCAGTTTTTCTTCATAAGATAGGAAAATCTTTTTCCAGTGTTCATTCTATTTATTTGCAAGTGTCCTTGTCAATAGGCACTTGGTTGGTATGTGGGCCCCTTAGCCTCTGCTCATCATCTGCAGGGACATGTTTCTTTGGATCCTATCTTATAAATATGCTAGTCTGTCCTGAAAATCTACAGCTTAAACATATTTTTGTTTCGCTGATTAAATTGCAATCAATTTTTCTTTTTAATACTTCAGGTCTGGATTTTCGTAGCCTTAGACTTCCTTTCCTGACCTTTCTATGATCCGCAGGGTTTTTGTGGAAAGAGAACTCCCTGTTGATCCCTTCCTGATCAGTTTCCAACCAGCCTTTGTCACCTTATCACATAAGCTTAGCATCTTATGTTCCAACCAACATGTATACAAGTTGTATAAGTTAGATGACCTTAGTTAGATGTGCCCTCAAGAATTCTAAATTTTTAAATAACTACTTGCTGGTCTTACTTGGGTTGAAGAGAATCTTTAGTTATATGTTTTAATTCAGCTCAGGTCCAAGGTTTAAATTCTACAATTTTCTGCATGTGACTCACAGCTGGGGTTGATCTTCAGAGGTAACTAGCATTTGGAGTTTTAAGAGAATTGTTGGGAAAAAGTAGTGAAACTGTGTGTGCATGCTAAGTTGCTTCAGTAGTGTCTGACCTTATGGACTGTAGCCCACTAGGCTCCTCTGTCCATGGGAATTCCCCAGGAGAGAATACTGGAGCGGGTTGCCATGCCCTCCTCTAGGGGATCTTCCCGACCCAGGGATCAAACCCATGTCTCTTATATAAGTCTCCTGCATTGGCAGGCGGGTTCTTTACCACTAGCGCCACCTCAGAAACTCAGTTCCCCTGTTGAGTTTATTATTAACCTCCCTATCCAAAAATCTACTCCTTTTCTTTTCTCCTCTTACCTAAATCCTGTGCTAAACTCAACATTAATAATACTTGAATATTACACAAAGTCATTAACAATGATTATGTAGTTACTCAATGAAATTGGGGAAAATATATAGTTCTAGAGAAACTTGTTACAGGGGAAACAAAAAATTAAAGTTAAGATCTCAGTGGCTACAGTTTATTACAGTGAAAAGGATACAGATGAAGAGTAGCAAAGGAAGATGGCATGTGACAGACTCCAAGAGGAGCCATGTTGGCAGGTTCCAGCTACCCCCTCGCTGAAGTCTCAGTGTCTCAGTTTCTGGCTTGTGCACCTCTGGAAATGTTACCTGGTTTGGTAACAACCTCATATTCACAGCTTGAAATTGCCACAGTTTGGAGTATTTGTACCAGGGAAATTGGCAAACACTACAATCAGGGGTCGATTTGCTGTTCTACAAATTTTTGAGACTTTAGAAAGTGGTGCAGAGTGAGTTAATAATGAGGACTATACATGGGGAATACCACAAACATTCATTCCACCCAGCCAAGTTGAACTGAAGAAAAGTCAAGTTCTAACACATTTCTTTTATTGTCTTCTTAGTTATTCATAAAAAAGGAAATATCAGCCAAAATTCACTGCTGCTAAGTTGCTTCAGTCGTGTCCAACTCTGTGCGGCCCCATAGACGGCAGCCCACCAGGCTCCTCCGTCCCTGGGATTCTCCAGGCAAGAACACTGGAGTGGGTTGCCATTTCCTTCTCCAATGCATGAAAGTGGAAAGTGAAAGTGAAGTTGCTCAGTCATGTCCGGCTCTTCACGACCCCATGGACTGCAGCCTATAAGGTTCCTCCATCCATGGGATTTTCCAGGCAAGAGTACTGGAGTGGGGTGCCATCACCACCTCCAAATTCACTACCAGATGGTAAATAACTATTATAAATATTTTATCAAAGACATGCACTTGGCAAGTGAACACATTAAAAATGTTCAACCAGATAGACCATCAGGCAATAGTGAGGTAACTACACACTTTGAAAATAGGTTAATATTTAATATGCTGACCATACCAAACAAGTACAGGTGAGGAATATAGGGGAGTTGGAATGCTCCCAATACTGTTGATGGGAATCCAAAAGGGTAGTCATTCACTTTAGAATATGAAACCATATATTCATTTAAGAAAAGTTATGTACATGTTCACAGTAAACTTTCTGTGATGGCCAAGCTGGAAACAAAACGCAAAATCCCATTCATCCATTAACAGATAAATGGATAAACAGTCAACGGGTTAATATATCCAAATAGTGCATTTTTCGGGAATTAAAAAAATTAACTATCAGGGAATTCCCCAGTGGTTTCTGTGCTTTAATCACTGAGGGCCTGGGTTCAATCTGCTTGGGGAACTAAGATCCCAAAACCTTGTGGCATGGCAAAACAAACAAAAACACAACCATTCATTTCTGCAATATGGATAATTCTCAAGGTAATTATGTACCATGAATGAAAAAAGGCAAATACAAAAGTAAACACATTAACATTCCAATGACATTAAAATTCTAGAAAACTAATAGAATGTGAAATAAAGTAAATTGAATTCCAGTTGCCTGGGAGCCCAGGGAGATTTCGGAAGGGAGATGTGGGAATGATGGATGTTTGTTATTATGGTGGTTCTGTGATTTTACACATAGTAAAAGTTACCAAGCTATACATTTTAAGTATATTCAGTCCACTGCATACCAACTATACAGCTCAATTAAGTTTAAGTAAAAATTGGCTTTACATAAAAACCTGAATCTCTTTTTAGAAAAGTAGAACTCTGGAAACCAACACAATAACTACATCACCTCTCCATGTCTCATGCAAGGGCTTGGGTCCCAGTAGCCATGAAGACAGAGGAGCAATGGAAGGTGTTTCCACTCGAGTTCTCCAGGAACTCTGCCTGGGTCCTAAAGAATCACGTGCCTGGACTACAGGGTTTCCACTCTCCCTCTTTTTTTCCTCCACAACTGTGTAGCAATGGCCTTGAGAGAAACAACCTGCAGATACTATGAGGATCCTAAAACCTTTACATTATTCAGTCTGACTCTGACTGGAGGCTCAGGAGGAAGTAGCTCTGTAGATCTGGAGAATTTCTTTAAAAAACCTCCTAAACAACCAATCACATTTGTGGATGAAACTTTAGAGAAGGCCCATTCCTTCTTCTTTGCTAATCTCTCAGGACCTATTAATTCCGAGTGTCTTCTGTACCAAGTATGGTTCCTGCTCAATGTCTGTAATCGAACATTCAGCAACATCAGCCTGCCATGTTGTGGACATTATGGTACGTGGCTCTGTTCCAGCTGGACCTAGAGCATTTCTTCCCTTGAACAGCACTGGGGGGATGATGTGACATCCCCTGTGAAAACAGAACATTCATGCTGTTCCAAAAATCACTGGTGGTTCTCATGGCTGCCCTCATCTCAGGGTGACCTCTGAAACCAAAAATTATGACATTCAGGTCACAACAAAGCCCTGCAGTCTACCCCAGGAGGCCTTGAAAAAACAAATTAGACCAAAACTGCAATGAAAACTACTCTCTGCCATGATACTATCCTCACTGAGGAATACAGTGTTCCCAAACAGGTAACATACAGCTGGAAAAACCCATTCTGAGCATGACATGAAATAATGCCACTGAAAAGAGTAAACAAGCCACCAGCAGAATGCAGACTGGGTCACCTTGGTCAAAGCTGGTTAAGCCAATGTTCTAGTCAGTTAGACATAACAATAACATCCAAGTGCTCAGGCTACTCAAGCTTTCCTCCATAGAATGCATGAGCACAAAAGTCTACCCAACTTTGTTCACAATGAGATGACCACCAGTTGGTAGAAATAAGATGATTTTTACCACAGAAACTCACAGTGACATGAAGTCTGGGAAGGGCCATGGGCAGATCAGAAAGTACAGCATAGCTCCTTAAAAGCTTCCAACAAATCGGGTACCCACAGGTAATCTCCACACTAGGACTGTGCAGATGGGTGGCATTCAACTTCCAGTTGATGAGTCCCTCACAGAGCCTGTTCAGTAAGATGTATTAGCTAAGGAGACAGTTCATTATTTGCTTCTCTGCTCATCTCATTTGAAGGTCTTTGTCCAGTATGAACTTTCTGGTGACGAAGAAGGTTAGACCTTCGGCTGAAAGCTTTCTTACACTCACTGCACTCATAGGGTCTATCTGGGCTGTGATGTTCCTGGTGCTCAATCAGAGTAGACCTTTGACTAAAGACTTTTCCATATCTGCTGCACTCGAGAGGCCCTGCTCTGGTGTGAGTTTTTCGGTGCTGAGTAAGCTGGGTGCTTTGGCTAAAGAATTCTCCACATTCAGTGCACTCGTATGGTCTTTCTCCAGTATGAATTCTCTGGTGTTGAGTGAGGCCAAAGCTTTGGCTAAAAAGTTTTCCACATTCAGTGCATTTATAAGGCCTTGCTCCAGTGTGAACTCTCTGGTGCTTGATGAGAGTAGAGCTTTGGCTAAAAACTTTTCCACACTCACTACATTCATATGGCCTTTCCCCAGTGTGGATCCTCTGATGTTTAATGAGGCTGGGACTTTGGTTAAAAAATTTCCCACATTCACTGCACTCATAAGGCCTTGTGCCTGTGTGAACCCGCCTGTGTTTAATTAGATTGGAGTTGGATGTAAAGAATTTTCCACATTCATTGCATTTATAAGGCCGTGCTCCAGTGTGAATTCTCTGATGTTCACTAAGGCTGGAGCTTTGGCTAAAGAATTTCCCACATTCACTACACTCATAAGGCTTTTCTCCAGTGTGAATTCGCAGGTGCCTAACAAGTGTGGGTTTGTTGCTAAAAGCCTTCCCACATTCCCTGCACTCATAAGGCCTTTCTCCAGTGTGGACTCTCCGGTGCTGAACAAGTATGTGTTTGTAGCTGAAGGTTTTTCCACATTCACTACATTCATACGGCCTCTCTCCAGTGTGGACTCTCTGGTGCTGAGCAAGCCTGTACTTGCGGCAGAAGGTTTTCCCACATTCACTGCACTTATAGCGCCTCAGTCCATTGTGAGAGGCCTCCACACACTCGGTGTCCTCTTGTGGAGTGACCTGGTACTGGAGAAGATCAAAGCTAACAGGGAAATCCTTCCCAGGCTCCTGGCATGGGGAAAACTTCTTGGTTGTATGAACGGTACGAGTCTTCATAAAGGCCTTACCCATGTCTCTTCTAAACAGTTTCTCTCCACTGTGCGGCTGAAATTTCATACCTGCCCTACACAGTGTCTGGACAGGGTTTACTCCCAGGTCCTCAGCGAGACGCAGACCACCTTCTCCATCCAGGTTACCCATCTCCCAGGGATAGGCCTTCTGGATGGACAGGTCTGTCTTTGAAGTAATTATCTGTGGCACTTCTACGGAAGCATTCTGCTCAGAACTTTTCTCCTTCACCTCTGCTCTCTGCCAACAACCTGAAAGCAAAGAAATGGGGATGAATTTCACGTAGATCTTGGTAGAAGTAGGGAGCCCCATCACAATACATGTCTGACATAGAATAAATCCATGGGACTATTTTCAGGACAAGGGAGGTGGGAGCAGGTTAGGAAAGGGCTGCTGTGTGGACAGGGCCTTTACACATCACAAAACATGGACGACTCACCAGGCAAAAGACACAAGGATGGGGTGCAGAACACGGGGAACCAGGGGTCCACAACTCACTCCTCCGGGAACAGTTTTCACCAGGGCCTTGGCTGCTGGGGACACGTGTGTGCTGTGTGCAAAGCTGTATTCAGACCCAGGAAAATCCAACTGTCACCGAGTAGCTAGTGTTCAAGGACCGTTTAGAGGATAAGTGCAGGCCTCATGACATGTTAGGTGTAGGCCAATACTGAAAAGCAGAGAAGTGAGGATGGAGAGGACCACCGAGGAGTGGAAGGCAGAGAGGTGAGGGACAATCCTGGGCGCAAAGTCAGAGCAGGTATGACGGAAAGAGCAAAGTGTCAGCACTGGGGAGGAGAGAGAGTAATGAGGTTCACAGTCACTGGCCTTGGCACCAAAATAGTGTTGGGCACAGGACACGTTCCTGATACGGTCTGAATCCAGCCATGACATCACTTCCTCCCCCTGATGCCAATCACCAAGGCCAGGCCCACTCTGAGCCCCTCTTGCTGTGCCTGGAGTCATGTCCACTCTGTCCTGTACCCAGGGTTCTCCTCCCAGCTCCAGCGGGACAACAACATGGGACCTAGAAGATGCAAGTCCTAAGGGAAAGATAGGACAGGTGAGTGGTCAGTACTGGCCCATGGGGGCAATCAATTCCAAAATAATCTCAGGAAACAGACACTATCACATAAAAAATCTTTGAGGGGGGAATCATAGAAATAGCCAGGTGAACCCCAGAAATAGTGACTATGTTGGGTCCCAACAATTGCTGGTACAGTGAGGGCCAAGGAAATGTCAGCTGGAAGGGGGAAGACCCTGGAGCACAAATGTGCAGGGGTCTACAGTCATCTCAGCAGGGAGATGACAGAACTCATTCCAAGTCTTTTGGCTCAGAAAACCTTCACTAAGAAAACTTCAGAGCCGCTGGCACTGGGGCTACCTGTGAAAGGAGTTGGTCCACACACTCACTCAGCCTTGGCACCCACAGCACAGAGGACAGGGAAGCAGTAATAGAGAGGTGCCTACTGTCCAGCTGTGAGACCAAGCAACTTGCCCTGGAGAAAAGTGGAAAGTCAGAGACCTGCCCAGGATGCTGGGACAGGGGTGAGGGCCTTACCCAAGGACGCAACCAGTGCAAAGGTCTCCAGCATGACATAGCAGTATAGATGTCTCTGGGTCTCATCAAGGATCCTCCATTCCTCCTGGGAAAAGTACACAGCCACATCCTCAAAGGTCACAGGCCCCTGTGATGATGGGAACAGAGTGTGCGTAAGCAGCCCATCTCCCCAGGACCCCATAAGTACCCCCAACCTAGTCCAAACTCACTCTGGGGTCATCATCCTCCCCAGCGACCCAACTCAAGAGGGCAGTGGTACCCAAACTCTTCATGTTTTCTTGAGCACTAGCTCCAACCCCGGTAACAACACACACATCTGCAGACAGACGCCTTCTACGCTGTGGGCCTGGGATGTAGGGCCTACCCCCTCTCATGTAAGACAACAGCCTGACAGTTCCCAGGGTGATGCACCCCAGATGCCGGCAACTTGGGCTCATACTCCTCTCTCAACCTTTTGGAATGAGGGCACTGGGACTATCTCTTCACACACCTTCCCCACATCTGTGTCACCCACTGGACCACCTCATACATCTGACCCCCAACACTAGCACCTGGACCACAAAACTGTCATGTCTCCTATCTCCTCATATATCTTTCTGCACATGACACCTGAAAATCTGTTCAATGCCAACAGAATCCCACCAAACCCCAACTCTCCACTGGCAGCTCACCAGCCCTGTTCTGAAGGCTTCCCCACCAGGCCTTGGTCCTAGTTCAAACCTCAGTCAAAACATGCAGACCTAAAAACCCCTGGTCAGGGTTCACTTCTAGACTGCACATTGTCTCCTTACCAATTCCAATCTTTGTCCATGTAACAGCCATTCAAAATCCACACCTACTTGACACACCTACAGAAATTCACATGACATTCTGTCACAAACTCCCCAAGTTCCACCACAAAAGTCTGGTAACTGCACAGAAAGAGAAGCAAACACCAGCCTGACTTTGCTATCACTTCATCTCGCTTCTGCTTTCCCTCTGCATCAATTTCATGGCCACTCTCCCATGACCCCCCACATACACACCTTCCCGCTGATGACCTCTGTAACAGCTCCCCTGTTCCCTTGTCCCATAATTGCACCCTGAAGCCTCCCTGGCCCTCTAGAGCTGCATGTTCAGCCACTCATTTGTCTCCTATACTTGAGTCATTGGAACATCATCTGAGATTCATCAGGGCCAAAACCCAATTCCTAATATTCTCAGTGAAAACGACTGCTATCACTGACTTCCCTGTATCAATTAATGCAACTTTCAGCCTTCCAGATGCAAAGGGAATAAACTCTGGTGTTATGTATGACCCCTCCATTTTAGAAAATCTGGTCAGCCCTTCTTGTAAAAATCCTGAAGCCAGGTATTTCTCCTACCTCCATATCCACCCCTCTGTCTAGTCACAACCAATGCTCATCTGGATGACTGCAATAGCCTCCTTGATTATCTCATCTTTCCTTCCCCCAGTCTGTTCTGCAATCTCCACTTAAGAGGGAGCCTCTTAAAGCCTAAGTCAGATCACTCTTCTCCTCTATTTCAAATACTCCATGGCTGCCGTCACTCTGAAGAGACTTCTGAGAGCACAGCTTCTCAGCAGAGTATCATACTAGGCCTGACTCCGGCCCTCTTGCTCTCTGTCCTCACCAGACATTAACAGAGACTTACAAGTCCTAAAACACACCCATCTCAGTTGCATCCTCAAGCATTTGTGTGGACCTCCCCCAGTACCTAAGACAAGCTTTCACATTTAGGCCACTGGCTGCCAAAAATGTGAATCTCCTCGTGGAACCTCTGGCTTGGACTTGGAAACCTGGGTTGAGGGTTGCTCTAGGGTCTCCAGATATCAAGTCCAGGAAGAGTGGCAGCAAAAGATGTCCAGGACACCAGACACTCACCAGTGAAGAGTCCATACATGGTTCTTCTGAATGTGGAACCTGTGGGAAGAAAAGGGCCATGTAACTTTAATTCCCATCAGCAGCAGACAAAAGATTAATGAGTGAATCATTTAATATTTCAGGCAGACACATAAGGGAAAACTAAAGCCATGTAAAAGAGGACAGAAAATGTTACACAGTCGTGCCATAAAGTCACGTGGATAACTTGAGAAAAGGTTTTTCAACAGTGGTATAAACAAGTGCAAAGCCTCCCTGTCAGAGTCATGTCTGGTGTGTCTGAGTAGCACCCTCGAGGCTAGTGTGATTGCAACCCAATGAGCCAGAAGAATATGGGATTGTATTGGTGAGGAAATGCTTGTGGCAGGTCACATAGCACTATTATAACACTGAGCTACAAATATCAAAATTTACTCTATTTTATGTTAGGTCTGTTTCTGACACTCCCATTTGAGTTCCCTGCCAATAATACATTTTTCTCTTCCTATGGCTTATGTTTGGCTCTAACAGGTGACCAGGAGTTCTTACACGTCCTTTTCAAATTTTTCTCTGGTTATATTAAAAGTTATTGTTGTATATAAAATTCCAGTTTATATAATCCAGATTAAATTCTGGTTTGAAATTACTATACCATTATATAGTATAATTCAAGAACATGTACTTTTCCTATTTATCCATATTCTTTGATGTTAAAACTTTTCCATAAATATGCTCTTCTCTCCTGTAGTAGAGAACGGAACCACCATGTACTGACTGCATGCAAAATGAATCTCTGATAAAGGGGATGTTCCTTGAATCAGAGTAAAAGTGCTTTGCCTCCAGCATCTGGGGATAACTGGACCTCGTTTTGGACTCTTTAAACTTAAGAGAAACGATATAACTGATAGGACCTGACCTCTTGTCATCCTCATTATAGAAACATGGAAATATCTTCTTGAGTTCTTAACATCTTGTTATGGTTTCGAGGCATTATAACCTTTTATCCTTATAAGGATAATGATAATATAATGATATTATATACATAATGATATATCCTTATAATGATAAGGCCAAAGCCCACTTAAGACAGGTATTTAATAAAATATCTCAATAATTTTCCCTTACAAGATCACCAGAAGAAAATTATTTAACAGTGAAATAAATATTACTGGAAAAGCACAATCTTTTAAAATATTAAAACAGTCTATGCGTGTGTATAGACTGTAAAACAAAAGTTTATATAAGGCATAAGTGTGTATCAAAATATAACTGTGAAACAGTTTAATAATTTCATTCAAAGAACTAAGTTAAAATTAGTAGTATGGAGGAAAACAAATTCAGTAAGTGGAAATGTTAATTTAAATACAATAAAAATGTTAACATAGAAACTAAACAGACGTGCTTAATGTATCTTTCCAGAACACATGTCAAGTGTGGCTACAATACTACTGTTTATAGACATATCAGACTAAAACAAACATCACCACCATCAACAAAAAAAACACAGAGAAAAGCCTTCAACAGAAGAATTTATAAAGACATTTACTCATATATATTCATATCTATAAAAAACTACACAAAAAGGAAAATGACTGGCTACTCTGCGTGAGGGAGGGTATCGAACTCAATGGACATGAATTTGGGCAAACTCCAGGAGATAATGAAGGACAGGGAAGCCTGGCATGCTGCAGTCCACAGGGTCACAAAGAGTCGGAACCGACTTAGCAGCTGAACAACAACGTAGCATGAGAAACATGGGTAAAGTCACATCATATTGTGCAAATGAAGAAAAAGACATCGTAATACTTACCTTATTCCATTCACTAAGTTTTAAAACGAAGGAGCGAAACTAAACTACAGCCGTCGCATATTTCTCACATAGTTGGCAAAATTGTCGAGAAACTATCAGTCGTGTCCGTCTCTTTGCGACCCCATGGACTGTAGCCTACCACATTACTCCGTCCATGGGATTTTCCACGCAAGGGTACTAGAGTGGGTTGCCATTTCCTTCTCCAGAGGATCTTCCCGATCCAGGGGATCGAACCAGGGTCTGCCTCATTATAGGGTCTGCCCCATTTACGAGGGAAGCCTTATGTGATTGCATTCACTAAGTTTTAAAACGAAGAAGCGAAACTAAACTACAGCCGTCGCATATTTCCCACATAGTTGGCAAAACTATCGAGAAAAGCAAGGAAACCCTTACTTTAAATAACAGACAATACCTTAACTTTGGGGGGATGGGTATGTTTTGGGCTTCCTGGTGGCCAATGGCACCCCACTCCAGTACTCTTGCCTGGAAAATCCCATGGACGGAGGAGCCTGGTGGGCTGCAGTCCATGAGGTCACTAAGAGTCGACAGGACTGAGTGACTTCACTTTCACTTTTCACTTTCATGCCTTGGAGAAGGAAATGGCAACCCACTCCAGTGTTCTTACCTGGAGAATCCCAGGGACGGCGGAGCCTAGTGGGCTGCCGTCTATGGGGTCGCACAGAGTCGGCCACGACTGAAGCGACTTAGCAGCAGCAAATGGTAAAGAATCCGCCTGCAATGTGGGAGACCGGGGTTTGATCCCTGGGTTGAGAAGATCCCCTGCGGGAGGGCGGAGCAACCCACTCCAGTATTTTTGCCTGGAGAATCCCCATGGACAGAGGAGCCTGGCGGCCTACAGGCCATGGGGTCGCAAGGGCACGACTGAAGCGACTAAGCGCATAGGCGGCTTCCCGGGGTCCTGCTGATAAGGCATATTTTTTATCTCAGGCGGTTAACGGATACTAATTTTAGATCTGCTTAATATACATATAAGACGTTAGTAAGAATATACTAATAAGGACAAAGATAACTAAGGATAAAAAGAACCGGGCGAGGACCCGGAGGACGCAGGAGTCACCTGAATCGGAACCATCAACGTGGCTGCAGCCAAAGAAGTCCGTTGGCGAAGGCGAGGTCGGGCTCTACAGACCCCGTCCGGACCCGAGACAGAGTCAGGTCGGATGGCGCCCACGCCGAGCCTGAGACTCGCCTCGGAATAGCAGGCACAGCGGCCTTCCAGCTCCCAGGTCTCGGGCCTGCTCAGCGTCAGGACGCACCCCAACCGCGAACGGGTCCGAGTTTACAGCATGTCGCCGGGGACCCACACAGGAAGGCCCACCCAGAGACCGTTCTCTAGAACGGAAGTGTCTCTGTCCTGAGACTTCATTGGTCCATTGTCCCTGGCGCCTCGCGCGGTGCCTTTAGGGTAATGTAGTTCATAGCGCTCCCGTCGCGGCCAAGAGGTAGTGCTCCCCAATTCGGGAGAATGGTCCCGCCTCACCAGTAGGGTTGATGCGAAGTCCCCAGGCTGCGAAGACTGGGCCAGTTACACGCTTTTTAAAGGGGTTGCACCCAGATTTCCATGAAACATAGTCTGTGCTGATCACATAGAAGTATAGTGACAGTAATACTTCAAATGTTTGGCCTCTCTTGCCTTCTGAGATGGCCCACTCTGTCTATGGAGTGTGTGTTTCTCTGAATTAGCCTTCTTTTACTGAAAAAAAAGAAAGAAATTTTGAGATGGTCCCCAAAGCTTACCAGGTGGTGCTAGTGGTAAAAAAAAAAAAAAAAAAATCCACCTGCCAATATGGGAACCCAGGGTTCTATCCCTGATCCCATCCAGGAGGGAAATGGCAACCCACTCCAGTATTCTTGCCTGGAAAAACCCCATGGACAGAGGAGCCTGCCGGGCTACAGGCCATGGGGTTGCAAAGTCGGAGGTATCTCAGCGACTAAACTACAACAACAAAATTGGCCCAACTAAGTGGTCACATGATACCAGGTTGTCATTCAGACAGAGAGAATCCATCCATAGCTGGAGTCCAGTAAACATTGTCTTATTGCTTTTCATACAAATGTAGCCTAACTTGTTGGCTACAGTTTATGAGTGTCTCTGTGTTAGGTCATAGTCGAAAAACCTAAGACTCCAGACAGAGCCATGGCGAATAAGACAGAGGAGGGATGTGGGGCAACTAGAAGCAGATGGACCATGTACCGTGTCTTTGGTTCCCTCAGAAAAAAGTACACTTAGTGATGGTATGTCCTATTCAAGAACTGACACGTATTTCAGACTCCACATTTTAATATATATCCAGTTCTTGTCTCGGAGAAGGCAATGGCAACCCACTCCAGTGCTCTTGCTTGGAAACTCCCATGGATGGAGGAGCCTGGTGGGCTGCAGTCTATGGGGTCGTGAAGAGTCAGACACGACTGAGCGACTTCCCTTTCACGCGTTGGAGAAGGAAATGACAACCCACTCCAGCGTTCTTGCCTGGAGAATCCCAGGGAAAGAGGAGCCTGGTGGGCTGCAGTCTATGGGGTCACCCAGAGTCGGACACGACTGAAATGACTTAGCAGCAGCAGTTCTTGTCTAGAAGCTAAAATCTACCTATCTGATAAGAAGAGTGACTTATAACTATTGTCACTTCCTGCCTGGAGAGTGACTCCATGGTTATGGTCATAACTTCTTTGGGACAGGGGCAATTGAACCCTGAGATAAAGCCTTGCAATTTCATGATCCTCCTTCCTTTCTGGGGAGTCAATATAATTTCACCTGCAAGCGTAGAGACAATGCATAGAGTTGAGATTACCTCAGGAAAATATCTGTGAAATGTTGAGGTTGTTGAAACCAATCATCAGATATTCAAAGTGCTGGCCAAAATACCTCTTGGCCATGTCCATAAAGTTAAGATCTTAGTAAAGCTTAAAGAGATACTGAAGACTGAGAGTGAGAAAATGAAACTGAGCATGTAGTTACACAGGAACTTGGCTAGTCTGTGAATCTGGCTCTCTAAATTGTGATTTATTGTTTATTTATTTAATAAACAATTAATAATAATCTTTTTCTGTATACAAAACAATACCAGCTTGAAGGGAGATGTGGAGAGAGCAGATTGATTTGCCAGAATGCTGAAAGCAAACGGCATCCATAGCATCATATTTGTACCCTCGTTGACAAACACTCATTAAACTGCATATTCCATTCCAAGCACTACTTTGGCTGTATAGGCTCATCAAGATCCAAAGAGACCAAGAACCCCTCTCCTCTTGAGTCTGACCTTTTGGTCAAAGCGATAGACAGTACAAACTTAATGATAAGATATTCAATTGCAGAAGACATGTGTAATGAATGCTAACCGAAATTTCAGAGAAAAAAAATACCTGATTGGTAGAAAGAGACATTTATTGGAGGCTTGTTAGGACTGCAGTCTGAAAGACACAGTTTTGAGAAACGGTAGAATAATGTTTCCCTAGACCCATGGATGGAGGAGCCTGGTAGGCTGCGGTCCATGGGGTCGCTAAGAGTCGGACTCGACTAAGTGACTTCACTTTCACTTTTCACTTTCATCTATTGGAGAAGGAAATGGCAACCCACTCCAGTGTTCTTGCCTGGAGAATCCCAGGGACAGAGAAGCCTGATGGGCTGATGTCTGTGGGGTTGCACAGAGTCGGACACGACTGAAGTGACTTAACAACAGACTACGAAATGGAGGAATTTTAGGATGCCAAAAAAAAAAAAAAAGGAAGGCCATGATTTTTTCAATAAATTGTGAAAAATTGTAATTGGAGCTGTCACGAAGTAAGGGTGCTTGTAAAGCAAGGATTGATTGGAACTGGAAATGTCTGCATACTTACAAGGGAGAATCTTGAGACCGCCAGGCTATAGGTAGAAGATCTGTTTAAATAACTTTATTTTTTACTTTTGGTTGCACTTGGTCTTCGTCGCTGTGCTTGGGCCTTTCCTAGCTGCAGTGAGTGGGGACCACTCTTCGTTTCCATGCTTGGGCTTCTCGTTGCGGTGGCTTCTCTTGATGCTGAGCACAGGCTCTAGGTGGCGCGGGCTTCCATCCTTGCAGGATGTGGGTTCAATAATTGAGGCGCACCGGCTTAGTTGCTCCCCGTGATGTGGGATCTTCCCGGACCAAAGATCAAAGCCCTCTCCCCTGCATTGGCAGGCAGATTCTTATCCCCTGAGCCACCAGGCAAGTCCAGTAGGAGAATTTTTAAACCATCTAGTGTCTGCTGTCCAACTGAACTTGCATTTACTCATTCACTTTACAGCAAAGCCAATCTACTAACCGGGTTGTGGTGAATGAGAGTACATTGTTAATTGTGGGACATCAAGTGAGGAGAACAGGCAGCTCTAGCTCAAAAGACCCAGACTTCCTGATGGATTTTAGGCGATGGTGTTTGGAGGCAACATTGGGGTTGAGGGGTGCAGCTTGTGGGCTTTCTTCTAATTGGTTGGTGTTGAGGTACCTGGGTGATGTTTTGGGAATATTATTGTAGGCATCAAGTAATCAGCATCCTCCGCCTGGGTGGGGGACTTGTTTTTTGTGTCAGTCGCTCACTCGTCTCTGACTCTGTGACCCCACGGACTGTAGCCTGCCAGGCTCCTCTAGTCCATGGGATGCTTCAGGCAAGAATACTGGAGTGGGTAGCCATTTTCTTCTCCAGGGCATCTTCCTGACCCAGGGATTGAACCCAGGTCTCGACCAGGTGGCGAAAGCATTGGAGCTTCAGCATTAGTCCTTCCAATGAATATTCAGGGTCGATTTCCTTTAGGATAGATTGGTTTGGTCTCCTTGCTGTCCAAGGGACTCTCAAGAGTCTTCTCCAGCACCACAATTAGACAGTATTCTGGAGAAGGGAATGACAAACAACTTCAATATTCTTACCTCAAGAACCCCATGAACAGTTGCCTTTGCCATAAGTAAGTAAAAAATGCAGCATATTCAAAACAGGAATACAGGACAATTTAACCACCATTGTAGACCAGTGTAGGGCAAGGTACTCTCTTTTAGATATGGTTCTAAAGGAAAGGCAGTGATAAAGACTTAATTTTACCATTTATTCAGGAAGAGGGAGAAAAGAAAACTTTGTTTAAGATTTATCTTATTTATTTAAATTTTTGGCCGTGGTATGTCGTCATTGCCACACCCTGGCTTTCTCTAGTAGTGGTGAGCAGGGGCTGCTCTCTAGTTGCGGTATACCAGCCTCTCACTGCAGTGGCTTCTCTCTTGCTTCAGAGCGTGGGCTCCAGAGTGCTCGGGCTTCAGCAGTTGTGGCCCAGGGGCTCAGGTGCTCCACGGCACATGGAATCTTCTGGGACTAAGAATCGAACTGGTATCCCTTTGGTTGCAAGGTGGATTCTTAACCTCTGGGCCACCAGGGAAGTCCCAAGAAAACATTTTTTTTTCTTTTAAAAATATCTAGGGAATTTCTTAGTGGAATTCTAGTGGTTAGGACTCCACACTAGCACTGCAGGGGCCACAGGTTCGATCCCTAGTTGAGGATCTAAAATCCTGCAAGCTGTGCCAACGGGTCAGTAAATTAAATAAATAAAATAACTGTGATGGGAGAGTTCTGAACTCTACTAACTGAATGGTGCACATCAGCTACCCTCAAGCGCCAGTCATGGAGAAAGTTCAAGTTCATGTGGGAGAGCCTCTATTTCCACTGCTCTGGTTGTCAGCACTGGGACTTGTCCCGATATTTGGTCCTCAAGATTATTGGGAGAGGCCCTTGCTGGCTTTTCTGGATTGGCCCCTGTGCCCTGTCTGCTTGATCCAGCAGCCCTGCCGTAGAGGGGCTGGGCTACTCTTGGCCAAGGATAGAAGGGGGTCAGCAGTGCACTTAAAACACTTCAGAATCAAGAAGGCAACAGTGGAGCTGCATGCAGGGATGGGAGAAAAGCCCCTCCCAACTCCATTTTATTTCAGGTTCCTGTTAGACTGGGTCTGTTCTGTATGTTCTTTTCCTAAGGAATTTATCTTATTTTTAATTTTCCTTCATGGAGATTGCTTCCCTGATGGCTCAGATGGTAAAGAATCTGCCTGCATTGCAGGAGACCTGGGTTTGATTCCTGGGTGGGGAAGATCCCCTGGAGAAAGAAATGCCTACCCACTCCAGTATTCTTGCCTAGGAAATACCATGGACAGAGGAACCTGGCAGGCTGTGGCCCATGGGGTTGCAAAGAGTTGGACATGACTGAGCAACTAACACTTTCACTAACTGAGGTTACTTAATTTTTACAGTGCCTTTGAGAGTGAAGAAGCATGGATTACCTAAGTGAACGTGAAAATGTTGGTCATTCAGTCATGTCCGACTCTTTGCGACACCATGGACTGTAGTTTGCCAGGCTCCTCTGTCCAGGGAATTCTCCAGGCAACAATACTGGAGTAGGTTGCCATTTCCTTCTCCAGGTGATCTTCCCAACCTAAGGATCAAACCCGGGTCTCCTGCATTGCAGGTAGATTCTTTATCATCTGACCCCTAGGTGGAGACATCCCTAATTCAGCAGGGATTAAAAAAAAAAAAAAAAAGTCAGTGTTTGTATGAGAAGTGTTTAGAATATGTAATACTAATATTAAACATGTAATATGTTTGTGAGCCTATGAAAGCTGACTTGCAAGAGAGAGAAATTATTAGTTTGGCTTTGCTATAAATGAACGCTAAACAGACATATACAGATTCTTAGGAAACAGGCACATTCCTGCATACACAGAGAAGGTGGCAGAGTATGAAACAGAAGCACATTTTGGAGATAAAGCCACAGCTTCAGTTTCATTTTCTGGCTTTTCAGACTTCACTACCTCTAGCTTAAACTTGGCTAAGATTTTAATATTTTCTTTACATGTCACAGTTACGCTCACCTAGAGTTATTTCTGCTGCTATATATATATATATAGAATATTGTATATACATATAATTTTCTTTATTTGTTCATGGCTGTGCTGGGTCTTTGTTGCTGCACAGCCTTTTCTCTAGCTGCAGTGAGCCAGGACTACTCCTTAGTTGCGGTGCATGGCTTCTCACCGTGGTGGAAATCAAGTAGGTGGCTTTGCCTTCTGCCTATTCATGAGGAGACTCTCCTTGGGCCTGTCGCTATCTTCCCTGACTCAGGGAGGACTAGGGGGCTACAATTCTTTTTTTACAGACAAGAGGCAGGCAAAGGACAAGGAGTTGGGCAGAGTCTGTTTCAGGAAAGACCAGAGGGTCCAGTTCCATTTCAAGTCTACCGGTATCTGAAAAGCGACAACATAGCTGATTATAGAAGTGCACACAGAGTGTCATTATAATATGCGGTTGTCTCTTTGCATTTGTAGATTTGAGACCCTCCTTCTGTTTTTCAGGAGGGCCAAGAGGAGCTACTCCACGTTCAAGGTCAGGAGGGGCAGCAGTGAGGAGATACCCCTCATCCAAGGTAAGGAGAAGTGGCTGTGCTTTGCTGGAGCAGCCAGGAAGAGATACCCCACCTCCAAGGTAAGAGAAACCCAAGTAAGATGGTAGGTGTTGCGACAGGGCATCAGAGGGCAGACACACTGAAACCATAATCACAGAAATCTAGTAAATATAATCATACAGACCATAGCCTGGTGTAACTAAATAAAACTAAGCCATGCCCTGTGGGGCCACCCAAGACGGGCGGGTCATGGTGGAGAGGTCTGACAGAATGTGGTCCACTGGAGAAGGGAATGGCAAACCACTTCAGTATTCTTGCCTTGAGAACCCCATGAACAGTAGGAAAAGGCAAAATGATAGGATACTGAAAGAGGAACTCCCCAGGTCAGTAGGTGCCCAATATGCTACTGGAAATCAGGGGAGAAATAACTCCAGAAAGAATGAAAGGATGGAGCCAAAGCAAAAACAATACCCAGTTGTGGATGTGACTGGTGATAGAAGCAAGATCCGATGCTGTAAACAGCAATATTGCATAGGAACCTGGAATGTCAGGTCCATGAATCAAGGCAAATTGAAAGTGGTCAAACAGGAGATGGCGAGAGTGAACATCGACATTCTAGGAATCAGTGAACTGAAATGGACTGGAATGGGTGAATTTAACTCAGATGACCATTATATCTACTACTGCAGGCAGGAATCCCTCAGGAGAAACGGAGTAGCCATGATGGTCAACAAAAGAGTCTGAAATGCAGTACTTGGATGCAATCTCAAAAACGACAGAATGATCTCTGTTCATCTCCAAGGAAAATCATTCGATATCACAGTAATCCAAGTCTATGCCCCAACCAGTAATGCTGAAGAAGCTGAAGTTGAACGGTTCTATGAAGACCTACAAGACCTTTTAGAACTAACACCCAAAAAAAGATGTCCTTTTCATTCTAGGGGACTGGAATGCAAAAGTAGGAAGTCAAGAAACACCTGGAGTAACAGGCAAATTTGGCCTTGGAGTACAGAATGAAGCAGGGCAAAGACTAATAGAGTTTTGCCAAGAGAACACACTGGTCATAGCAAACACCCTCTTCCAACAACCCAAGAGAAGACTCTACACATGGACATCATCAGATGGTCAACACTGAAATCAGATTGATTATATTCTTTACAGCCAAAGATGGAGAAGCTCTATACAGTCAACAAAAACAAGACCAGGAGCTGACTGTGGCTCAGATCATGAACTCCTTATTGCCAAATTCAGACTTCAATTGAAGAAAGTAGGGAAAAATCACTAGACCATTCAGGTATGACCTAAATCAAATCCCTTATGATTATACAGTGGAAGTGAGAAATAGATTTAAGGCACTAGATCTGATAGATAGAGTGCCTGATGAACTATGGAATGAAGTTCGTGACACTGTACAGGAGAGAGGGATCAAGACCATCCCCATGGAAAAGAAATGCAAAAAACCAAAATGGCTGTCTGCGGAGGTCTTACAAATAGCTGTGAAAAGAAGAGAAGTGAAAAGCAAAAGAGAAAAGGACAGATATAAGCATCTGAATGCACAGTTCCAAAGAACAGCAAGAAGAGATAAGAAAGACTTCCTCCAGCGATCAATAGAAAGAAATAAAGGAAAACAACAGAATGGGAAAGGCTAGAGATCTCTTCAAGAAAATTAGAGATACCAACGGAATATTTCATGCAAAGATGGGCTCGATAAAGGACAGAAATGGTATGGACCTAACAGAAGCAGAAGATATTAGGAACAGGTGGCAAGAATACACAGAAGAACTGTACAAAAAAGATCTTCACGACCAAGATAATCACGATGGTGTGATCACTCACCTAGAGCCAGACATCTTGGAATGTGAAGCCAAGTGGGCCTTAGAAAGCATCACTATGAACAAAGGTAGTGGAGGTGATGGAATTCCAGTAGAGCTATTTCAAATCCTGAAAGATGATGGCGTGTAAGTGCTGCACCCAATATGCCAGCACATTTGGAAAACTCAGCAGTGGCCACAGGACTGGAAAAGGCCAGTTTTCATTCCAGTCCCAAAGAAAGGCAACGCCAAAGAATGCTCAAACTACCGCACAATTGCACTCATCTCACACACTAGTAAAGTAATGCTCAAAATTCTCCAAGCCAGGCTTCAGCAATACGTGAACCGTGAACTTCCAGATGTTCAGGCTGGATTTAGAAAAGGTAGAGGAACCAGAGATCAAATTGCCAACTTCTGCTGGATCATGGAAAAATCAAGAGAGTTCCAGAAAAACATCTATTTCTGCTTTATTGACTATGCCAAAGCCTTTGACTGTGGGGATCACAATAAACTGTGGAAAATTCTGAGAGAGATGGGAATACCAGACCACCTGACCTGCCTCTGGAGAAACCTATATGCAGGTCAGGAAGCAACAGTTCGAACTGGACATGGAACAACAGACTGGTTCCAAATAGGAAAAGGAGTACGTCAAGGCTGTATATTGTCACCCTGCTTATTTAACTCATATGCAGAGTACATCATGGGAAACGCTGGACTGGAAGAAGCACAGGCTGGAATCAAGATTGCCGGGAGAAACATCAATAACCTCAGATATGCAGATGACACCATCCTTATGGCAGAAAGTGAAGAGGAGCTAAAAAGCCTCTTGATGAAAGTGAAAGAGGAGAGTGAAAAAGTTGGCTTAAAGCTCAACATTCAGAAACGTAGATCATGGCATCCAGTCCCGTCACTTCATGGGAAATAGATGTGGAAACAGTGTTAGACTTTATTTTTTGGGGCTCCAAAATCACTGCAGATGGTGACTGCAGCCATGAAATTAAAAGATGCTTACTCCTTGGAAGGAAAGTTATGACCACCCTAGATAGCATATTGAAAAGCAGAGACATTATTTTGCCAACAAAGGTTCGTCTAATCAAGGCTATGGTTTTCCCTGTGGTCATGTATGGATGTGGGAGTTGGACTGTGAAGAAAGCTGAGCGCCAAAGAATTGATGTTTTTGAGCTATGGTGTTGGAGAAGACTCTTGAGAGTCCTTTGGTGTGCAAGGAGATCCAATCAGTCCATTCTAAAGGAGATCAGTCCTGGGTGTTCTTTGGAAGGAATGATGCTAAAGCTGAAGCTCCAGTACTTTGGCCACATCATGCGAAGTGTTGACTCATTGGAAAAGACTCTGATGCTGGGAGGGATTGGGGGCAGGAGGAGAAGGGGACGACGGAGAATGAGATGGCTGGACGGCATCACCGACTCGATGGACGTGAGTCTGAGTGAGCTCCGGGATTTGGTGATGGACAGGAAGGCCTGGCGTGCTGTGATTCATGGGGTCGCAAAGAGTCGGACACGACTGAGAAACTGAACTGAACTTCTGTTTCACATTCTGAAATAAGAGGTCCCTAAACTTTCTGGCGATGGCACCCCACTCCAGTACTCTTGCCTAGAAAATCCCATGGACGGAGGAGCCTGGTGGGCTGCAGTCCATGGGGTCGCGAAGAGTCAGACACGACTGAGCGACTTCCCTTTCACTTTTCAGTTTCATGCATTGGAGAAGGAAATGGCAACCCACTCCAGTGTTCTTGCCTGGAGAATCCCAGGGACAGGGGAGCCTGGTGGGCTGCCATCTATGGGGTCATACAGAGTCGGACGCGACTGAAGTGACTTAGCAGCAGCAAACTTTCTGCATCACCGACTCGATGGACGTGAGTCTGAGTGAACTCCGAGAGTTGGTGATGGACAGGGAGGTCTGGCGTGCTGCAATTCATGGGGTCGCAAAGAGTCGATACGACTGAGCGACTGAACTGAATTGAAACTTCTGTGAATTTCCTAGACTGCTCTCCAGAAATCGGAGTGCATCCCTTGTAAAAGCAAGGGAAACTCCGCCCCATCGTTGGAGCCTGAGAACTTGGTTTCCTTCAGCCCGTGGAAAAAAAGTGAAGTGAGTTCTGCTCTAACCAGAGGCAAGTGTGGTGGCAGCGGAAACTACATCACCCAGAAGTCTGTACGGTGCGAGGCGGCTGTGACTGAGCCAGTGAAAGGTTAGGAGAGGCACGCGTGTGTGCGTGCGCACTGCCTTGGGGCGGGACTTCCGGCGTTTTCTCCCGTAGTCTTTGGGAGGCTGTTCGGCTGTTCAGCTATGGGCCTTGCCTTAGCCCGCTGAGCGGTGAGGTGACCTAGCGGAAGAGCGAGAGGAGACAAGTAGTCTCCGCTATCCAGAATCGGCTCTGAGGCCCTTTGAGCCCGTAGTTGTCGGCGGTGTCCTCCTTCCCGCCCCACTCGCCGCATCTGCTGGCCCAGCTCTTCCCACCGGCCAGTGACCGAGGTCGGCGCAGGTGGGTGCTGCGTCTCCCGGGCCCCCACCTGGCCCGACTCCGAGTCCCAGATCCGAATGGAACGGAAGGGTGCCGGTTCAGGTCCCTGCCGGTCAGCCCCAGAGTCCAGAACTGAGGGCTGCCTTGTGAGGGGTCGCCCTTCAGCTAGTGGCTGGGGTGAGGGAGAGAGTTCCCTCTTGGCGACGGTGCAGGGCTTGCAGATCCTCCCCTAGTCGGCAGCCTTGGGGAAACTTGGGGTCACTTTTTTCTGTGACAGAAGGGAACGGAGTGCCTCACCTGAAATGGCAACCTGAGCAGGTGCGAGCCATGGAAGGTTGTAGTGAAGGAGTTGGGACTGGGAGAGCCGCGTCTAGAGTTAGAAGTTGGGAGAAAATAATGCGAATGGAGGCAGGAAGAGTGGGAGGTGCTATAGACCCGAGGGGAATTTGGGGAGAGGCTGGGCCAGGGAGGTAGCGGGACATTGGAGATGGGATAAGACTGGGTAGGTTTCTTCAGTAGAGTCTACAGGACTTTCTGATGCTCCATGTGTTGCCAGGAGAATGTGGACTGGCCCAGCATGGCGTGGGAATCAGATTGAGGAGAGGGGGTGGTCATAAGCTTGTTGCCTGAGATGGGCTCTGTGGTGAGGGAGGGGAGGGCTTAGAGTAGAAGAGCAGGACGTGAAGGCTGGGTGCCGGCATCCTTGATGCTCCTTCCAGGAAAGAGCATACCTGTCTGAGAAGGGATTCTGGCCTGTGTCTTCAAGGTAAAGAGCTTCGCTTCTGTGGAGCCTGCTGTGGGTGCTGGAGTGCCTCCCCGATGGAAGGAGGGAAAGATCAACCAGGCTGGTGGGGCCAGTGAGTCCTAGACCCACCTCACCCCTCACCTCATCGCTCAGGGCAGGAGGGATGAGACTGCTTCAGTCAAGGGCTCCCAGCAAGCTCCCTTTTGAGGATTATTTACTGAGTAAGCCTGCTTGCTAAATGGACTAGTAGCTGACCTGCCTGCTCAGCCCCTCCCAATGACTCATTAACTTAAGAATGTATGAAAATTAACCAAGAATTAATCAATATTCCTCTAAATACACACACAGGCAATTAGAAATGAGCCTGTTCACTCAGTTAAATCTTTGTGAACACTTTGTAATTGGCTTGTCATTGCTTTACCTCTATATATTTGCTTACAAGGTAAAGTTTTATGTATGACATCTGAGATACTAAAAAAATGTAAAGACCCCAAATTTCAAAACTATACCACGTCAATTGCCTGAAAATACATATAAAACTATTGTTCTTATGGACAGTCATAGCTGATACATGGTATGTCCTCCTTACATTAGATACCAGTATGAGTCTTCTGAGGTTGGAATAATTCTTATCTTCAGTAGAATTTTCTTTTGTCTGAAGTTAGGGAGGCTCAGTCCTTCTCCAGGGCCACCTGGTAAGAGGCAGTACTGGTTTCTGACATGCTCTGTTGTGTCCGACTCTTCGCAACCCCATGGACTATACAGTCTGTGGAATTCTCCAGGCTAGGATACTGGAGTGGGTAGCCTTTCCCTTCTCCAGGGGATCTTCCCAACCCAGGAATCAAACTAGGGTCTTCTGTGTTATAGGCAGATTCTTTACCAACTGAGCTATCAGGGAAGCCTGAGCTTAGACTGACAGGCAGAGATCCTGTTAAACCAAGGCCAGGAAGGGGTGGAGGTCCAACTCTGTTGTAGGATTCTAGCACTGTTGCCCATGTCTCATGACTTCTTTCTCCCCCCAGAGCCCCATGGCAGTGGTAGAGATGCTCATGAGTCCTGTACAGGTGAGTCATAATTATCAACCTGATAGTTTTATCATCCTGATATATATGCCCTCGAGGAATGGCAGTGTCGCAAGACTGCTGTCCCTGTTTTCTGTCTTGCATCTGTAGACCATGTGCTCTCACCATGCCCGGATCCTATATTTAGTCCTGTGTTATAGATTTGTCAGCAGTTTCATTGCTGACAGCTGATGGGCGAAGGTGTGGCAGGGAGCCCTGGCCACAGGATTTAAAATGTCCAGACAGTTGCACATGATACTGAGGTGGAATATGCAGGGAACTGTTGGTTCTGTCATATCTGGTGGGAATGGGGTGCTGAGACAGGGATGCACAGGTATCAGGCCTTGACTGATAGCCTGAGGTCCTGATTCTCTAACCCTCAGGTTGAGGGCAGGTAGGGAATGTTTGAAGCAGAGCAGGAAGGTGCCATGTCTCAGATTTTAATAGGCTCCCTGTGACTGCAGAGTAGAAGGCAGAGTAGAAGACAGACTAGGTGTGCATGAAGGCTGGGAGATATGAGGGCAGTTTTTTCAATCATCCGTGTGCATGCTTGTGGGGGCTACACCTGAGTGGTGGCTGTGAAGGTAGGGATAGAGCTGCCCATTTTTTTTTAATCATGTATTTAAATTGAATATATTTTGTCATATTTTATATATTACATTTTATATTTTATCATATATTTTAAATATCATATATTTATGTGGTCTACAATGATGTGTTGTCCATATTTTATGTAATGGAGAATGAGGTACTCAAGGAGGTAGGCTGATAGGAAGAATCAGGGAAGACCCCAGGTTTCTGGCTTTGTTAGGAAGGATGAGTACCTCATCAGCTAAAATGAGGAAGCAGCTCTAGTTGTAGGGAGAATTTCCAAATGGAATAAGAAGAGTCAGTTTTTGTCCATGTTACAGATGTTCCAGAGATTCCCAAGAGGAGGTATCCCAGAGTCGTCAGGAAGGTGCAGTCCCGCAAGTGAGAGGCAGTGAGGAGGAGAGTGAACAGTTGGCCCTGAGCCCTGGCCCTGAGCTTATAAAGACAAGGACAAATCTGAGTTTGTCTGAGGGTCAGAGTCTGGGGGAGGGACCCCAGGGAATCACTTTCACACAGAGTCTGGGTTTCAGGGAAGGGATCCAAGGTGGAGACAGCCATGGCATAGGAGCCCTGGGTTAGACCAGGATAAAGTTGCAGGTAATATTTAGGCAGTATCATTTCTAGCTGGTGGTGGGGATGCCATTAGAGGACAAGGAGTGAGGATGAAGGGCCTGAGTAGTAGGTCTCTGGGTTGGATACCTGGGTGGTTGTGATGGGCATCACCAAGACAGATGAGGAAGCAAAGTGTCTGTGTGACAGCAGGGTGTAGGTGTGAGAAAGTCTTCAGGCCAGGGCAGACAGGAGATGGATGTTTAGGATGGAAAAGGGATTCGCTGGGAGAGTCTCTAGACCTAGGGTGCAGTGGGAATGTGACTGGGGAGGCCTGGGCTTCATGTGAAGAGAGAGGAAGGTGTTGACTGCTTGTGGGACAATCCTTGCAGTGCAGAAGAGGGAGAGAGCTAAGGGGACATGAGGTCTCATGTAGGCAGGATGGCTAGAGAGGAAGCAAAAAACAGGGCCCTGTGGGGAGACCTTCAGGGGTGTGCCTCCAGGGCTTGGGGTGGGCCCTGGTCTTAGAGGACTTAGGTGTTCAGGGGCAGGATTGGCTGCAGTAAATGTTGGATGCATTTGCCATTCACTGCCTGGACTCCATGTACAGAGCACCCTGTAAGGAGGTGAAGGAAGTGCTTGTGGTGTCTGTGGTGGGGTGGGTGTGGTGCTGTCACCATGGAGGGGTCAGAGCTGTCAGGAAGGTGCAGTCTACAAGTGAGAGGCAGTGAGGAGGAGAGTGAACGATTGGCCCTGAGCCTTGGCCCTGGGCTTATAAAGACAAGGACAAATCTGAGTTTGTTTGAGGGTCAGCACCTGGGGGAGGGATCCAGCAGGAGAGGGGTAGGGCCATGCATGGCAGTCCGCAGCCTTCATGGTGGTTTGTTTTCTCCTGTGTACTGGACACAGGGATCCATGGTCATGAGAAGAGAGCATGCACTGATGCCCCTAGGACGTATCTTGAGGGTGGGACATGTGGGAGGAGGCTGGGTGGGGACAGATGCGTAGGGGGAGGGTGAAGGTCCTGGAGAGCGACGTGCATCAGTGGTTGTTCCCAGAGGATATTAACTTGTGGAAGTGAGTGGGTGGTGATGAGTGGTGACACAGAGAGGCCAATGACATTTCAAGAAAGTTTCATTGCTTACATTTCCCGAGAAGAGGCACACTGTATAACCCAGGGTCATGTGGGAAATCAACCATACTTGGTTAGCAGGTGCAAGTACCAGTTTGGGGAAACCAGTGGTCAGAGCCTTTTTTGGATTTTCAGGGGAAATGTGGGGAGGGTTGGACAGAAGGCTTAGGGATGACTTGTTTGGATAATTCTGTGTACCTGGAGTGCGGGAGCTGTCTCTAGCTGTCTGGTACCTGGCTCTGGGCTGATTTAGGGCAGGGGAAATACTGACCTGGTGAGTGAGAGTTAGTTCAGGAGTTGGTTCAGAGTATGAGCTCTGGAAGCAAGGGAGATGTGAACAAATTTGGCCTTATGTTTAGCCCTGTAATTAATGGATGGCAAATAGATAAATACAGAATCCACAAAACTGAGTTAAAAGAAGAAGCTATTCATGAACCAGACTCTCTTGATTTTGGCAGGACTGTGTGGTCTTTGAGGATGTGGCTGTATATTTCTCCCAGGAGGAGTGGGGCCTCCTTGATGAAGCTCAGAGACACTTGTACCATGCTGTGATGGCAGAGAACTTGGCACTCGTGACCTCCCTGGGTAAGCTCTGCACACTCACCCAGTGTTCTGGGCTGCACTCTGTTCTACCCCTTTTCCCAGGGGCAGCTCTGTGCTCCCCACACTGAGACCTTCCTTTCCTGGTTTCCTGGTATGTGGGCTATTGGTGCTGGGGCTGGACCATGTGTACAGTGTCACTGTTCTCCCCACAGAGCCCTATCTCTTCCACTCTGAGAACTTGCACGACAGGGCTCAGGAGTCAGAAATCTAAATTTTTTCTGAGACCCCTTCTGACCTGGCTTGTCCCTGGTAGGTGATCAGACTAGATGCTTGGACCCTTGTTGCCCCAGGCCTTCCCCTCCTCTTGCTGACATTTCTTTCAGGCACCAGCCAAGATACGAATTTTGGGACCATTAATGCTTCTGCAGTCTCCTCTGTGAAGCTGTTAGAATTTTAGCATGTCAGATGCCCTGTGTTGAATTTCTGGACATATGCTGGCCCGTCCTTTTTCTGTCTTTCACGTAGGACTGGCATCTTTCTGATGCCACATCAGTGCCCACCTGGTGCAGCAGGGAGGACCCTGGGTGCTTGACAGTGTGGTCATTACTGCATGTATGGCAGGAGACACTCAGAATCACCCGAGCTCAGTGTGAGGTCCTGGGAAATGGTGCCATGTCAGAACTGGGAACTTGTTCTGTGTTCACCATTGATTGATGCTATGACCGCTGGCCATACCTCGTTTCTTCCTTTTCTTCCCACTTTTTATTTCTTCTGTCACCCTCCAGCCACACCTATGTGACCCTCGCTTGTCACATGTTCCATATCACTGCTCTATATGTAAGATGTGCTGAGGTCTGCATGTATGTATCCTTAAATAGTGCTAAAACTTTAGCATCTCCTTTCTGTCAGATGTTTCAAGGTCTGGGCACCAAATTTGTCGTAGAGCTCACCTGTCACCCATAGCCATGGGTGTGGTGGAGGCCCTTTGCAGAGGATGATTCGGAGGCCTGCTATGGTCTGAATGTTTGTGTCTCCACACATTCCATATGTTGAAAACTTAAGGGACTTCCCTGGTGGTCCAGTGGCTAAGACTCTGTGCTCCTAATGCAGGGACCCTGGGTTTGATCCCTGCCCAGGGAACTAGATCCCACATTTAATGAGTTTCATGTTGAAACTAAAACCTGGCTCAGTCAAATAAATAAATAAAAAGAAAATACATATTTTAAAAAAAAAAAGAAGAAAACTTAATGCCCAAGGTGGCAGTATTAGGAGATGGGGTCTTTGGGGTGATTAGGTCATGAGGGCAGAGCCTTTAAGAATGAGGTTAATGCCCTTTTAAAAGGGGACCCCACTGAGACTTCCCTGGTGGTCCAGTGGTTAAGACTTCACATTTCCAAGGCAGAGTGCCTGAGTTAGATTCCTGTTGAAGGAACTAAGCTCTCACATGATACGCAGCTCAGCCCAATAGATTAAAAGAAAAAGAAGGAGGGGACCGCACAGAGCTTCCAGGCTCCTTCCACCGTGTGTGACGACACAATGAGAAGTCTGTGACCTAGAAAAATGCATACACGTCTCTGGGTTCCATCCCCTGGAAATGGGAGAAGTAAACTTCTGTTCATTATAAGCCAGTCAGCTTTTTATCATAGCATCCCGAATGGACTGAAAGAGTAGCTCTTCCTTGAGTCTTTTCCTGTTGACAGGACGGTCTCATCATGGGAGCTCCCAGGTCCATCTCTGCATAGCAGATCTTCTTCTCTCTGGCTCTGGTCTTGGGTGTGTGTGACACACATATTTTTGATGGGGCTGTCCTTTCCAGCAAAGTCAACATGCACTTTACCAGCATCTATCTGGTTACAGGTTGTTGGCATGGAGCCCCGGGTGAGGAGACCTCTTCTGAGCAAGGTGTTTCTATAGTGATGTCGGAGGTCAGGACTGCAAAGCCAGATCCATCCTCCAGGAAGGCCCAGTCCAGTGACATGTGTGGCTCACTCTCCAGAGACCTTTTACCCCTGCCTGAGCATGACGGAATGTGCCGTGAAGAAGGACTGTACATTTGTGGAGCGGACCTTTTCCAGCACCAGAAGGAGATTAGAGACAAACTTTGCAGAAGGGCTGAGGGGCAGCCTTCAATTGTGACCAACAGCAGTGTTCACACAGGAGAGAGGACCTTGACCTGCAGCAGAGATGGGAAGCCCTTCCCAGGCAGCACAGGCCTTCTGCAGCAGCTGGCCCCTCGTGGTGTGGGGCAGCCACATGGGGACACTGAGTGCCAGGAGGCCTTTGGTCATGAACAGAGTGGTTACAGGTGTACTCAGTGTGGGAAAGCCTTCAGCCGAAAACAGATACTTGTTGAACATCAGAAAATCCACACTGGAGTAAGGCCTCATGAGTGCAGCATATGCGGGATGGCCTTCATTAGAAAATTTCACCTTGTTCAGCACCAGAGAATCCACACTGGAGAAAGGCCTTTTCGGTGCGGTGAATGTGGGAAATGTTTTAGGTACAACTCCACGCTCATTAGTCATCAGCGAGTTCACACTGGATTAAGGCCTTATGAGTGCAGCAAATGTGGGGAATTCTTCAAGTACAATGCCAACTTCATGAAACATCAGAGAAAGCACAATGGAGAAAGGCCTTTTGAGTGCAGAGAATGTGGAAAATTCTTTAGGTATAACTATAGACTGATAAGACATGGGAGAGTTCACACTGGAGAAACTCCTTATCAGTGCATTGAATGTGGGAAGTTTTTCAGGTACAGCTCCACATTCATTAGACATCAGAGAGTTCATACTGCAGAAAAGCCTTATAAGTGTAATGAATGTGGGAAGTTCTTTAGGTACAATTCCACACTCATTAAACACCAGAGAGTTCATACAGGAGAAAGGCCTTATGAGTGCAGTGAATGTGGAAAATTTTTTAGGTACACATCCACCCTCATTAGACATCAGCGAGTTCATACTGTAGAAAGGCCTTATGAGTGCAGCTTGTGTGGGGAATACTTTAAGTACAAATCCAAACTTATTAAACATTGGCAAAATCACACTGGAGAAAGGCCTTATGAGTGCAGTGAATGTGGGAAGGCCTTTAGGTACCACTGCAGACTCATTAGACATAAGAGAGTTCACAGTGGAGAGAGGCCTTATGAGTGCAGTGAATGTGGGAAATTCTTTAGGTACAACTCCAACCTCATTAAACATTGGAGAAATCACACTGGAGAGAGGCCTTATGAGTGCAGAGAATGTGGGAAAGCCTTTAGCCACAAGCATATACTTGTTGAGCATCAGAAAATCCATACTGGAGAAAGGCCTTACGAGTGCAGCAGATGTCACAAAGCCTTCATTAGGAAGTCCCATCTTGTTCATCACCAGAAGATTCACACTGAAGACACTATGAGTGCTGTGAATGTGGGGAACTCTTTAGATACAACTCCAACCTCATGAAACAGAGAGTTCAGTGGTAGAGACCTTATGAAGGGGCCTGCTGTATAGCACAGGAAACTATTCAATATCATGTAATAAGTTATAATGGAAAAGAATCTGGGAAAGAATTTTATTTATAAACTGAATCATTTTGATATATACCTGAAACACTGTAAATCAACTATGCTTCAATTAAAAAACAAAAGACCATATAAGTACAATTCAGTTCAGTTCAGTCACTCAGTCGTGTCCGACTGTTTGCGACCCCATGAATCGCAGCACGCCAGGCCTCCCTGTCCATCGCCAACTTCCGGAGTTCACTCAGACTCACGTCCATCGAGTCAATGATGCCATCCAGCCATCTCATCTTCTGTCGTCCCCTTCTCCTCCTGCCCCCAATCCCTCCCAGCATCAGAGTCTTTTCCAATGAGTCAACTCTTCGCATGAGGTGGCCAAAGTACTGGAGTTTCAGCTTTAGCATCATTCCTTCCAAAGAAATCCCAGGGCTGATCTTCAGAATGGACTGGTTGGATACAACAGCTATGGTAAAAGAGTTACTACTCCAAACTCCTGACTCATAGGTGCTGGAGAAGCCCCTGTGAGTTATGCTGGGCTATGTTCACTTCTGAGGACAGCAAACATGGCAAGTTGTTTTGGTACAGCTCCCCACTTCAGACATCAAGAGTTCATACCAGAGGCAAACCTTTTCAGTGAATGTAAGTTTTTAGCTTAAACTCCAACCCAATTACACGTCAGTGATTTCACAACGGAGCAAGGCCTTAGGGCAGCAGTTATGGACATGTGTTCTGCCAAAACTTCGACCTCATTCAGCACCAAAAAGTTCACACTAGAGGCAGTATTGCAAATGGGGAAAGATTAGCAAATTGCTCTAATCTGTCCCTCAGAACATCTTTTTTTTTTTTGATGGTAGTAAAATATATCTTAACTGCTGGGCTTCCCTGGTAGCTCAGCTGGTAAAGAATCCACCTGTAATGCAGGAGACCCCGATTTGATTCCTGGGTTGGGAAGCTCTGCTAGGGAAAGGACAGGCTACCCATTCCAGTATTCTTGGGCTTCCCTGGTGGATCAACTGGTAAAGAATCTGCCTGCAATGCAGGAGACCTGGGTTCAATCCCTGGGTTGAGAAAATCCGCTGGAGAAGGGAAAGGCTAATCACTCCAGTATTCTGGCCTGGAGAATTCTATGGACTATATAGTCCATGGGGTCGCAAAAGAGTTCGTCATGACTGAGCGACCTTAGGGCTTCCCTGATAGCTCAGTTGGTAAAGAATCTACCTGCAATGCAGGAGACCCTGGTTCGATTCCTGGGTCAGAAAGATCTGCTGGAGAAGGGATAAGCTACCCACTCCAGTATTCTGGCCTGGATAATTCCATGGACTGTATAGTCCATGAGGCTGCAAAGAGTCAGACACAGCTGAGCAACTTTTACTTTCATATGTAACAAACTTTACCCTCTACCTTTTAATGTTCGATTAGTGTGTTTAAAAATTAATACCTAGTCTCCAGAATTCTTTTTCATCTTGCAAAAATGAAACTTTGTACCCCTTAAACAACAGCTCTCTCTTCTCCCTCCCTACCCTACCTGTCTAACTCTTGTTTTACACTCTTGTCTATGAATTTGATTATTCTGGATACTTTGCATAAGTGTAATCATACATTTTTTCATCTCTGCAGCTGGCTTATTTACCTTAGAATAATGTCCCCATGTTGAAGCGTTTGTCAGCATTTTCTTCTGTCTTGAGAAGGAATCAGAATTGACCTGCCTAAAACATGGGGAAAGGTGCTGATTGTCGATACAAGTTTGTCTGATATGATGACATTTAGAGAAACAAGAGATCCTGAATTTATATGGAACATATATGATAATAGCTTTACTGAGGTATTGGCATACTCAATTTCATTTATTAAAATTGTAAACTGTATTTTCACATAGGTGTACACAGTGGGACTATCACCAAAGTTGTGATAATGAACATGTCCATTACTTACAGAGTTTCCATTAGCACCAGCCCTACCCAAGCTGCCATCTCCAGGTAGGCATGGTAGTTTACATTTTCTAGAATTTTATATAAAAGAAATCCTACAGGTATTCTTATATGAATTTTCACTAAGTTCATAAATATATTTTTTATTATATTTGTGCAAAGGAATGACATCAAATAAAAATAAGCAAGACTTTCTTATGTATTAGAGGTGCATTGTTTGTAAGCAAATGTGGGTGGTTTTTGTTGTTGTCACTATCACTGAGAAAATGTTATTTAAAGTGGGAACTGAAGTTGAAACTAAACTGAAATTCAGTTTTGTATGAATTTTTTATGAATAAAAAATTTTGAACCTTTTGCATCATACACAGCTTCCACTGACATTTTTCTAGATTTTTCTCTTCTTGACTTTTCTAGTGTCCTTATCCTACATCTTTGTGTCATAAAAGTTCTTAGGGAATTTTCGCAGTGAAATACACAACATACACTTTATCATCTCACTATTTTAAGTGTTCAGTTTCATGATATATTGGGATCTCCAGCAAAACAACCCATCAGTGTTTGTGTATGTGTGCATACTCACACACGTGCATTTGTGTAGAGACAGAAGAAATATATATTTTTTTAATTTATTAATTTTATTTGGCTATGCTGAGTTTTCCTTGCTGTGTGTGCTAGTTTTCTCTAATACAGGATGGTGGCAGGGGGAGGGAGGCTACTCTCATTGCAGCACGCGGGCTTCTCATTGCAGTGACTTCTGACCATGGAGCATGAGCTTTAGGCCAACGGGGTCAGTAGTTGTGGAGAATGGGCTTAGTTGCCCTGTGATGCGTGGAATATGCCCAGACCAGGGATCAAGTCCATATTCCCTGCATTGGCAGGTGAATTCTTAACCAGTGTACTAGCACAGAAGTCCACCTTCCTGTCTGGCCCATCATGGTCCTGTCTTTAATCTTTGCTTGCTTTACCCTGACCTACCACAGTGAAAGTTACCAATTGAATCTAATGCTTAGGCTACATGTGTTTGCAGAGCAGTAGACCACCTGACCTGCCTCTTGAGAAATCTGTATGCAGGTCAGGAAGCAACAGTTAGAACTGGACATGGAACAACAGACTGGTTCCAAATAGGAAAAGGAGTACGTCAAGGCTGTATATTGTCACCCTGCTTATTTAACTTCTATGCAGAGTACATCATGAGAAATGCTGGACTGGAAGAAGCACAAGCTGGAATCAAGATTGCCCAGAGAAGTATCAATAACCTCTGATATGCAGATGACACCACCCTTATGGCAGAAAGTGAAGAGGAACTAACAAGCCTCTTGATGAGAGTGAAAGAGGAGAGTGGAAAAGTTGGCTTAAAGCTCAACATTCAGAAAATGAAGATCATGGCATCTGGTCCCATCACTTCATGGGAAATAGATGGAGAAACAGTGGAAACGGTGTCAGACTTTATTTTTTGGGGCTCCAAAATCACTGCAGATGGTGATTGCAGCCATGAAATTAAAAGACGCTTACTCCTTGGAAGGAAAGTTATGACCACCCTAGATAGCATATTGAAAAGCAGAGACATTACTTTGCCAACAAAGGTCCGTCTAGTCAAGGCTATGGTTTTTCCAGTAGTCATTTATGGATGTGGGAGTTGGATTGTGAAGAAAGCTGAGCACCAAATTGATGCTTTTGAACTATGGTGTTGGAGAAGACTCTTGAGAATCCTTTGGACTGCAAGGAGATCCAACCAGTCCATTCTAAAGGAGATCGGCCCTCTGTGTTCTTTGGAAGGAATGATGCTAAAGCTGAAACTCCAGTACTTTGGCCACCTCATGTGAAGAGTTGACTCATTGGAAAAGACTCTGATGCTGGGAGGGATTGGGGGCAGGAGGAGAAGGGGACAACAGAGGATGAGATGGCTGGATGGCATCACCGACTCGATGGACATGAGTTTGAGTGAACTCTGGGGGTTGGTGATGGACAGGGAGGCCTGGCGTGCTGCATTTCATGGGGTCACAAAGAGTCGGACACGACTGAGCAACTGAACTGAACTGAACTGAGGACACCATTTGTTAGACCCAAACTCTGGATCGATGCACTGTGTGTGTGTGAGCGACAGCCCAGTTGTTGTTCAATCAGTCGTGTCCAACTCTTTGTGACTTCATGGACTGCAGCACCCCAGGCTTCCCTGTCTTTGAACATCTGCCAGAGCTTACTCAAACTCATCCATTGAGTTGGTGATGCCGTCCAACCATCTGATCCTCTGTCGTCCCCACGATACAGCCTGGTATCTTGTGCCTACTTGGTTTTGTAGGTTTGAGGACCGTCTGAAATACTGTCTCTGTACCTGTCGTGATCAGCGCAGAGTGTATTACACACAAGTCTGGATGCATCGCCTTTCAGACGCGTGAAACCCCGCCCCAGGACTCAGAGCCTAGGGACACCCCTTCTGGCAACCCTCTGAGGTTGAACTTTGCCAGAGTTGGGCAGCACCGCCCCTTGCCAGGCCCTGGAACTCCGTAAACTACATTACCCGGAAGGCAGTGCGCCCATTGGTTCTGCAGCACAGAACCAATGAAGGATCAGAAGAGACGCAGTTTGGTTCTAGAGGACCGCATCTGGGCGGTCCTTCCGACGTCAACCGCAAGCGACTTTCTGTGAACTCAGTTCACATTTGGTGAAATCGGTTCCCTGGTGGGGATCTTGGGAACCCTGGGCCGCCTTGAGGTATAGCGAGCTGGGTGGGCGCTGGTACAGCTGTCCTGAGGCGGATCTAAGGCTCGGCTCGGGTTCCATTCGGCCAGAATCTGTCTCCGGGCTGGAACAGGAGCCGCCGTGCCCGGGCCCCTCCTTCGCCTACCGACTCGGCTGGAACGGCTGCGTTGATGGGTACGATTGAGGTTCATTTGCTTTGACCTCTGGGCCCCTCGGCCAGCGTGTTTTGTTTTGTTTTTTAATACTTTTATTTTGCTATTGCTGCGCTGGCCTTTCTCTAAAGGCAGAGAGTGGGGTCTACTCTCTATTGTGGTGCTCTGGCTTCTCATTGCGGAGCCGGGACTCTAGGGCTTGGGCTCACTGGGTGTGACTCCCCGGCTCTACTTCAGTTCAGTTCAGTCGCTCGGTCGTGTCCGACTCTGCGACCCCATGAATCGCAGCACGCCAGGCCTCCCTGTCCATCATCAGCTCCCGGAGTTCACTCAGACTCGTGTTCATCGAGTCCGTGATGCCATCCAGCCATCTCATCCTCTGTCGTCCCCTTCTCCTCCTGCCTCCAATCCCTCCCAGCATCAGAGTCTTTTCCAATGAGTCAGCTCTTCGCATGAGGTAGCCAAAGAACTGGAGTTTCAGCTTTAGCATCATTCCTTCCAAAGAAATCCCAGGGTTGATCTCCTTCAGAATGGACTGGTTGGATCTCCTTGCAGTCGAAGAGACTCTCAAGAATCTTCTCCAACACCACAGTTCAAAAGCATCAATTCTTCGGTGCTCAGCCTTCTTCACAGTCCAATTCTCACATCCATACATGACTACAGGAAAAACCATAGCCTTGACTAGACGGACCTTAGTCGGCAATGTCTCTGCTTTTGAATATACTATCTAGGTTGGTCATAACTTTTCTTCCAAGGGTAAGCGTCTTTTAAGTTCATGGCTGCAATTACCATCTGCAGTGATTTTGGAGCCCCAAAAATAAATTCTGACACTGTTTCCACTGTTTCCCCATCTATTTCCCATGAAGTGATGGGACCAGATGCCATGATCTTAGTTCTCCGAATGTTGAGCTTTAAGCCAACTTTTTCGCTCTCCTCTTTCACTTTCATCAAGAGGCTTTTTAGCTCCTCTTCACTTTCTGCCATAAGGGTGGTGTCATCTGCATATCTGAGGTTATTGATACTTCTCTAGGCAATCTTGAGTCCAGTTTCTGTTTCCTCCAGTCCAGCGTTTCTCATGATGTACCCTGCATAGAAGTTAAATAAGCAGGGTGACAATATACAGCCTTGACGTACTCCTTTTCCTATTTGGAACCAGTCTGTTGTTCCATGTCCAGTTCTAACTGTTGCTTCCTGGCCTGCATACAGATTTCTCAAGAGGCAGGTTAGGTGGTCTGGTATTCCCATCTCTCTCAGAATTTTCCACAGTTTATTGTGATCCACACAGTCAAAGGCTTTGGCATAGTCAATAAAGCAGAAATAGATGTTTTTCTGGAACTCTGTTGCTTTTTCCATGATCCAGCGGATGTTGGAAATTTGATCTCTGGTTCCTCTGCCTTTTCTAAAACCAGCTTGAACATCAGGAAGTTCACGGTTCACGTATTGCTGAAGCCTGGCTTGGAGAATTTTGAGCATTATTAGTGTGTGAGATGAGTGCAGTTGTGCGGTAGTTTGAGCATTCTTTTGCATTGCCTTTCTTTAGAATTGGAATGAAAACTGACCTTTTCCAGTGCTGTGGCCACTGCTGCGTTTTCCAAATTTTCTGGCATATTGAGTGCATCACTTTCACAGCATCATCTTTCAGGATTTGAAACAGCTCAACTGGAATTCCAGCACCTCCACTAGCTTTGTTCGTAGTGATGCTTTCTAAGGCCCACTTGACTTCACTTTCCAAGATGTCTGGCTCTAGATGTGTGATCACACCATCGTGATTATCTGGGTCATGAAGATCCATTCTGTACAGTTCTTCTGTATATTCTTGCCACCTCTTCCTAATATCTTCTGCTTCCATTAGGTCCATACCATTTCTGTCCTTTATCGAGCCCATCTTTGCATGAGATGTTCCCTTGGTATCTCTAATTTTCTTGAAGAGATCTCTAGTCTTTCCCATTCTGTTCTTTTCCTCTATTTCGTTTCATTGATCGCTGAAGAAGGCTTTCTTATCCCTTCTTGCTGTTCTTTGGAACTCTGCATTCAGATGCTTATATCTTTCCTTTTCTCCTTTGCTTTTCACTTCTCTTCTTTTCACAGCTATTTGTAAGACCTCCCCAGACAGCCATTTTGGTTTTTTTGCATTTCTTTTCCATGGGGATGGTCTTGATCCCTGTCTCCTGTACAATGTCACAAACCTCTGTCCGTAGTTCATCAGGCACTCTATCTATCAGATCTAGGCCCTTAAATCTATTTCTCACTTCCACTGTATAATCATAAGGGATTTGATTTAGGTCATACCTGAATGGTCTAGCAGTTTTCCCTACTTTCTTCACTTTGAGTCTGAATTTGGTAATAAGTAGTTCATGGTCTGAGCCACAGTCAGCTCCCGGTCTTGTTTTTGTTGACTGTGTAGAGCTTCTCCATCTTTGGCTGCAGAGAATATAATCAATCTGATTTCAGTGTTGACCATCTGGTGATGTCCATGTGTAGAGTCTTCTCTTGGGTTGTTGGAAGAGGGTGTTTGCTATGACCAGTGCATTATCTTGGCAAAACTCTATTAGTCTCTGCCCTCGTTCATTCCACATTCCAAGGCCAAATTTGCCTGTTACTGCAGGTGTTTCTTGACTTCCTACTTTTGCATTCCAGTCCCCTAGAATGAAAAGGACATCTTTTTTTGGGTGTTAGTTCTAAAAGGTCTTGTAGGTCTTCATAGAACCGTTCAACTTCAGCTTCTTCAGCGTTACTGGTTGGGGCATAGCCCGGCTCTAGAGCACAGGCTAATTATTTTTGACACAGAGGCTTAATTGCTCTGTAGTATGTGGGATCTTCCTGGATCAGGGATGGAACCCATGCCTCCTTCATTGGCAGGTGGACTCCGATTCTACCAATGAACCATTGAGGAAGCCCCCTGGTGGCTCAGACGGTACAGTTGGCTTGCAGTGCCAGAGACCCAGTTCAATTGCTGGGTCTGGAAGATCCCCAGGAGAAGGAAATGCCTGGAAAATCCCATGGACGCAGGAGCCTGGCAGTCTACAGTCCATGGGGTGGCAAAGAGTCGGACACAACTGAGTGACTTCACTTTCAACTCTTCATTTTTTAAAAATATTTTCTTTTTATTCATATATTTGGATGTGCCAGGTCTTCTTTGCAGCATGGAGGTTGAGGCATGTAGCTGGGATCCTGACCTGGGGTCCAACCAGGGACCCCTACATTGGGAGCACAGAGTCCTAGTTCCAGGACCACCAGGGAAGTCCCTCAGCCAAGTCTTGCCATTCTGTGGTACCTTCGTCCTTAACAGTGTTTTCTTACAAGTGTCATATATTTCTATTTATTGTTTCCCCAAACAGCTGGTTTTCCACATACAGAAATATGAGGTGTGTAGAAAAAAATTTGCAGAGAACCTCCTAGTAAAGTTGAACAAGCAGCTCTAAAATTAATATTCATTCTCTTCTCAAGCCAAGAAATTCAATATAGGGACTTTCCTGGTGGTCCAGTGGTAAATTGTCTGCCTTGCAATGCAGGGGAGAAGGGTTTGATTCCTTGTCAGGAAATTAGGAGGCTTCCCTGATGGCTCAGATGGTAAAGAATCTGTAATGTGGAAGGCCCAGGTTTGATCCCTGAGTCTGGAAGATCCCCTGGAGAAGGGCATGGCAACCCACTCCAGTCTTCTTACCTTGAGAATCCCATGGACAGAGGAGCCTGGAAGGCTGCTGTCTGTGAGGTTACAAAGAGCCCACACGACTGAAGCAACTTAGCACACATACACAGGAAACTAAGATCCCACATGCCTCAGAGCAACTAAGCCCATGACCCACAGCTACTGAGCCCACATGAGGTAACTCAAGAGTTCCTGAACCATATGGAAAAGATCCTGCATGATGATGTAGTGAAGATCCCTAGTGTGGCAGTTAAGACCTGATGCAGCCAAATTTAAAAAACAAAAAAAGAAATGCAGTATAAATAGGATCCCGGAAGCTGCATAAATGTGGGTGTTCTAAAACAATTATCCCATCCCCCAAAAGTTAAGGTTTTCTTTCATGGAAGCATTTCCTTGCTTTTCTTGATAATTTTGCCAGCTATGTGAAAATTACTCAAGGACTATGGCTCACCGTCATTCCGTTGTTTTAAAACTCTTTTCTGAGTGGAATCACATAAATATGATGTGTTTTCTTCATCTGCACAACTTGGAATGACTTTATCCATGTTTTCATAGCTATTCATTTATTTTCCTCTTTTGTGCGGTATTCTGTAGTAGGAACATATGAGGACAGTGTCCATATAAATGCAGCTGTTGAAGCTTTTTTTGTTTTTGTTTTGTTTTGGTATAATAAACATTGCGACTATAAATATACCTGTCATGTCTTCTGGGATATACCCAGCACACATTTGTGTAGCGTATATGTTAAAATTATTATTTTATTTAAATGAATGTTTCCACTTTTCAGTCTTGTTTTATTTCTTGTTACTAATTTTTTTTTAATTCCTTGTCACTAATTTTAACTTATTTCTTTGAATGGCTTGATTATACTTAATCTCCCTGTAGTTAATTTTGCTGCACGCTTATTATGCACTTGATACATTTACAGTTTTACATTATACACCCACTTAGAGAGTTTTTGCTTTTTCAGTCATTATACTCTTCTAATATTTATTATTTATAAGTTATTTAAATCCACTCCAGTACTATTGCCTGGAAAATCCCATGGAGAGGAGCCCGGTAGGTTACAGTCCATGGGGTCGCAAAGAGTCGGACACGACTGAGTGACTTCACTTTGTCTTTACTCGGGTGGTATTGGAAGAGAAAATGATGAAGATATCTTGTTAAAATATTTGTTATAAGGGGGACAAAGTGAATCATTTTAAGGGTAATAAGTTATAAGGCTTTGAATCCACATCAAGATGTTTTAGAATCCAAGAAGATTTACAAATGATCTCTCTGATCATTGGTGGAAAAAAACCCATATGGATTTATCAAAGAATGTAAATAAAAAGTACATGTTCTTCAATTCTGTTGTATAATGTAATAATAACTTCAAATCAGAGTTTAATATATGAATTATATAAGCTGAAATTTTATATCCAACAATTTTTTACATAACTTTTGGGGGAATGTCTAATTTCCTCGGTTCTGTCTTGCCACAGCAAAAATTTGAAGCAATGGACAGATCATTATTACAGCTTGGTGTCACAGATCAGTTTTATTTGGCAAGCAAAGAAAAATACATCCTCAAGGTGTGAGAGCAGGCCGACCCAAAAAACAAGAAGAGAACAGAAGCCAGCTGTTCAATTTTGGCTCCTCTTTTCATATGTTTTTTCTCCTCCCCCTGAGCCTGGCCTGTGTAAATTGGGCTAGCCAGGAGGGCTGTTTCCTTTGCCTGAGGTTCTCACTCCGGTCCTCAGACCTTCCTTTGTTCTATTTTTACAGGCTTTTTCCTTCTTCGTCTTTTAGCCACTACCATTCTGAACTCCTTTTTCCTATTCTAACTACCTAACATAACCAAAGTAAACTTTGAAAGGGAAGTATAAGAACTCCTGGACACTTGTGGCTAACTACAAGCGAGAAGAAGAGAAAAATGTATTATTGACAAGGGAGAAACAAGGAAATCAAATGGAGGTGTCAGACCTGTACATACAGTGAGACTTAATTTTGATATTTGTAGCCTAGGGTATAATAATGTTATATGACCTGCCACAACCATTTCCTCACCAACATGATTGCTTTCGTTTTTTCTCATTGAACTTCAGTCACACTATCTTCACACATGGTACTCAAACACACTGCACATGACTCTGATAGACTTTTCACTTGTATTTTCCACTCCTGGAAAGCCTTTTCTCGAGACATCCATATTACTTTATGGCAAAACTCCATAATATTTTCTGTCATCTTTTACATGCTTTAGTTTATCCTCAAGTATTTCTCTTTGCCTTAAATATAAAATGTTTCATTCATTGATCTTCTTTTTTGACTATGTTGCTTATGGAAATTAAGCTTACATGGCCCTGCTCTTCTCACAGGTTTCACATTCAGCAGAACCTTTTGTGGACTCTTCACTGACGAGTGTCAGGTGTTCTGGAAGTGGTTTGCTGCTACTCTTCCTGGCCCTGGTGTCTGGAGACCCTAGAGAAACCTGAAGTCCAGATTTCCAAGTCTAGGCCTGAGGTTAAACGGAGGGATTCCCATTTTTGGCAGCCAGTGGACTGAGATGTGAAAAGTTGTCTTAGGTACAGGGGTAGTCAATACAAATGCTTGAGCTTGTGATAGAGGTGGGAATGCTTTAGGACTTGTAGGTCTTTGTTAATGTCTGGTAAGAACAGAGAGCAAGAGGGCCAGAGTCGGGCCTAAAGTGGTAGCCTGAGAAGTTGAGTTTCTGTTCTGAGAATGATGGCAGATGTGGAATTTTTGGTACAGAGGGGAAAAGTGATGTGACTTAGGTTTAAAGAGGCTGCCCCTGGCTGAAGAATACACAATAGACTGGGGAAGAGGAAGACAGGCAAATAGCAAGGAGGCTATTGTAATCATCCAGAGGAGCAGTAGTTGTGCCTAGACCAGAGTGATAGATATGGAGGTAGGAGAAATATTTGGCTCCTGAATTTGTTTTTAAAGTTTTAACAGTGGACTAGATTTTATAATGTGGAATGTGTCACAGATGACTCCAAAAGTTTTTTTCCCTTTACATCAGCAGGGCTATTAGCAGATAGCAGTGCTATCTGAGATGGGGAAGTCAGCAAGCAAAGTCCTTTTCTGTGAGACTGTTAGGAATTGGGTCTTGTGTTGAGTCTCAGATGTTCCAGTGACTCCCAAGTATAGGAGGCCAGTGAATGGCTGAACTTGCAGATCTAGAGTGCTGGGGAGTCTTCAGGATGCCATTAGGGAACAAGGGAAGGTGGGGGGCTTTTACAAAGGTCATCAGCAGGAAGATAGGGGGAGGGAAAGTCCAGCATGTGGTCCAGGTATTTATGGGATAGTGGTTATGAAATTGATGCAGAGGAAAAACAAAAGAGGAGATGAAGTGATACCAAAGTCAGGGTGGTGCTTATTGACCCTCCTGTATACTCACTAGATTTTTGTGGTGGAATTTGGGGACTTTATGATAGAATGTCGGAGAAGGCAATGGCAACCCACTCCAGTACTCTTGCCTGGAAAATCCCATGGGCAGAGGAACCTGGTAGGCTGCAGTCCATGGGGTTGCTAAGAGTCAGACACGACTGAGTGACTTCACTTTCACTTTTCACTTTCATGCATTGGAGAAGGCAATGGCAACCCACTCCAGTACTCTTGCCTGGAGAATTCCAGGGATGGAGGAGCCTAGTGGGCTGCCATCTATGGGGTCACACAGAGTTGGACACGACTGAAGCTACTTAGCAGCAGCAGCATGATAGAATGTCAGATGAATTTACCCAAGATCTGTCAGCTGGGTGTGGATTTTGAATGATTATTATGTAAACAAAGATTGTAACTGTTGAAGAGACATAATGTGCAGTATGGAAGTGGAAACTGACCAGAGGTATTTAGATCTGAATGTTGTGGCTGAGTATAAAGTCAAGAACAAGGTTTAGTGGGGAATCCTTCAGAACAGGGCTAGGGAGCTGCCAGTGGAAAGTGGGTGTACAGTGGGGTTGTGTTGTATTTGTCAGGCACTTTCTGAATGTTCAGAAGGGGATGAGAGGAAGCAGGAGACATGCCAATTTTGTGAACCAGGTGGCAGTGATCAGGGTCAGATGTATAGTCCACTGAGTGATACGCTTGTGGGGAAGGTGTGTGAACTAACTTCCTGAGGTACTAGGAGTCTGAGAGAAAGGTGGACCTAAGCTTCTGTATGTCTGGGAAACATGATCCTGGGAACTGTGGCTGTTGTTTTACAAGAAAGGGAAGGGGCCCTGCATGCCAAGCCCACCACACAGATAGCCTCTGTCTATCCACCTGCCTGTAGCCACTGAGAATCGTACCTAGTGTGCAAGGGAGGATGAAGTGTTTTGGGTACCACTGCCCTCTGTTAGGAAATGGGAAGATGATGATGCCAGAGTTAGGTGGGCTGGGGTGGGCTGATTGTGGGGTCCTGGGGAGAGAGGCTGCTTATGCACACCTCTCTTCCCATCATCACAGGGCCCTGTGACCTTAGAGGACATGGCTGTGTACTTTTCCCAGGAGGAATGGAGGCTGCTTGATGAGGCCTAGAGATGCCTGTACCATGATGTCATGCTGGAGACCTTGGTACTAGTTGCATCCTTGGGTAGGGCCCTCACCCCTGTCCCAGCATCCTGGGCAGGTCTCTGACTTTCCCCTTTCTTCCAGGGTCAAGTCTGTTCTGTTCACAGCTGGACGGTGGTTGCGTGTTTGATACTGCTTCCCTGTCCTGTGTTTTGTGGGTACTAAGGCTGAGTGAATGTGTGTACCACCTCCTTTCACAGGTAGCCCCAATACCAGCAGCTCTGAAGTTTTCTCAATGAAGATTTTCCAAGTCAAAAGACTTGGAATGAATTCACTGGATTCTCAGCTACTCACTGCCAGTTTGACTCAGTTGACCCCTGCATCTCTGCCTCAATCCAACTGACATTTCCTGGAGCCTGACTGACCAGGAATTATTGGGAACCCATGTGGTCACTATTTGTGGGGTCCACTTAGCTGTTGCTGTCAGACTGTCCCGTGGAGAGGTCCACTGTTGCACAGCACTGCTTTTCTAACCTGTCTGAGCTCCCTTGTCCTCAAAATAGTCCCATGGTTTTATTCCTTCTGTGTCAGACACATGTGTAATGGGGCTGCCCATTCTAGCAAAATCTATGTGAAATTCCTCCTCATATCTCTGGTTTCAGGTTGCTGGCATGGAATAAAGGTCAAGCAGAGAACTTCAGAGCAAAATGTTTCTGTAGAAGTGCCACAGGGAAATACCTTAAAGATAGACCTCTCCACCCAGCCTCTCCCTGGGACATGTGTAACCTGAATGTAGAAGGTGGTGTGTGTGTAGCTGAGGACCTGGGAATAAACCCTGGCCAGACCCTGTGTGAGGCAGGTGTGAAATTTCAGCAGAACAGTGGAGTTTACCTCCATTGTTTTCACATAAACTCTAAAGAGTTTATCTCTTTAGAAGAGATGTGGGTAAGGCCTTTATGAAAAGATGCACAGTCCATGCACTGGGGAAGGCTTTTATGTGCTGTGAGGCTAGGAAGGATTTCCCTGGTATCTCTCACTATTTCCAGCACTAGATTAAACTGCAAAAGGACACTGAGTTTTTGGAATTTTCTCATAATGGACAAAGGCAGCGTAAATGCCACAAATGTGGGAAAACCTCCCGGAAGTCCAAGCTTACTCAGCACCAGAGAGTCCACACTGGAGAGAGGCCTTATGAATATGCTGAATGTGGGAAAGCCTTCAGATATAAATATATATTTGTTTAGCACTGGAATGTCCACACTAGAGAAAGGCCTTATGGGTGCAGTGAATGTGAGAAAGCTTTTAATGACAAACATGTACTTGCATGGCACCAGCGAATTCACACTGGAGAAAGGCCTTACAAGTGCAATGAATGTGGGAAATCCTTCTGTCGCAAATACAGACTTACTCAGCATCAGAGAGTCCATACTGATGAGAGGCCTTACAAGTGCTGCGAATGTGGGAAAACCTTTACCTGTAAACCCATACTTTTTAAGCACCAGAGAATCCACACTGGAGAAAGGCCTTACAAGTGCAGTGAATGTGGGAAAGTCTTTAGATGTAATTCCAGCTTTGTTATACATAGAATTCATACAGGAGAAAAGCCTTATGAAGGTAGAGAGTGTGGAAAGCTGTTTAGCCAAAGCTCCCAACTTGTTGTACACCAGAGAACTCACACTGGAGCCAAGCCATATGAGTGTAGTGAATGTGGGAAAAGCTTCACCACTAAAAGCAAACTTGTTCAGCACCAGAGAGTTCACACTGGAGAGAGGCCTTATGAATGCAGTGGATGTGGAAAAGTCTTTAGGTTCATATCCAGCCTCAGTAAACATAGAAGAGTTCACACTGGAGAAAGGCCTTACAAGTGTAGTGAATGTAGAAAGGCCTTAAAGTCCACTACAAAATTCATACTCGAGCAAAGACGTATTACGAGTGCAGTGAATGTAGGAAATGTTTTAGCCAAAGCTCTACTCTCATTATGCATCTGAGTTCACACCAGAGAAAAACCACACAAATGCACTAAATGTGGAGAAGTCTTTAGCCAAAGCACCCAACTTAATTAACACCAAATAGTCCACACCACAGAGGTGCAGCACCAGCACAGGAAGTGGGGGAATATTTTCTGTCAAATGTGTGCTCTAACTGAACACCAGAACCTAACAGCCCATAGAGCAGTGTAGTGAATGTAAAAAAGCTTTGAGCCAAAGGTCTAACCTCATTTGTCACCAGTATGTTCATACTAGAGAAAGGCCTTCAAATGAGATGGGGAGAGAAGCGAATGAGCTGTTGCCTTAGTTAATATATCTTACTGAACTGGCTCTGTGAGGGACTTCTCAACAGTAAGTTGAATGCCATCTGTGTGCACAGCCCTAATGTGGCAATAGTCTGTGGGTACCCAGTTCCTGGGAAACTTTGAGGAGCTAGGCTGTACTTTGTGACCTCCCAGGGCCCTTGACAGACCTCATGTCATTGTGAGTTTCTTAGCTCTACCAAGCGGCAGATCCACATACAGTGATATCAGTGTAGGTAGACTTTGTGTTCTCCTGTCCCCTAGAGGGAAGCATAAGTGGCCTGAGGACTTGGGTGGTGTCATGCTCTTAAGTCCTGTCAACTGCGTAGGACACAACCTAAGCAGCTTTGCCAGTCTGGGTGCCGCTGGAAGCTCATAGAGGTTTACATTATTTGGTGGTATTGGATCCTTTTATGCTCAGGATGGATTTTCTAGCTCCAAGTCACCCTTTGGGGAACTGCCTCATTTTGCACTACTTTGTGTAAAAATAAAGACTATTGTTTAACACAACATGCTTCTTTGGTTTTGTTCACTTTGAGACTGCTGTTAAGAACCACGTTGGACTATCAGGATGAAGAGGAACAAGTTTTGTGCGTGTTCCAAACTTTATGTACTTCAGTGGGAATGATAATGGCAGAGAACAGTATTCAGTCTAGTTTGATCTAATTTACATTGTTACCCAAGGCCTCGTGGGGTAGCCTGCAGGGTTCTGTGGGACTAATGTGACCAGATGTCAGATTTTTTTGGTAGGGCTTCAGGTCACCCTGAGATGAGGATAGTTGTGAGCAGCACCAGTGGGTTGTGGGTTTTTTTTTTTTTTTTTGAGCTGCATAAGTTGTCTTTTCACATGGGATGTCACATCATGCCCCCAGTATTGTTCAAGGGAAGAAGTTCCCTAGGTCCGGCCATAACAGAGCCACATGCCATAATATTCACAGCTTTGGGCTGGTGTTGCTGAGTGTTAAGTTACAGACATTGGGTGGGAATTATACTTGTTACAGAAACAGGCATGGAGTTAATAGGAACTGAGAGACTAGCAAACAAGAAGGGACACACCTTTTCTAAAACTGCATCCACAAATGTTCCCGTGGCTGTTTATGATAAAGTTTTTGCAAAAATTCTCAGGTGTTACAGAACTGGTTTTGGCATCATATAGCATCTGCAAATTGTTTATCTAAGGCCATTACTTCACAGTAAAGACAGTGGGGAATAACAGCAGAAATCCTGTAGTCCAGGCATGTGATTTTTAGGACCCAGACAGATCCTGGGTAACTTTGATTGCTCACCAGTCTTCATTGCTACTGTGACAGAATCCCTCCCACGAGACCAAGAGAGATAATGGATTTGAGGTGTGATTGCCAGAGTTCTCCTTTTCCAAAAAGATTCAGATTTTTATGTGAAGTCAATTTTTATACAGATTTAACTGAGCTTATGTATAGTTGGTCTGCACTGAATAGAACATACCTAAATTGTCTAACTTGATAAATTTCAACCATGCGTGGAACCATCATCATAACAAATATCCATCACTACCCGTAGAGCCCCTATGTGTGTAGTGAGTGTGGCAAAGCTTTGAGCCAAAGGTCTAACCTCATTTGTCACCAGTATGCTCATACTAGAGAAAGGCCTTCAAATGAGATGAGAAGAGAAGCAAATGAGCTGTCTCCTTACTTAATACATCTTACTGAACTGGTTCTGTAAAGCACTCCTCAACTGTAAGTTGAATGCCATCTGTGTGCACACCCCTAGTGTGGAGATGGCCTGTGGGTACATCTCCAATTCAGTAACGCAGTGTTTTCCAGAACTTTAATATCATTGGAGTGTTTAACGTTTACTTTTATATTTGTCATTTTCTTTCTACATGCATAGTTACTTTAAGAATCATCCAAGTTGCCAGTGTGAATAATTTTTTCTGATAAATATATTATTTGGATAGCCCATCGTTTAACTGTTTATCCATTAATCTGTTAAAGGATAGGGTTTTGTGGTTTCTTTCCAGTTTGCCTGCCACAAGTAAGAAAACAAGTAAATAAAATCATTTATATGAACACTTGGTTTCATATTCTAAAATGAATGACTACCCATTTGCATTCCCACTGACAGTATTCAGTTCCCCTATATTCCTCACCAGTAGTTGGTTAGTATGGTTAGTATTTTAAATATTAGCTGTTTCAAAAGTGTGGAGACTATTATCTGATTGCATTGCCCTACTAATTCGTGATGTTGGACATTTTTGTTTTCATTTGCCAGATATCTGAGAAGACAATAACTGTGATGGAACTTCAGTTTTCTTCACTGAATGACTTGGCTAGGTTCCCATAACATTATTCACCACTTTATACTCTTAATAATTAACATACTTGACATACATAAAAACATTTACTCATTTTTACATAGGACACTTAGCCCTATCCTGCCTCATTTAACTTTTAAATAATTCAAAGTATATTTCCAGACATTGATACTTTTTCATAATTTCCATAATTTGATCAAATACAGGAATCTCCTGTTTTCCAAAGTTCAGATTATATCACTTGGGTTTTATAAAAGACACATTAGTACATGTTTTTTTATGAAATCCAAAGAAACTTCTATTTCCGCTTTATTCACTATGCAAAAGCCTTTGACTCTGTGGATCACAATAAACTGTGGAAAATTCTGAAAGAGATGGGAATACCAGACCACCTGACCTGTCTCTTGAGAAACCTATATGCAGGTCAGGAAGCAACAGTTAGAATTGGACATGGAAAAACAGGCTGGTTCCAAATAGGAAAAGGAGTACATCAAGGCTGTATATTGTCACCCTGCTTATGTAACTTCTATGCAGAGCACATCATGAGAAACGCTGGACTGGAAGAAGCACAAGCTGGAATCGAGATTGCTGGGAGAAATATCAATAACCTCAGATATGCAGATAACACCACCCTTATGGCAGAAAGTGAAGAGGAACTGAAAAGCCTCTTGATGAAAGTGAAAGAGGAAAGTGAAAAAGTTGGCTTAAAGCTCAATATTCAGAAAACGAAGGTCATGGCATCTGGTCCCATCACTTCATGGCAAAGAGATGGGGAAACAGTGGAAACAGTGTCAGACTTTATTTTGGGGGGCTCCAAAATCACTGTAGATGGTGACTGCAGCCATGAAATTAAAAGACATTTACTCCTTGGAAGAAAAGTTATGACCAAACTAGATAGCATATTCAAAACCAGAGATATTACTTTGCCAACAAAGGTCCGTCTAGTTAAGGCTATGGTTTTCCCAGTGGTCATGTATGGATGTGAGAGTTGGACTGTGAAGAAAGCTGAGCATCGAAGAACTGATGCTTTTGAACTGTGGTGTTGGAGAAGACTCTTGAGAGTCCCTTGGACTGCAAGGAGATCCAACCAATCCATTCTGAAGGAGATCAGCCCTGGGATTTCTTTGGAAGGAATGATGCTGAAGCTGAAACTCCAGTACCTTGGCCACCTCATGTGAAGGGTTGACTCATTGGAAAAGACTCTGATGCTGGGAGGGATTGGGGCAGGAGGAGAATGGGACGTCAGAGGATGAGATGGCTGGATGGCATCACGGACTCTATGGACATGAGTCTGAGTGAACTCGGGGAGTTGGTGATGGACAGGGAGGCCTGGCGTGCTGCGATTCATGGGGTTGCAAAGAGTTGGACACGACTGAGTAACTGAACTGAACTGATGGCTTTTTTCATAAAAGTGATTTAAATACTTTGGAAGTTTCTTTCAGTTCAGTTCAGTCACTCAGTCAGCCTTAACTAGACGGACCTTTGTTGGCAAAGTAATGTCTCTGCTTTTAAATATGCTATCTAGTTTGGTCATAACTTTTCTTCTGAGGAGTAAGCGTCTTTTAATTTCATGGCTGCAGTCACCATCTGCAGTGATTTTGGAGCCCCCCAAAAATAGAGTCTGACACTGTTTCCACTGTTTCCCCATCTATTTCCCATGAAGTGATGAGACCAGATGCCATGATCTTCGTTTTCTGAATATTGAGCTTTAAGCCAACTTTTTCACTCTCCTCTTTCACTTTCATCAAGAGGCTTTTTAGTTCCTCTTCACTTTCTGCCATAAGCGTGGTGTTATCTGCATATCTGAGGTTATTGATATTTCTCCCAGCAATCTTGATTCCACCTTGTGTTTCTTCCAGTCCAGCGTTTCTCATGATGTACTCTGCATAGAAGTTACATAAGCAGGGTGACAATATACAGCCTTGACGTACTCCTTTTCCTATTTGGAACCAGTCTGTTGTTCCATGTCCAGTTCTAACTGTTGCTTCCTGGCCTGCATACAGATTTCTCAAGAGACAGGTTAGGTGGTCTGGTATTCCCATCTCTCTCAGAATTTTCCACAGTTTATTGTGATCCACACAGTCAAAGGGTTGACATAGTCAATAAAGCAGAAATAGAGGTTTTTCTGGAACTCTCTTGCTTTTTGCATGATCCAGCAGATTTTGGCAATTTGATCTCTGGTTCCTCTGCCTTTTCTAAAACCAGCTTGAACATCAGGAAGTTCACGGTTCATGTATTGCTGATGCCTGGCTTGGAGAATTTTGAGCGTTACTTTACTAGCATGTGAGATGAGTGCAATTGTGGGGTAGTTTGAGCATTCTTTGGCATTGCCTTTCTTTGTGATTGGAATGACCTTTTCCAGTGCTGTGGCCACTGCTGAGTTTTCCAAATTTGCTGGCATATTGAGTGCAGCACTTTGACAGCATCATCTTTCAGGATTTTAAATTGCTCAACTGGAATGCCATTACCTCCATAACACCATATTAATGGCTGTTCATTGGGAAAACCGAAGTGGTGTATCAGAATTTTGAGAAAGAAGGGAATACTTCTGCTTTATGACATTTCAGTTTATGAAACATTTCCTAGGAAAGCTGCTCATTGGGATAGTAGGAGCAATCTGTAATTAAGCCCAAGTCACTAAACTTTATTCATTTGCTACGGCTGCTATAATGAATAACCACAAAGTTGATGGTTTCAGACGAAAATTTATGAATTATTTAACTCTTCTGGATGTCAGAAGTCTAACTTGCTTTCACAGGGATAAACTCAAAGTGTGACTCGGGGCTTGGTCTCTCTGGAGGCTCTAGGAATGAATTGTGGTCCTTGCCTTTTCCAGAGTCTGGAGCTGCCTTCCTTGTGTTTGACGGCTGAAGACCACTTCCTTCTTCAAAGACCAGCAGGGCAGCATTTCAGTCATCAAACCGCCTTCCTCTACTTGTCTTTTATGAGGAGACCTTGAAATACATCTCCGGACAAACGTACTTTTGGGGTAATCTCATCTCCAAATCCCTAATCGAGTTGGCAAAGTCTCTGACTATATAAGGTAACATTTATGAGTTCCGAAGATGAGGACTGAGGTGTCTTCGGGGAATATTCATCAGTCTGCCACTTTGAGTCTAAGCCCTTCAAGATGTGTTTGTCTTCAGGTATATTCATTGCAATCATAATGCGAAATATTACTTGTAGGTGTGTATCATAAATGTCTTTGACCTCTAAGTATGTATGCCCTGATAATTTTGCAAAATATTGACGTCACTAAGTCCTCTACCTGTACCACATTCTCAATTTCAAGTTCTTAAAATTTTAGAATGCTTGATGCCCTGTGTGACTCTCTACGCGTGCTGACATCCCCTTTTTCTGTCTTTGAGAAAGTGGTGCCACGGATATCTGGGTGCATCCCCTTTAAGAAGCGTGAACCCCGCCAGTAACTCGCAGCCTTGGAAAACTGCTTCCCAGCCACCCACCGGGGTCGGGCGGAATTTTCCTGGAAGTCTGGAGCACCGAGCCTAGCCATGGCCGACAGCGGTGTTAACTACATTTCCCTGAAAACAAAGCGCAGCCCGTATGGGTCACTGGGCCAATGCAAACCCAAGACTGAGCCACTTCCGTCTGTAGGACGGCGTCGGGGCGGGTCTTCCGGCCGGTACGGCGGGCGACATTTTTAAACTCCAGCCTGGTTTCGTGTGTGGAACTGCAGAGCTTGGCCGGCCGGAGGTGAAGGAAGGCAGGAAGGCGCTGTGCCCGCTGCCCTCGGGAGGGTCTCAGGCTCTGCGCCATCCGGCCTGACTCTGACTTGGGGCCGAGACAGGCGCCGCGGTGCCCAGGCCCCACCTTCGCCCTCAGACTCCGCTGTGGCGGCCGTGCTGACAGATCCGCTTCAGGTGATCGCTGCGCCCTGCGAGCTCTCAGCCAGCTCTTCTCATTCTGCGGTATTTTTGTTCTTATCTGTGTTCTCTTTCAAGTGTCCTGTGTATGTTTTTCTTTCTTTCTCCAAACCTCGGGTTTTCTAATTTTGAAATATGACCTGCTTGGGGGAAAATAAATGCTTCTGACCTACGTGCCGTTGAAAAAACAGCTGTTATTAATAGCCGTTCAATGCTCAAATCAAGAAATGAGGTAGAAAATAGGACCCAAAAGCCGCCTGTGGAGGTCCTTCTAAAACTGTTGTCCCGTCTCCCAAATGTTAAGATGTTGTCTTTTGTTTCAGGTGAGCGTTTGTGTTTGTGTTCTGCTTTCTTGATTGTTTTGCTGCTTAGATGTCGCTGGTGGTAGAACCTACCTGCCAATGCAGCAGACATACGTGACGTGGGTTCCGTCTCTGGGCTTCCCTGGTGGCTCAGAGGTTAAAGCGTCTGCCTCCAGTGCGGGAGACCTGGGTTCGATCCCTGGGTTGGGAAGATCCCCTGGAGAAGGAAATGGCAACCCACTCCAGTATTCTTGCCTGGAGAATCCCATGGATGGAGAAGCCTAGTAGGTTACCGTCCACGAGGTCGCAAAGAGTCGGACACGACTGAGCGACTTCACCTTCCATCTCTGGGTCAGGAAGATCCCCTGGAGGAGGAAGTGGCAACCCACTCCAGTACTCTTGCCTGGAGAATCCCATGGACAGAGGAGCCTGGCGGGCTACAGTCCGTAAGGTCGCAAAGAGTCGGACACGACTGAAGCGACTTAGTGCACACACATAGTTTTGCCAACTGTGTGGAAAATATTCGACGACCGTAGTTTCCCTTTGCTCAGTTGTTGTAAAACTTTGACAACTGAAATCATATAAGTATTAAGTGTTTTTGTTTTCTTTTGGAGAAGGTGGTGTGACTTCACCCATTTTTTCATGTCTATCCGCTAATTTTCTTTACTTTTGCAGTATTATATAGTGAGTGTACAGTCTATGGGGCTTCTGAGGTGGCGCTAGTTGTAAAGAATCCACCTGCCAGTTCAGAAGACACAAGAGAAGCAGGTTCGATCCCTGGATGTGGAAGGTCCTCTGGCACCCTATTCCAGTATTCTTGCATGGAGAATCCCATGGACAGAGGAGCCTGGCGGGTTACAGTCCATGGTGTCACAATCAGACAGGACTGAGTGACTGAGCACATACATTATATGAGTAAAATGTCTTTATAAAAGCAGCTGTTGAAGGCTTTTTTGGTCAGCTTTCTGTATTTATAACCATTGCTATTCTAGCCATAACTTCTTTGCCTTCTGTTGTGTGTTAAGGACATATCTGTCTAACATATATGTTAAAATTATTATTGTATTTAAATGAATATTTCCACCTTTTGATCCTATTTTGCTCCATCTTACTAATTTTAACTTAGTCCTTTGAATGATATGATTATACTTACTTTTAATGGATCCCGTAGTTGTATTTTCACACTCTCTTTATGCATTATGCCTACTTAACAGTTCTACAGTATACAGCCATTTAAGAGTTTTTCTTCTATTTCAGTGATTGTACTCTGCTAATATTTATTTCACCGTTATGTGATGCTCCTCTGGTAGTATTGGAAGAAAATGATTCAGTTATTTTGTTAAAACGCTTGTTTTAAAAGGGGGATTAAATGAATCGTTGTAAAAATAAAAACTTATAATGCTGGAAATCCTTACCAAGATACTTAGAACCCAAGAAGGTATTTTCATGTTTATTTAAAGAGGATTGAACAGAGATCAGGTCATATAGGTTCTTTCCTTTGTCTTAAGTTTAAAGACTCATCAGTGATGTCCAGTTATCTCAAACTGTTGGAAGTCACACACTTTTACTCTGATTCTAGCAATAACCCCTTTCTCATGGATTAATTTTCTGGAGCCATTTTCTGCTTGTAATTCTCTCTCTCTCTCTCTCTCTTTTTTTTTTTTTTTCCATTTTGTGGTTGCACTGCTTGGCTTGTGGAATCTAGGTTCCCCAACCAGGTATAGAACCCGGGTCCACTGCAGTGAAAGTATCACATTCTAACCACTGGGCAACCAGAGAATTCTGAGATTCATTTTCAAAGTGAAGTTAGTCAGTGGTGTTTCCATTCTCTACAACAGGAGAAAAAAGCTTGTAGGAAGTTAATCTGTTTGAACATTTATGGGAGAAAAAAAAAACTGGATATATTAAAGAATATGGTTCAAGTATAAGTTTTTTAAAAAACAATTTTTAAGGTAACCAAAGTAAAATTAGAAAAGGAGTATAGAAACTCCTGTCCAAATGTTGGGTCCAGCTACAAGCTATGAGAGGAAAAAGTTATTATTGGTAAGGGAGAAATGGAAGAATGGAATCAAACGGCAATGTCAGAAAGAGCTCTGCTTAATTTTTATATACATGGCTTGGGGCTATAATAGCCCTATATGGCTTGCCACAAGCATCTCCTATCTAACCAGATACCTGATTCTTTGGATCATTGGGCCCTAGTCGTATTAGCCTCATGGAGCTACTCAGACACATCAGACATGAATCTAATATAGAGGCTTTGCACTTATTAGTCTCACTTCTAGAAAACCTTTTCTGAAGTCGGACATATGACCTTATGGCACAACTCCATAATATTTTCTGCCCTCTTTATGCCTTAGTTTTCTGTTGAGTAATTTGTCTTCACCTGAAATATTGAATAGTTACCTCATTAATCTTTCTTGTCTATGTTGCTGATGGGAATTAAAGTTACACGGCCCTACTCTTCCCACAGGTTCCATGTTCAACAGAACCGCTTATGGACTCTTCACCGGTGAGTGTTGGGGTTCTGAAAGATTTTGCTGCTGCTCTTTGTGAACCTGGTGTCTGGACACCCTAGAGAAGCCCTGAGTGCACAATTCCAAGTCCAGGCCTGAGGGTATATGGAAAGATTCCAAATTTGACAACCAGGGGACTGAAATGTGAAAGATTGTATGTATAGGGGTTACTATGTCCAAATGCTTGAGGATGCAATTGAGATGAGTGTATTTTAGGACTGTTGGGTCTCTGTTTATGCAGTAGGAACAGAGAACAAGAGAACCAGGATCAGGGCTAGACTGGTAGCCTGATAAGATGGGTTTCTGTTCTGAGACTGCTGGCAGAAATGGGATTTTTGTAATAGAAAGGAAAAGTGATGTGACTTAAGTTTTAACAGGCTGCCTCTGGGTACAGAGTGCACAATAGCCTGGTGGAGAGGAAGACAAAGAAACATAGAAGCTGTCTTAATTTTCCAGATGTGCATGGCTCTAGCTGTACCAAAGTGGTGGATGTGGAGATATAAGAACTACTTGGTTTCTACATTTTTTTTTTTTTTTAAGTAAAGGCTGATCAGATTTTCCAATGTGGAGGAATCACATGCTTCCAAAGTTTTTCCCATTTGCATCTGGAAGAGTGGAAGTGCCATCAACTGATTTGGGGAAGTCTGGTAAGAGGACTTTTCCGTGAGAATATTAGGAATTGAGATTTGGCCATGTTAAGCCTCAGATGTTGCAGTGGCTCCCAAGTGTAGGCGACAAGTAGATGGCTGAACATGTAGATCTAGAGTAATTGGGAGGCTTTCGGACGCCATTAGGGGACAGAGGAGACACAGACAGACAAGGAAGAGGAGTGGTCATCAGCAAGAAGGTAGGGGGAAGGGGAAGGCCAGTTGGTAGGTCAGGTTTCTATGGGGAAAAGCTCTGATACTGATGTGGAAGAAAAGCAGAAATGAGATAAATTGATAGCAAAGTCATGCTGGTGCTAATTTATTCTCCTCTGACTCACTAGGCTTTTCTGGTGGAACTTGGGAAGCTTGTGACAGAATGTCACAGTTTCTGTAGACTGTGTCACGTGGGTGTGGATTTTGAATGGGTGTTAAATGAACAAAGATGGGAACTGTTAAAGAGACATAATGTGCAGTATGGAAGTGGAATCTGACCAGAGGTATTTAGATTATGTGTGTTGTGACTGAGATAAAGTCAGGATCAAGGCCTGGTGAGAAAGCCAACTTTGTGGTCCAGGTGGTGATGATGGGGGTCAGATGTCTGAGAATGTCTGTGGAGTGATATGATATGCATGTGGGGAAGATGTGTGAACTAATTGACTGAGGGCTCTGTAGTAAGACTTTGAGAAGGGTGGGTTCAAGTTGTTGGTGTCTGGGTGGATCACCTGGGGACTGTCAGGCTGTTGTCTTGCAGGAGAGGAAAGGGGTCCTGCATGCCAGGCCCACAGCCTAGAAGGCATCTGTCTGTAGACCTGCATGTTGTTGGTGGTGTTTGGAGCTAGTGCTCAAGCACAAAGAGTTTTGGGTACCACTGCCCTCTAAATTAGGGAGCCAGGGAGGATGATGACACCAGAGTGAATGTGGATTAGGGTTGGGGGTGTTCATGGGGTCCTGGGGAAAGAGGCTGCTCATGCACACATCTGTTCCCATCATCATAGAGCCCTGTGACCTTTGAGGATGTGGCTGTGTACTTTTCCCAAGAGGAATGGAGGCTCCTTGGTGAGGCCCAGAAATTCCTGTACCGCGATGTCATGCTGGAGACCTTTGCACTGGTTGTGTCCTTGGGTAAGGCCCTCACCCCTATGCCAGCATCTTGGACAAGTCTCTGCTTTTCCCCTTTTCTCTAAGAACAAGTCTGTTCTGTTCACAGCTAGACAGTGGGCACCTCCGTATTATTACTGCTTCCCTGTCCTCTGTGCTGTGGGTGCCAAGCCTGAGTGAGTGTGTGTTCCACCTCCTTTCACAGGTGGCCCCAATGCCAGCAGCTGAAGTATTCTCAGCAAAAATTTTCTGGATCATAAGCCTTGGAGTTAGCTTAGTGATTTCCATTCATTTCAGCTTCTCCCTGCCCAGTTGACTCTGTAGACCCCTGTACCTTTTTGCAGCTTCTGCCTCCTTCCTGCTGACATTTCTTTGGGCCTCACTGTTTCAGGAATTGTTGGGACCCAGCATGGTCACCATTTATGGGGTGCATTTGGCTATAGCTATGAGAATCAAAGATTATTTTTATCTTATAATTATTTTTTATCTTATATTATTTTTTTCTTGAATTCTTTTGAGATTGGTTGTTTCCCCATGGGCAGTGCTTAATGCTAACCTGTCTTGTTCTTTGCTTAGAATGTGGATCTTCTAAGTCCCATGTTGTTGTCCAGTTGAAGCTGGGGGGAGAACCTTGGGTATAGGAGAAAGTGGGCATGATTCCAGGCACAGAAAGCAGGGCTCAAAATCGGTCTGGTCCTGGTGATTGGCATCACAGGGAGCAGTGACTTTGTGGCTGAATTCTGTCAAATTTTGAATATGTCCTGGCCCCAACACTGTGGTCTAAGGCCAGTGACTTGTTATCTCATTTCTGTTTTTCCTCCATTCTTCACACATTCCCCCTGTGATTTCTACCCTGGCTTCCAACCCAGGATTATCCCTCACCTCTCTGGCTTCCACTCCTCATTGTTCCTCAGCATCCTCACTCTAATGCTTTCCTCTGTTTGCCTATGCTTACTGTGTCATAAAACCCGCACATCTCCTTAAAATAGTCCTGAACACCAGCTACTCAGTGACACAATATCCTGGGCCTTGACATAGCTTTCTACACAGCACACATGTGTCAGCAGCAGCCAAGCCCCTGGTGAAAACCATTCCTGTAGGAGTGCGTTGTGGACCCCTGGCTCCTCCATTTAATATCTACCCTCTTGTGTCTTTTGCCCAGTGAGTCCTTCCTGTTCTGTGATGTGTAGAAGCCCAGTTCTACAGATTGGGGCTTTTCCTTACTTGCCCACAGCTCCTTTGTCCTGAACTAGTCCCATGGGTTTATTCTTTCTATGTCAGACACATATGGCGCAACACACCTGCCTTTTTTAAAAACCTTTTCCTACATTAAGTTCACCTGCATTTTTCTGATTTCAGGGTGTTGTCATATAGCAGAGGATGAACAGACACCTTCTGAGCAGAATGTTTCTGTAGAAGTGCCACAGAGAAATACCAAAAAGACAGACCTGTCCAGCCAGAAGGTCTGTCCCTGGGAGTTGGGTAACCTGGCCTTACAAGGTGGTTTGTGTGGACCTGAGGTCCTGCGAACAAACCCTGGCCAGACACTGTGTGGGACAGATGTGAAATCCCACCAGCATGGTGGAGAGACGCTCATGAGAAGAGATTTGGGTAAGGCCTTAATGAAGAACTGCACGGTCCATGCATCGGAGAAGGCTTTTATGTGCCAAGAGGCGAGGAAGGATTTCCCTGGTAGCTCTGGCCACGTCCAGCACCAGGTTAAACCACAAATGATGGAGTTTGTAGCAGAGTTTCACAATGGAGAAAAGCGTTTCAAGTGCAATGAATGTGGGAAACTCTTCTACCGGAAGTCCAGGCTTGCTCAGCACCATAGAGTCCACACCGGAGAGAAGCCTTATGAATGCAGTGAATGTGGGAAAGTCTTTAGATGCAGCTCCAGCCTTGCTATACATAGAAGAATTCACACAGGGGAAAGGCCTTATGAGTGTAGAGAATGTGGAAAGTTCTTTAGGCAACACTCCCAGCTTGTTGTGCACCAGAGAATTCACACTGGAGCCAGACCATATGAGTGCAGTGAATGTGGGAAAACATTTAGTACTAAAACCAAACTTGATCAGCACCGGCGAGTCCACACTGGAGAGAGGCCTTATGAATGTGGAGAATGTGGAAGAACCTACACCTGTAAACGCATGCTTATCCAGCACCAGCTGGTCCACACTGGAGAGTGGCCTCATGAGTGCAATGAATGTGGGAAAGCCTTTAGATACATGGCCAGCCTTGTTATGCATAGAAGAATTCACAGTGGGGAAAGGCCTTATGAGTGTAATGAATGTGGGAAGTCCTTTAGGCAAAGAGCCCACCTTCAAGTCCACAATAGAATTCATACTGGAGCAAAGACTTTTGAGTGCAGTGAATGTGGAAAATGTTTTAGCCAAAATTCTATTCTTACTACACACCAGAGAGTTCACACTGGAGAAAGGCCTTATAAGTGCTGTGAGTGTGGGAAATGTTTTAGCCAGAAATCTACTCTCATTAAGCACCTGAATTTACACTGGAGAAAAGTCACCTGAGTGCACCGAATGTGGAGAATTTCTTTAGCTATAGCACCTGAAGGAGGAAAAAAAAAAAAAAAAAAAAGCTGAAAAGTTAACACCACAGAAAGACCTCACAAGTGCAACAAATATGGAAATATTTTCTGTCACAGATCAGCTCTGATTGAGCACTAGACCTTCACAGCCCAGATAAACCTAAGGGTGCAGAGAATGTAGGAAATCTCCCAGCTGAAGGTATAACCACATTGGTCACCAGAAAATTCATACTGGAGAAAGACCTTCAAACCAGATGAAGAGAGAAGCCAATGAGCTGTCTCCTTAATGAATACATCTTACTGAACAGGCTCTATGCAGAAAGCTGAATGCCATCCATGTGCACAGCCCTGGTGTGGAGAGGGCCTGTGGATACTTGGTTCTCTGAGCTTTAAGGAGCTAAGATCTACTTCCTAACCTGTGCAGCAGCCTTGCCAGACTTCATGTCACTGTGAGTTTCTTCCCTCTACCAAATGGCAGATTCCCGTTCTGGTCGTCAGTCCGCCAGTGTAATCAGGGTAGGTAGACCTTTGTGCTCTCCTGTCCCTTAGAGTGAAGCATGTGTAGCCTGAGCCCTTGGGTGACGTCATGCTCTTAGATCCTGTCAGCTGCCTAGGATATGGCCTGAGCAGCTTTGATCTTGGGCATCCAGTCTGGGTTCTCCTGGCAGCTCATAGAGGTTTACTTTGTCTGGTGGTATTGGGTCGTGTCATGTTCAAGATGGATTTTCTAGCTCCAAGTCACCCTTTGGGGAACTGCCTCATTTTGCACTGCTTTGTGTAAAAATAAAGACTATTGTTTAAGACAACATGCATCTTGGGGTTTGTTCACCTTCAGACTGCTGTTAAGAACCAAACTGGACTGTCAAGATGAAGAGTAAAAAAGTTTTATGGGTGTTTCAGACTTTGTATAATACCTCGTTTGGAATGATATGACAGAGAATAGTGTTCAGTCTAGTTTTGGTCTAATTTGCATTGTCCAAGGGCTTCTGGTATGGACTCCAGGGCTCTGTGGAACTAATGCCGTGACCTGGATATTAGGATCTTTGATGGGTCCTGAAAGGATTTTTGATGGGGCCCGAGGCCACCTTGAGATGAGGACTGTGAGCAGCACCAGTGATTTTTGGAGCTGTGTGAATTGTTGCTCTTTTCACGTGGGATATCACGTCATCCCCCTAGTACTGTTCAATGGAAGCAGTTCTCTAGGTCCAGCTGGAACAGAGCCATGTGCCATTATGTGCATAATGTGGCAGGCTGGTGTTGCTGCGTATTAGGCTACAGACATTGGGGGGAACCATACTTGGTTCAGAAGTGGGGGATTAGTAGAACTGAGAATCTAGCAACAGGAAGGGATACACCTTTTTTAAAAGGGCATTCATAAATGTTCCCATAACTGTGGCTGTTGATGATAAGGTTTTTGCAGAAATTTTCAGAAGTTATGGTCGTGTTTCTCTTCCTCTTGAGCCTGCAATCAGTGACTGAAGAATGTAAAGGTTTTGGCATCGCATAGTGTCTGCAAGGTGTTTATCTTAAGGCCATTGCTGCACAGTGAAAGCAGTGGGCAAATGAGAGTGAGAGTCCTGTAGTCCAGGCATGTGATTTTTAGGACCCAGGCCGAGTTCCTAAATAACTCAAGTGTAAGCACCTTTTTATTGTTCAGCAATCTTCATTTCTACTGTGACCGAATTCCTCCCATGAGATCAGGAGAGGTGGTATATTTGAGGTGTGGTTGCCAGAGTTCTTTTCCAAAGTGGAGATTCAGACTTTTATGTGAAGCCAATTTCTATCCTGATTTGGTTGAGATGTACAGTTGCCATGCGCTGAGCATAACTGCAGCTGAATTCCCAGACTTAACCAGCTCGGTAAGTTTTAACACTTGCAAAGTCACAGAACCGTCATCATAGCAAACATCCATCACTACCATATGTCTTCCCAGGATCCCAGGCAACTACTATTGACTGATTTTTCTCTCATTAAATTAGTTAGTGTTTTCCAGACTTCTAATATCATTGGTTTCTCTGGTGGCTCAGATGGTAAAGAATCCACCTGCAGTTAGGAAGACCTGGGTTTGATCCCTGGGTTGGGAAGATCCCCTGGAGGAGGACAGGGCAATCCACTCCAGTATTCTTGCCTGGAGAATTCCCATTGAGAGAGGAGCCTGACGGGCTGTCGCCCATGGGGTTGCACGGAGTTGGGCAAGACTAAGCACAGCAATATCATTGAAGTCTAAATGATTACTATTGTACTTGTCATTTTCTTTCTCCATGCGCAGTTATTTTGAGAATCATCTAAGTTGCCAATGTCAATAACTCATTTTTTCCTGATAAATATACTATTTGTATATTTTCATTTTATTTTTTAATCCATTCATCTCTTTAAAAAATGGGGTTTTGTGGTTTGTTTCTACTTTGCTTGTCACAGATTAGTTTACTGTAATCATACATAAAATCCTTTATATGAACATCCAGCTTCATATTCTAAAATTAATGACTATACCTGTTTGCATTCCCTTCAATAGTATTCAGTTCCCCTGTATTCCCCACCAGTACTTGGTTGGTGTGGTCAGTATTTTAAATATACCTGTTTGAAAAGTGTGGAGATGTATCTCCCTATGATCTGATTTCATTTCCTTACTGATTAATGATGTTGACCATTTTTGTATTTATTGGCAGGTGTATGTCTTCTTTGAAATAATGTCTGTTTTCTTATTAGTGACTGAGAAGATGATAAATATGTGGGAACTTGACTTTCAGTGACTGACTTTGCTACGTGGCATAAATATTTGTACTGACAACATTATTCACCAGGTATACTCCTCATTATTAACATACTTCTATTACTTTAGGCCTAGACAATTAATAAAAAAGGCAACTCACCTTTCCTTGTTGTGTTTGCCAATTTCCTGGCGTGAGTCCTCCAACTGTGGGCAATTTCATGCTGTGTGTGTGTGGTTGCTACTGAACCAGAGGTGCAGCAAGCTAAACGCTGAGATGCCGAGGTTTGCTGGGGGGAATTTTCTTTCACAAGACAGCCACATGAGGACACGGACGGACAAGTTTCAGAACCACCACCTTCTTGGAGGTGAGGTGCTTGTGATATGTAGGGGATCAAGAGGCAGCCTGCTCTTAGGTGTGGGGACAAGCAATCAGAGAAAAGGTGAGTTAACTGGCGTGTGCATCACATGCTCCTTCACAGATGCATGTTTATAAATGGAGGCACTTTGCATGATCTGAGCGTGGAATTTTAGCCATCTGATGTCAAAATTTTAGCCATCAGACACCTGGGCAGGCCCAGTTTTAGGCGTTGGTAGTTTTGATCATTTGTAGCCTGCTCAAGAAAAGAGTTGACTCCAGGTGCCCAAGAACTTGAGACTCCTTTACTATAGTGACCCTTATGTCAGAGGTGTCACCTCTAGGGCTTGTTAAGGTGTCACTCTTGTGATAGCACCTTGGCCATGGGAAACTTGTATACAACTCAAGGAAGGGATGGGAGGTCCCCAGAGCAAGCATAATCAGTGAAGGTAGTTTGCAAGCAGGAGGGTTTTACCATGCTATTTTCTTTTCTGTAGTTCTGTACTACAAGCCCAAGAATTTGTCGTTTGTCAGCTTCTGTTCACCCTTGGGGCATGTTTCAAGGTCACCCGACGTGGACGTGGGAAGACAGGTGCAGTAGCACACCTTTGTACTCTATTTCCATTATCAGATGACTTTAGCCTTGAGAAGCCAGATAATATTAAAATGCAGTAAAATAGGAATGGTATGAGTTTTGAGTATTTTCACTTGGCCTGTGTAAAGGAAGACATACAGGCCTGAGTTGTGCAACCTCTTCATTCCAAAGAAATGTCTGGCACTGACTTGCCCCACTCCTGGGAGATAACCTCTAAGCACTTGACATATGTGGCTCAATAAGAGTGTCTTTGTTTACCTGGGGCCTTGTGCTGGGCTGAGCAGTTTCTGTTAATACTGTACTGGGATATTGGGAGGCTTATGCTCTCAATACCAGTTTGACATTTGGAGAAGCTAGGGAGTAACAGGTTAGTCACATGGGTGCCCCTTATCTGTGTGACAGACACTCAGAAAACCTGGACAACACCTAGGCTTGCATGGGGTTCCCTGTTAGCAATACTAGATGCGCATTGCCACATGTCAAAGTCAGGCTGAAGGGGAGTGGCAGGGGGCAACTGGAAGCTGGCAGCGTGATCTCTCTTGGACTCTGTCCTATTGTGCCATCTTTCTTGGCTGGTTTCTGTCTGTATCCTTCACTGTAATAAGCCATAGGCCTTAATTAAAGAGCTTCCATGAGTTCCGTGAGTCCTATGGAATCTGAGGGTGGTCTTGGTCATTCCGGAACATAATTCTGTTTTAAAAGGGCTTTCTTAAGGATAATTGATGTAAAACATTTTAGCAGTGCAGGCTTTGATAAAGTTTTTCCTATGCTTATACTTCTCAAGCCAAGAGTTTTCTCATGCCATTTGAGAGTTGTCCCCCTTTTAACTATAAAATACAAACCTGAGAATCCTTTCTGGAATAGATAGTTTTCAAACATAACAAAAATGGGAAGGGCCCTGTTTGATGCCCAGTGAGCCAATTTGCAATTTTCCAGCATTACTGATAATTTCTTGGGTATTGTTCGTTCATATTCTCACATTATGGGTCATTTTCACATAGAACGCCTAGCCTTGTCCTGTCTCAAAAGACTTAGGTTAGTACTTATTTTCACAAAATCGAAAGAAACCTGGTAAGGATTTTTGTCACTTTTATGAAAAAGCCATTACACTGTATGAATGGAGGTTCTTCCATAAAACTGAAGTGGTGAATCAGAACTTTGAGAAAGAAGGGTATACTGCTTTATGGCATCTCAGTTTATGAAACGTTTGCTAGGAAGGCTGCGCTTCAGGATGGCAGGAGCAACCAGTAATTTATGTTACTAAATCGTATTCCTTTCCTACAGCTCTTGTAATGAATAAGCTCAAAGATGACGGTTTCAGACAGCATCTGTTTAATTATTTCATTGTTCCGGAGTCCGAAGTCTTAAGTCACTTTCACAGGGGTGGAGTCAGAATCCCCGTCCTTGCCTTTTCCAGATTTTAGAGCTGCATCCCTTGTGTGTGTTGACGCAAGACCGCTTCTTTCATCTTCAAAGAGCAGCAGTGCAGCACTCCAGTCATCAGATCGCTTTCCTCTGCAGTGTGCGTCTCCCTCTGCTTGTCTTTTACGAGCAGACCTGTGAGTACACACCCCGGGCAAACATGAGCTTCAGGCCAATCTCATCTCAAAACCCCTAATGGCACTGGCAAAGTCTCTGACCGTGTAAGGTAACAGTTAACGAGGTTCAGGGATGAGGACCCACTTGTCTCTGGGGATATTAATTAGCCTGCCACTTTGAGTCTGAGTCTTTTTCAAATGTGTTTGTTTTAAGGTATATTAATTGCAGTCATGATGCAAAACATTTAGTTCAGTTGCTCAGTCGTGTCCGACTCTTTGTGACCCCGTGAACTGCAGCACACCAGGCCTCCCTGTCCATCACCAACTCCCAGAGTCTACCCAAACCCATGTCCATCTCATCCTCTGTCGCCCCCTTCTCCTCCTGCCCTCAATCTTTCCCAGCATCAGAGTCTTTCCCAATGAGTCAGCTCTTCGCATCAGGTGGCCGAAGTATTGGAGTTTCAGCTTCAACATCAGTCCTTCCAATAAACACCCAGGACTGATCTCCTTTAGGATGGACTGGTTGGATCTCCTTGCAGTCCAAGGGACTCTCAAGAGTCTTCTCCAACACCACAGTTCAAAAGCATCAATTCTTCGGCACTCAGATTTCTTCACAGTCCAACTCACATCCATACATGACCACAGAAAAAACCATAGCCTTGACTAGACAGACCTTTGTTGGCAAAGTAATGTCTGTGCTTTTTAATATGCTGTCTAGGTTGGTCATAACTTTCCTTCCAAGGAGTAAGCATCTTTTAATTTCATTGCTGCAATAAACATTACTTGTTGTTGATTAATTACCTTTAATCTCTAAGTATGACCTTTAAAAAATTTTTCCAAAATGTTGACATTATTGAGTCCTGTACCTAATTGGGATCTGCCACATTGTCAATTTCATGTTCTTAAGTTCTCAGAATTTTAGAATGCTAGCTGCCCTGAGTTTGATCTCTTGCTATGTGTGGTGGCCCCACCTTTTTCTGTCTTTCACATAGGACTGACCTCCTTCAGGTGCCATATCAGTGGAGCCGTAAGGACCCTGGGTGCGTGATGGTGTGGACATTATAGATGGCAGGAGATGCTTCAAAGTACATGATGTTGAGAGGTTGCTAGGAAAGTTGTGATGACAGAGCTGAGTGCCTGTCCTGTGTTCATCATTGACTGATGCTTTGACCACTGGACACAAATCATTTTTTCCCCATTTTTCTTTTTGTTGCTACACTCTAGTGACACCTACGCAGCCTTCACTGGTCATGTGTGCTGTTTCTTTGCTCCCTTTACAGTGTTTCACATTTGACCTACATGTTATATGTTATGAAGTCTGTACATATTCCTACAGTCCTTGAAGTGAGGCATTGCTTTTGAGAATCAGGTACGTCTATGTCCGTCAGCAGTGTTCAAAACAGTACCAACTAGTCACCAGTAGCCATATGCGTATTGAAAGCCATTTGGTGAGAACCGACTTGGTAACCAGCCCAAGTCCATCTTTGTCCTTCATTTGTCTTTTTTTTTTTTCCTGACATCACATAATGTATAGGCTCTTAGTTCCCTGACTAGAGATTGAACCTACGCCCACAACAGTGAAAGCTTGGAGTCCTAATCACCTAATCACTGGACCAGCAGGGACACTCTGCTCCCACCCAGCCTCATTTGTTGTTTGTAGAGAAAGGCACCAGTTTCCTAGACATTCCCTGGTTGCAAAGAGCAGTCTTAAGCAGTTCCTAAGCAGAGATTCGAAGAGTCCAGAAAAAAGGAAAAGCAGTCAAGTAAGAAAAGTTATAACATCTTGAACAATAAATCAGTGATAAAGCAATCAGAGGAAGTCTACTGCTTCCCAAAGGGATGTAAACAATAATCCAAGGCATGTCCTTGTGGTGTTTTGCAGAAAGAAACCTGTACCTAGGTTGAGGATGATGACTACGTGCTGATCACAAGCACATTGGCCTGAGCCTTCCTGGAAGCAGAAGGTTGCTGATGAAGATTCCTGAAGCATTGCCTTGTTAACTTACTACCAACCAACCAGAAGAAAGTAGGTGAGTGCAAACAGGTTCAGTTCAGTAACACACTAGACTGTTTAAAATATCTGCTAGCTGCAACTTTGCAGTTTCAACATTCTCCCTTGTAACTGTACAGCCATTTCAGACCCAAACCAGTCTTTGCTTTCTAGGGACCTTGACTTCCTTGGTGGTCCAGTGGTTAAGAGTCTGGCTACCAATGAAGGGGACACAGGTTTGATCCCGGCTCCAGGAAGATTGCACATGCTTCAGGGCAACTAAACACGAGCCACAACTGCTGAGCCCGTGCCCTAGAACTCATGCTCTGCGAGAGAAGCCGCTGCAGTGAGAAGCCTGCACACCACACCTGGAAGAGCCCCCACTTTCCACAAGTGGAGGAAGCCTGCACATAGCAATGAAGACTCAGTGAAGCCATCAGCAAATAGAAGCACTGTTGATTGTTGCCAGCTCCAGTTTTAATTCTCGGCAAACAACTTATGGAACCAACTCAGGCCTTTATTTTTTGCCATTATAAGCTTTCTCCATTTTTCAGTTCAAGGTCAAACAATTTAAGTGCTTCTCGCATCTCTGTCTCCTGGGCTGCTGTCCTAACAAGCCCTCAATAAATGCTTGTTTAGTTCAATTAGGTCTTCATTTCTGAAATTTCGGTTAATGCTCAGTACATAAAAGTATTATGTAATTGACTATGTTGTCATTAATTTTTACTGTCCATTGCCTTTAACTTGAATGATAGCCTCATGAAGGCTTTAGTCTTTGACTCTGTGGCCCTTGATGTGTGCCATGCAGCCAAAATAGTACCTGTAATGGGACAGCTAATTAATATCTGGTTTTTTTTAAAGAGGGAGTAAGTATGATGCTAGAGATACTTTGTTTTTAAGTATTCTGGCAAAGCTGTTTGCTCTGTTTTCACAGCCCTTCAAGGTGTACTTAAAATTTTTTTTAATAAATTAATAATTGATCACGTTACAAAACTATAATCACAGGTTAGCAGAGTTTCCTAGGTGAGCTCTGCTTCATTCCCTCACTTCTCAAAAATCATTGTGTCTAGGGACCTCACTGAGATCTAAACATTCACATAGTGAAAAGTGATTTTGACCACTAACTGAATAATTAAATGATGATTGGTTTCAGCAGTTATAACACTTCACGAATATTTTCAACTCTTCTTGCATTTTTACTGCAGTTGCTGGTGAAATTATATTGTCTCCAGCCAGGAAAGAGGATCTTGTAATCCCATCCTTTATCTCAGGCTTCAGTTGCCCCCTTTGGAAATAAACTAGGACTGAGACTATACAGTCACTGTCTGGGGAGAAAATAGCATGTAGGAAGTCACTTTCAAATAGGTAGATCTTGGCTGCTAGAAAAATACTACATACACATCGAAATGTGAAGTAAGAAATGTGTGTCGACTGGACATTGTCACTTGGTTTACATTTCTTCTGAGGCTACCAGAGACACAGCACGTGGCCTGCTTGCTTCTGGTTACCCCTCACCCCTCCTCTGTCTTGCTTGCTATGGCTGTCTTTACTCTCTGCTTCCTTGACCATGACCAAACACAGTGACACTCATAAATCTGAAGCATGAATCTGAAGCTTCAGCTTACAGGTATTAGTACAGCAATAAGATACAGTTTATTAGATGCACTTTATGTCTGAGTGACAACCTGGTATCATGTGCCCATTTGCTTTTTAGGTTTGGGAGACATCTGAAATATTGCATCTGGGGTCCTCTCTCTCTCTCTCTTTTTTTTTTTTTTTTTGACTGCCTCAGGTCTTAGTAGTGGCATGTGGACTTCGTTGACCATGGACTTAGTTGCCCCTCCACGTGTGGAATCTTCTGGAACCAAGGATCCAACCCCAGCTTGCCCTGCACTGCAAGGCGGATTCTTTACCACTGGGCCACCAGGAAAGTCCCAATATCTAGGTTCCTCCCTCTGATCAGCACAGACTACATTCCACGGAAATCTGTGTGTGTCCCCTTTAAGTATCGTGGTCCAAGGAGATCTGGGTGCGTCCCCTTTAAGAAGGGTGAACCCCGCCAGTATTCTGAGCCTTAGGAAACAGCTTACCTTTACCCAGAGGGTGAGGCTGAATTTTCCCTGACTTAGGTAGCACCGCCGCTTGCAGCGCCCTGGAGCGATGTTAACTACATTACCCGGAATGCAAGGCGCGGTGTGTATGGGTCACTGGGTCAACTGAAAGTTCAGGACAGAGGCACTTCCGTTGTGAGGACGGCGTCCGGGCGGGTCTTCCGGAGGGATCTGGTAGCCGCAGGGGAAGTTTGGGTCTTAAAAGCCCCCAGATAAAGACGCTGTGCCGGCTGTTCTGAGGAGGGTCTGAGGCTCTGCGTGGCGCCATCCGGCCTGACTCTGACTTGGGTCCGGGACAGGCGCCGCCGTGGCCGCGCCCCCCCGCTCTCAGGCTCTGCTGGGACGGCCGTGCTGACAGATCCGCTTCAGGTAAACGCTGCCCTCTCCGGACCCTCAGCCAACTCTTACCATTCTGCGGCATTTTTTTCTTATCTGTGTTCACTAGTGTCCTCTGTGTGTGTGTATTTTTTCTCCCAAACCTCTGTTTTTCTAATTTTGAAAAACCTGCGTGGGAAAAAAAATGCTGAGATCTTCCACCTGCAGTTGAAAAAGCAGCTGTTGTTAATAGCGGTTCACTGGTCAAGTCGAGAAAGGAGATACAAGTAGGACCCAAAAGCTGTCTGTGGAGGTCCTTCCAAAACAATTATCCTTTTTCCCAAACGTTATGGTGTTGTCTGATGTTTCAGGTGAGCATTTCTCTACTTTCATGATAGTTTTGCCAGCTGTGTGGAAAATATTCAACGACTGTAGTTTCCCTTTGCTCAGTTTTAAAACTTTCTTGTGGCTGAAATCATATGTGTATTATGTGTTTTTCTTCACTTGCACAGATGACTTTTCCCATTTTTTTTCATGGCTATCTGCTAATTTTTCATTTTTTGTAATTTTACATAGTGAGTGAGTGAGTAAAATGTCTCTAAATCCTACTATTTAAGGCTTTCTCTCTCTCTCTCGGCTTTCTGTGTTTATAATCATTGCTATTCTAGCCATACCTTCCATGTGTTCTGTTGTGTATAAAGGACATATTAGTGTGTATTTAAATGAAGTTTTGACTTTTTGATCTTTTGCTCCACGTTACTAATTTTAGCTTAATTCTTTGAATGAGATGATTGTACTTATTGATGGATCCCATAGTTGTATTTTCATACACTCTCATGCATTATATAAAGTTAACAGTTTTACAGTATACAGCCACTTGAAGGTTTTCTGCTTTTTTAGTGATTATTTTACTATTCAGTCATCATCTTCTGATGATATTGAAAGAGAAAATGATTAATGTATCTTGTTAAAATATTTGTTTCAGGGAAACTAAATTAATCATTGTGATGATAGAATGTTATAATACTTGAAATTCCTATCAAGATGTTTAGAACCGAAGAAGATATTTCCATGTTTATATAATGAGGGTGGAATAAAGGTCAGGTCCGATAGGTTTTTTTCTCTGTTTTGGGTTTGAAGAGTCATCAGTGATGTCCAGTTATCTCAAGCTGTTGGAGGCCAAGCACTTTTAGATTCTAGCAACAACCCCTTTATCACAGATTAATTTTCTGGTATCATTTTTTTCTTGTAACTCTGTTTTAGTCTGTTTGAACGTCTTGAATTCTGTTATATAATGTTCTAATAATTTTAGATCAGAACTTAGTGTATAGCAGTTTTTTTCAAAAACAATTTTTAGGATTACCAAAGTAAAATTGGAAAAGGAATCATAAACTGTTCAGAAGTTAGGTCAAACTGCAGTAATCTTTGAAAAATGTTTTATTAGCAAAGGAGAAAATAGAAGGCAGTCAAACGGAAGTGTCAGAAACAGATATACTTTATTTTGATATATTAATACCTGGCTTACAGCTATAATAGGGGCTTCCCCGGTGGCTCAGCAATGAAGAATCTGCCTGCACTCTAGGAGACGCAGGCTCGATCTCTGAGTAGGGAAGGTCCCTAAGGAGGGCATGGCAGCTGACTCCAGTATTCTTGGCTGGAGAATCCCACGGACAGAGGAGCCTGGAGGGCTACAGTCCACTGGGTCACAAAGAGTCAGTAGTGTAGTGACTGAGCATGCACACGCAGAGCTGTAATAGTTGTATATGACCTGCCACCAGCATTTCATCTGCAACCCGGTACCGCATTCTTCTGGATTATTGAGCTCCAGTCATGCTAGACTCGTGGATACACTCAGGCACATCAGACAGGACTGATAGGCTTTGCACTTGTTTGTCCCACTCTTGGAAAACCTTTTCTCAAGATATCCACATGACTTTATTGCATAACTCCATAACTCATCTTTTACATGCTTTTGTTTTCCCTTGAGTATTTGTCTTTGCTTTAAATGTTAAATGGTTCACTCGTTGATCATCTATTTTGTCTGTGTAGCTGGTGGAAATTAAAGTTACATTGCCCTGCTTTTTCCACGTTCAGCGGAACCACTTATGGACTGTTCGCTGGTGAGTGTCAAGGGCCCTGGAAGTGTTTTGCTGCTATTCTTCCTGGACTTGGTGCCTGGAAACCATTCAGAAACCCTCAGCCCAGGTTTACAAGTCCAGGTCAGAGATAACCTGAAGAGATTCCCATTTTGGGCAGCCACTGGACTGAGATGTGAAAAGTTGTCTCAAGTTCATGGGAAAGTCCACACAGATGCTTGAGCATGCAGTTGAGATGGATGTGTTTTAGAATTTGTATGTCTCTGTTAATGTCTGATAAGAACAGAGCTCAAGAAGACCAGAGTTAGGATAGACTGGTAGTATGCGAAGATGGGTTTCTGTTCTGAGAATGATAGTGGAAATGGAATTTTTGGAATAAAGAGGAAAAGTGATGTGACTTAGGCTTTAAGAGGCTCCCTCTGGCTTCAGAGTGCACAACCACTTGGGGGAGAGGAAGACAAGGAGATAATCAAAGGACTCTCTTGATTTTCCAGATTTGCATTGGTTATAGCTGGATCAAAGTGGTAGGTGTGAAGGTAGGAGGAATATTTGGCTTTTAAGTAGAGGCTGACCAGGTTTTCCAATGTGGAGGGGTCACATGCCTCCAAAGTCTTTTTATTTGCATCTGGAAGAGTGGAAGTGTCATCAATTGATTTGGGAAAGTCAGTGGTTTTCAGTAAGAATATTAGGAATTGAGTTTCAGCCCTCTTGAGCCTCAGATGTTCCAGTGACTTCCAACTGTAGGAGACAAGTGGATGGCTGAACATGTAGATCTAGAGTGCTGGGGAGGCTTCGGGATGCCATCTGGGGACAGAGGAGGAGAGGGGGTACTGTCACAAGACAGACAAGAGGAGTGGTCATCAGCAAGAAGGGCAGGGGAAGTCCGGATAGTAGGTCAGGTTTCTTTGGGGGAGTGGCTTTGAAATTGATGCAGAAGGAAAGCAGAAATGGAGATAGCAGAAGTGATAGCAAAGGCAGGCTGGCGCATATTTCCCTTCCTGTGACTCACCAGGCTTTTGTGGTGGAACTTGGAAAGTTTGTGACAGGATGTCAGATGAGTTTAACATCATTTTAAATGGATGTTACATGAACAAAGATTGTAACTGTTGAAAAGACATAATGTGCAGGATGGAAGTGTAACTGGACCAGGGGTATCTAGATACGCGTTTTGTGACTGAGGATAAAGCCAGGACCAAGGGCTGGTGGGGAAACCTTCAGAACAGGGCTGGGGAGCTCCCAGTGAAGAGTTGGGATATGGTGGGAACCTGTTACATTGACAAGGATTTTCTGTTGCCATGTGCAGAAGGGTGTATGAGGAGATAGGAGATATGCCAACTTTGTGGTCCAGGTAGTGATGATGGGGGTCAGATGTCTGAGAAAGTACACTGAGTGATATGCATGTGGGGAAGGTGTCTGAACTAGTTGATCCAGGGCCCTGTTAGTAGGACCTTGAGAAGGGTGGGTTCAAGTTGCTGGTGTCTGGATTGGATCACCCTGGGGACTGTCGGGCTGTTGTCTTGCTGGAGAGGGAAGGGGTCCTGCATGCCAGGCCCACAGCCTAGAAGTCATCTGTCTTTAGACCTGTGTGTTGTTGCTGGGGGTTGGAGTTGGTGTTCAAGGAAGCACTGCTCTCTGAATCAGGGACCTGTGGAGGATGATGACCCCAGAGTATGGACTGGGGTTAGGGTGCTTACAGGGTCCTGGGGAGAGAGACTGCTTATGCACACATTGTCCTCATCATCCCAGGGTCCTGTGACCTTTGAGGACGTGGCTGTGTACTTTTCACAAGAGGAATGGAGGCTCATTGGTGAGGCCCAGAGACTCCTGTACCACGACGTTATGCTAGAGAACTTCACGCTGGTTGCATCCTTGGGTAAGGCCCTCACCCCTGTCCTGGCATTCTGACCAGATGTCTGCCTTTCCCCTTTCTCCAAAGGCAAGTCTGTTTGTCTTAACAGCTGGACAGCAGGCACCTCTCTCTCAATTCTTACAAGTAGCCCCCATGCCAGCTATTCTGAAATTTTCTCAGTGAAGCTGTTATAGGTCAAATGATTTGAATCAGCTCAGTGAGTTCCATTCCTCTCAACCACGGCCTGCTAAGTTGATTCTGTAGACCTCTGCACCTCTGTGCTCCAGAGTCTTTTCCCTTCCAGCTGACATTTCCTGGGGCTCACTATTCCAGAAATTGTTGGGATCCAATGTGGTCCCTGTTTAGGAAGTACTCTTGGCTGTTCCTGTGAAACCATCATAGAAGATTCTTTGTACTATTATTTTGGACTCCTGGGCCAGTACTGACCACTCACCTGTCCTTTCTTTGTCTTAGCACTTGCATCTTCTAGGTCCCATGTTATTGTCCAGTTGGAGTTGAGTGGAGGATCTTTGTTATATAGGATCAAAGTGGACATGATTCTAGCGACAGGAAGAAGGGCTCAAACTGGGTCTGGCCCTGGTGATTGGCAGCACGGGGAGGAAATAATATGGCTAGGTTCAAATCAGATGTGAAGCCTCCCCTGGCCCGAACACTGTTTGCAGTCCATGACCAGTGGCTGGTTATCTCATCTCTGTTTCTCCTCAGTCCCTGACAGATTCCTTCCGTGATTTCTACTCTAGCTTCCAACCTGGGATTATCTCTAACATCTTTGTCTTCCACTCCTCATTATTTCTCAGCATCCTCATGCTCATACTTTCCATTTTTCACCTATGTCAATGTGTCACGAGGCCAGCATCTATCATTGAAATAGTCCTGCCCTGAACACCAGCTGTTCAGTGACAGTCAGAATATCCTGGGCCTGGACATAGCTTTCCACACAGCACACATGTGTCACCAGCAGCCAAGGCCCTGGCAAAAACTGTTCCTGTAGGAGTGTATTGTCTGATTGTGGCTCTTCTGTGCACTACCTCCCATCTTTGTATGTTTGCCTGATGAATCTTCACTGTTCCGTGACCTACAGAGGCCCAGTATGGCAGATTGGGGCTTTCCTGTCCTGCCCACAGTTCGTTTTTCCTGTTGGATTTATTCTTTCTATGTCAGATATAAGTTTGTGATGGGGTTGCCTCTTTTTACGTTTTCCTCCATGAGGTTCACTACCAGTTTTTTTTGTGTGTGTTTTTTTTTTTTTAATTTCAGGGTGTTGTCATACAGCAGAGGATGAACAGACACCTTCTGAGCAGAATGTTTCTGTAGAAGTGCCACAGAGAAATACCAAAAAGACAGACCTGTCCAGCCAGATGGTCTGTCCCTGGGAGATGGGTAACCTGGCCTTAGAAGGTGGTTTGTGTGGACCCGAGGTCCTGCGAACAAACCCTGGCCAGACACTGTGTGGGACAGATGTGAAATCCCACCAGCACGGTGGAGAGAAGCTCGTGAGAAGAGATTTGGGTAAGGCCTTAATGAAGAACTGCACGATCCATGCATCGAAGAAGGCTTTTATGTGCCAAGAGGCGGAACGAGGAAGGATTTCCCTGGTAGCTCTGGCCACGTCCAACACCAGGTTAAACCACAAATGATGGAGTTTGTAGCAGAGTTTCACAATGGAGAAAAGCGTTTCAAGTGCAATGAATGTGGGAAACTCTTCTACCGGAAGTCCAGGCTTGCTCAGCACCATAGAGTCCACACCGGAGAGAAGCCTTATGAATGCAGTGAATGTGGGAAAGTCTTCAGATGCAGCTCCAGCCTTGCTATACATAGAAGAATTCACACAGGGGAAAGGCCTTATGAGTGTAGAGAATGTGGAAAGTTCTTTAGGCAACACTCCCAGCTTGTTGTGCACCAGAGAATTCACACTGGAGCCAGACCATATGAGTGCAGTGAATGTGGGAAAACATTCAGTACTAAAACCAAGCTTGATCAGCACTGGAGAGTGCACACCAGAGAGAGGCCTTATGAATGTGCAGAATGTGGGAGAACCTACACCTGTAAACGCATGCTTGATCAGCACCAGAGAGTCCACACTGGAGAGTGGCCTTATGAGTGCAGTGAATGTGGGAAAGCCTTTAGGTACTTCTCCAGCCTTTTTATGCATAGAAGAATTCACAGTGGGGAAAGGCCTTATGAGTGTAGTGAATGTGGGAAGTCTTTTAGGCAAAAGGCCCACCTTCAAGGCCACCAGAGAATTCACAGTGGAGCAAAGACTTTTGAGTGCAGTGAATGCGGGAGATATTTTGGCCAAAAGTCTGTTCTTACTAAACACCAGAGAGTCCACACTGAAGAAAGACCTTATATGTGTAGTGAATGTGGGAAATGCTTTAGGGATAGAACTAGTCTCATTAAGCACTTGAATTTACACTGGAGAAAAGCTACCTAAATGCACTGAATGTGCAGAAGTCTTAAGCCAAAGCACCTGAAAAGAAAATTTCACACCACAGAAAGACCTCACAAGTGCAGTACTGTGGAAACTTTTTTTTTTTTTTTTGGTCAAAAGTCTACTCCAAGCACCAGAACCATCATGGCCCAGGTAGACCCAAGAGTACAGAGCATGTAGGAAAGTTTCTGCTGAAGGTCTAACCTCATCTGTCACCACAAAGTTCATTGTTGAGAAAGGCCTTCAAACTAGAGGAAGAGACCAGCAAATGAGCTGTGTTCTTAAGACATCTTACTGAACAGGCTCTGTAAGGGAATCATCACCTGGAAGTTGAATGCCATCCATCTGCACAGCCCTGGTACGGAGAAGGCCTATGGGTCCTGGTTTATTGGAAGCTTCTAAGAAGCTCAGATCTACTTCCTAACTGGTGCAGTGGCCTTGCCAGACTTCTGGTCATTGTGAGTTTCTTCTGCCAAGTGAAAGATCCTCTTATGGGCGTCAGTCCCCTCAGTGTGATCAGGGTAGGTAGACCTTTCTGCTCTCCTGTTCCCTGAAGGAAAGCACATGTAACCGGAGCACTTGAGTGGTGTCATGCTCTTAGATCCTATCACCTGCCTAGGAAAGGAACTAAGCAGCTTTGACCTTGCACATGCACTCTGGGTTCTGATAGCTGTTGACAGAGGTTTACTTTCTTTGGCATTGAGTCATGTCATGCTTATGACAGATGTTTCTATCTTCAAGTCACCCTGCTTGACAACTGCTTTCTTCTAAGCAATTCTCTCTTTTTTCATGATGCATAATTTCTTGGAGAATGATTTCCTGTTACAAGTAATTCTTTTTTTCTGAAAAATACACTATTTTGATATACCACCCATTGATTATTTACCTGTCTTTTTTTTTTTTTTTTGTATTTTGTTGTGCCTGGTGTTAAATGAGGCACACAGTATAGTTAGTTGCGCCATGGGACCTCTTAGATGTATCACGGGGAGTCTAGTTCCCTGACCAGGGATTGATCTTGGGTTCCCTACACTGGAAGTGTGGAGTCTTAGCTACTGGACACCAGGGAAGTCCCTCCATTAATCTTTGAAAGGGTGGGATTTTGGTTATTACAGATAAACTTAATATGAAGATACACATAGAATTATATCACCATGTGGTTTCATACTCAAAAGTCAGTGATTATACCCTATTGCCATCCCATCGATGTTGGAACATTCCAGTTTTCTTGTATTCTTCACTAGTAGTTGGTTGATATGGCCAGTATTTTGAGTATTACCTCATCAAAAAGGGCTCCCCTGGTGGCTCGGATGGTAAAGTGTCTGCCCACAATGCAGGAGACCCGGGTTCGATCCCTGGGTTGGGAAGATCCCCTGGAGAAGGAAACGGCAACCCACTCCAGTATTCGTGCCTGGAAAATCCCATGGACAGAGAAGCCTGGTAGGCTACAGTCCATGAGGTTGCAAAGAGTCGGACACGACTGAGCGACTTGACTTTCACTTTCATTAAAGAGTGTAGAGGCAGACTCCCTGGTGGTCTGGTGGCTGAGTCGGCTCTCCAGTGTAGGGAACATGAGTTTGATCCCTCACCTGGGAAGATTGTTCATGTGGGGCAACTAAATCCAGTGCGCCACTGCTACTGAGGCTCGCATGCTCTAGGGCCCACGTGATGCAACTACTGAGCATGTTTGCTGCAATTATTGAAGCCCACGCACCTGGAGCCCGTCCTCTGCAACATGAGAAGCTCTTACAGCTCAGGAGTGGCCCTTCCTCTCTCAAACTAGAGAAAGACTGTGCAGCAGTGAAGACCCAGTGAAGCCAAAAAGAAAATGTAGCTGTACCTCACTATGCTGATTGCAGTTCCCGAATGACTCATTCTTATATTCATTTGCCAGGTGTGTGTCTATGATAAAATGTGAGTCTTTTATTAGTAATTGAGAAAATAAAAATATGTTGGAACTTTTCTTCGTGACTTTGTTGGATGGAATAAGTATTTGTGCTCACAGTATTGTTCACCAAGTATAGTGCTCATTGTTAACGCAGTTTCCATTACTTTATATCTAGACAGGTATTAAAAAATATACCCCCCCACTTTTGACGGTCATATCAATTTCCCTGATATGAGCACTCCAATTGTGGGCAATTCCATGTTATGAATGTTAAGTTTTTACCGCAACAGAGGTGCAAGAAACCAGATTCTGACATACTAAGGGTTGCAGGGGAGGAAGTTCATTCACAATGCAGCCAAGCCAGGAGACGGTCTCATATCTACCTTCCTGGAGGCCAGGTGCTTTGATATTTAGGGGACAAAGAGAGAGCGTGGTTTTAGGTGTGGGGACAGGCAATCAGCGAAAAGGTGAAATGACGGGTGTGTGCATTACATGCTGCTTCACAGATACAAAAATGGTTTCCCCGAATGGGACACCATCACTGGCTCTGCTATTTTTTGAGGGAACCAGAAAAACAACGCATGGTCCACTGGCTTCTTGTCGCCCCATATCCTTCCTCTGTCTTGTTCACCATGACCATGTCTGGAGTCTTTTCTCTTAACTCTAACCTAACAATGCAACTCATAGAGTAAAACTTTAGCCTACATCCATTGGAAGAGCAATAACACAATGTCCATCAGATCCCAGCTATGCATGGATGAGATAGATAGCACCACCCGCTCCGTGGACATGAATTTGGGCAACTCCGGGAGATAGTGGAGAACAGAGGAGCCTGGCATGCTGCAGTCCGTGCGGTCACAAAAAGTTGGAGGCGACTTAGCGACTGAACCAGACATAAGTGGATGCACTTTATATCTGAGTGACAAGCTGGTATCATGCACCCACTTGGTTTTGTTGATTTGGGAGCACCTGAAATATTATGTCTGGCCACCTCTCTGTGATCAGCTAAGACCACAATCCATGGAAATTTCAGTTCATCCTCTTTAGGAAGCGTGAAACCTCACCCCCGTCCTCGGAGCCTCAGGACTGTCTTACTCAGCCAGCCTGGTGCTGAGGCTGGACGTTTACCGCAGCTGGGGAGCTTCGCCCCTTGCCAAGTCCACAGGACACGAAAATAAGGAACTCTTTCCTCGGCGCCTCTGGGCCAATGACGGCTCGGGACAGAGGCACTTCCGTTCTAGCGGACGGTGTGTGGGCGGGCCTTCCGGTGTCTACAGGCGAGCTGTTCGCGCGCCGCTGCGCGCTGGTGGGGAGCCGCTGATCGCTGGCCGGCTGAGGTCGGGGAGTTGGGAGGCGCTGTGCCCGCTGCTTAGTTTGATTTGAGGGTTGGCGTGGGCTGACTCTGTCTCGGGCCGGGAGGTGCCTTTTTGCTCGGCCGCGTGTTCGTCAACACACTTCGCTGGCCCCCGGCTCGGCGTAGGTGTATCCCATTCGGGTAAATGCCGCGTCTTCCTCCCTCAACCCTTCTCACTCAGCAGCGCCTTTGTTCTTTATCTGTGGGCTCCTGTTGCTGCTGCTGTTTAGTCGTTCAGTCGTGGCCAACTCTTCCTGACCGCGTGGACGTAGCCCATCAGTCTCTTCTGTCCACGGAATTCTCCGGGCAAAAATACTCGAGTGAGTTGCCTTTCCCTTCTCCAGAACCGGCGTCTCCTGCATTGACAGGCGGATTCTTTACCACTGAGCCGCCTGGGAAGCCCGGAGAAAATGATACTGAAATATTAATTAGTGAATATTGGCTTTCCTTGACAGAGAGAGACAAGAGGTGTTTTATTTAGGAAACTAAAGGTGCTCAGTGCAACCCTGAGATAGTTTCCATAAGAAAGTACGTGTTTTTAGAGTTGTGTACGAGCACAACTTCTTAGATTGGATTAAATCTAGTTGGGTAAATGGATTTTGTTGGGAAGAGACTAGAACAAGACCGGAGTCTGTTTCTCCCTTCAAAGTTTTCTTGGAATACTGCTTTTGATAACAGCTTGTGCGTTCCTTTGCCTTTAAGTGATCTATGTTTGCTGTTGAAGTCTTTTTACTTTGGTTAAGTATTTGATAGATTCTAAAATTTCTTTCAACCTCCAGCTAACTTTAAGATGCTTTAGAAGGCCAAGGATTCTCAAACAGAAATATTTTTTATTAGTTTGTTAAATTACATGGGGGCGTCCCAGGTGGCTCAGCGATAAAGAATTCGCCTGCCAATGCAGGAGACGCAGGAGGTGTGGGTTCGATGCCTCGGTCAGGAAGATCCCCTGGAAGAGGGCAAGGAGCTGGACATGACTGAACAAGCTCAAGCAGGTACATGCACAAGTTATGTGGTTTCTAAAAGTCTGCGGCCTGTGTGCTGTGGCCCACAGGCTCCTCTGTCCTTGGGATTTTCCTGGCCAGAAACCCGAGTGAGTTGCCATTGCCTTCTCCAGGGAATATCTTCCCAACCCGGGGATCCAACTGATGTCTCCTGCATTGGCAGGCCCCTTCTTTACCCCTGAGCTACCAGGGAAACTATAGTTATTTTTCTTTGTCCCCAAAAACCTTGGCTGTCTTAATTTTGAAACATGACCTGTGTGGTGGTGCGGGGGGGTGGGGAGGGGGGGGCGGTGCCAAGAACTTCAATGTGCAGTTGAATAAGCTGTAAAATTAATATCTATTCACTGCTCAGGTCAAAAGTGGTATATACATCAGACCTCAGAAGCTGCCTGTGGGGTACTTTCAAAACAGCTCTGCCTGTCTTCAGAAAGTTAATGTATTGGTTAATATTTTAAGTAAACATTTCCTTTATTTTATATTTTTAAATTGATTTGCTTTTACTGCACTGGGTCTTCTGTACTGCCCAAGGGCTTTGTCTAGTTGTAGTGAGCAGGGGCTGCTCTTCGTTGCTCTAGGCAAACTTATGTTGTTGCAGAGCACGGACTGTAGGTCAAGCAGGCGTCAGTAGTGGCAGCATGTGGAATCTTCTCGGATCAGGGATCGAACCCGTGTCCCCTGCACTGCCAGACAGATTCTTAACCTCTGGATCAACAAGGACGTTCCTCTTTCCTTTCTTGCTTTTTTGCCAATTATGTGGAAAACATCTGATGACTTTTGTTTAGTTTCACTCATTTGTTTTAAAACTTTATGAAAATGAATGTTTTATGACTTTTTTCTTTTGCACAATATGGTGTGACTTTACCCATGTTTTTCATGGCTAGGCATTTGTTGCAGGAAGGGGTGAATCAGGAGGTAAGGGGACAGGTCACAGCCTGTAAAAGAGCGACATATCTGTAGGAGGTGACTAGAACTGGTTAGAACCGGGTAGGTCCAAGATGGCGTAGGGTCTGAGTTCCCGTGGACCTTTTGAACCTCATTATATTCTCGGTGGAATACATTAGCATCTAAATAATATCACCACCAGTGCCATGACAGTTCTAAGGCTAATCGTGAAAGGCCAAAAAGTGGGTGGTGGCCCAATTCCTGAAATTCCGTGCCACTTCCCCCATAATGGTTGGAATAATTCTCCTACACATTAGCCTGTGAAATTACCCAGGGCATAAGAAGAAACCTCATCATATTTTGAGGCCTCTCGCTTTTGAGATGGCCCACACTCTGTGGAGTGTTTCTCAGTAAATCCACTTCTTAACCTATCTCACCGAATTCTTTTTGTGAGGAGACATCAAAAACCTGCAGTTCATTAAGATCTGAGACCAGGTGTGTGATCTCAATTAAAATTCCCATCTGGGTTCTGGCCAGTTTAAGTCCTGGTATGTGGGTTGCAGGGTCTCAGAGGCACCCCTTCCTGGGCCGGAGAGTGGGCTCTTGTCTAACACTCGAAAATGAATTGTTACAAAGGACACAGGTGCTGACAGAGAAGAGGCTTTATTGGAAAGGGGTGCCTGGGTGGGGAGCAGCAGGGTCAGGGAACCCGGGAGAACGGCCCTACCACGTGGCTCCGGTTTTATGGTAATGGGGTCAGTTTGCAGGTTGTCTCAGGCCCACCTTTCTGACTCAGGATTCTTCTGGAGGCACACACACCTCCCCACCAAGATGGATTCCAGTGTGAGGGATTCTGGGAGGTAGGCAGGACATACCTCTTCCCTCCTCTCAGACCCTCGTGAAATCTCCCAGTTAGTTTTCAGAGACTGCACCTCCATCTTTATCAGGACCTCCTGTTGGTAGGCAACTCAGGCAAGTGGTTGTCATTGTGCTTGGCCAAGGCAGGCAGTTTCAGTCAACAGTTCCCTAACACGTGGTTTTTCCTTTCTTGTGCTTTATTCTGTAGGTGTGAATATATGAGTAAAATGTCTTTGTAAGTACTCCTGTGGAAAGCTCTTCTTTGTTTATGGATTTCTTTTTTCTTTATTTTTCTTTTTCCCCTGCTTTCTGTATTTATAAACATTACTGCTGTAGCCATACCTGCCATGTGTTCTGGGGTATATACAGCCTGCATTTTCTAATGTATGTGTTTAAATTATTGTATTTAAATGTACATTTCCACTTTTTAATTTTGTTTTGCTCTCTCTTACTAGTGTTCACTTAGTTCTATGAATGAAATTATTATATGTTATTATACCTGTTTTATCTATTCCATTTGTAGATTTTGATACACACTTATTATACAGTAATAAACTTACAGCTTTAAACATACACACATTTAGAGGATTTTTTTAACAATTTTTATTAGAGTATAGTTGATTTACGATGTTGTGTTAGTTTCAGGTGTACTGGAAGTAAATCACATATACAAATACATATATCCACTCTTTTGTAGATTCTTTTCCCATGTGATTCATCAGTATTGAGTAGAATTCCTTTGCTAGATACAGTAAGTTCTTATCAGTTAGCTATTTTATATATAGTTGTTGTTCAGTCAATAAGTTGTGTCCAACTATTTGCAACCCCATGGACTGCAGCACACCAGGCTTCCCTGTCCTTCATTGTCTCCTAGAGTTTGCTCAGATTCATATCCATTGGGTCGGTGATGCTATCTAGCCCTCTCATCCTCTGCTGCCCTCTTCTCTTGCCTTCCATCTTTCCCAGCATCACGGTCTTTCCCAATAAGTCAGTTCTTCACATCAAGTGGCCAAAGTTTTGGAGCTTCAGCTTTAGCATCAGTCCTTCCAATGAATATTCAGGACTGATTTCCTTTAGGATTGACTGGTTGGGTCTCCTTGCAGTCCAAGGGATTCCCAACAGTCCTCTCAACACCACAGTTCAAAAGCACCAATTCTTTAGGGCTAATCCTTCTTTATGGTCCACCTCTCCATTCCGTACATGACTACTGGAAAAACCATAGCTTTGACTAGACGGACTTTTGTCGGCAAAATAATGTCTGCATTTTAATATGCTGTCTAGGTTGGTCACAGCTTTTCTTCCAAGGAGCAAGTGTCTTTTAATTTCATGGCTGCAGTCACCATCTGCAGTGATTTTGCAGGCCCCCCCCCCCAAATAAAGTCTGTCACTGTTTGCATTGTTTCCCCATCTATTTGCCATGAAGTGATAGGACTGGATGCCATGATCTTAGTTTTTTGAATGTTGAGTTTTTAAGCCAGCTTTTTCACTCTCCTCTTTCACCCTCATCAAGAGGCTTTTTAGTTCCTGTCTACTTTCTTTCATTAGAGGGGTATCATCTGCATATTTGAAGTTGTTGATATTTCTCCTGGAAATCTTGATTCCAGCTTGAGCTTCATCTAGTCTGGCATTTTGCATGATGTACTCTGCATATAAGTTAAAAAAAACAGGGTGACCTAAATAGACAGCTTCCCTGGTGGCTCAGATGATTAAGAATCTTGCTTTAATGCAGGAGACCCAGGTTCTATCCCTGGGTCGGGAACACCCCCTAGAGAAGGGAATGGCAACCCACTCCAGTATTCTTGCCTGGAGAATTCCATGGACAGAGGAGCCTGACTGGCTAAAGTCCATTGGGTCACAAAATTGGGCACGACTGAATCACTAATACTTTGACTTTCAAACAGGGTGGCAATATACAACCTTGTAATCCTTTCCCAGTTTTAAGCCAGTCCATTGTTCCATGTCCAGTTTTAACTGTTGCTTCTTGACCTGCATATAGGTTTTCTCAGGAGGCAGGTAAGGTGGTCTGGTAGTCCCATCTCTTTTAGGAATTCCACTGTTTGTTGTAATCCACCCAGTTAAAGGCTTTATGGTGGTCTAGGAAGTAAAAGTAGATGTTTTTCTGGAATTCTCCTGCTTTCTTTATGATCCAGTGGATGTTAGCAATTTGATCTCCGGTTCCTCTGCCTTTTCAAAACCCAGCTTATGCATATGGAAGTTCTCGGTTCATGTACTGCTGAACCCTTGCTTGAAGCATTTCGAGCATGACCCTACTAGCATGTGAAGTGAGTGCAGTCATGGTAGCTTGTACATTCTTTGGCACTGCCCTGTCTTTGGGATTGGAATGAAAAATTGATCTTTTCCAGTCCTGTGGCCATTTCTTACTTTTCCAGATTTGCTGACATGAATGCAGCACTTTAACAGATTCATCTTTTGGGGTTTTAAGTAGCTCAGCTGGAATTCCTTCACTTCCACTAGCTTTGTAGGAATGCGTTTGAAGGCCCATTTGACTTCATATTCCAAGATGTCTGGCTCTAGGTGAGTGGTCACACTATCGTGGTTATCTGGGTCATTAAGATCTTTTTTTATATAGTTCTTCTGTGTATTCTTGTCACCTGTTCTTAATCTCTTCTGCTTCTTTTAGGTCCATACATTTCTGTCCTTTATTGAGCCCATCTTTGCATGAACTGTTCCCTTGGTATCTCTAATTTCCTTGAAGAGATCTCTAGTCTTTCCTATTCTATTGTTTTCTTCTATTTCTTTGCATTGGTCACTTAGGAAGGCTTTCTTATCTCCCCTTGCTATTCTTTGGAACTCTGCATTCAGTTGGGTATATCTTTCTCTTGCTGCATTGCTTCTTGCTTGCTTCTCCTCTTTCCTCAGCTCTGTGTAAAGTCTCCTTGGACAACCACTTTGCATTCTTGAATTTCTTTTTCTTTGAGGTGGATTTGGTCACTGACTTGTACAGTGTTACGAACCTCTGTCCATTGTTCTTCAGGCACTCTGTCTGTCAGATCTAATCCCTTGAATCTGTTTGTCACTTCCACTGTATAATCGTAAGGGATTTGATTTAGGTCATACTTGAATAGCCTATGGTTTTCCCTATGTTCTTCAATTTACATCTGAATTTTGCAATAAGGAGTTCATGATCTGAGCCACAGTCAGCTCCAGGTCTTGTTTTTGCTGACTGTATAAAGCTTCTCCATCTTTGGCTGCAAAGAATATAATCAGTCTGATTTCAGTATTGACCATTTGGTGATGTTCATGTGTAGAGTCTTCTCTTGTGTTGTTGGAAGAGGGTTTACAATGACCAGTGCATTCTCTTGGCAAAACTCTTAGCCTTTGCCCTGGCATCATTTTGTACTCTAAGGCCATACTTTCCTGTTACTCCAGATATCGCTTGACTTCCTGCTTTTACATTCCAATCTCTTAGAGGAACAGGACCTGTTTTTGGTGTTAGTTCTAGAAAGTCTTTAAGTCTTCATAGAACTGGTCATCTTCAGCTTCTTCAGCAGTAGTTGGGGCATAAACTTGGATTACTGTGATGTTGAATGGTTTGTCTTGGAAAAGAAATGAGATCATTCTGTTGGTTTGGGGATTGTCCCCAAGTACTGCATTTCAAACTCTTATTGTTGACTCTGAGGGCTATTCCATTTCTTTTAAGGGATTCTTGCCCACAGTAGTAGATATAATGGTCATCTGAATTAAATAAATTCCTGTCCATTTTAGTTCACTGATTCCTAAGATGTTGATGTTCACTCTTGCTGTCTCATGCTTGACCACATCCAGTTTACCTTGATTCACAGACCTAACATTCCAGGTTCCTATGCAATAGTGTTCTTAACAGCATTGGGCTTTACTTTCACCACCAGACACAGCCACAACTGGGCATTGTTTCCGCTTTGGCCCAGCCACTCCATTCTTTCTGAGCTGTTGGTCATTGCTCTCTCCTCTTCCCCAGTAGCACATTGGACACCTGATTTGGGGGGCCCATCTTCCAGTGTCATATCGTTTTTGGCCTTTTCATACTGTTTATGGGGTTCTTGTGGCAAGAATACTGTAGTGGTTTGCTGTTCTGTCATCCAGTGGACAGTGTTCTGTCGGAACTTTCCCTGTGACCCATCTGTCTTGGGTGGCCCTGCATGGCATGACTCATAGCTTCGTTGAGTTATACAAACCCCTTCACCATGAGTATATATATTGGAGAAGGAAATGGCAACCCACTCCAGAATTCTTGCCTGGAAAATCCTATGGACAGAGGAGCCTGGTGGGCTATAGTCCACAGGGTCGCAAAGAGTCAGACATGACTGAGCGACTTCACTATATATATATATTTATTTATTTATTCCCTGGTATTTAGCTGGTAAAGAATGTACCTGCAATGTAGGAGACCCTGGTTCGATTCCTGACTTGGGAAAATGCCTTGGAGAAGGGAACAGCTACTCACTCCAGTATTCTGGCCTGGAGAATTCCATGGACTGTTTTTCCCAGGGGATGCAAAGACTCAGACATGAATGAATGGCTTTCACTTCACTTCACCGTGACAAGGCTGTGATCTCTGATTTATATCTCAATCCCAATTTTTATACTTATCTGTCTCTTCCATCCTTGCTTTCCCCACTGGTAACAAGTTTGTTTTTCACATATGTGGGTCTATTTCTCCTTTGTAAACAAGTTTGTTTGTTTGTTTGTTTGTTTGTTTCCTTTTTTCACATTTGACATGTAAGGGACATCATGTGGTATTTGTCTTTCACTGTTTGACTTACTTCACTCTGCGTGACAATCTCTAGGTCCATCCTTGTTGCTACAGATGGTATTACTCTGTTCCTTTTTTATAGCTAATAGTCCACTGGGTCAGTTCAGTCACTCAGTCGTGTCCAACTCTTTGTGATCCCATGGACTGCAGCATGCCAGGCCTCCCTGTCCATCACCAGCGCCTGGAGATTGCTCTCTCATGTCCGTCAGGTCGGTGATGCCATCCAACCATCTCATTCTGTCATCCCCTTCTCCTCCTGCCTTCAGTCTTTCCCAGAATTAGGGTCTTTTCCAGTAAGTCAGTTCTTTACATCAGGTGGCCAAAGTATTGGAGTTTCAGCTTCAACATCAGTCCTTCAAATGAATATTCAGGACTGATTTCCTTTAGGATGGACTGGTTGGATCTCCTTGCAGTCCAAGAGACTCTCAAGAGTCTTCTCCAACACCACAGTTCAAAAGCATCAATTCTTTGGCGCTCAGCTTTCTTCACAGTCCAACTCTCACATCCATACATGACTGTTGGAAACACCATAGCTTTGACTAGACTGGACCTCTGTTGGCAAAGTAATGTCTCTGCTTTTTAACATGCTGTCTAGGTTGGTCATAGCTTTTCTTCTAAGAAGCAAGTGTCTTTTAATTTCATGGTTGCAGTCACCATCTGCAGTGATTTTGCAGCCCCTCAAAATAAAGTCTGTCACTGTTTGCATTGTTTCCCCATCTATTTGCCATGAAGTGATGGGACTGGATGTCATGATCTTCTTTTTTGAATGTTGAGTTTTAAGGCAGCTTTTTCATTCTCTTTCACTTTCATCAAGAGGCTCTTTAGATCCCCTTTCTTTCTGCCATAAGAGTGGTATTATCTGCATATCTGAGGTTATTGATATTTGTCCCAGAAATCTTGATTCCAGCTTGTGGTGCATCCAGCCTGCCATTTCTCATGATGTACTCTGCATATAAGTTAAATAAGCAGGGTGATGATATACAGCCTTGACATAGTCCTTTCCTGATTTGGAACCAGTCTGTTATTCCATGTCCAGTTCTAACTGTTTCTTCTTGACCTGCATACAGATTTCTCAGGAGGCAGGTCAGGTGGTCTGATATTCCCATCTTTTGAAGAATTTTCCACAGTTTGTTGTGATCTACAAAGTCAAAGTTTTTGTCATAGTCAATGAAGCAGAAGTAGATGTTTTTCTGGAACCCTCTTGCTTTCTTGATGATCCAATGGATGTTGGCAATTTGATCTCTGGTTCCTCTGCCTTTTCTTAATCCAGCCTGAACATCTGAAAGTTCACGGTTCACATACTGTTGAAGCCTGGCTTGGAAAATTTTGAGCATTACTTTGCTAGTGTGTGAGACGAGTGCAATTCTATGGTAGTTTGAAAATTCTTTAGCATTGCCCTTCTTTGGGATTGAAATGAAAAGTGACCTTTTCCAGTCCTATGGCCACTGCTGCAATCTCCAAATTTGCTGGCATATTGAGTGCAGCACTTTGACGGCACCATCTTTTAGGATTTGAAATAGCTCAACTAGAATTCCATCACCTCCACTAGCTTTGTTTGTGGTGATTCTTCCTAAGGCCCACTTGACTTCGCATTCCACGATGTCTGGCTCTAGGTGAGTGATCACACCACCATGATTATGTGGGTCATTAGGATCTTTTTTGTGCTTCCCTCGTGGCTCAGATGGTAAAGAGTCTTCCTGCAATGTGGGAGACCTGGGTTTGATCCCTGGGTCGGGAAGATCCCCTGGAGAAGGAAATGGCAACACTTTCCAGTATCCTTGCCTGGAAAATTCCATGGATGGTGAAGCCTGGCCAGCTACAGTCCTTGGGGTCGCAAAGAGTCAGCCATGACTGAGCGACTTCACTTTCTTTGTGTGTATTCTTGCCACCTCTTCTTAATATGTTCTGCTTCTGTTATGTCCATACCATTCTGTCCTTTATTGTGCCCATCTTTGCATGAAATATTTTCTTGGTGTCTCTTGATTTTCTTGAAGAGAGCTTTAGTGTTTCCTATTGTATTGTTTTCCTCTATTTTGCACTGATCACTGAGGAAGGCTTTCTTCTCTCTCCTTGCTATTCTTTGGAACTCTGCATTCAAATGGGTATATCTTTCCTTTTTTTACTTTGCCTTTAGCTTCTCCTCTTTTCTCAGCTATTTGTAAGACCTCCTCAGACAATCATTTTGCCTTTTTACATTTCTTTTTCTTGGGGATTTTTTTTTTTTTTTTTGAGGGGAGGATCATTTTGATCCCTTTCTCGTGTACAATGTCTTGAACCTCCATCCATAGTTCCTCAGGCTCTTTGTCTATCAGACCTAATGCTTGAATCTATTTCTCACTTCCACTGTATAATCATAAGGGATTTAATTGAGGTCATACCTGAATAGTCTAGTGGTTTTCCCCTAGGCCCATTACCAGTTAGAGGCCCATTACAGGCAGGAACTCAGGCAGAATTCTCATTTGTCTTCAAGGGAGAGGAGGCTTGACAAAAGTCCATTTGTTAGTTTATCCTGAATGTACCTGGAAATTCAGATGATACTAGAGGAGCCACTTGCCTGTATCCAGAGGAGTCCTAGAAGTTCTCATCCTGGAGCATGATGCCACGGTTACACACCGGGAGCCAGGGGTCTGGAGGCCCCATCTTCCCTGACGGTTCCCCTTGCTAAAGAGGTGGCTCCAAATATTAGAGGGGGGAAAATGACCCTTGGCTGTGAGAACTCTGTGTTCCCATGGCCTGTGGCCCTACATGCCAGAATACTGGAGTGCATTGGCATTTCCTCCTCCAGGGGAGCTTCCCAACCAAAGGCTCCAACCCATGTCTACTGTGTTGCAGACAGGTTCTTTACCACTGAGCCACCAGTAGGCCAGGGCACCCCGCTAGTTTCCTGCGAAGAAAAACACCGCACTGAGATCAAGCCACCCCTGCTTCTGCCCGCATGTCGGAGTCTGGGCCCCCAGGCCCTCCCGCTGTCCCAGACCCTGGGGCCTAAGGGTAGAGGAGGCAGAGCCCAGCCTTGGGGTTTCCTGGTTTGCCCGCAGGCAGGCCGGGTCAGGCCAGTCTCGGGAGACCCTGTCCTGCTCCCCATGGCAGCTGGTCGATGGGCCGGGCGAGAATATTGGAGTGGCTTTGCCATTTCCTTCTTCAAGGGGATCTTCCCCACCCAGGGATTGAACCGACGTCTCTTGTGTATCTGGCATTGGTGTTGGGATCCTTTAATGGACCGGGACCTGGTGGTCCGGAGGCGATGATAAGAAAGTGAAAGAGAGAAAGAGGCTGATACTCCCAGGTTTATGCAGAAAACCAATAAAGTCCTTGACACAGGACTTGCATCTCTCACAAAGGCATCGGCACCCTCTCGAGGGGATGAAAGCACAGAGTGCCTTCTCAAGAGAGAGTCTTAGAAGCCCAGGCAGGAGAGTGAGCAAGATGGGTCTCTGCGCTCCAGGGAATCAGCTGAAGAGAGAGAGAGAAAGAAAGACACGGGGACCCAAGCTCTGATGGAGCAAAGGTGCTTTAATGATTTTTCTGTGAGTATATATAGGCTGTAGTACAAGAATTTTCTTTCATCAATGATAAAAATCAGAAAACCAAACGTACAGTACCCGTTACCAAGGGAACAAGGGATGATGATGGTCACAGGTCAGAAGACAATCCATATCTCAAGAAAGGGGATGGAGACGAAGCAGTTTTGTCATAAAGAGAATGTTTACTAAAGGCGATTCAAGCCTGTCTCACACAGTGACCCCAGTTCCTGGGAGTGGCGTGCTGTTCCACTTAAAAAGAAACAAAGGACTTGTGAGAAACAGAACATAGGAATCCTCCTGTTAAACATTCCCTGATAGGCATTGGCAGGCGGAATTGTTTTTTTTACCACCGAGCCACTAAGGAAGTACTTCCAAAGCTTTACCGTGTATCTAAAAGGGACAGAGAAAGAATTTACCGTCAGGGGCTTGCTAAGGGAAATGCTCTAAGAGACTGCAGGAGATCCACTGCTGGAAGTTCCAAATACCCAGCCGTTCTGAGAAGGTTACAGTGAATCCCAAGAGAAAAGATTATACACTGTGAGCAAACAGCCTGGGGACTACTGACTCCCAGACAGTGGCAAAGTCGAGTGACCTTTCCTGGGCCCAGCCTCTCATGAATATGCATTTATGCATGCCCCCAGGATTACAACTTCTTTCCCAGCGCAGGGCTTGGCGAGCTGGCTCCGCATCTCCTTGTCACGAGGAATAAGTGCCTCTGAATTACCCAAAAGTCCTTGGCGTGTTCACTGGCTATGCACGGCAAGGGAAGGAACCGCTGAACTCAGTAACACGAAGACACACTCAGCACAACCTGGAGGTCGTGCACAGACATCCTGGGGCCACTGTGGTGGGGTCTGAAGGCTGACACCCCTCTGCAAGCCTGCACACACATACACATTCCTCCATGTCCACGACAGAAGAGGTGTATGAGAGTTGTGAGACACGAGAACACGACCAGGGTATGCGACACGTATCAGAGGCTCGTGGGAATGGATGGAAGTGTGAGCACACAAATACACTCAGGCTCCAGGGAGACAGGCACAGGAGAGGGAGGCCCCAGAACCTGGTGTGTGGGTCACACACAGGATCACAATCACGCACACGGACTGAGTGTGACCAGGCAGCCTCGGCCTGGCTGGGAGACAACCCTGTCCTTCCCCAACCTACCACCGCCCCTGCAGGTTTGATGGTGTGCTGGTGGTTGGGGCAGTCTGAGCGTGGGTTGGAAGAGTTTCCAGACGCAGTATTTTAGAAGAGAGAGTTTATTGAGAGCCAAAAAAAAAAAAAAAAAGAGGTAGTGAGGGGCCCTGAGAAGACAGCAGGCTGACTTCCTGACAGGGAGAGGCGATGCCTTTGCGGGGTTTTGGCTAGTTTTTATAAGCTTGAGATAAAGAAGATTCTTATGGACAGGGGTGGCGTCAAGTCATTGGTCGGGGCTCTTTTGGTGCCCACTTGGCCTAATATGGAGATGGGAGCTGGCTGGTTAGGGACAGGATGGGTCATGATGAGCAAAGATGGCCCATGACAGTGGTTGCCATGGAGATAGGCCGATTCTGCCCAGCGATCTCTGCCTGGCGTTCTACACTGACGTGCTCAGAACAGGAGTCGGTGCTCACCTTGCGTCCCCAGCAGACTCACACGTTTGAAGACCAGTTGCACACAGGAGCAATCAGCCCACGCGCGGGGGCAGCAGACCTTATGGGAAGTGCCTGCTGGGAGGGCCCAGTCTGAAGGGGACAGAGCTGGCGACAGGGCTGGGGGAGGTGACGGTCTCTACTGGAGGGTCAGCGTGTGCCAAGTCAGTTTCAGGGACAGTGGATTAAGGACGGTTTGGGGACGGGAAGAACTGTTTGTCTGGAGTGTTAACCATTGTTTGGATGGTTTGTTTTACCCAGAGGGGCAGAGATGATCACTGAGGTGTGTGGCCGTCCTGAGTGAGTCCTAATTCTTCCTCCTGGTGTTTCTTGAAGTCTCTGCTCTCTAGTGGACAAGCATTTCTAAGACTACCTGAGAAGTCTGCTATGTATTGACTTTCAGCTACAGCAATCCCAGTAAAATACATAGTTAAGTTAAATTCCAGGCTTCGCAGGTGGCATTAGTGGTAAAAAAAAAGGGGGGGGGGGTTGGCCAATGCAGGAGACATGAGAGACACAGGTTCGATCCTTGGGTTGGGAAGATCCCCTGGAGGAGGGCATGGCAATCCCCTCCAGTATTCTTGCCTGGAGAATCTCGTGGATAGAGGAGCCTGGAGGTCTACAGTCCACAGGGTTGCAAAGAGGGTCGCGTGACAAGTGACTAACCACGCATGTAGGGTAAATTCCTGTTAAATTCAGAAAAACAAACACAGAGAAGAAATCTCACAGCTTAATATCATGAAAGCTTCTGGGTGATCCCACGGGTCTGTCTCTAACTTCCACAGTGTTTGGTCGGAACAGACCCAGGATGCCCCTTCCTTCAGCCTCCGATCACCCTCCAAACCTTGATTCAGTCTTAACCTCCAGGATCACCCACTCAACGTCCTTGGCCTCTGGGACCAGCCAACAACATTCTCTGAGCTGAGCTGCTTATTGCCAGCCAGCTGTGAGCTCCCAGATTCGGTATAATTTCTCCACCCAGATGGAGACTGCGTCACCCGCCTGGTCAACGTGCATCTGCGGGCCTCCTACCCTACCTCTGAGGGCTTTTTCCACCCTGACGACGAGGCGGCTCTGGAGGGGATGGGCCACAGTTCCTCAGATTGACAGAGGAGAAGCAGGAGGTCCCGGAGCCTCTTGAAAATGCAGATCCAATGCTGTGGCCCCGCCCTCTTCCAGGACGTGAGAAGCGGTCTGGGGACGAGGGAGAGGTCAGACCGCGGACGCCGTGGGGCCACCCTGCTCACTGAGAAGAACCTGAACCAGGCCGTGGGTCCCCAGGCCCCGGGTTTTTCCCTTGCCGACCCCACCTCCCTGACTTCCTGGAGCCACGTCCTGCACGAGCAGGTGAAACTCAAGAGAATGCTTGCCCACCTGACCAACCTCTGCAGGCTGGCTGGTCCCCAGGCTGGACTGGGCGACTTTCTCTTCTGAAGGTTCAGCCTCAAGCTGAAACAATCAAAGGGAAACCACAATGCTTTTTGCAGGAAAAAAAAAAAAAAAAGAAGAAGTTTCTGTGAAGTGTTGTAAAGAGCCTAGAACTTTACTAGGCAAACCAAGGTGAGCCTGTAGCATGTGTGAGTCCCACAATCACGCCTGTAGTCTGATGCCCCCAGGATGCTCTTATCAGTCAGGATGTTTTTAAATTTCCTCTTACGGCTGGAAAAATCTTTGGGGCTAATTTCAAAACTGGATGAAATAACCAATGTGACCTTTGGTTTTAAAGAAAAGTATTGTCCACAGAGATATAAATATAGCAAGTCCTCACTCTGAGCCCTCCTTGGAGCCTTTTATATAATCAAATGCACACTCTGTGTTGCCAAGGGCACAAACCCTCCTGTGGTATTCTACCCTATGTTGTTAGGACACACACAGCTCTTAGTGAGAAAATAATCATCTTTCCCTGCTAAATGTGCAATGTCTGAAGAATAGCTTGTGGTTTCTGTATTCTTTGTGAAAGTAGCATTTTGAAGATCTATGCTCTTTTAGCTCCTCACAAAATAATTGGGTTGTAGCTGTACCTGAATCTGAGCCCTGGGATCCATGAGTTGGAGATTGCAGAGCATTCACTCTCAGGAAATGATCCTTGGTTCGAAGCAGAGAGTTCTTTCCATTCCTGGGAGCGCTTTGCGACAAGGGGGCCCGTAAAGAGACCAGGGGCCCCCACTGCCAGAATTAGGAATGAGCTGCATCACAATGGGCGAAGGGCCCACTAGGGTTCATTCCATCGTCCAGTTTCCTCTGCGTCATCTTCATGGCTGTGGTCACTCAGAGGGGGCCCGCCGGTGGCCTGGATGCTCCACACAGCAAGCACCGCGCTCTGAGGGGTGGGTTGAGCACAGAGACATGAACAGGGAAGAAGGGCATCATTAAGAATGGTACAGATACATGAGAGCAGATGCGGGCAATGAAACTTCTCTGTTAACAAGACAGAGTTCACGAGCGAGAGAATGGAGGAAACTTGATGTCGCCGGACAGGTGAGTAGGGTGGTGGTCCCTGTGTCTAGAGAGCTTTGATGTGGGAGACAGGAGTTTTAGACCCTTCTGAGCTCTGCTGATAACCCAGGCCTGGGTGACTTTGAGGGTGGAAAAATCAACCCAACAACTACAAGTCAATCAAATCTACTCATCAAGAAGGGATGTCTCCACAAGCTGCCTGCAGAAGCAGCCAGAGTCATCTGGTCCAGGGCTGCATATCACCACACCCAAAACTGTCTGGGGAGTGGGGTGGGGAGGGAGACATCCCAAAGTCAGGAGGCTGCTGAGCCCTCCAGATGAAGAAGAAAGTGTCACTTTCTACATGCACACTGACTCACGCACTGCATCTGTGCCGTGTGGTGGAGGAGGAAAGGCTCTATAGCAGATACTGGCAAGGATTCCAGGATGGTCCCAAAGGGCAAGGTTACTGTGAAAGCCTCCAGTGGACTCGGGACTTAAGAGAAGTTCCTTAGGATGTCTGGATGCTTGCAGTTCAATTCCTGGCTGATTCCTCCTTCACAAAGACTAACCTCCAGAACTTTGCTCTGTGATTATGTAGGACAAGGAAAGAAGTACATTGCCCACACACCTAAGATTTTTCCCTGATTTAAATTTACTAGTGCTGTTTCACACTGTTCATGGGGTTCTCAAGGCAAGAATACTGAAGTGGTTTGCCATTCCCTTCTGCAGTGGACCACGTTTTGTTAGAACTCTCCACCGTGACCTGTTCGTCTTGGGTGGCCCTACGCGGCATGGCTCATAGTTTCACTGAGTTAGACAAGGTTGTGGTCCATGTGATCAGGTTGGTTGGTTTTCTGTGATTGTAGTTTTTAGTCTGTCTGTCCTCTGATGGTGAAGGATAAGAGGCTGAGGGGGAAACTGGGTCTTGTTCTGATGGGCAGGGCCATGCCCAGTAAATCTTCAATCTGCTTTTCTGTTGACGGGTGGGGTGTGTTCCCTCCCTGTTGTTTGACCTGAGACAAAACTGTGTTGGAGGTAGTGAAGATAACAGCGACCTCCCGCCAAAGGCCCCATGCATGCACTGTTGCACTCAGCCCCCCGACCCTGCAGCAGGCCACCACTGACCCAAGTCAAGGTCAGTCTGGGTCAGTCTCTTGTGGGGTCACTGCTCCTTTCTCCTGGGACCTGGTGCACACAACATTTTGTTTGTGCCCTCCAAGAGTGTTTTCCCATTCGGTGTAAGCTCTGTAATCAAATCCCACTGGCCTCCAAAGTCAAATTCCCTGGGGGTTCTCACATCTTTCTGACACTGAAAGATGAATTCCCCAGGTAGGTAGGTGCCCAATATGCTACTGGAGAATTAGGGAGAAATAACTCCAGAAAGAATGAAGAGACATCAGCCAAGGTAAAAACAACACCCAGTTGTGGATGTGACTGGTGATGGAAGTAAAGTCTGATGCTACAATGAACAATATTGCATAGAAACCTGGAATGTTAGGTCCATGAATCAAGGCAAATTGGAAGTGGTCAAACAGGAGATGGCAAGAGTGAACACTGACATTTTAGGAATCTGTGAACTAAAATGGACTGAAATAGGCGAATATAATTCAGATGACCATTATATCTACTACTGTGGGCAAGAATCTCTTAGAAGAAATGGAGTAGCCCTCATAGTCAAAAGAGTCTGAAATGCAGTACTTGGGTGCAATCTCAAAAACGACAGAATGATCTCTGTTCCTTTCCAGGGCAAACCGTTCAACATGACAGTAATCCAAGTCTATACGCCAAACAGTAATACTGAAGAAGCTGAAGTTGAATGGCTCTGTGAAAACCCTACAAGACCTTCTAGAACTAACACCCAAAAAAAGATGTCCTTTTCATCATAGGGGACTGGAATGCAAAAGTAGGAAGTCAAGAGATACTTGGAGTAACAGGCAAGTTTGGCTTTGGAGTACAGAAAGAAGCAGGCCAAACACTAACACAGTTTTGCCGAGAGAACGCACTGGTCATAACAAACACCCTCTTCCAACAACACAAGAGAAGACTCTACACATGGACATCACCAGATGGTCAATACCGAAATCAGATTGATTATATTCTTTGTGGCCAAAGATGGAGAAGCTCTATACAGTCAGCAAAAACAAGACCAGGAGCTGACTGTGGCTCAGATCATGAACTCCTTATTGCAAAATTCTGGCTTAAATTGAAGAAAGTAGGGAAAGCCACTGAACCATTCATGTATGAACTAAATCAAATCCCTAATGATTATACAGTGGAAATGACAAATAGATTCAAGGGATTAGGTCTGACAGACAGCATGCCTGAAGAACTATGGATGGAGGTTCCTGACATTGTACAGGAGGCAGTGATCAAGACCATCCCCAAAAAATAAATGCAAAAAGGCAAAATGGTTTTCTGAGGAGGCCTTACAAATAGCTGAGAAAAGAAGAGAAGCTAAAGGTAAAGGAGAAAAGGAAAGATATACCCATCTGAATGCAGAGTTTCAAAGAACACCAAGGAAAGATAAGAAAGCCTTCCTCAGTGATCAATGCAAAGAGATAGAGGAAAACAATACAATGGGAAATACTAGAGATCTCTTCAAAAAATTAAAGATACCAAGGGAACTTTTCATGCAAAGATGGGAACAATAAAGGACAGAAATGATATGGACCTAACAGAAGCAAAATATATTAAAAAGAGGTGGCAAGAATACATAGAAGAACTGTACAAAAAAGATCTTCACGATGCAGATAACTACGATGGTGTGATCACTCACTAGAGCCAGACATCCTGGAATACGAAGTCAAGTGGGCCTCAGGAATGTCACTTCAAACAAAGCTAGTGGAGATGATGGAATTCCAGTTGAGCTATTTCAAATCCTAAAAGGTGATGCTGTGAAAGTGCTGTACTCAATTTGAGAGCAAATTTTGAAAACTCAGCAGTGGCCACAGGACTGGAAAAGGTCAGTTTTCATTCCAATCCCAAAGAAAGGCAATGCCAAAGAATTCTCAAACTATGCACAAATGCACAATTGTACTCATATCACATCCTAGCAAAGTAATGCTCAAAATTCTCCAAGCAAGGCTTCAACAGTATGTGAACTGTGAACTTCCAGATGTTCAAGCTGGATTTAGAAAAGGCAGAGGAACCAGAGATCAAATTGCCAGCATCCACTGGATCTCAAAAGAGAAAGTGAGTTCCAGAAAAACATCTACTTCTGCTTTATTGACTATGCCAAAGACTTTGACTGGGTGATTCACAGCAAACTGTGGAAAATTCTTAAAAAGATGGGAATACCATACCACTTGACCTGCCTCTTGAGAAACCTCTATGCAGGTCAAGAAGCAACAGTTAGAAACAGACATGGAACAATGGACTGGTTCCAAATTGGGAAAGGAGTACTTCAAGTTTGTATATTGTCACCCTGCTTATTTAACTTATATGCTGAGTATATCATGCAAAATGCCAGGCTGGATGCAGCAGAAGCTGGAATCAAGATTGCCAGGAGAAATATCAATAACTTTAAATACGCAGATGACACCATCCTTATGGCAGAAAGCAAAGAGGAACTAAACAGCCTGTTGATGAAAGAGGAGAATGAAAAAGCTGGCTTAAAACTCAACATTCAAAAAACGAAGATCTTGGCATCCGGTCCCATCACTTCATGGCAAATAGATGGGGAAACAATGGAAACCGTGAGAGACTTTATTTATTTATTTATTTATTTATTTATTTATTTATGTCTCCAAAATCACTGCAGATGGTGACTGCAGCCATGAAATTAAAAGATGCTTGCTCCTTGGAAGAAAAGCTATGACCACCCTAGACAGCATATTAAAAAGCAGAGACATTACTTCGCTAACAAAGGTCCTTCTAACCAAAGCTATGGCTTTTCCAGTAGTCATGTATGGATGTGAGAGTTGGACTCTAAAGTTGAGCGCTGAAGAATTGATGCTTTGGAACTGTGTTGTTGTGAGAAGACTGTTGAGAGTCCCTTGGACTGCAAGGAGATGAAACCACTGAGTCCTAAAAGAAATCCTTCCTGAATATTCACTGGGAGGACCGATGCTGAAGATGAAACCCCAATACTTTGGCCACCTGATGCAAATAACTGACTCGTCGAAAAGACCCTGATGTTGGGAAGGATTGAAGGTAGGAAGGAGAAGGTGATGACAGAGGATGAGATGGTTGGGTGGCATCACCAACTTGATGGACATGAGTTTCAGCAAGCTCTGGCAATTGGTGATGGACAGGGAAGCCTGGCATGCTGCAGTCCATTGGGTCACAGAGTGGGACATGAGTGAACAATTGAACAGAGTGCTGTTTCAGTTTAGGCTAATAACTGTTTAGGCTGAATAACTTTCAATGTTCACTGCATTCCTAATACTCTTCTGGGTGTACAGTCGTTTTGTAAGATTTAAATGTTTTTGATGACACTTGGCTAGATAAAAAGCAGAACTCTGTTCCTTAGGGCTTAGAATGGGATAAGGGCATCAGGTAGGGCACACAACAGGCTGTACAAAGAGACGTGGTAAGCAACCTGCACTGTAGGGAGCACCCTGTATATAGCAAGTGGTGTGCAGCTAGCTAGGATTCCCAGGCTCCCCATGAATGACCTAGTTGGAATAACTTCAAGGAGAAAGGGTACAGAGGCTGTCTCAGCTGCCTGGTATTCTGGCCCTGGGACATAAGGGATGGTGTATAGCAGTCCAGAGTGTGAATGTCTGATATGGACAGTGATTGGGTGTGGACTTGATCAGCTGCTTCAAAAGAGGAAATAACTAGCATCAAGCCAGGGACTTAAAAGTGGATCAAGATAGTATTTTCATAAAATTACATTTCAAGATAACTAGTAATCACCTGTTGTGTAGCACAGGGAACTCTACTCAATACTCTGTAAAAAGAATCTTTAAAAGAGTGGGTATAGGTACATATACAGCTGATTCACTTTGCTGTACACCTGAAACTAACACAACACTGTAAATCAACAATACTGTGATAAAAATTTAAAAAGTAATAAAACACCGTGGTACTGTCATAAAAGCAAATTTTTAGACCACAGAAGCGGAACAGAGTGCCAGAACTGGAAGCCAATATATTTAAAGAAATAATCGACAAGAGTGCCAAGACATTTCAATGGGAGGACAGTCTCTCCAACAAATTGTAGGAAAGTGGATATCTGCATTTACATGAATGAAGTTGGACTCTTACACCATGGCCAAAAACGAGTTCTAAATGATCGATGACCTAACAGTAAGATGTAACTCATAAAACACTTAGATGAACACATAGGGGAAAAGCTTCATGATATTGGGTTTGAAAATTTTTTTTGGTGTTGACATGAAAAGCATAGGAAACAAAAGGAAAAATAAAGATACAAAATTCTGTGCAAAGACACAACTAACAGTGAAAAGGCAACCCACTGCATGGAAGAAAAACATTTACAAATTGTATATTTGATAAGTTTCTAGATATATAAAGAAATGATACAACTCAAGAATGAGAAAAATAACCTTAAAAAATACTTTAAAATGGTAAACATAGACAATTCTTTAATTTATAGCTGTCCTGAGTCTTTGTTGCTGTGCACAAGGCTTTCCCTAGTTGCAGTGAGTGGGGCTTACTCTCCATGTGGTGTACAGGCTTCTCATTGTAGTGGCTTCTGTTGCAAACCAGAGGCTCTAGGCATGGAGGCTTCAGTGGTTGCAGATCTCAGACTTAGTTGCCCTGTGGCACATGGAATCTTCCTAGACCAGGGATTGAGTCCATGTCCCTTGCATTGGCAGGTGAATTCTTAACCACTGAACCACCAGTCAAGTCCAGACACATTTTAAAAATGAATACACACGAATGGCCAAGAAGTATATGATCATAAATAAAACCACAGTCAGACACTACTTCACATCCATTAGCACACCTACTACGAAACATGAAATGGAAAGTAAAATTATGTTGAAGTGGTTGTGGAGATACTGGAACTCTGTGAACCTTTGATGGAAACTTAAAATGGTACATCCAATAGAGGAAACTTCAAAATATCAAAAACAGAATGAGCACAGAACAAGAACAGAATGAACAAGCGACTCCAATTCTGGCTGCACACCCGAAAGAACTGAAAGCAGCATCACAAGGAGATGTCTGCAGTCATTCTCACAGCGGCACTCTACAAGAGCCAGATAGTGGGGAAAACTAGTGTCCGTCAATGGACGAATACACTGACGTGCTGTGCACATGCTACTGAGTATTATTCAGCCTCAGAAAAAGAAGGGACTTCTGAAATATGAAGTGATGGACGAGATGTGAAGTTATGCTAAGTGAAGTCTTCAGAAAGACACAATCTGTATGATTCTCCTTACATGAGGCAGTTCAGTTCAGTCGCTCAGTCATGTCCGACTCTGCGACCCCATGAATCGCAGCATGCCAGGCCTTCCTGTCCATCACCAACTCCTAGAGTTTACTCAAACTCATGTCCATCGAGTCGGTGATGCCATCCAGCCATCTCATCCTCTGTCGTCCCCTTCTCCTCCTGCCCCTAATCCCTCCCAGCATCAGGGTCTTTTCCAGTGAGTCAACTCTTCACATGAGTTGGCCACAGTATTGGAGTTTCAGCTTCAGCATCAGTCCTTCTGGTGAACACTCAGGACTAATCTCCTTTAGAATGGACTGGTTGGATCTTCTTACAGTCCAAGGGACTCTCAAGAGTCTTCTCCAACACCATAGTTCAAAAGCATCAATTCTTTGATGCTGAGCTTTCTTCACAGTCCAACTCTCACATTCATATACGACCACTGGAAAAACCATAGCCTTGACTAGACGGACCTTTGTTGGCAAAGTAGTGTCTCTGCTTTTCAATATGCTATCTAGGTTGGTCATAACTTTCTGTCCAAGGAGTGTCTTTTAGTTTCATGGCTGCAGTCACCATCTGTGGTGATTTTGGAGCCCCCCAAAATAAACAGTTTCCACTGTTTCCCCATCTATTTCCCATGACGTGATGGAACCAAATGCCATGATCTTCGTTTTCTGAATGTTGAGCTTTAAGCCAACTTTTTCACTCTCCTCTTTCACTTTCAAGAGGCTTTTTAGTTCCTCTTCACTTTCTGCCATAAGGTTGGTGTCATCTGCATATCTGAGGTGATTGATATTTCTCCCGGCAATCTTGATTCCAGCTTGTGCTTCTTCCAGCCCAGCGTTTCTCATGATGTGCTCTGCATATAAGTTATATAAGCAGGGTGACAATATACAGCCTTGATGTACTCCTTTTCCCATTTGGACCAGCCTGTAGTTCCATGTCCAGTTCTAACTATTGCTTCCTGATCTGCATACAGATTTCTCAAGAGGCAGGTCAGGTGGTCTGGTATTCCCATCTCTTTCAGAATGTTCCACAGTTTATTGTGATCCACACAGTCAAAGGGTTGGCATAGTCAATAAAGCAGAAATAGATGTTTTTCTGGAACTCTCTTGCTTTTTCAGTGATCCAGTGGATGTTGCAGTTAGGGCAGTCAAATTCAAGGACACAGAGAGTAGAATAGTGGTTGCCAGGGGATGGACGAGGAGAGGAGTATTTGTTATTTAATGGGTACAGAGTTGCATTTTTGCAAGAGGAAGAGGAGCTCTGGACATTAGTTGCACGACAGTAAGAATGTACTTGACAATACTTAACTGCACACTAAAATTCTTATGTTGGCAAGTTTTGTGTATGTGTGTTTTAACACAAGGATGAAAACAAACCCCAACGTACATAATACGTACTTCACATCGCCAATCAGAGCTGACTTGGCTGAAGTTCTTTCCCCATTTGCCTCCTTCCTAAGATCTTTTTCTGCTGTGACTTTTTTGGAGCTAAATGAAGTTTGGCTAGTTTTGGTATAGACTTTCCAACATTCCTTGCACTCAGAAGGCATTTCTCCAGGGTAAATTCAATCATGTTTAAGACCGGAGTCTCATGCAATGATGTTCCCATATCCGCTATTCTCAAAAGGCCTCACGTCAACGTGAATTCGCTAGTTTTTACGGAGTCTGGAGTTTTAACTACAAAACGTTCCCATATTAACGGGACTAAAACGGCCTTTTTCCAGTGGGACTCCTCCAGTGTCTAATGAGTGTGGCGCTGCAACTAAATGATTTTCTGTATCAAAGCACTAGCTACGTAGCCGCCTCTCCCCACCCGGCTTTCCCCGCGGCCAGTGACCGAGGCAAGCGGGAGCGGCAACGAGAGCAGCGCCGTCGATGGTGGGCTCTGGGGGTTGGCTTGGGGGTTCACAGTCGGCTACGGACAGCGGGCCAACGTCTCTCCTCGCGCGATCCATTCACTTCGGTCCCCACTCAAAAAAAGCCCTAAGAACGGTGAAAACAGCAGGAAAACCAGCCGGCTCATAGAAGCCAGAAGTCCGGCTCCTGATCGCATGTGGACGAAAACAGGCCTGCTGAACCCTCCTTGCCTCGGTGATAGGCGGCGGCTGGACCAATGAGAGGCTGGAGGTGGGACGCGCGGCTGCGTGTGCATCCTCTGGGGCGGAACTTCCGGTTTCCCTCGCTAGTATCCTGGCCTGTGGAATTCCAGGGACAGAAGAGCCTGGCAGGCCACGGTGAAGGCTTGAAATGTCCCTCGTCAGGCACCTAAGTGATGGGGCAAAAAAGCGGGAGGAGAGGCTCAGGGGCGAGGTCGGCTGAGGTGGGTTCTCCGTCTCCCGGGCCCCCACCTGGCCCGAGTCCCAGATCCGGACCGAGGAACGCCCGCTCAGACCCCTGCCGGTCAGCCAGAGAATCCAGAACTGAGGCCGGCCCTGCGAGCGGCCGCCTTTCAGCCAGTGAGCCGGCGTGAGGGAGAGAGTTCCCTCGGGGCGATGGTGCGCGGCGTGCAGATGCTACCGAGTCGGCAGCCTTGGGGAAACCGGGGGTCACTTTTTTTTTCTGGGACAGAAGAGAACGCGGTATCTCACCTGAAATGGCAGCCTGAGCAGGTGGGAGCCACGGAAGATTGTGCAGGGAACGGGGATTGGAGACCCGTGTCCAGAGTTAGAAGATAAAAACCGGGAGAAAAGGATGCGGATGGAGGCAGGGAGACTGCTAAGGAGGCCACCGCGATAGACCCCAGGAGAATTATGGGAGAGGCTGGACCAGGGAGGTAGCAGGAGATGGAGTGAGACTCTGGGTAGGTTTCGTCTGTAGAGCATACAGGATTTTCTGTACGCCATGTGTGACTGTGAGCAGAAGCAGGGAGTGAAGGGCCATCTCAAGGATTATTCTGCCTGAAAATATGTAGATGAGCAGCCAGAGAGCAGGTTCCAGCGGGGAGAGCATTGTTGTATTTGGACGTGTTTATCCTGACGCATGTCAAGATGGAGATGTCACCAAATGGAGCTGGCATATGTGGAGGTGAACATAATGTCTGGAAGCCGAGGAAGGAGGTGGGGCTGGAGATATCAAAGGAGTGGAGGGTGTGGACTGGGCCAGGAGGGATCAGGTGGAGGAGGTCTTGAGCTTGCCTGAGATTGGCCTTGTGATAAGGGTGGGGAGGGCAGGATGTGAGGGCTGGGTGCTGGCGTCCCTGATGCTCCCTCTCAGAAGAGTAGATCTGACGGAGGAGGGATTCTGGCCTGTGTAGAATGGGAGCCTGCAGCAGGTAAGAGCTTTCCTTCTGTGGAGCCTGCTGTGGGTGCTGGAGTGGATTCTCTGCTTGCTGGCTCTGCTGACCCTCGGGGCCGCCCCCAGTGGGAGGAGGGAAGGGTCAGCCAGGCTGCTGCAGCCAGTGGGTCGTGGACGAGAGCACCTGCCTCACCTCACGCCTCAGGGCAGGAGGGATGAGACTCTGCTTCAGTCAAGGGCTCCCAAGAAGCTGCTCACGGGTCTGCTTGTTGAATAGACTGACAGTTGACCTGCCTGCCCAGCCCCTCCCCGTGACCCCTTAACTTAAGAATGTTTGAAAATTAATTTAAACAAGTTAATCAATATTTCTCTAAATACACACAGGCAATTAGAAATGAGCCTATTCACTCTTAAATTTATGCAGACACTTTATAATTGGCTTGTTATTGATTTATCTCTAGGTATTATTTGCTTACAATGCAGTTTCATGTATGATATCCTCTGAGATCTTAGAAAGCAGTAAAAGTGAAGACCGCCAAGTTTCAACACTGCCACTTCATTTGCTGCCAGGAGCCAGTGTGAGGAACTCCGCCCATGGCAAAGGTCATGAGGAAGGAGGCTTGGCATATGCAAAGGCGTGATCAAGCCTCAGGAAACCCCCTGTTCCCGAGCATCTACCCCCAAACCAGAGTCTATCTACTTTACTGTTTCATGCTCTCGCCTACACCTCTGACTTTATGGGGGGCTGTTCCCCACCGGTTCTCTCGGAGAAGGAGTAAACGTGCAGCTCCAAGTCGATAAAAATTCCTGGGCGTGACAAGAGTGTTTCAACTTACGGACTCCTCTGAAGGTTATCTAGCCCACCTGTATAGGTTCATCTGGCCACATGTGATTGTTTACAGCCTCCCAACCTGAGAGGCACGAGATGTTTTAGACTTACTAAAGGCAAAGTCTTTTGGGAAGTTAGAAATTATTAGTATAGTGAGTTGGTTAGGAATTATATTGGTGAAGGGTTTTTCATTTGTTGTGCCAATAATTGCTGCTAATTCCCTGCCCTGGGTGTGACAAGGGTTGCTGCTAAGTCACTTCAGTCGTGTCCAACTCTGTGCGACCCCATAGACGGCAGTCCACCAGGCTCCCCCGTCCCTGGGATTCTCCAGGCAAGAACACGAGTGGGTTGCCATTTCCTTCTCCAATGCATGAAAGTGAAAGTGAAGTTGCTCAGTCGTGCCCAACTCTAGCGACCCCATGGACTTCAGCCCACCAGGCTCCTCCATCCATGGGATTTTCCAGGCAAAAGTTTTGGAGTGGGGTGTCTCAGGTCAAACCTCTCTGCTGGCAAACTAGCTTGTGTGACAGGATTATCCATACTCCTGCCACTACGCACATGATTGTTCACTATCTCTCAACCATAAACAGCACAGAGAGTTTGGAGTATTTTGAGAATCTTAATTAGCATAGGGCTTTTCTCATTGTTGAGTCAATGATTGCCGCCAGGCCTCCATATCCTTAGGCACCTGGGGATATATTAATCAATGTATTTGGAATATAGAAAAAGAAATATAGTAGTTTTTGATGTTAGCAATGCTAGACTTTTTGAGTTAATGAATTTTCTCTTTTGTAATAGATCATTGTACTTTGTTATAAATCACTGTGTCCTTGCTATGCAAAAATGTAACTTTATCACTATCTTAAGACTAAATAGATCTTAAGGGGAACATTGGTGAAAGGATTTTCATTTGTTGGGCTGATGTTTGCTGCTAAATCTCCATATCCCCTGCCCTGATAATGAATGTAACTAACATATAGGAGAAATAAGTATTAACCTTTAAGATTAATCATGTTAACCTTGGGTTAAATAAATTCCTTTCTTGATTGTAACTCACTACACTCTCACCCTATAGGAATGCAACTTTATTTGGAGGGTGGTGCCTGGTTTAAGAAAAAACACCCTTGGAAAAAATAAGTTTTTTGGCTATCAGAAAGAAAGGGTCATAAAATCTCAGCAGGCCTCATTGCCAGAAGATGATGTAAAACCCCTAAGATCTTTTTTTATGTAAAGCACCTGATTTTGATAAAGGTCAGGACTGCTGACCCCCGCGTGACTCTATATTCATCCCTATGTGTAACAAAAGGTATATAAGCAAACCCAAAAATAAAGAAATTGGATCAGTTCCCAGAAAGACTGATTCCCCCATGTCGTTCTTTCTTGCTCCCCATTTTTCTGGCTGAATTCCCATCTGGAGCATGGGTGCTCACCATGTCTACTTACTTACCCCGGCTTTCAAGCCCACACAAGAAGGAGCCCAAGGAGGGGCACCTTCTGATATTCACGTGGCGCTGGTGGCCCAACGTAGATGGTCCAAATTCCTTGCCTTGGAATTTTATTGGTATCCCACATAAACCAAGTTATTCAGCCTCTTTTTCTCTCCTACTATTTTCTGGCCAAATTCCCATCTGGTGCATGGGTACCCACAAAGCCTGCTAATTTTGCCTGGGCTTCTAAGATCGGACCGGGGGAGCCTCAGTGCCTCCTCTCCTTCAGGAGGACCGGAAGACGCCTGCGGCCTACGTAGGTGGTGATTGGTATTCCATGTAAACCAACTTATTCAGCCTCTTTTTCTCTGTAATTTTTAATCCCTCTCTATCTGTAGTTAAATAAGTTATTTCCAAGGACGCCGACTCCGCCCCCACCTCTGAATCACCCTGGATCCACCGGGGCTGGACCCCGGCAATTCGCAGTGAAATACGCACAGAACTGCTGGCCGTGGGGCCTCCCCCGCTGCTCCGGCGTCAGGAGTCTGCCTTCCACTGCAGGTGACCCAGGCTTGATCCGGGTCAGGGACTAAAGTCCTGCAGGGGGCAGAGCAACTAAGCCCGAGGCTGCAGTTACTAAGCCTGCGAGCTCTGGAGCTGGCATGCCATTGGAGAAGTCTGAACGCCCCAATAGAAGATTCCACATGCCACAAATACGACCTGATGTGACCATGAATAAGTACTAAAGACAAAAACTGTTGTTCCTATGGACAGTCATAGCTGATACATGGTGTGTCTTCCTTATGTTAGATACCAATATGAGCCCTGTGAGGTTGGAAGCATTCATATCTTAAGTAGCATTTTCTTTTTCCTGAGGCTCAGTCCTTCTCCTGGGTCACCCACGGGTAAAAGACAGTACTGTTTTCTGAGGAACTGATTTTCACAATAAACTGTGGAAAATTCTGAAAGAGATGGGAATACCAGACTACCTAACCTGCCTCTTGAGAAATCTGTATGCAGGTCAGGAAACAACAATTAGAACTGGACATGGAACAACAGACTGGTTCCAAATAGGAAAAGGAGGACGTCAAGGCTGTATATTGTCACCCTGCTTATTTAACTTATATGCAGAGTACCTCATGAAAAACGCTGGGCTGGAAGAAACACAAGCTGGAATCAAGACTGCTGGGAGAAATATCAATAACCTCAGATATGCAGATGACACCACCCTTATGGCAGAAAGTGAAGAGGAGCTAAAAAGCCTCTTCATGAAAGTGAAAGAGGAGAACGAAAAAGTTAGCTTACAGCTCAACATTCAGAAAAGGAAGATCATGGCATCCGGTCCCATCACGTCATGGGAAGTAGATGGGGAAACGATGGAAACAGTGTCAGACTTTATTTTTGGGGGCTCCAAAATCACTGCAGGTGGTGATTGCAGCCAGGAAATTAAAAGACGCTTACTCCTTGGAAGAAAAGTTATGACCAACCTAGATAGTATATTCAAAAGCAGAGACATTATTTTGCCGACTAAGGTCCATCTAGTCAAGGCTATGGTTTTTCCAGTTGTCATGTATGAATGTGAGAGTTGGACTGTGAAGAAGGCTGAGTGCTGAAGAATTGATGCTTTTGAACTGTGGTGTTGGAGAAGACTCTTGAGAGTCCCTTGGACTGCAAGGAGATCCAACCAGTCCATTCTGAAGGAGATCAACCCTGGGATTTCTTTGGAAGGAATGATGCTAAAGCTGAAGCTCCAGTACTTTGGCCACCTCATGCGAAGAGTTGACTCATTGGAAAAGACTCTGATGCTGGGAGGGATTGGGGGCAGGAGGAGAAGGGGACGACCGAGGATGAGATGGCTGGATGGCATCACGGACTCGATGGACGTGAGTCTGAGTGAACTCCGGGAGTTGGTGATGAACAGGGAGGCCTGGCATGCTGCGATTCATGGGGTCGCAAAGAGTCGGACACGACTGAGTGACTGAACTGAACTGAACTGAGCTTAGACTGTCAGGCTGAGATCCCACTACACCAGGGCTTGGCAGAGGTGGAGGTCCGGCTCTGCAGTAGGATCCTACCACTGTTGTCCACTTCTCATGGCTTCCTTCTCTCCCCAGGGCCCCATGGCAGTAGCACAGATGCTCATGGACCCTATAGAGGTGAGTGGAGGGGTCCCACCTCTTACCCGTCCTAATTATCGCCTGCTGGTTTTATCATCCTGATATATACGCCCTCAGGAAATGGCAGTGTCCCAAGACTTCTGTCCCCTTTTTTCTGTCTTGTATATATAGACCATGTGCTCTCACCAGGCCCAGAACCCTATATTTAGTCCTGGGTTATATGGAACGGTTCCATTTCTGACAACTGAGGGGGGAAAGTGTGGCAGGGAGTCCTGGCCACAGGATGCAGAATGTCCAGACAGCTGCAGGTGATACTGAGGTGGGATGTGCAGGAACTATTGGTTTTGTCATATCTGGTGGGAATGGGGTGCTGGGACAGGGGTGCACAGGTATCAGGCCTTGACTGATAGCCTGAGGTTGGTGGTGGTTCATAAGCGAAACTCTTCCTATTTTGGCAGGATTTTCCAGGTTTAGCACGTCAGATGCCCTGTGTTGAATCTCTCTGGACATGTGCTGGCCCTTCCTTTTTCTGTCTTTCACCTGGAGCAGCAGAGAGAACCATGGGTACCTGATAGTGTGGACATTATTGCATCAATGGCAGGAGACACTTAAAAGTACCCGGGCTTGGTGCAACATCCTGGGAAAGGGTGTCAGGTCAGAGCTGGGAACCTGTTCTGTGTTCACCATTGACTGATGCTACGACCACTGGCCACACCTTGCTTCTTGCTTTTCTTCTGCATTTGTCTTTGTGTTGCCACACTCTAAGCACACCAAGGGGGGCCTTCATTTGTCACATTGTTCCATTTCACTGGGCCCTTTGTAGTGCTCTACATTTCACCTATGCATGAGATGTCTTGAGGTCTGCACATATCCAGATAGTTCTTGGAATGTAGGTCACTTTTGTTGTCAGGTATTTACAGCTCTGGAAACAACTTTTGCCACAATGCTCACTGTCACTAGTAGCCATGCCTGTGTTTACTTGGAGGCCTCCCTCTCCTCCCTGCTATGGTCTGAATGTTAGTTTTGCCCCCAAATCCGTATGTTGAAAACCTTGTGCCCAAAGTGACAGTATTGGGAGATAGGGACTTTAGGGTGACCAGGTCGTGGAGGCAGAGCCCTTGTGAATGAGATTCATGCTGTCATAAAAGCTCCTCCCACCATGTGAGGACAATGAGAAGTCTGCACCCTAGAAAAATGCAGACTGATCACATTCCATCTTCTACAGTGTGAGAAATAAATTTTCTTCCTTTTAAGCCAGCCAGCCTGTAGTATTTTATCTTAGCATCTCAAATCAGTGGAAACAGTAACTCTTCCTTCAGTCTTTGGCTGTGGTCAGGGCTCTCTCATCATGGAAGCTCCCACATCCATCTCTGCACAGCAGACCTTCCTCTCTCTGGCTTTGGTTTTGGGTGTGTGTGACACACTTATTTCTGATGGGGCTGTCCTTTCCATCAAAATCAACATGCACTTTACCAGCATCTATCTGGTTACAGGTTGTTGGCATGGAGCCCAGGGTGAGGAGGCCTCTTCTGAGCAAGGTGTTTCTATAGGCATGTCAGAGGTCAGGACTGCAAAGCCAGATCCATCCTCCAGGTAGGCCCAGCCCAGTGACATGTGTGGCCCAGTCTCCAGAGACTTTTTTCCTCTGCCTGAGCATGATGGAATGTACCCTGGTGAAGGACTCTACATTTGCAGACCAGACCTTTCCCAGCACCAGAAGGAGATTAGAGACAAACTTTGCAGAAGGGCTGAGGGGCAGCCTTCATTTCTGACTAACAGCAGTGTTCACACAGGAGAGATGGGACCTGCAGTGGAGATGGGAAGCCCTTCCTGGGCAGCACAGGCCTTCTGCAGCAGCTGGCCCCTCGTGGTGTGGGGCAGCCACATGGGGACACTGAGTGCCAGGAGGCCTTTCGTCATGAACAGAGTGATTACAGGTGCATTCGGTGTGGGAAAGCCTTCAGCTGAAAACAGATACTTGGTGAGCACCAGAAAATCCAGACTGGAATACAGCCTTATGAGCATAGCAAATGCGGGAAATGCTTCAAGTACAAAGCCTACTTTATAAAATATCAGAGAATTCACAAGGGAGAAAGCCCTTATGAGTGCAGATAATGTGGGAAATGCTTTAGATACAACTACAGACTGGTGAGACATGAGAGACTTCACACTGGAGAAAGGCCTTATGAGTACAGCAAATGTGGGAAAACTTTCATGTACAGCTCCACATTCATCAGACATAAGTCAACACTCATTAAACATGAGAGAATTCATACTGGAGAAAGGCCAAGTGCAGTGAATGTGGAAAATTATTTAGGTACGCATCCCTCCTCATTAAACATCAGCATTCATGGCACAGAAAGGCTTTATGAGTGCAGGAAATGTGGGACATTCTTTTGGTATACCTCCACACTCACTGGATATCAAAGAACTCATACTGTAGAAAAGCCTTATGATTTTTCTGTTCTGTTCTTTATAAGTCAGTCTGTGAATGTGGGGAATCCTTTAAGTACAAGTCCAAGGTTATTAATCATTGGCAAAATCATATTGGAGAAAGACCTTATGAATGTAGCAAATGTGGTAAATTCTTTCAGTACCACTCCAATTTCATTAAACATTGGCGAAATCACATGGTAGAGTGGCCTTATCAGTGTAAAGAGTGTGAGAAAGTGTTTAGCCACAAGAATGTACTTTTTCAGCATCAGAAAACCTGTGGGAAAGTGTTTAGCCACAAGAATGTACTTTTTCAGCATCAGAAAACCCATACTGGAGAAAGGCCTTATACATACAGAAAACGTCAAAAGGCCTTCATTAGGAAGCCTCACCTCCCTCATCACCAGAAAATCCACAATGAGGAAAATATGAGTGACTTTAACGTGGAGAACTCTTTAGGAACAACGCCAACCTCATTGTGATCCCCAGAGTCAAAGGCTTTGGCATAGTCAATAAAGCAGAAATAGATGTTTTCCTGGAACTCTCTTGCTTTTTCAGTGATCCAGCGGATGTTGGCAGTTTGATCTCTGGTTCCTCTGCCATTTTTAAAACCAGCTTGAACACTGGAATTTCACGGTTCACATACTGTTGAAGCCTGGCTTGGAGAATTTTGAGCATTACTTTACTAGAGAGTGAGATGAGTGCAATTGTGTGGTAGTTTGAGAATTCTTTGGCATTGCCTTTCTTTGGGACTGGAATGAAAACTGACCTTTTCCAGTCCTGTGACCACTGCTGAGTTTTTCAAATTTGCTCTCAAATTGAATACAGCACTTACACAGTATCATCTTTTAGAATTTGAAATAGCTCAACTGGAATTCCATCACCTCCACTAGCTTTGTTCATAGTGACATTTCCTGAGGCCCACTTGACTTTGCATTCCAGGATGTCTGGCTTTAGGTGAGTGATCATACCATCATGATTATCTGGGTTGTGAAGATCTTTTTTGTATAGTTCTTCTGTGTATTCTTGCCACCTCTTCTTAATATCTTCTCCTTCTGTAAGGTCCATACCATTTCTGTCCTTTATTGTGCCCATGTTTGCATGAAATGTTCCCTTGGTATCTCTAGTTTAATTAAATTAATATTAATCTCTAATTAATGTCTCTAATTCCCTTGGTATCTCTTGAGAAATCTGTATTCAGGTCAGGAAGCAACAGTTAGAACTGGACATGGAACAACAGACTGGTTCCAAGTTGGGAAAGGAGTACGTCAAGGCTGTATATTGTCACCCTGCTTATTTAACTTATATGCAGAGTGTCAGGGAACGTTTAACAGGAGGATTCCTGCGTTCTGTTTCTCATAAACCCTCTGATCCTTATCAGTTCATGGCAACAGGAATGAGTGGAACAGCATGCCACTGCCAGCACTGAGGTCATAGGATGAAACCATGCATGAGTCTCCTTCAGTAATATTCTCCTTATGACAAAACTGCTTAGTCTCGATCTTCTTTCTTGAGATATGGATTGTCTCCTGACCTTATGACCATTGTTAATCCCTTGTTCCCTTGGTAACGGTTGCTGTACGTTTGGTTTTCTGATCTTTATCATTGTTGAAAGAAATTCCTTGTACAACAGCCTATGTATACTCACAGAAAGATCATTAAAGCACCCTTGCTCCACCAGAGGCTTGGGTCCCCATGTCTTTCTTTCTCTCTCTCTTTCCCTCCCTCTGGCTAATTCTCTGGAGTGTGGAAACCCACCAAGCTCACTCTCCTGCCCAGGCTTTCAAGACCTCCTTGAGAGGGTGCCCTGTGCCTTCGTGAGTGGTGCCAGCCCTGTACTAGGGTTTTATTGGTTCTCTGCATAAACCAGGGAATATTAGCTTCTTTCAATCTTTCACTTTCTTATCATCGACTCCAGACCACCAGGTTCCGTTCCATTAAAGGACCACAATAGCAGAGTACATGAGAAATGCTGGGCTGAATAAAGCACAAGCTGGAATCAAGATTGCCAGGAGAATCTGCTGTTATGCAGATGACACCACCCTTATGGCAGAAAGTGAAAAAGAACTAAGGAGCCTCTTGATGAAAGTGAAAGAGGAGAATGAAAATTTGGCTTAAAGCACAACATTCAGAAAACTAAGATCATGGCATCTGGTCCCATCACTTCATGGCAAATAGATGGGGAAACAGTGGAAACAGTGACAGACTTTATTGTTTTTGGCTCCAAAATCACTGCAGATGGTGACTGCAGCCATGAAATTAAAAGACGCTTGCTCCTTGGAAGAAAAGCTATGACCAACCTAGACAGCATATTAAAAACCAGAGAGAGACATTACTTTGCCAAAAAAGATCTGTCTAGTGAAAGCTTTGGTTTTTCCAGTAGTCATGTATGGATGTTGGACTATAAACAGAGTTGAACTATAAAGAAAACTGAGCACTGAAGAATTGATGCTTTTGAACTGTAGTGTTGGAGAAGACTCTTGAGAATCCTTTGGACTGCAAGGAGATCCAACCAGTCCATCCTAAAGGAAATCAGTCCTGAATATTCACTGGAAGGACTGACGTTGAAGCTGAAACTCCAGTATTTTGGCCACCTGATGCGAAGAACTAACTCATTTGAAAAGACCCTGATGCTGGGAAAGATTGAAGGCAGGAGAAGGGGATGACAGAGGATGAGATGGTTGGATGGCATCAACAACTCAATGGACATCAGTTTGAGTAAACTCAGGGAGTTGGTGATGGACAGGGAGGCCTAGTGTGCTACAGTCCATAGAGTTGCAGTGTCGGACATGACTGAACGACTGGACTGAACTGAACTGAACAACCTCATTGAGCAAGAATTCACAGTGGTGAAAACCTAATGAATTCAAAGAATATGGTAAATTCTTTAGGTACTACTACAAACTCCTAGTGGTAATGAACTTGCCTGCCAATGCAGGAGACACAAGAGATGCTGGTTTGACCCCTGGGTGTGGAAAATCCCCTGGAGGAGGGCATGGCAACCCACTCCAGTATTCTTGCCTGGAGAATCCCATGGACAAAAGAGCCTGGAAGGCTACAGTCCATAGGGCTGCACAGAATTGGACACGACTGAAGCAACTTAGCATGCAAGAACGCCAAACTCCATACATTGGAGAAGTACCCTATGAGTTGATTTGGAGTGGACCTTAAGAGTACAGGAAACATGGGAAACTTTTTGGTACATCTCTCAGACATCAAGAGTTCACAGCGAAGGAAGGCCTTATGAGAGCAATGAGTGTGGATAAGTCTTTAGGTGAAACTTAGCCCTGTTGCACATCAGAGATTTCACAATGGAGAAAGACTTTATTTGGGCAGTGATTTAAGTTATATTCAGCCAAAACTTCCACCTCATTCAGCACCAAAAAGTTTCACAGCAGACTGTTGCAAATGGCAAAAGACTTCAGCAAAATATCTGCTCAATTTTGACTGTGGTAAATACATGTAACAAAATTAACCCTCTACCTTTTTAATTGTACAGTTTAGTACGTGTAAAAATTCACATTTTGCACAACTAATTTCCAGAATTCTTGTCATCTGGCAAAAATAAAACTCTACACCCATTAAACAAGATCTCTTCCTATGCCCTCCCTACCAGACCTGTCTCTTATCAATTTGATTACTCTGGATACTTTATACAAGTGTAATAATACATTTTTCATGTCTTTGCAACTGGCTTATTTAGTTTAGCATAACGTCCCCACGTTGAAGCATTTGTTAGTACTTCCTTCTGTTTTGAGAAGGAATCAAAATTGACCCACCTAAGACATAGGGAAGGGTGCTGATGGAGTCAATACTACTAATACTTTGCCAGATATTTGTAGAGGAAGAAATCCAAATTTTATTGACATATTTACTGAGGTACTGCCACATATTAAACCATTCTTGAAAGTGTTAAATGTATTTTCACACGAGTGCATAAGGGGACCATCACCAACATCATAATAATGAACATGTCCATTATTTATAGAATTTCCACTGACTCCTTTGTATTCTCTCTCTCAGTCCTAGCCAACCTGCCATCTCCAGAGAGCTAGTACAGTGTGAAGTTGTTTTTTTGTCTTTTTGGTGTTTTTTGAACCAAACCATGCAGCTTGCAGGATCTTAATTTCCCCACCAGGGACTGAACCCAGGACCTCAGGAGTCAAACAGCAGAGTCCTGACCATTGGACTGCCAGGGGATTCCCAGTACAGTTTATATTTTCTATTACTTTATTGTTATTCATGGATGGCTGCTTTCAGTAAATGCATCTATTTTTTGTAGATATCTAAAATGTATTTAATATTATTTTGTGTGTGCAAAAGCATGGCATCATATAGGAATAAGCAAGGCCCTGTTATATACTAGAGCTGCATTTTATGACAATCACTCTGAGAAAAAGTTGTTTAAAGTGGGTAAGTGAAGTTTAAATTAAGGAAATTTAAATTGTTTCACAGGAGATTAATATCTTAAAAAATTTTAAGCCAAGCTTCCATTGGCATATCTTTCTATATTTTTCTTATTTGGCTTTTTTCTTGTAGTGTCTTTCAGCTATGTGTTTGTGTCATAAAAGTTATCCATTTTTTTATCATTAATCATTTTGGGGTGGTAACATATACATAAAATTTGTCATCTATCATCTTTCAGTGTTTAGTGATGTATCCTGCCAGGAAATGGTGTACAATAATTTGCTCTCCTTTAGGGCTGGGCTTCAGCTGTTGAAAGAAACTCAGAATAATAAACATTTCAATAAAAGAGTTGTTTGCCAGGTTGGACCACAGTCACTCATTATCAAGGCAGGAAAGATACCCCTTTTCCAACTCTCCCTCATGCCATGTCTGGGGTCTTTTGCATGTTGAAGGGCATGAAACAGTCTCTAAAAATTTAGCCTGCATGTATTTTACAGGCAACAAGATAGGTGACAGCTGTGAGTGGACATCGAGTGCCATACGATGTGTCCATCCGGTGTGTAGATTAGAACTAGACGTGGTTCGTGTGTGCATGCCAAGTCACTTCAGTCGTGTCCGACTCCTGGCGACCCTATGGACTGTAGCCTGCCTGACTCTTCTGTCCATGGGATTCTCCAGGCAAGAATATTGGAGTGGGTTGCTGTGCCCTCCTCCAGGGGACCTTCCTGACCCAAGGATCGAACCTGCTTCACTTACGTCTCCTGCATTGACTGGTGGGTTCTTTACCACTATTACAAATATACTGCTATCTCAAATTACAGGTCCCTAAGCTTTGTGGGCTTTTCCAAGTCTCCTCTACAAATTTAGGAGCATCCCACTTAAGAGTAACCGAAGGCCCTCCCATGGCTGGAGCAGGGAATACTTTTCCTGGTGTCCCTGAGGGTGCCTCTTGGCTTTTACAGGTCCGGTAGGAAGTGACTTAGTCTCCAAGAGTTGGTAGGTAGTGTTGGCAGAGGAAGCTACATTACCCAGAAGTCTCTCTGGTGCATGGTCATAGCTGCACAGCCTTGTGGGTAGAGTAGTTTCCACTACCTTAGTTACCTGTGCTTTCTCAAAGCTGGTAGTTCCAGATTGTGGCTAAAGGCTAAGGGAGGATGGGAAGAGCTCTGGGAAATGAGGTTCTGAAGCTGTAAACCCAGCGGGGTTTTGCTGCCTCTCAAAGGGCTTATACGCAGAGTTCCTTGGAATGTAATCTAGGGCATGTCACAGAAATGTTTAGAGACCTAGTATTTCAGACTGCATGAATCGTAGCAAATTTCCAATGACTGCACATAGAAAGGGGTCCACCATACTGTAACGTTACTCAGCATCATCTCATAGTTGTCAGCTATCTTGTTGCTTGTCAAAAACATGAACACTCTGCTTTCCATGTTTCAGTAGGTTCACTCAAACACAATATGAAAAGCCCCCAGACGGGGCTTAGGATGGGAAACATGGAAAAGGGATGTTTGCAGTCACCAAAGTAGCTTAAAAGGGATATGAGGTGCCCCTGGTTCCCACAGAAAACGTCTTTCCTGCCTGAATAGTCAGTAATTAAGAATGTGAAACCTCTCTAACAGAAGCAGAACTTAGTCCATGCCATCTTCTGCCAGGACAGTGTATGCCCCTCAGAATCTGACCATGTGCACAAAGGGGCCAGCTTATCCCTGATGTAAAGGTTTGTGATTCCATGATCTCATCTCTTTGCTGGGAAATGGTTTATCATTTCACCTGTGAATTATTGCAACAGTATATACACAGGCAGTTGAGATTTGTCTTTGGAAAAATACTTGTTAAATGGAAGTTATTAAATGTTATTAATAATAATTTTATAGTTTTTCAAGGGAAGTGGCAGAAATGGTTCTAGAGAAATTTATTTGTGATAGTGGGTGACAGGAAATCAATGAAGTTTGAGTAAGAGTCACTGATTGCTTCTCGGCCTTTTGGCTAAGATCAAGTGTGAGTAAGAGTCACTGAGTCTGAGAAGTCATAAAATGAAGCCAAAACCTCAAGGCTTGCTGAAACCTTAGACACACTCAGAGTTTGGTTTTAAAATGTGATTATTTTCATATTTGAAAACATGATGCATTAATAGTTTGGAAGGAAGGATAAAGACAATATTTTAAAAGAGTTGTCAGATAGGTAAAAATGAATAAAGAAATTGTGCTGTTGTGTACTTACTAACCTATAAATGTCCAGTTAGCACTAAAAAGGATTTGGGTACAAGAGTAGCTGTATGACATACATTGGAAATAAGACTTCCAGCTGTTCTGTGTAAAGAGCACATGTTCTGTGTCCTGTATTGATACTGTCAGTACACCCTAAATATTCTGATTTCACCTTTTTTGTTTTTTAACATTACAAAAAGTTAGCAGTTAGAGCTATTTTTCTCTCACTGTAATTGCCAATTAAATAATTTAGGGGCAACATTAGCTCATAAACATATCCCCATAAACAACCTTCTCAACAATGCCTTATGGTCTCTTCTGAGCATCTGGCTAAGGAAGAACAAAAGAGGGGACTGAGAATTAATGTCTCATAAGTGGAAGGCAAAGACTTCCTTTAGCCAAATTCCAAAATCTCGAACAAGAAAACACAACTTATTAGAGATAACTTCAGAGAATCTGTGAAAACCAGTCAGCAACAGCCTCACGCCAGTAAACTCAAGCTTCCAGAAATTGGCAAATAATTGACAGTGCGAACCTTCTAGAATTCAGCCAACAGTGTTCAGGCCCCAAAGTAGCTTAAAAGGTAACAACCAATCAGCAAATGCTTCACTATAGCAACCCCACTTAGAGCCCAGTAATACTCCTGGAAATTCATCGGTCCTTAAACATGCCAATTTTTGAAAGTGCCAACTCCTCAATCCCATTTTGAGGTGACTGCCTGACAACTAGAGCTCTTTCTTGCAGGCAGGAAAACAGGTAGTTCTCCCCTTCTTTCTTTGTACTAGATACCAAGTTCAAGTCACTGTTATTTCACAACTTTGCAAAAATTTCAAAGGCTCAACCTTTCAACTCTCAGTTATGAGTTTGGACTTGTGACAAACTGATGCACATGGGAAATTGAAAAAAGCAATGTTTTCTATTCTTGTTCACCTTGCTAGTATCTATTTTTTGTATAAACGGAATATAAAAATGCAAGTATACATTTTTTGTAATAGATTTCATGAAGAGTGGCTATTTCTTAAATGTGGTAAAAGTCCTCTTCAAGGTCTTTGAATGATATGCGACTATTCATCCAATACTGAAAATGATGGACAACATTATAGTGAAATATTAGAGCTGTATGATTTCTTCAACTACTATTAAAGCAAGTGAAAAAGTAATTGGTAAGAAATTACACACTAAAAATTCTCCAAGCCAGGCTTCAGCAATATGTGAACCATGAACTTCCAGATGTTCAAGCTGGTTTTAGGCAGAGGAACCAGAGATCAAATTGCCAACATCCGCTGGATCATCAAAAAAGCAAGAGAGTTCCAGAAAAACATCTATTTCTGCTTTATTGACTATGCCAAAGCCTTTGACTGTGTGGATCACAAGAAACTGTGGAACATTCTGAAAGAGATGGGAATACCAGACCACCTGACCTGCCTCTTGAGAAACCTATATGCAGGTTAGGAAGCAAGTTATGGAACAGACATGAAACAGACAGACAGACATGGAACAACAGACTGGATCCAAATAGGAAAAGGAGCACGTCAAGGCTGTATAGTGTCACCCTGCTTATTCAACTTATATGCAGAGTACATCATGAGAAACGCTGGGCTGGAAGAAGCACAAGCTGGAATCAAGATTGCCGGGAGAAATATCAATAACCTTAGATATGCAGATGACACCACCCTTATGGCAAAAAGTGAAGAGGAACTAAAAAGCCTCTTGATGAAAGTGAAAGTGGAGAGGGGAAAAAGTTGGCTTAAAGCTCAACATTCAGAAAACGAAGATCATGGCATCCGGTCCCATCACTTCATGGGAAATAGATGAGGTAACAGTGGAAACAGTGGCAGACTTTATTTTGGGGGGCTCCAAAATCACTGCAGATGGTGACTGCAGCCATGAAATTAAAAGATTTACTCCTTGGAAGAAAAGTTATGACCAACCTAGATAGCATATTCAAAAGCAGAGACATTACTTTGCCAACAAACGTCCGTCTAGTCAAGGCTATGGTTTTCCCAGTGGTCATGTATGGATGTGAGAGTTGGACTGTGAAGTAAGCTGAGCGCCGAAGAATTGATGCTTTTGAACTGTGGTGTTGGAGAAGACTTGAGAGTCTCCAACCAGTCCATTCTGAAGGAGATCAGCCCTGGGATTTCTTTGGAGGGACTGATGGTAAAGCTGAAACTCCAGTACTTTGGCCACCTCATGCGAAGGTGTCATTGGTGACTCTTCCAGAGTCATTGGAAAAGACTCTGATGCTGGGAGGGATTGGGGGCAGGAGGAGAAGGGGACGACAGAGGATGAGATGGCTGGATGGCATCACAGACTCGATGGACATGAGTCTGAGTGAACTCTGGGAGTTGGTGATGGACAAGGAGGCCTGGTATGCTGCGATTCATGGGGTCGCAAAGAGTCGGACACGACTGAGCGGCTGAACTGAACTGAAGAAAAATTCAGATTCACAAGGTTAAAAAAGAAATAGAAGTTGTAAGGAGCTTCCACACTGATTATCATCATCAGTCCTCCAGCTCGCACTACTGTTGAGCCTGTATCTCCTTAATCAACACTCAGTGGGGAAGGGAACAAGATAAACTGGATGCATCCACTGCAGAAGCTGCGTAACAGCTTTTATGTTTACTGCGGAAGTCCCACCAAGATCTGGTCTGCAGCGCCTGTCACTGCAGACCCCAGCCTGGCCCAGGTGGGGCACCGCAGCCGTCCCCTGTGCCTCGCTTCCCAAGGACAACTTGAGTCCTTGAAGACACGGCAGATCAGCAGTGTATCTAAACCGCTTTGTGTTGTTTCTTGGCTTTTCGTTCTCAGTCTGACACCTGGAATTTGTTGTTAGTTCCTAGTTGTTTGAGATACTTGGAGGATCAGGCCATTTCTTTTCAAGCCTTTTGTGTTGTCCCTTGAGATACTGGTTGTTGTTTTCTGTGCTGTCAAAAACTGTAGTTTTGCTGTGAGTTGAATCATGGCGGGAACAGAAGTCCTGCCCTGTAAACCTGTTCAGACCAGCTTCACAGACCAATGGGTTTGCAGTTCTCATAGTACTGGAGGCTACATGACAAACTGTCCTGTGGGTCACCAATAAACCAAACCAGGTCTCCTTCCATCTCGAAATTGTTGTACAGTAGTGTGAGCTGGGCACTATTATAGAGAGAACATTCTCTCCAGTATCCACATGCCAGGGGAATCACTGTGGGTCTGTGGGGTGAGGAGGCCAACCATCACGTTAGGAAACTAAGGTCCACAAAAATTACATTCCTAGTGACCACTGCCTGGCCTCAGGGTTGTCTAAGTCTGAATCTTCTCTCCCCTGAAAAACCCCTGTATTTCCTATCCCTGTTACAATCCTAATTCTGTGCCTGTCGTGCTGAATAGGATAACTGTACCAGGGATGACTTAAGCCCTCAATGACCACTCAGGGGAACACCTGATTTGAATAAAAAGGTTCATTTGAGAGACACCTTTGAAAATGAAGGAATCCTTTAAATAATTAGAATTCTCAGGCCCAATGGATAGCCTTTTTTATTAGTACGCAGAGGCCTCCAAATTCAATTCTGAAATAAAAGTCACATCGCTAAAGATTCCTTGGCTAAACCTACTGAGCAAGCAGACAAGCTTCAGCAGGAACAGGGAGACTCAATGCCCTGTAAACCCGCCATCTCCATGACCTCCAGCTGCCTCCCACACTCAGCTCTCTCCACTCCCACATCCGGGGCCCGCCCCCTACATCCGGCTCTCTCCTCCCACATCCGGGGCCCGCCCCCTACATCCGGCTCTCTCTCCTCCCACATCCGGGGCCCGCCCCCTACATCCGGCTCTCTCTCCTCCCACATCCGGGGCTCGCCCCCTACATCCGGCTCTCTCCTCCCACATCCGGGGCCCGCCCCCTACATCCGGCTCTCTCTCCTTCCACATCTGGGGCCCTACATCCGGCTCTCTCTCCACTCCCACATCCGGGGCTCGCCCCCTACATCGGACTCTCTCTCCTCCCACATCCGGGGCCCGCCCCCTACATCCGGCTCTCTCTCCTTCCACATCTGGGGCCCTACATCCGGCTCTCTCTCAACTCCCAAATCCGGGGCTCGCCCCCTACATCGGACTCTCTCTCCTCCCACATCCGGGGCCCGCCCCCTACATCCGGCTCTCCTCCCACATCCGGGGCCCGCCCCCTACATCCGGTTCTCTCTCTTCCCACATCCCGGGCTCTCCCCCTACATCCGGCCCTCTCCCCTCCCACTAGTCTGACTGGCTGGTTAGTATTCAGTTAGCATAAGATTTAGTTAAGAGCGGAAAAGAAAGGGAACAGTTTTGGATAGAGAAGTTAATCAAAACTCAGCACGGGAACTCGGGTGAGTGGGACTCAGTTTCACCACCGCTTCCTAACAGCTCCCTTAAAACCCCAAATGCCAGTTACCTCTAAAGATCAATGCCAGCCACGAGTCAGCAATGCAAGAAATTGTAGATTTTAAACCTTGGATGTAAGCTGAATTAAGAGATATAAGTAAAGACTCTCTTCAACCCAAGGAAAATCAGCAATTATTAAAATTTTTTAGAATCCTTTAAAAAAGTTTTAAATAATTCTTTATGGTACATCTAACCAAAGTCACCAAACTTATGCAACCTGGTTAGAAGCTAAGGTAGTAAATAAAAGGTGGCAAGAACTAACTGGACTGATCAGGAAGGGACCAACAGGAGTTCTGTTTCCACAATAAACCTGAGGGTCATAGAAAGGTCAGGAGAGTAGGTTCAAGTCTCCTAAAAGCCATAGCTGAAGTAGTCACAGCAAAAGTGGATTGTATAATAACTTAATCTTAACCCATAGGAGACTGTCACAACAGACTAGGAAAAATTCCTAATTTCCACAGTTGGGAGTCACAGAGGTGCTGATGTAAGAGCATCTGTTTCATGTCATTTTACAATGATGTTAAGCTTCAGGATGGAGACCTAATACAAAAACAGAACTTAAAAGGTTGTCCCATTTCATGAAGAAAAACTAATACAAAGAAAATCCCTCATATCAGGACAGTCACGTTGCTCTGAGGAAGGAACAGGACCCAACAACATGACATATTCTTTAGCACTAAACATGAGTTAACTGTATTTGGTCATCCTCATCAGTTCCTGGTAGATATGGGACTACTTTTTCTACATTAAACACCAACACCTTAGCTCAATGTCTTCCTAAGAGTGGAAGATATTTCAAATAACCCACGGATTTGCCCCATTTCAAGAGTAACACCTGGGTCACTGACTGAAAAATTATGTGCCTTTCTCTGACTACTCCTGCAAATTTAATAGGAAGAGACTTGTTAAATGATATATACTCCTCAATATCCAAATTACAGGGGAAATTTTAAAAACAAAAATATTTTTAACTAGATAAAAATTAAAATGCTACATATAAAAATTGATGTGATATAACCAAATTAAATGATTAGAGGGAAACATAAAGCTTTACAGTTTATTACAAAAGAAGAATGATGTCAATAACCTAAACTTCCATGTTAAGAAGCTTGGAAAATAAGACAAAACTAGTCACAAGGCAAGTATTAAAAAAGGAAAAAAAAGAGATCAGAACAACACACTGAAACAGAACACAGGAAAATTTCTTCTAGAAATCAATTAAAGAAAAATTCTCTTTCTAAAGATCAAAACTGACAAAACTCTAGGTTGGCTGACAAAAAAAGAAGATACCAAATTAACAAAATCAGGAGTGAAGACACTTGACCCTACAGAAATTAAACCTCATAAGGGAATATTATAAACAATCCTAACCCTCTCAAATGAGACAATTTAGTTAAAATGGACAAATTCCTAGAAAGATACTAATTATCAATTCTGACACAAAGAATTTATATAGAACTATACTGTTTTTGCTGATATACAACATGATCCAGTGGGATCATGGGATACAAGGTTGGTTTAACATTTGAATATCAATTAACGAAATATACCATATAAATAACACACAAGAAAAAAGCCCCCACAGCCATATGATGATTATCACAATAAATGGCAAGAACTGGAACAGTGAGTCTAGAAATACATTCACACTAATATAGTCAAGTGATCTTTAAAAAGTGAGCAAAGGCTAAGGAATGGAGAAAGGATCGTCTTTTCAACAAACGGGGTTTAAAAAACAATGATCCAGACACAAATCTTCCACTTTACACAAATATTTTTGGAAAATGGATAATAAACCTAAATACAAAACTACAGGACATCTAGAAGACAACACAGGAGATAATGAAGAGCTCAGGTATGGCAAGGAGTTTTTAGCTACACCACCAAAAACAATCCATTAAAGGAAAACTGAGCATCTTGGAATTCACTAAAATTTAAAATTTCTGCTCTGAAAGCAAAAGACACTGTTCAAAGAATATGAAAAAATATTTGTCATGTCATTACAGAATTGCAGTTAGAGCAACAAGAACGTGATATTACTACACACCTATTTGGCAAAAATCTAAAACACTGATGACACCAAATGCTGACAAAGACACGGAGTAACAGAGTTCTTCTCTATTGCTCCTGGGAATGCAGAATGATGTTCTGCAGCCATTCTGGAGGACAGTGTCATGCTCTTACTGGACTTCCCTGGTGGTCTAGTGGTTCAGAATTTGCATGCCAATGTGGGGGACATGGGTTCAATACTTGGTCTGGGAAGAATCCCACATGCCACTGAACACCTCAGCCAGTGCACCACAACTCCTGAGCCTGCACAACACAGGCACTGAGACCATGTGCTGCACCTGCTGAAGCCCACAAGCCTAGAGCCCACGCTCTGCAACAGGAGAGGCCACCAAAGCGTGAAGCCGCACAGCACAGCAAAGGGCAGCTGCGACTTGCCACGGCAGAGAAAGCCTGCGCACGGCAGTGAAGACGCAGCACAGCCGAACAATGGAAAAGTTCTAAAGAAAGAAAACGTATTCTTACTGTGACCCAGCAAATCACACGCCTTGGCTTGAACACAAATGGACTGAATACTTACGTGCAGTCACACACACTGCATGGTGCAGGTTTCTCCATAAACGCCGAAGCTTGGAAGCAATCAAGCTGTTCTCCAGTCAGCGAATGGACAAGCAAACTGTGGTCCAGCCATACAATGCAATATAATTCAATGATAACTAATACACAAATCTTCACAGCTGCTTTATTTGTAACAGCCAAACCAGAAACAACCCAAACATCCAACAACAGGTGAATGGATAAAAGAACAATTGTGGTATAGCCATGCAATGGAATAGTACTCAACAATACAAATGAATAACTGATACATGCAATAATATGGCTTATGTCAAAAAAGTTATGGTTGGTGAAAAGTGCCAGAGTCCCCACTCTCCACAAAGTATATAATTCTGTTTATATGAAATTCTAGAATATGCTTGCTACTAAATGTGAATTGTGGGAAAGGGGGGGTTAGAAAGGACAAGGAGGAAAGGATTATAAAGGGACCCAAGGAATCTCTTGGCTGTGCTGGATATCTCCATTATCTTGATGTGTGGTCTCGTCAGTACATACACATGCTGAAACATAAAACGTTTTACACTTTACATACATGCCATTTATTTCATGTCATCATACCTCAACAAAGATGTTAAGAACTAAATATTCCCCATAAATATCCATATTTACCATTCTTCTTGGAAAGTCCCATCTGCCAACTGTTCTGGCTCTACTCTATCCCTCTCTACACAATTTAGGAGCATAAGCCCTGCCTCAGGATCAGCAAAAACTGCAGAGCAACAAAGTTCACGCCCACCTCAGTCACGAGGAACGCTGGCTGGTCAGAGAAGCCCGAGCCCTGATCGCTCTGCTGTCACTGCTGGGGCTCCTGCCTGTGCAGTGATGGCCAGAACACCAGCAGCCCAGGGAGGTACAGGAATCCACAGACCTTTATTTACTGAGACAGTGTGGTGGCCACAGGAGACTCGGAGATGTGAAGGCCCTGAGAATTTCTCTATAATTTCATGCCACAGAGCCAAAATCGCAGACATATAGAGACGCCACCTTAAGAACAGACACCCATCCTCTCCTGAGCCTCAGTCATCCCCACTCCACTAGCTCAGTGCCTCTGTACCAACGACGATCCCCACCTTTGCTGGTGTGACTCCTATAATCTTGAACGGGGACACAGCACATTGACTCCATTCATAAGGCCTTTCTCCCGTGTGAAGTTTCTGGGCATTAAACAAGTTTAAGAGACGCAGCTAAAGGGTCACCAAAACTGTTGCATTCATGAGGTCCTTCTCCAGGGTGAGCTTTCTGGTGCCGAACAAGATGGGAGCTTCTGCTATAGGCCTTCCCACATTCATTGCACACATATGGCTTTTCACCAGTGTGAACTCTCTGGTGTAGAATGAGGCTAGAGTTGCGGCTAAAGAATTTCCCACATTCACTGCATTTATAAGGTCTTGCTCCAGTGTGAACTTTCTTGTGTTGAACAAGGTGGGAGCTACTAATGTAAGCTTTTCCACATTCACTACACACATAGGGCCTTGCTCCACTGTGAACTCTCTGGTGTAGAATGAGGCTAGAATTGTGGCTAAAGCATTTCCCACATTCACTGCATTCATAAGGCTTTGCTCCAGTATGAATTCTCTGGTGCACAATGAGGTTGGAGCTATGGCTAAAGAATTTTCCACAGTCATTGCACTCATAAGGCCTTTCTCCAGTGTGGATTTTCCGGTGCTGCACAAGTGTATCTTTACGGCTAAAGGCCTTTCCACACTCACTGCACTCATAAGGCCGTGCGCCAGTGTGAATTATCTGGTGCTGAACAAGTGTGTCCTTGCAGCCAAAAGCCTTCCCACATTTGCCGCACACATAAGACTTTGCTCCTGTGTGGACTCTCCTATGTTTAATGAGGCTGGAGTTATGGCTAAAGAATTTTCCACATTCAATGCACTCATAAGGCCTCGCCCCGGTGTGAATTCTCCAATGCTCAATAAGGTGAGAGCTTTGGCTAAAGAATTTTCCACACTCACTGCACTCATAAGGCCTTTCCCCTGTGTGAAATCTCTGGTGCTGCACAAGTGTGTCTTTACGACTGAAGGCCTTCCCACATTCACTGCACTTGTAAGGCCTTTCTCCGGTGTGAATCCTCTGGTGCTGCACGAGGTGGGAGCTTCTGCTGTAGGCTTTTCCACATTCAGTGCAGTCATAAGCCCTTTCTCCAGTGTGAACTCTCTGGTGCTGCACAAGTGTGTCTTTGCGGCTGAAGGCCTTGCCACATTCACTGCACGTATACTGTCTTTTGCCAGTGTGAAATTTCTGGTGACTTTTTAGGTGAGACGAGTGAATGAAGGCCTCTCCACACTCCTTACACACATGTGATGTTTCCCCACCACTAAGTTTTCTGTGACGAATAAGAGCGGATTTCTCCTTGGACAGATCTCCACAAGGCAGGCACCTAAGGGATCGCACTTCAACCGCCTGAGTTATCTGGTTGTCGAGGAGAGTGAAGGCGTTCATGAAGGCTTTCTCATCATCAGTGCAATTGAGAAACATCAATTCATCACTGTCTCCCTGGTGACAACTGAGACTGGACTTGTGTGCAAATGATTCCACAAACTCAGCTATTCTGTGTGGACTCAGTCCACTGTGAGTGCTCTGGTGCTGGAAAAGGCTAGAGCTATCCAGCACGTCCATCCCTTTCCCCCTGCAAATAAAAGGTCTTCCTAACTCGGAGACAGCACAGCTCTTCACACATGAGGCCTCATCACCATCCCCCTGGACGGGATCATTCCCACTATGTGGTTTCTGGTGCAGATTAAAGTTTCCACTCAGCAGGAATCCTTGCCCACAGGGGTCACGTGTGTCCAGGTTCTGTGCAGGGCAGGAACCCTGGTGTTCAGCCAGGTGGAAAATGTCTTTTAAGAGCGGGTCACTTCTCTCACATGGATGGACTTTCTGGATAAGTGGACAGGACCCAGGAGTCCTGACCTCTGACACTCCTTCTACACAAACACTCTGCTCGGAAGGGGCCTCCTCATTGTCTGCTTCACACCAACAACCTAAAAGCAAAGAGAGGCTAGTGAAGGACATGCTGACTTTGGCGGGAAGCAGCAAGTCCATCACCTCTGAGTGTGTGACACACCAGTGGGTGAGTCCTTGGGCTTTGGCAGGATGAGGGGGCCAGGATCAGTGAGAAAGGGCCCACTGTCACTCCTGGGCCTTGGAAGGTATGGAGGACTTCCAATGATGGGTAAAGACATAATGAGAGCGGACAGTACTGGAAGCAGAGGCGAGGTCTCCAACTCACTCCTCTACAAAGGGTTCCGGCAGGGCCTTGGCTTCTGCTGTCAGGTGGGCCTGGTGCAGAAGGCTGTGTCCAGGCCCAGGAAAATCTAACTGCAAGTAAGCAGGTGGCTCCTCTGGACTGCTTACAGATATGCGCACGACTTGTAGCACGTTAAAGCAGCCAATGTCATGGAGCATTTCGGAGTAAGCTGAGGAGAGTGAGTGACAGAGGCCAGAGAGGGGAAAACAGCCAAGGGAAGGAAGACAGGAGAAACACCAAGCGCAACGCATGGAGAGGAGAGGGAGAAGTGAGGTACTGCCAAGCCTCGGCAAGAAAACACTGGTGAGCAGGCTGACGGCACAACGCGAGCCCTGCCCCCAGATGGTTCCCTCGGTTCCTATGTGGCAGTGGAGGCTCTCTCTGGCCGTGCAGTGTGGCTGGAGTCAGGTCCACCCACAAGCACCCGGCGCTTTCTGCCTATCTGCCACTGGGCAACTACATGGGATCTGGAAGGCGGAAGTTGTGGGAAAAAAAGGGGGGGGAGGGAATAACAACATTCTGGACCAGCCCTACTCCAGTTTAAAAAAAAAAAAAGGGGCAGGGCAAATGAAAGGCCAGATAGACCCATTCCACAGAGAAGAGAAAATGTTAAAAAACAAAGACCCGAAGGAGGACTCGCCAGAACACCCCTAAGTCCTCCACAAGCAGTGACGATGTCAGCACCTATATCTCCTGGCACAGTCCGTCCCCAAGACTGTCAGCCAGAGCCCTGAACTCCTAACCTGATCGAGAATGGCTTTGTGCAGCAGGCGTCAGACTGCTCAGGGAAGGGACACCACCACGACTCTGCCTGAGCATCCACAGCCCCTACCCTGGGAACCAAGATGGGAGGGGGAAGAGCCCCTGATTTGGCAGGACAGGAAGAGCTGCCCCCAGGGCACCAGGGAAAAACCAAACCCAAGGACACTGCAGCAGGCGTGTGGGCCTGTGGCAGGCAGCCTCTCCAATGGCCCAGGAAGACCTGTCACCTGGTGTTCTTGCCCTTGCACGAGCCACTTCCCTTGACCAGAGGCTACACTGACCCATTTCTAAGAACGGAACAGGAAAAAATGATCAGATCATTGTTTCCAGGTTGGGTTAGAAAAAGACCAGCTACCGTCCTGGACATTCTCTCTGCTCAGAGAGAAGGTTCCTTCCCTGCTGTGAGATGCGCTACAGAAAGGCTACGGTGACAAGGAAGCCAGGGGGTCTCTGACCAACAGCCAGCGAGGAACTAATGCTTACAGTCCAACAAGCCACGAGAAATGACCTCTTGGAAACACAAAACACGAGTTTGTGAGTGAGATCCTCCCAAGAATGGCCTTCAGATGAGAATAGTTTGGCTGGGAGCTTGACTGAAGCCTCATGACAGACCCTGAGCCAAAAGCACCAGGTGAGGTGTGCTGAGTTCCTGACACTCTGAAACTTACATAAGGCCTTTTTATTGTTTTACGTCACTCACTTTTGGAGTAGTTTGACATGTACCAATAGGTAACTGAAACAGGGACTCACCCAAGGCGGCCACGTGTGCAAAGTTCTCCAGCATCACATCGCGGTACAGGAGTTTCTGAGCTTCCTCCAGCAGCTCCCACTCCTCCCGGGAGAAGTACACGAACACATCCTCGAAGGTCACACCACCCTGCCATGAAGGGGACAGCTGAGCCCATACCCAACAGGACTCCCCAGGCCCCCCACTCACCTCCCACCCCGTCTCCTCTGCTCCCCAGCCTCCCAACTCGGAGGTGATACTCGGCCGTGACACCGCTCCTGGCTGCCCTCTCCTGTCCCTCTGATCACCGTGTGCAGCCCAAAGCAAAATCAGGAAGGTGGGCAGACAGAGACTATGTAAGCCATGGGTCCAGCAGGAAGGGCACCAAACACTCTCCTGCTGGCATCCTCCTGACCATGCCTCCCAGAAACAGCTTTAAGGCCATCAGTCCAGGCTCCTCCCACCATGTACATCACTCTGAACCACACCTTCCTCATATCTGGGGTCCCCCTCCATTAAGACTGAATACCTTCCAGTCCACACTTCCAAGGCACGCCCCACCCCTGAAGCCACTCTGCACAGCATCCAGGAAGAAGTCCTTTTTGTTTGACAGGCACCACTGCCACCCCAGTGCCTGAGCAAGACACCCAGTCCTCAGCGCCCAGCTGGGACTTTCTTTGCAACTATCAACACTTCTGTGGACCACTGCAGTAGCCTCCTCCCTAATGCTCACATTCCATTCTCAACCAGACAGCCGCCAGAGGGAGCCTGTTAAGATCTGATTCAGGGCACCTCTCCTCTGCTCCAAATCTTCCACGTCTTTTGTGCATGCCACAGGTTCAGTCACTTAGTTGAGTCTGCCTCTTTGGGACCCTAAAGACTGCAGCCTGCCTGATTCCTCTGTCTAGGGGATTTCCCAGGCAGGACTACTGGGAATGGGTTGCCATTCCCTCCTCCTGGGGATCTTCCTGACTCAGGGATTAAACCCGCATCTCCTGCGTCTTCTACGCTGCAGGCAGACTCTTTATCACTGAGGCATCTGGGAAGCCCATGTCTTTCATCACCTTCAAAACAAGAAGCCCAGTTCCTCAGCCTGCCATTCTTGCCCGACTCCTGACCCTTTTCTCAACAGACGGGGCTAAGACCCGCGGCTCCTTAAGGACTCCCAACTCAATCTTACCTCTAAGCATTTGCATAAGATGTTCCTGAGTCTAATGCACCAGTCCAGTCTTCCTCCTACTGGCTGCCCAAAGCAGGAGCCTCTTCATATAACTCCTGGCTTAGATTCCGGGTGCTGGGCTAGAAAGGACTCCTCCTTTAAGGTCCCCAGACTCAAGCGCAGAGGGAAGGACAGGTGAAGAGTCCCAGAACATCAATACGTCTCATCAGAAAACCTCCATCGGCCCTACTTTAAAAACATACAAAATTCACACACTTCTCTAACGTCCACAGCCACCACGCTAGTCACCCACAATCAACACATTTGGACTATTGCAGTCGACACCCTCCTGGTCTCACGTCCCACCCTCAGGCTTCCCCAGTCTTTCCACTGTGCTACCAGAGGGACCTGTAACACCCAACGTCAGATCACCTCCCTTCTCTGTTATAAACCTTCCGCGGTTCCCATCACCGTCAGAACAGAGGTCCAGCTTCCCAGCCTGCCATTCCAGTCCGACTCCTGACTGCCTGCTCTCTGTTCTGAGCACACATAACCTCAGCGACCTGCCGTTTCCAGAACATACCTAATCCAACCTCACCTCCAAGTGTTGGTACCTGGGGGCTCCTAAGCCCTGGAAACCATTTCGCACCTCATCCCGTCAACACTGGGAACGGGATCCTCCCCACGTATTCACCGTCAATGACCGCCCTTCACCGCCTTCTTACTCAAGAAAAGGGAGCGACGAAGACCAAGTTCGGAAAGCCTGAGAACACAACGTCCCCCTCCCCTGAGTCGGCGAGGGCTTGAGGGACCCTCCACTCACCTGAGCCCAGTTCGTTAGCGCCGCAGCCGCCATGGGGTCCTGTGAGAAGAACCAGGTCGAGAAACGCGACTGCAGTGGGAGCAGCGGGACCCGCACACCCCCTCGGGGACGGTGGGCCCTGGACGATGGTCGAGCTCGGAGCCTTGGCTTCCTCGTGGTCCAAAACGGCGCACAGGCTCCGGGTGCCGCCTCCGGAAGCGAACGAGGACGGAGAGCGAGCGCGAAGGCCTGGGAAGGAGTACAGCCCCAGCCCACTGCTCCGCGCTAGGCGGCCCGTCCCACGGCGGCGACCATGGATCGTCATAAGGGCGCGGACGGAGGCCCCAGCCTTATTACCGTCCGTTCCTAGTCGCTTCCCAAGAGTCGCACGGGAAGCGGCGCCCAGGCCGACTCGCAGATCCCGCAGCCACTCTAGACATTCCCGGCACCAGCAAAGTACGTCACCACCGTGACGCCGGAAGTCCCGCCTCGGTCTGAAAGGGCCGACGGAAACGCGCATCTTCTGGGCTGCCATTGGCGCAGAGCGGATGCGCCGCGAAACAGACTTCTGGATGAAGGAGTCTGTGGCCCACATCCAACCGGGGAGAAGGCCGATTTCTGGTTGTCCCCGACAGCTGCGCGGAGGCAGGTGGAGAGAGAAAGGTCCTTAAGTTCTAGAAGGTGGTAGTTCCTCAGTCTGATCCGACTCTTTGTGACCCATGGCCTGTAGCCCCCCAGGCTCCTCTGTCCATGGAGTTCTCCAGGCAAGAATACTGGAGTGGGTTGCCATTCCCTCCTCTAGGGAAACTTCCTGACCCAGGGATTGAACCCGAGTCTCCTGCATAGCCATCTGAGCCATCCGGGAAGTGCCCGACCTCCCCATAAAGGCGACGCGCCCACATTTCTTTGATATGTAGGAAAGCGGCGTCCTCCGACGTCTCCAGCAGGTGGAGCATTCTTTCATCCTAGGAGAGCTGCTTCACCTCTTGGGAGTTTTGGAGACTGAGATTTAAATTGAATGGATGGAAGGGAATTCTCTGGTGGCCCAGTGGGTTAGGAATCTGCCCTTCCACAACAGGGGGCCCAGGTTTGATCCCTAGTCGGGAATTACGAACCCCAAGCTACTCTCGCGGCCAAAAGGAAAAAAAAAAAAAAATATATATATATATATATATATATATATATATATATATATAATATATATATATATGAGATCGATACCCCTCTCTTGTGCAGTCTTCCTGTAGTAACATGAAATGTGCCTGCTATTCGTTGATATCCAAAATGGGCTCAGCATCCCTTCTGAGCTTGCTCAAAAAGCACATTCTGGGATCCAACCTACACTTTCTGACACAAAAACCCTGGGAGTGGGAATTGAAAGTCATGACCACCTCCTTACCCCAACTACAGCAATTAAAATGAGAACATACCTTCCAAATGGGAAGTGAGATGAAAAGTGCTTAGCACAAGACCTGGTGCTGAACACAGACAAGCTGACTGTTACTATTCATCAGGACCACAACTTCTTACACATACAGCTAGAGGAGGATGTCGGAGGCTCTTTGCAGAATCACTGATCATATTTTTCAAAATATAAATACAATCAGTCTTAACTCACCAAGTAGCATTATAGGTAATGGCAAACATTTTGCATAGATCACAGCTGTATACCTGTAAGTTCATTCTATTTTTTTAAAACAATAAATGCAGGCAATTGTCATAAACTACTGGGTCTATTGTCAAACAGATGCATTTCTACAGACCATATGATTCAAAACGTTGAAGTATCAAGAGTAATTTCTATTAGACCTAAATGGGCAGTGGAGTTAACATAGTTTCATATCATGGTTCACTGTGTGGGATGACAAAAGAATCATTCATGCCTAATTCAGAAGAACAAACTCAGGCTCCTCCTGCCTTCCACCATAACCCTCAACAGGCAGACCTGGTACCAGTGGATGATCATCAGGTGGCCCAGCCTGATATCTAGTGGCTCAGGTCATGGTCCTCTTCAAGATATCATCTTTCCATCACCTGGAGCTACAGCTCCCACAGAAGTAATCATTCCTGGGGAGGTGTGACAACTGGAACTATTGAGGTCCACAGAGGTACCCCAGGAAGGAGTATAAATGAGAAGATAAATTGAAGAAACATTTTTCACAATCACTCCAGCCCATTTCCATTGGCTAAAATTTATTTGCATGCTTCCAAGTTAAGTTAGGGAGGGTGGTGGGACATGCCTATCCTCCTGGGTGTCCAGGAGAAAAGAGTATTGGGGAACAAGTAGCCAGTTTTCTAGCACAAAATATTGATTAGATCACCAGATGCCCATTTTTATTATTCATCTTCTGCATTCTACACTCTTACATCTTCATTCATGTGACCAGATCATAATTTATTTAGGCATGTTCCTACTGATGGTTGGGTTGATTGTTTCAACCTCTTGGCTGTTATCAATAAATTTGTTGTAAACTTTCATGTATATATATCGGGAGAAAAAAAAGTCCTCATTTTAAATGGGTTATATGCTTAGAATTGGATTTGCTTATTTCTAATATATACATATATACATATGTTGAAATTTAATCTTGACACATAAAGAGTTAAAATTGAAATTAATGAAAGCACTGTGTAAGAATTAATTAATTGGCTTGTGGAATTTGCAACAGAAACCATTGGGTGTACCATTACCATTTGTAAACTGCGTTGTGAGCAACTGCTCAGTCATGTCTGAGCATGACTGGGACATGCTGAGACTCTTTCTGACCCTACAGACTGTAGCCCTCCAGGCTCCCCTGTCCAAGGAATTCTCTAGGCAAGAATACTGGAGTGGGGTGCCATTTCCTGCTCTGGGTAATCTTCCCAACCCAGAGATCAAATCCACATCTCTTGTATTTCCTGCCCTGGCAGGAGGATTTTTACCAGTGCAGCACCTGGGAAGCATGTCACACCCTTTGTATCAATAAAAATTGTAATCAACTTACATAATCTATATGTACTTTTTAAAAATATAAATTTATTTTCATTGGAGGCTAATTACTTTACAACATTGTATTGGTTTTGCCATACATCAACATGAATCCACCACAGGTTGTACACGTGTTCCCCATCCTGAACCCCCCTCCCACTTCCCTCCCCATACCATCCCTCTGGGTCGTCCCAGTGTAGCAGCCTCGAGCATCCTGTATCATGCATCGAACCTGGACTGGCGATTCGTTTCATATATATTATACGTTTCAATGCCATTCTCCCAAATCATCCCACCCTCTCCCTCTCCCACAGAGTCCAAAAGACTGTTCTATGCATCTGTGTCTCTTTCGCTGTCTCACATACAGGGTTATCGTTACCATCTTTCTAAATTCCATATATATGCGTTAGTATACTGTATTGGTGTTTTTCTTTCTGGCTTACTTCACTCTGTATAATCAGCTCGTTTCATCCACCTCATTAGATCCACGGTTTTCTTAAGAGCAGAGTTAAACGTTTATCATCACATTCTCTGTGTATACATCTGGTTATCTGCACTTGGGAATGCCCATGTAAATGTGTGTGCATGTGAGCAGGTGAGCTGTTGTGTCTCTGGATGGTTCCCCCTATTCACGTACAACCATTTGTGCATCTGCCAACGTGGCTGTACAAAGGTGTCTACCTTTGCCTCTCTCCCCGTGCCCCTCTGTGTACCCGTTGCTGCTTGTGTCCTGTGTAGCGTGTGTGTGTTCAGGAGTTTCTCTCCGGGTGTCCCCATCTCCGCACACCAGTGCCCCACGTCTGCATGTACGTATCTTTGCGCCAGTGGATGCATCTGTGTTGTACATGCACATCCCCGTGAGCACTGTTCATGGTATGTATGGGACTTGTGAGCGCACGTATCTGGGCGTCCTGTGTCTGTTTTCATGAGTGTGTGTGTCTTTGGTCAATATAAACAAATCCTCTCTCTTCTGTGTCCTGGTGGCTATCTGTGTGTCCATCTGCATAGCATTTTGTGTCCCACATGTGTCCAAGTTGCCGACTCATCTCTGTGGAACCGTGTGTGTGATGGCGCTGCAGTCTCCTGCTAGTCTCTGTGAGCCCCATGGCCTCTCTGAGTGTGCCCTGCATGTGCCTGCCGCTGGTGCACGTGACAAGGCGCCCACGCTGGACCCACGTCTCCTGCTCTGCACTGGCCTCGTCACCCTGAGGGAGTCTTGCCGCAAGGGCTTCATGAACAGCTGGGCGCTCCTGAACAGCATCCCTGCAGAATATATGTGCCCTTGGCTTGTCCCAACGCAGAATTCACCTTCTCTGGGAGACTCCACTGACAAGCCCCTCAGGTGAGCCACCTCCGCGCCCAGACCCTACCCTCAGAACTCCCTATACTGAACTTTCCATTTCTCACGTGCCTCAGGATCATCGTGTGCCCCACTCCCCATCACTGCACAGGAGGTTCCCTCTGTGTAGAATTCGACGTGTGGGCTGATTTCTATCTGTATCTCAGATTCAAATTACATGCCATGGAAGGGCTGTGATTGGAAGGGGAACAGCAGAGTTCAGGGGGCCCTAGGGATCAGGCAGCCAGTCTGATACCTCTGAACTCTGGGTTTTTCCTGTTGAAAACTGTTCCCCTAAAATGAAGACTGCCAGCTATTTCTCCAGCAAAGAGGGGCTTACACAGGATCAGCTGAGAACTGTGATTTGGAGCCTGCAATAATGGCGCGCCACCCAACAAGGACCTGCACAGCAAGAGGACACTTTCACAGAGGGGAAACGTGAGTCAGGAGAAAGAGTCCAGGGCTTTTCCTTGACTGCGTCTTTTCCTGGAAGAAGAGGAACCTTTCTCCTTCCTGTTGGGCACTGCTGTCCGCGGCAGGGCGTGAGAGCTCCCTCCTGCTGGTCTCCTGACTCTATGTAACCAAGGTTTCTATTTTACACACACAAATACTCAAGCCCAAGCCTAAGTGACATGACCAAGGCCATGTGGCTGGGGATGGGCATGGTGCAGACAAGTTGCAATCCCAATCAATGTCATCCTCAAGCTCCAGAGGAAATAAAAACAGGTTATCAAAGAGATAGGAGCACTTCCATGTTTATTATAGTTCACAATAGAGAAGATGTGGAAACAACCAAAACATCCATCAACGGATAAAGGAATAAAAACATATATACATCAACAATGGACTACTACTCAGCCTTGAGGAAAAAGGAAATCCTGCCATTTTCAACAATACAGATGGACCTTGAGGATATCATGCCAAGTGATATACATCAAATATTGTATAATATCCCTTATATGTGGAAAAAGCAAAACAAAACCAAAAACTGAGCTGGAAAACATTACAGTGATGGTTACCAAAGGCCGGGGGTGGGGTCAGGGGGTGGGAGAGATGATGTTCACGGGCATACGCTTACACCTCATAGGCAAATAATTCCGAGAGATCTAACATACAGTACAGGGATTACAGACAATAAAACTATATTATAAACATTAAACTTGCCAAGAGATGGTATCTTATTTGTTCCCACCACTAGAAGAGATGATAATTCTGTGGCATAACAGAGGCTAACTGATGCTACGATGGCACTCATACTACAGTGTAAATGTATCAGATAAATATGATGTCCATCTTAAACGTACAGTTATATGTCAATTATATCTCGATAATTAACGGATAAATAAAAATGAAGACTTAAACTGTTTCAAGTAGTAAAGTAACATGTACCCATTCATAAGTGTGTCCTTATGTCTTTAGATTATAATTTTAGACAACATTTTTGTATCTTAAGTTTTAAAGGCCTCATAAATCAAGGTGTCACCTAAGATGATGTTTTGTAACAAGTAACATTTGCAGAGATGTTCTCAAGCTCCCAGCTTTCCTGGTGTGGCGTGGCACACAGTGCGTATTAATTCAGGTGTTTAATCTCTCAAACACCTCCCCTGCCACCCAAAAACAACAACAAAAAATGCCAGCCAAGAGGAGAGTGAAAAAGTTGGCTTAAAGCTCAACATTCAGAAAACGAAGATCATGGCATCTGGTCCCATCACTTCATGGGAAATAGACAGGGAAACAGTGGAAACAGTGTCAGACTTTATTTTTGGGGGCTCAAAAATCACTGCAGATGGTGATTGCAGCCATGAAATTAAGACGCTTACTCCTTGGAAGAAAAGTTATGACCAACCTAGATAGTATATTCAAAAGCAGAGACATTACTTTGCCGACTAAGGTCCGTCTAGTCAAGGCTGTGGTTTTTCCTGTGGTCATGTATGGATGTGAGAGTTAGACTGTGAAGAAGGCTGAGCGCCAAAGAATTGATGCATTTGAACTGTGGTGTTGGAGAAGACTCTTGAGAGTCCCTTGGACTGCAAGGAGATCAACCCTGGGATTTCTTTGGAAGGAATGATGCTGAAGCTGAAGCTCCAGTCCTTTGGCCACCTCATGCGAAGAGTTGACTCACTGGAAAAGACTCTGATGCTGGGAGGGACTGGGGGCAGGAGGAGAAGGGGACGACCGAGGATGAGATGGCTGGATGGCATCACGGACTCTATGGACGTGAGTCTGAGTGAACTCCGGGAGATGGTGATGGACAAGGAGGCCTGGGGTGCTGCGATTCATGGGGTCGCAAGGAGTTGGACACGACTGCGCGACTGAACTGAACTGAATAAACTGTCATTGGTTTCTCAGGAAAATCAGAAAAAAAGTCATAAATACATTTATTTGCCTGTTATATTTTTCAGTGCATTGTAATGGTAGAGCTATGGTTGAAGATTTTTGAAACTGCACAGTAGCCACTGGTTCTCTCTCCTTTATACATCCTCAGATGCAATCTCCTAGGATGGACCAATTTCCTGTATGACTCTTCAAATGACAATAAGTGATAACTGATCTCAGAAGATTTTCTCACAGCATACGAACACTTGTTTCTCTTTGGTATAATTCCTCAGGTACAAAGCTTCCTCTGTTCAGGAGATTTTCCCCAGGAGTTACATTCAAAAGGTCTTCTCCCAGTATGAGTTCTCTGACAGTGCCTGAGACAAGTTCACATGCAAAAGGCTTTGGTCCATTTCTCACGCTCACAGGGTTTCTCCCCAGCATGAACACTCTGAGGCTTGGTAAGGAATGAACGAATGAAGAGGTACTGTCCACATCCGCTAGATTCACGTTTCTCCCTCGTGTGAGCCTTCCCGTATGGAATCAGGGAGGAACTATAACTAAAGGCTCTCTTTCTCCAGCATGGATCCTATTAGGCCAGACAAATAAGGGTGAATGAAGGCCTTTCCACACTCACTGTACTCTGGGGTCCTCTCTCGTGAGAACTCTCACATAATGAGCGGAAAAACAGTTGTCACAGCAGGTATACCCACATACTTTGCACTCAAAGTATGACTGTTTTTGGAGTGCGACATGTTACCTGGAACAAAAGCAGAGCAGACACAAGATACTTTCCCACATTCTTTGCATTTATAAGGCTTCTCAGCGTGAATGCGCTATTGCTGCATGAGCCTGACCACTCCTGTGGTTCTGCTGAGCATAAATCCTCATGTGCTGACTTGGGCCCACCCTCAGGAGAAAGGCACATCAACATTTGTTAAACCGTCCCACATTTTCTTCCACTTGCAGAGACTTGCCTGTGGAGATCACGGAAGCCTTCCCTGGTGCACGTGAGATCTGTTTATGAAAAGCATCTACTGGAGGATTGCTCCAATGACTGCTGGAGTGCAGAGTGTCACCTGTTCTCACACCACGGTGTTCACAGCTCATCCTCCTGAAGACTCTCCTTGTGGGAAACTGTTCCTGGGCTCCAGGGCCCTTCGCATTTCTGATTTCTAGTTTGCTCCAACCCAGAGTCCCAGAATCAACTGACCCTGGAGCAACATTCCCTCCAAGGGCCACTGAGAGGCAGAAGGCTTTATGGCCTCAGTTGTGCTTTCCGGCCCAACAGGAATCCAATGCCCAAAAGGACCCCGTGGTGATGACAGCAGAGAATAAGCTCCCAACATGCCCACCTGGCTTCTCCCCATGGCGAGGGGCCAGGTGCTGGCTGGGAAGTTCTCGCCACCCTCTCTGCAAGTGAAGGCTGTCTCTGATGTACAGGATCCGTAGTGCTTTACAAATGAAGCCTGGGTTTTCTCTTCTGAAGATTCCATTCCACCACTTCTGCATCTGGTCAAGGTTTACACTACACCCAAAATCTCTCCCCATGATTCACCTGCTGGGAGTTCCCTGTGGCTCAGCCAGGGGCCAAACTGTCTTTCAAGACTGGGCCATGCATGTTGCAGGGGTGAGCCGTGTGGGTAGAGGGCTCAGCCTGGGTAGTTCTCATCTGCGGCTGGCTCACAGGAACCCCCTGCTCAGAAGGTGCAGCCACACCCGCCACTCCGTGCCAACAACCTGAAGGAAGACAGATGTGGCTGAAGCGCACGTTCAGCTGGTGGCCTCCAGTAACAAATGTGCGTCTATACAACTGGCAATGGGTCTGTGGGACTGCAGGCCTCACATGGGGCCCAGGATCAGGAGGAGGAGGGGCCTCTGACTGTTACAGAGGAAGGGAACCTCAGAGGAGGGGATACCAGGATGGGGCAGTGTGGCCAAGGGCACTCTGAACCGCACCATGCAGATGGTCTGAAGCAAGGCTCTTGGTTCCTTGTGCCAGGTGAGTGCTGTGAGAAAGGGTCTAGCCAGGGCCAGAAAAACCTGGCCCAGAACTGAATATCTGGCCTGACAGTGTTTAAGGGAAATGGAAAGATATGTGCACATCTCATGACATGTTAAAAGAAACCCAATGCTGTGGAGCGCTGCGTGGAGGAGCAAGAGGTCAGGTAAGACGTGCGACCAGAAAGGGGGGTGGAACAGGCAGGCGCCTAAGGGCAGAGCAGCAGCGACAAACGAGCGAAGCATCAAAGACGGGGGAGGAGACACCACAGGCGCAGCGCAAACTGCTGTTATAAAGCAAAGCCAGCCCTGCTGCCCGCGCTCTCTGCTCACCGGGCCTGGGCCTCCTCCAGGTCTTCTCTGCTCTGACCGGAGCAGTGTCTACCTCCTCAGGCACCCCAGGCTCCCCTCCGGCTCCAGCTGGGTAGCCCCATGAGACCTGGAAACTGCAAGTCCTAATGGGAAAGAACAGCTGATGAGGGGTCAGTAGTGACCCTGCGAGACCCCCTTCACAGAGAAGATGGCGGAATGGGGCAGAACCCGGGGCACAGGAGACCAGAGATCTGGAGTGTCGGGGGCAGACTGCAAGACTTCTCACCCCCAAATCCTTCATCTCAAAGCTCCCGGCAGCAGAGGTTGGGGCGGCTCTGGGAGAGGAGGGAGGTGCCCCTCACCCTGGGACTCACACTCTTACTCCAGGGAACAAGGAAAGAAGCTGAGCCGTGACAGAAGTGTGAGACACCAAGAACTGCCCATAAGAAAAAACAACACTCAGCTCAGGAAACTGGGAATCACGTCCCTTTTAATGCCTTCCAGCTGAGTGCTGGCTGGGTTTAAACACTATTTTATAATGAACAGAAAATAATTTTGTTCATTAGAAAATAATTAAACACTGTGGGATGGCACTTCTGAGGGCAGGTTGTAAGAATATCAGTTTCTCTCCTGGATGCTGTCTCTTGCCCGTCATCTCAGAAATCAGCTGCCTTGTTGTGACCAGCCTAAGGAGAACACGACATGGCGAGCAACTGAGGGAGGGCTTCGTCCAACAGCCTCCTGGTCACGTGCATGACCCTGAAGGGAGATTCACCACCAGTTGAGCTTTCAGATCAGATGGAAACCCTGGGCAGCTTGCCAGCAAGGTCATGAAAGACCCTAAGCTAGGGGTACCCAAGTAGAATATGCCTGATTCTTTACCCAAAGCAACTGTAAGATAAATGTTTGTCTATTCAGTGCACTAAGCTTTGGGGTAATTTACCAGGTAGCAACAGCTAACTAAAAGAGGGGCTTACCCAGCGATGACACCAGCGCAAAGTTCTCCAGCATCACATCGCGGTACAGGAGTCTCTGAGCTTCCTCTAGCAGCTCCCACTCCTCCCGGGAGAAGTACACGAACACATCCTCGAAGGTCACACTGCCCTGCCACGACGGGGACAGATCAGCTGGCAGGCAGCATCTCTCCCCAGAGCACCCCACGTCCCTCTCTTCCGCAGTCTCCAGCTCAGAGGAGACGCCCGACTGCGCACCACACTGGTAGCTGCTCTCTCCTCTTTTCCCTCTGATTACGTGTGCAGCCCAGAGCGAAACCAGGCAGGCGGGCAGGAAAAAATACTTCCGAAGCTAAGTCCAGTATGACCGACCTCAAACTCTCTCCTGCCAGCCTGTTGTCCTGGTGTCATTCAAGCTGGATCTCCCAGGTGAGCTCGGGCTCACCTTCTCCCAGCAGTCCCCTGGACTTGGATCTTGGAGCTATCGGCTCACAATCCTCCCAGGGCTCCCTGCCTCTTCCCTCACTTCCACAGCCTCCTCTGTGCAGCCAGAGGAAACCTACGTAAGGAAACGTGTTAAATCACCTCCACCTTCTCTCAAAACTTTCAGAGGGGAGGTCTAGCTCCTCTGGCTGTCAGGCCTGACCTCAGCCCGGGTGCTCTCTGTTCCCCTAAGGCACAATGTAGACCTTGGTCACTCCCAACTCTGGCTCACCCCTGAGAGTCGGCACATGGTGCCGAAATTTACCCCCGTAGTTGTCATTTTAGGAATCTATTCATACACCTGAATTCGGTAGCCTACCCCAGAAGTAACTGCCTCCAGAGACCCGCGACCAAGAACAGGGAGAAGGGAAGGCCGAGTCCCAGGAAAAACACCAGCAGCTACCGCCAGGGGCGTGGCTCTGGGTGACCCTCCACTCACCTGCCCCGGATTCATCAGTGCTGCCGCACCTGCCACTGCCACGGGACACAGTGGGCGGAAAGGGGCCCCGAGAGGCGGGAGACCAGGGCAGGGTCACCTCGGGCCGCGCCTCAAACTCCGAACCTCGCTATAAAATGAAGTCAAACAACAACCCAAAAAATGACGTCATATGCCCGAAAGGCCCAGGCCGCCGTCCTCGGGGCCCTTGGCGACGGAGCGCGGGTGGAGGCCTGCAGAAACGTGCAGTCTTGGCGGAGCCTGGCAAACGCCAGGCGCGAAGTCTCCTGCCCCATAGACGGGGACACAGTGTCACGGCGAAGGAGCCGGAGCTGGGGCGTCACGGCTCCGATGAGGTGCGGAGACAGGCCCGCTGTCTCGCTCGCCTAGAGACACGGTCCCGGAGCTGTGCTCCGGTCCACGTGGCCGCCTCTCAACCATCAACCGCTCCCGGAAGGAGGCTCTACCGCAACGAGACCGGAACTCCCGCCCCGAAGCCGCCGGAAACGTCCCTTCCCGGATTGTGATTGGCCCAGGGGTGAAGGCGGAAGTGCCGGTGGCATCCGCTTCTGTGCAACATACTCAACTCCCAGCCTGTGCCCACGCGCGTGCGCCTTTTCTCTTCTCGTTGGCGATGGCCCCTCGGCACCAGGCGGAGAGACTAGAAGATAACTTAGCGTCACTTTTCCTAATACAGGGCGCGGCTCCCTCTTAAAGGAGAGTGCCCAAATTGCCATAGGCCTGGGGGCAGTGCCCCGCCTTCTCTGATCACTGCAGGACTTAGGGCTCCATCCAGACGCAGGGCATGAGGAGCTCGGACTGGTGCTGAGTTCACAAGCTGTGGATAATTCTTAAAGAGATGCGAATGCCAGACCAGCTTACCTGCCTCCTGCAAAATCTGTATGCAGGTCAAGAAGCAACAATGGACATGGACCAACAGACTGGTTCAAAATCGTTTCCAGCAGTCACGTATGGGTTTAAGAGTTGGACCGTAAAAAGGGCTGAGCGCTGAACAACTGATGCTTTTGAGCTGTGGTGTTGGAGGACTCTTGAGAGTCCCTTGGACTGCAAGTGGATCAAACCAGTGAATCCTAAAGCAAATCAATCCTGAATATTCACTGGACGGACTGATGCTGAGGCTGAAGCTCCAATACCCTGGCCATCTGAAGCAAAGAGCCGTCTCATTAGAAAAGACCCTGATGCTGTGAAAGATTGAAGGCAGAAGGGCATGACAGAGGATGAGACGGTTGGGTGGCATCACCGACTTGATGGACAGGTTTGAGTAAGCTCCGGGAGATGGTGAATGACAGGGAAGCCTGGGGTGCTGCAGTCCATGGGGTCCCAAAGAGTTGGACACGACTGACTGAACAGTACTACTGTCATTAGTATTAACATGGGGCTTCCCTGGTGGATAGGACAGTACAGAATCTACTTGCTGTGCAGAAGACCCAGGTTCATTCCCTGGATTGGGAAGATCTCCTGGAGAAGGGCGCTTCCCTGTTAGCTCAGATGGTAATGAATCTGCCTGCAATGCGGGTCTGAGACACAGGTTCGATCCTTGAGTCAGAAAGATCCCCTGGAGAAGGGAATGGCAACCCACCCCAGATACTTGCCTGGAGAGTTCCATGAAGAGAGGCGCCTGGCCGGCTGCAGTCCGTGGGATTGCAGACACAACGCTTTCACATACAAGGCTGTGAAAGGCTAAGCCATGGATACCTCTTTGCAAGAATGTTGGCATTATTTATGAAAACATGATTCCTTGACTTGGCAAGCAGCCTCTCAGGACTTCCCTGGTGGCTCAGATGGTAAAGTGTCTGCCTACAATGTGGGAGACCTGGGTTCGATCCCTTGGTTGGGAAGATCCTCTAGAGAAGGAAATGGCAACCCACCCCAGTACTCTTGCCTGGAAAATCCCATGGACGGAGGAGCCTGGTAGTCTACAATCCATGCGGTCACAAAGAGCGACTAGACTTTCAAACTTTTCAAACTCTCAGGTACTGATTAAATGCTTTACATAAAAAGCATACCTTTGTATGTACTATTTTGCATAGTCCTTTTTCTCTATCCATATTTAGTTATCTCTTAAAGAGCAGATAGACTTCTTAAACTACAGGTAGGCATCACGATGCCCAGAGTTGCATTATTACAAGTAAGAGTCTGATCTTGGGAACATCAGGACTAAGTGCCCTCAGGTCCAAGTGGAGTGGAGTTGATGGTTTCACGTCTATGACATGATGACATGTCATCAAGTTCCCAGTAACTTGGGCCTCCTTCTTGCCCTCCTGTCCTCTTCTTCTGGCAGGCTTGGGTACAAATATGTGATGATGAGATGGCCCAGCTGGAAGCTCAGAGGCTTTTCAGGTCATGAGGACCTGACCTCATCAAGACATCATTGCCATCAACCCACCTTCTGAACCTACAGCACCCGAGGGAGCACTAAGTCCTGGGGAGGTTTGAGACTGAGAACCACTGAGGAGATTCCCAGAACGGGGCACAAATGCAAGAACAATTAAGACAAGCATCCACAACCACTTCCGCATGTATTCATCAGGCCACAACCCATTCACATGGTCCCAGGGTTAACTGTTAAGGAAAGCTGGGACATGCTGACCGCCCAGGCAGCCAAAAAGAGACAATGGGGTTTGTTAGTCATCTAGTCAGTTTATGTCGCAATCCATCAGTTTGGTTACCAGACATATTATTTCTCCTATGCATTCCACACAGTCATCCTTTTATTATTCCAACAACTCAAAACTCTATCTAATTACTGAGCCTGGTAGAATTTCTAGGATGTGTTGTTCTTGTACCATGTTCAAACACTGTTCCTTAATACCAGGAAACTATTAACACAAAATAAATCACCTCCAGTCACATACAACATAGTGGGTCCAGGACATAGTGGAAGGATATACTGAAAATGTTTCTCAAAAAGAGAATGAAATAGTAGATAACTAACCCACACATAACACAACACTGTAAAGCAACTATATTCCAATGAACTACATTTAAGGCCAGAGGAAAATGATCCCAGGTGAAAGGTCTGCAGTGACAGAGGACCGAAGATCCAAGGAAAGGGCACCTGTGAATAAATGCAGTTAATTAATTATCTCTGTAAAACATGACCAATATCTTGTTGAGGAGAACAATGGAATTACCATGTGATCCTCAATAATATCCACTACATCGTGCAAAAGATTAAGATATTAACTTATACTTTGTTGTGTTAAAGACATGAATATAATTTTTAAACTTAAACACTAATAAAACAGAAGTATATACATTACCAACTAAAAGTGAAGAATGTAAATAATCTACAGAAATTTTTAAAAGAATGTCTAAGACACAGACCTGAAAAGCACAATAGGAAGATGCATTTTAAATCAAATATGCCAGCTATCACATGAAATGGATATGTAATAAATGTTTGAATTGGTTGTCAGTAGTTTTTAGTAGGCTGAAAACTATCCAGCAGTATTCAGTTTATAAGTCACAGTTTTGAAGATATGTTACAGAGATAAAGCAAATAAAAATTTGGAAAATATATTAGTTAGCACAAAATAAATATATATAAAACTGACAATACACAGGACCGTAAAAAGATAAATCTAATTTGCATAGGATGAAATAAAACAGAGAATGAAATAAAACAGGACACAGATTAGTAACAGAAGATCTGAATGAAAACATCTAAAGATGTGCTTAAAATTGTTACAGAATAACCTATGCCTGAAGGAAGCAAAGATCATCAAAATGTGCTTTTTGAAAATAATCACATCCTCAATGCCAACTGGATAGGGCTTTTATAAGCAGTATAAAGGGCAGAATTCCAACAGGCTAGGAGAAATGGACACCATCTGGCCTTATCTTGAGAATATGGGCTTGCACTAGTCACCTGCCTTCTCTGCACCTGAGTTTTCTAATCATTAAATTGGAGAGGGTCTCTATGGTCCTTTAAAGTGTTCAAGTCCTATTATTCAAAGCATAATTTTGCTGGTTTTAAATCATTGTAAGATATTCAACTTGAAACTTTGCCTTACAATGTATCAAAGCTAATGACATCCCTACATATTCTCATGAAGTGAAGTTAATGAATTCCATTAAATGGAATCTCCAGGCCAAAATGGTTTCACCAGAGAATTCTACCAAATATTTAGAGAAGAAAAACAACCAACTCTCAAAATCTCAACCAGGCTGGGAGGGAAAAAGGAAGAAACACTCAAAGTTCATTTTTTCAGACAGCAGTGCCAAAAAAAAAAAAAAAGGCCAATATGCTCGATTTTATGCATAAAATTTCTCGACAAAATACTGGCAAAAGGAGTGTGTGTGTGTGTGTGTGTGTGTGTGTGTGTGTGTGTTCCATAAACTACAGGGTTTACTGCAGAAATGCAAGGCTGGGTCAACATTCAAATCCAGTCAGACAATCCATCATATAAACAGGCTACAGAAGAAAGGTCGTATGATCACATCAGCTGAAAGAGAAAAGGTATTTGACAAAATTCAACACCAATTCATAATGAAAGCTCTTTGCAAATTAGGAGGGAAACCTACCAAACTTGGTTTTAAAACATCTGTATAAAAACCCATACTGTCATCTTATTTAATGGTCAAGCAACTGAATGCTTTCCCCTTAACATTAAGAATAAGACATGGGTGTCCTCTTTCATCATTTCTATTCAACATTGTACTGGAAATTCTAGCTAGCAGAAGAAAGAAAGAAAAAGGAAATAAAAGGGATATACCTAAGGAAGAAGAAATAAGATGTTCAATAGTCACAGGTAAGTGTTATTCACTCAGTTGTGTCCAACTCTTTGTGACCTGAGGGATTGTAGCCCACCAAGTTCCTCTCTCCATGGATTTCCCAGGCAAGAACACTGGAGTGGGTTGCCACTTTCCTGCTCCAGGGATCTTCCCAACCCAGTTATTGAACCTGGGCCCCCTGCATTGCAGGCAAGTTCTTTACCATCTGAGCTGAGCTGCAGATAGGTAACTTATTGCTTATGAAGAAAATCCTGAGCAATCTGCCAACAAACAAACTTGCTAGAACTAATAAATGAGTCCAGCAAGGGCACAGGATACAAAGTCAACATATAAACATTAATTATATTTCTCAATAACAGTAATGACAATGATAAAACTGAAGTTAAAAACGCAATAAAAACCTAACAAACATGCTCAGGATCTGTAAGCTGAAAATTATAAAACACTTATAAAATAAATCAGAGATCCAAATAAATGAAGAGACATACCATGTTCATGGAGTGGAAGACTCAACATAATAAAGATGCCAAATCTCACCAAAAATGATCCATAGATTAATGGAATTTCTATAAAAATCCCACAAGATGTTTTTAATATATAGACCAGCACATGTTAAAACTTACACAGAAAACCAAAGGAAAAATTGACATGGGAAACTAAATCAATTTTTAAAACTATAAAGAAAAAAAAAACTATAAAGAAGATGGAAGTACTTTATCCAGTTTTAAGGTTTAATGATAGCTACAGTATTCAACATAATGTATTGGCAGAGGTTTAAATACACAGATCAGTAGGATAACATAAAGAACTCAGTCCAAAAATTAGTATGCCCAATAGATTTTTTTCCACTAAGTTCAGTTCAATAGAGGCAGGATAGTCTTTTCAACTATTCAAACAGTGCCAGAACAACTGAACATCCTTAGGCAACAAAAACACAACCTAAACTGCACACGGTTAATACAAAAAGTAACTCAATATGTATCAGAGATGTAAGAACTTAGAGCTTGCTGAAGACTTCTTAGACAAGACATGAAAAGGATAAAGAGTGGCCTTCACAATAATGCCATAGAGTGTGCCTGGAAAATCCCATGGATGGAGGAGCCTGGTGGGCCGCAGTCCATGGGGTCCCTAAGAGTCAGACGTGACTGAGCGACTTCACTTTCACTTTCATGCATTGGAGAAGGAAATGGCAACCCACTCCAGTGTTCTTGCCTGGAGAATCCCAGGGACGGTGGAGCGTCGTGGGCTGCCGTCTATGGGGTTGCACAGAGTCGGACACGACTGAAGCGACTTAGCAGTAACACAACAGAAATGACATGGCCTACAATGACCATACGAAACTAGATGTGTAGTCATTTGAAAAGCCCTGAGAAGGGTTCAGAGTGAATACATGATTATTTTTATGTCTTTCTGTACAGTATATTTCTTAACGTGAGATGTTAATACTATCACATGTTGCTTAAAAAAATAAAAGGAAGGAATCTCAAAATACCCTGACAAATGATATTAGTCATTAGTCCTTAGTCATTAGTCCATTGGGACTAAGCCAGTGGCGACACTGGAACTCACCTGTACCTGTACTGACACAAACTCATTTCAATCGGTAAAATTCTAGTCACTTTACTTGACAGTGAATCTTCACACAATCTTTTGTAAGATTAAAAATGAGATTCCTTCTCTGAAAGTATTGCTATCATTTAGCTTAATTTAGCTGTGTGTTTTGTTCTGTTGCGGCTGCAATTCAACCTCTAGAAAACCACTGACATGTTAGTGAAGCCTCTCTAAGGAAGAATCAGAGGGAAGAAGTGGGATCCATCCGGGAAGGTTGCACAGTTATACTGTCCTCCTCACCCGACAGACAAATAGAAAGAGAAACAGATTAAGTATGAGTGTCAGCTGGTTAAAGACACATGACACATTATGTTTCAAAAGTATCAATCATTTCAGTAAAATGGGTTCATTCATACATACATTTTTATCCCCTTAAATATGAAAGTGCATTGTTAAGTCAAGGCTTCATATTTCTCATGAAGACACAGGCTACTCAAGGGTAGGGACAATGCTGTAGAACAAAGGTGTGTGTGTCAGCTGCTCAGTCATGTCCGACTCTTTGCAACGCCATGGACTGTAGCCCGCTAGGCCTCTCTGTCCATGAAATTCTCTGGGCAAGAATACTGCAGTGGGTTGCCAGTTTCTGCTGCAGAGGATCTTCCCGACTCAGGGATCGAACCTGGGTCTCCTGCATTGTAGGTGGATGCTTTACTGTCTGAGCTACTAGGGAAGCAAAGGTGACTTTCAGTAAAGCTGTTCAGATGCACCCTCAACTGTTTAACTCTCCTGACAGTGGACAGCAGCGCACGTGTATATGAGATAAAAGGAACGAGGTCCTCTGATCTCTGCAACAACACTCCCCTTACCTCAGCTAAACTAAGGGATGACAAACTGCCACAGGCTCGTCATGGAAATCTGAAAGCTGTGTCTGCATTTCTTCTTCTCTTCCATGTCTCTTCCTCTTTTGTTTAAATATCCCTGAGATAATTTTGCAGCGTAAACTGAGGAGGAAGGCGTGCCTGAAGGCTTTGCTCAGTGCACAGTAAAGATTGGCTCACTCTCCCACGTGAATTTTCAGATATAGAATTAAGTTTCTAGGCTGACTCCATTTCTAACATGATTCTTTAGATGACAACTGATATCCTGCAAACAGGTCTTCTCACAGGGAAGAAAAATGAGGGGATTTCTCTTTGGTATGAATAATCAGATTCTGAGTAACGTATTTCCTTGGCAAAAGATTTCCCTCAGGGGTTACAGGAGAAGGCAATGGCACCTCACTCCAGTACTCTTGCCTGGAAAATCCCAAGGATGGAGGAGCCTGGTAGGCTGCAGTCCATGGGGTCGCTAAGAGTCGGGCCCGACTTAGCCACTTCACTTTCACTTTTCACTTTTATGCACTGGAGAAGGAAATGGCAACCCACTCCAGCTTTCTTGCCTGGAGAATCCCAGGGACAGAAGAGCCTAATGGGCTGCTGTCTATGGGGTCGCACAGAGTCGGACACGACTGAAGCGACTTAGCATTAGCAGCAGGGGTTACGTGCAGAAGTCTTTCCCCAGAAAGAGTTCTTAGAGGTTCAACTCTAAACGCGGAACGACATAAGTGTGCAGAGTCGCCCCCCCATCTGTCACAGAGACAGGCCTTCCCTCAGTATGAACCCTTTGATGCTGAGTGAGGGAGGAGCTGCGACTGAAGGCCTTTCCACACTCACTGCACTCACACGGCTTCTCTCCAGTGTGGATGATGGCGTGTCGGACGAGGCTTGAGCTCCACCAGAAGGCCTTCCCACACTCCACGCACTTGTAGGGCTTCTCTCCGCCATGAATCCGCTGGTGGCTGCTGAGGTACGATCTGCGGTTGAAGGCTTTCCCACAGTCCGTGCACTTGTACGGCTTCTCTTCACTGTGGATGGTGAAGTGTCGGTTAAGGCTTGACCTACTGCTAAAGGCCTTCCCACATTCTTTGCACTCATAGGGTTTCTCGCCAGTGTGGGCCCTTTTATGCAAGATGAAAGTGGAGCAGTAGATGAAGGCCCTTCCACACTCGGTGCACACATAGGGCTTCTCCCCGGTGTGGACCCGCTGGTGCTCCTTGAGGTACGACTTGCGGTAGAAGGCCTTCCCGCACTCGAGGCACTTGTATGGCTTCTCCCCGGTGTGGATGACAGAGTGCTTCATGAGCCTAGTGCTGTCACAGAAGCCCATCCCACATTCACTGCACTCATAGGGCTTCTCCCTGGTGTGGATCAGCTGGTGCGTCGTGAGCTGTGACCTGCGGTGGAAGGCTTTCCCACACTCGCTGCACTCATAGGGCTTCTCCCCGGTGTGGATCCACTGGTGTGCTGTGAGCTGTGACCTGCGGTGGAAGGCCTTCCCACACTCGCTGCACTCGTAGGGCCTCTCCCTGGTGAGGATCAGGTGGTGCTGGAGGGGGTGTGCGCTCTTGCTGAAGGCTCTCCCATACTCTGTGCATCCACAGGGCTTCACTCCAGAGTGAAGCTGCTCGTCTCGAACAAGGAAGCCATGTGTGTTGAAAGCTTTCCCACATTCCCCACACTTACAGGGAAAATTCCCTTCATGAGTCAGGGGTCCTTGCACCCGCCGACGTGACTTCGGTTCATAGAGAAAGTCTCCTGGAGGGACTCGCTGCTGTGCAGTCCTCGAGGGCAGACAGTCATCTGGCCCTAAACCATGATGATCAGGGTTCACTTTCCCAGGGAGTTCCTTCCCCTGGGGGCCTGTCCCTGGTCTCACGGGACCTTCCTGCATCTCCAATGGCCCATCCCCATCCTTGGTTTGCCCCAGCTGGGAGTGCCCTGAGGCCCGCTGAGTCGGTCGTTTCTGGGCCGAGACTTCCTCAGATGAGGCTGGGGGGGGAGGGGCAGGCTGTGGGGCCTCAGGTTCTGTGTTGTCACCTGGAGGGAAGATGATACACAAAAAGGCTCGTAAGTGATGGCAGCGTAGAAGAAACTAAATCACCATGTCAGCGAGGATAAGATGAAGACAGTGGCCGTCTTTCCAGCCTGCTGTCTTTTCAGGTCTCTGAAACTCAGGTTTGCAATTTCTTTCTTTCTACTGTTTGAATTCTTGAAAATTTTAAAGGGAGGGTATGTCCTCAGGGGGAGAGTATGGACAGGGGACAGAATGTCTGGAGACAAGGGGGGCAGACAGAGGGATGCTGACACTGCGTGTGGTGAGTCTGCTCCAAACCACAACACCTCATGGTGCTATGCGCAGGGGAGCCAGCGAAGGGGTACCTAGTGCTGCCCAGATGGGAGACAGGAATGGGCTGCGGAGGCTTCCTGGTAAGGGCAGAACTATGGATGTGGTAGAAGCTGCAGTACAGAGAAAATTAGGAGGTTCTTTCAGCCTTAGGAAAGAGAACGAACAAACGCATAGAGTCTTCCAGAACCAGGGAGCTGCCCTGCATAAGAACATGAGGTTGGAGAGAGGAGGGTTCCTGAGATGGGATCAGCGTCCTTACGAGAAGAGAGACGAGACAGCTTGCTCCTTTTCTCTGCCACATGAGGACAGAACGAGAAAGCTGCCATCTGCACACAGAGGAGTGGGCCCTCCTCAGCCGGGATCTGCCAGTACCTTGATCCAGGTCTTCCCAGACTCCTGAACTGACAGACACAAAAGCCTGCTGCTTGAGCTGCCTGGGCTGTGGCTTTCTTGTTACAGCAGCCCACGCTGAGACAGGAGGGCATGAGCAAGGTTCTCATACTGGAGTCTAGGGATGTTCAGTGCATTATGTTCAAAAAGAAACGAATGAGCAGAGAAATAATTTCATTCCTACATCAGTCAAGGTCATTCACGAATCAGTGATGACAACGAGCCCATAGAACGAGGAAGTGAAACCTGTACCTGGGCTCCACCGAACAGAAGCTAGAGGTCATGTGAGTATCATGGTCTCTGACCACAAACACCTAGGCCTGAATTCCAAAAGAACTCAATGTTAGCTTTACGGCATCTGGCAAGGTACTCAAATATCACAGGCCTTCGCTTTTCTCTTTTGAAAATTAAAGCTAAAGTGAGAATTTGTCTTGCAGGACTGCTGTGAAGATGAAATGACACACTGCCTATGCTGTGCCCAGTAGAGGGCCAGACACCGGGCAAAAACGTCAATCAATCAGATTTAACTTTTCATTATGGATTAGTCCAATATGTGCACCGGGACCTAACCAGGAAGCATGCAAATTGAAATGGACTGGAATGGGTGAATTTAACTCAGATGACCATCATATCTACTACTGCGGGCAGGAATCCCTCAGAAGAAATGGAGTAGCCATCATGGTCAACAAGAGTCCAAAATGCAGTACTTGGATGCAATCTCAAAAATGACAGAATGATCTCTGTTCGTCTCCAAGGCAAACCATTCAATATCACAGTTATCCAAGTCTATGCCACAACCAGTAACACTGAAGAAGCTGAAGTTGAACGGTTCTATGAAGACCTACAAGACCTTTTAGAACTAACACGCAAAACAGATGTCCTTTTCATTATAGGGGTCTGGAATGCAAAAGTAGGAAGTCAAGAAACACCTGCAGTAACAGGCAAATGTGGCCTAGGAATGCGGAATGAGGCAGGGCAAAGACTAATAGAGTTTTGCCAAGAAAATGCACTGGTCATAGCAAACACCCTCTTCCAACAACACAAGAGAAGACTCTACACATTGATATCACCAGATGGTCAACACCGAAATCAGACTGATTATATTCTATGTAGCCAAAGATGGAGAAGCTCTATACAGTCAGCAGAAACAAGACCGGGAGCTGACTGTGGCTCAGATCATGAACTCCTTATTACCAAATTCAGACTCAAATTGAAGAAAGTAGGGAAAACCGCTAGACCATTCAGGTATGACCTAAATCAAATCCCTTATGATTATACAGTGGAAGTGAGAAATAGATTGAAGGGCCTAGATCTGATAGATAGAGTGCCTGATGAACTATGGAATGAGGTTCGTGACATTGTACAGGAGACAGGGATCAAGACCATCCCCACGGAAAAGAAATGCAAAAAAGCAAAATGGCTGTCTGCGGAGGCCTTACAAATAGCTGTGAAAAGAAAAGAGGCGAAAAGCAAAGGAGAAAAGGAAAGATATAAGCATCTGAATGCAGAATTCCAAAGAATAGCAAGAAGAGATAAGAAAGCCTTCTTCAGCGATCAATGCAAAGCAATAGAGGAAAACAACAGATTGGGAAAGACTAGAGATCTCTTCAAGAAAATTAGAGATACCAAGGGAACATTTCATGCAAAGATGGGCTCGATAAAGGACAGAAATGGTATGGACCCAACAGAAGCAGAAGATATTAAGAAGAGGTGGCAAGAATACACGGAAGAACTGTACAAAAAAGATCTTCACGACCCGGATAATCATGATGGTGTGATCACTCACCTACAGCCAGACATCCTGGAATGTGAAGTCAAGTGGGCCTTAGAAAGCATCACTACAAACAAAGCTAGTAGAGGTGATGGAATTCCAGTGGAGCTGTTTCAAATCCTGAAAGATGATGTTGTCAAAGTGCTGCACTCAATATGCCAGCAAATTTGGAAAACTCAGCAGTGGCCACAGGACTGGAAAAGGTCAGTTGTCATTCCAATCCCAAAGAAAGGCAATGCCAAAGAATGCTCAAACTACCTCAAAATTGCACTCATCTCACACGCTAGTAAAGTAATGCTCAAAATTCTCCAAGCCAGGCTTCAGCAATACATGAACCGTGAACTTCCTGATGTTCAAGCTGGTTTTAGAAAAGGCAGAGGAACCAGAGATCAAATTGCCAACATCTGCTGGATCATGGAAAAAGCAAGAGAGTTCCAGAAAAACATCTATTTCTGCTTTATTGACTATGTCAAAGCCTTTGACTGTGTGGATCACAATAAACTGTGGAAAATTATGAGATGGGAATACCAGAGCACCTGACCTGTCTCTTGAGAAGTCTGTACGCAGGTCAGGAAGCAACAGTTAGAACTGGACATGGAACAACAGACTGGTTCCAGATAGAAAAAGGAGTACATCAAGGCTGTATATTGTCACCCTGCTTATTTAACTTATATGCAGAGTACATCATGAGAAACGCTGGACTGGAAGAAACACAAGCTGGAATCAAGATTGCTGGGAGAAATATCAATAACCTCAGTTATGCAGATGACACCACCCTTATGCCAGAAAGTGAAGAGGAGCTAAAAAGCCTCTCGATGAAAGTGAAAGTGGAGAGTGAAAAAGTTGGCTTAAAGGTCAACATTCAGAAAAAAGTTGAAGGTGTGAAACCACGAATGTGTGGGTTAACCTTGGAGAGTTATTTAAGAACAAAAAGATGAGCCTGCATGCAGGGCAGCAATGGAGACTCACGCAGAGAACAGACGTGTGGAAACGGGGAGGGAGAGGGCGAGAGCAGTACTGGAACACAGACATCGCCGTGTAGAAAAGAGCGGCCAGTGGGCGGTAAGCGTGGAAGCCACACACAGGACACTCAGTGACAGGGGAGGGGCGAGGATGAAGCAGCGCAAGGGCCAGACTCTGCTTGTGACATGAAGACGGGCTGAGACCTCGGGGGCTGGGGAGAGGCTGTGGGGGTCAGTGTGCGAGACAGGACAGACAGACAAAGGGGCACAGAGCAGAGACAGGGAGACCAGCCAGGAGCGCGCGGGCACCACCGAGGCAGAAGCTGAAAGCCTGCGCTGAGAGTGTGGGCGCGGGTCTCGTACAGCTGGTGGAGGTGACGCACTAGAGACGTGCGTGCGGAACGGGCAGGGTTTGGTGCCTCCTGGATGGAGGCGCTGGTGGAACCGGGGGTGCCGAGGAGCCGTCTGAGGTGCGCCCGCCTCCTGACCTGCACGCGAGGCAGGAGGAATGGGCAAGGTCCGAGCTCTCTCTCGGGCGTGTTGAGTGTGAGGGGCCTTGAGGTTTAGGCAAAGAGGACAGAAAGAGAGCAAGGGGGTGCATCTGTCCACTCGGTGCGGGGAGTGACGGTGGTGAAGGTGAGAACAGCTCCCGCTGCCCAGGAGGAACCGTGAGACACTACCCTGATGCGCAAGCACTAGTCCCATGACACCAACAGCTCACGTCTGCTGAGCCACTCTACGGTCAGGCCCAGTGAGGAGCACGTTCACACACAATCTATTACATTCTCTAACCACCCAATGAGGCAGAAACCAGGACGACTGCAATTTTCCAGTACCAGACAGTGTAACCAACCACGCTCACCAAACCACGTCTTTCCTCTCCATGGACACACTGAGCCTCTCTTCCCAACCCCGGGTACCAGATGACAAGGCCAAGTCTTGAGTCAGTGGAATGTGAGGGAAAACACCGTGTTGGGAGCAGCTGTGACACTGTCTCTTCTTCTGTCTCCCCTCCGCCAGCTGGAGGACGCCAGGAACCCTGGCGGGCCCACACGAACGAGAGGCGGCAGCCAGGTCCCTGGAAAGCTGCCTGCTCACACATCCCCACAGACCCACATGGTCCTTGGCTCAAGAAGAACACTTTTCCATACATTGTGCCATGGAGATTCGGGAATATGCCTGTTTGAGCAGCTAGGTTTACCTTGGCCAAACTCACATACAAAGACCACGGAACATCCTTGGACCACAAGGCTGTGTGCTGTGTTACACCTAGTCTTTAAGCCCAAGCTCATGGAGCCGAGAGCCTGAACTTACCTGACAAACCCCACGCCTCCCAGCAGCGTCACAGGGTAGGGCAAGCATGGGTTCAAAGGCTGCAGGGACCCCCACGCCCAGAGCAGCCACAGCAGGAACATTCTCACATAGCAGACGGGCCACAGCCCCCGAGAGGCGTGCATGTTGCTGTGACCCCCCTGGCCAGCTGTGGGTACTCACCCGAGCAGGAACCGGGGGTGGGCCCTCTCCTCGATGTCTGTGACTCAGGGCCGGGCTCCGCTGGGGAGATCAGCTCTGGCTCAGGCAAAGGACATCCTGTTCACAGAGAAAAAAAGAGAATGTGGGGAATATGTGGGAGGAAGAAAGAAGCCTCTCAATCGAGGGCAGGACTGCAGGGTTTGGAAGAGACCCCAACATGTGGCTGCTCCCCTCCAGGCAAACAGAACCCTGCGCCTGGGAAACATGTGAGAACACCACCTTCACTCCCCAAAGACGGCAGATGTGACTGCCAGCTGCACGGACAGGACCCCTCCCTGATCTCCATCCCCAGAACCCCACACCGCTCAGACTATTTCCTGAAGCTTTACCTAATTCAGTGGAGTCAGGGTCCTCCGCTACCTCCCTGAACACCAGAACACTCAGGGTGTCCTGTTACCAGCACAGAACAGGTCAGACAAAGTCTGTGGGGAAAGGTCCAAGCACCAGTGGACTTAAACGCTCCCCGGGTGCTGGCAGCTAACCTGGCAGGCTATGGAGCCTGGTCTCCATCACCCCACAGACAGCAGCTAAGGCCCACAGGTGACCCACGTCAGCTGCTCCTGCCCTCGGGAAGCATCTTGCGATGTCTGTGAGGAGACTGGCCTGACCAAGGATTGGAGAAACAGACACCTGAATTGGCACCCCCCGCCTGGGAGCCAGCATCACCTCTGAGCTTCTTGGACAACATGATACATTTCCTTTGGGGCACAGACTGCTTGAAGCTGGTCTGCCATGTGCAGCCAAACACACATCAACAAATGAGGGGTCAGGGACGCAGATAAGTCGCTGGCAGAGGTACCGGGACCCACATAGAAAGTGCAGCTGCAGACCCTAAAGCAGAGCCAGGACTCAGCAGATGCTCGTCCCATCTGCTTATATGCTCAGGGACAGGGCAATGCAAGTTAAGGAGCCTGCGTTTGGCTGTTAGGAGCCACGCCCCCTATGACCTCAGGGCCTTTGCATGTGCTGCCCTGCCAGCTGGAAGGCTGTTTTTTCCCAGTTTGCTCCAGCTAGCTTGCTATTCATTCTTTGAGTCTCAGCTCAAATGTCACTTCCTGAGAAGATTTCACTGCACTGAGGCTTCTGAATCTAGGAGCTTCATCTGCCATGTCGCCATGGCATTTCTTTAACCCTAAAGGTAAGTCAAAAGTCATGTTTAGTGGACTTCCTATTTCCAGTCATGCCTGTAAGGAGCTTCCAAGTCTGCAATCCATCTTAACAACAAGTGGAAAGCTGAACAGACAGAAAAATTGACTCATCCTGGGTCAATAACAGAAGTGAGGGAACAGCGTAGACTTCTGTCCCCAAGACTAGAGAAAGAGGGAATACAGTGAGTCACGTGAGCAGAGAACAGTGAGCAGCAGCTGCTACGGGGAGCAGCGCCACGTGAGGAAACCTGAATTATAACTGAAGGGCTGCTGCAGGTTCAGAGCAGACCGCTCTGAGAGCAAAAGAAGGCAAGTGGGACTCAGTAACAGGCAGGCCCGAGAGTCATCTCCACGTCACGTGCAGCTGTCAGAAAGAACTTATGAGCCGTGCTAAAAGTCAAAGGACATGATCTGAAGAGGCAGCGCAAGCACCGGAACCTGACAGGCCAGGGATACTGCAATTACCAGATCAGGGATTTTAAATGGCAATGATTAATACGCCAAGGGCTTTAATGAACAAAGCAGACAGCATCCAGAAACAGATGGGCAATGTAAGCAGACAGAAGGAAATCCTAGTTAAGAAGCGAAAAGAAATGCTACAGATCAAACACCACTGATGAATGCCTTTGATGAACTCATTAGCAGACTGGACGTGAGAACGGATGCTATCCAGCCTCAAGACTTACAATAAAACTACAGTAATGCAGACAGTGTGAAACTGGTGAAAGATAAATGGGATAGCACTGAAAGCTCAGAAATGGACTCGCATGATACACTCAACTGATTGCTGACAAAGGTGCAAAAGCAACACGACAGAGCAAAGCTAGTCTCTTCCACAAACGGCGGAACAACAGAACATCCACATGTGGAAAAGTAGTATTTCAACAGAGACCTTATCCCCTTCACAAAAATTATCTCAAAGTGGATCACAGGTCTAAATGTAACACAAACCCGTAAAACTCCTGTAAGATATTACAGGAGAAAACCTAGGCGACTACAGGTACGTGATACCTTCCTAGATGTAATACCAAAGGCATAACCCATGAAGGAAATGATTGATAAGCTGCACTTCATAAAAATTATAAACTTCTGCTCTGCCAAAAGATATGAGAGGACAAGCCACACACAGATAGCAGAAAATATTTGCCAAAGACATACCTGATAAAGGACGGTTGTCCAAAAATACAAATATTTCTTAAAATTAGACAGTAAGAAAACCCCATTTTAAAATGAGCCAAATACCTTATCAGACACCTCCCCAAAGGCAAGAGCAAAGACCTTAAAAGACATCTCACCAAAGACAATATACAGGTGGCAAATAAGCACATGAAAAGACGCTCCACAGACTGTCATCAGTTAAGTCACTGAGTTGTGTCCGACTCTTTGTGACCCCATGGACGGCAGCACACCAAGCCTCCCTGTCCATCACCAACTCCCAGAGCTTGCTCAAACTCTTGTCCATCGACTTGGTGATGCCACCCAACCATCTCATCCTCTGTCATCCCCTTCTCCTCCTGCCTTCAATCTTTCCCAGCATCAGGGTCTTTTCCAATGAGTTGCTTCTTCACATCAGGTGGCCAAAGTATTGGCGCTTCAGCTTCAGCATCAGTCCTTCCAATGAATATTCAGGACTGATCACCTTTAGACTGTTACCAGGGAAATGCAAATTGAAACTGGACACCAGTGCACACCTATGGGCAGGGATAAAACAGGAGCGCTGACAGCACCAAACGCTGCGGAGGACGCTGAGCGCCAGGAGCCCTCACTCCATGCTGGTGGGGATGTAAACGGTGCCACCATTCTGAAGTCTGGTGGGCTCTCAAAAAAGTAAGCATACCTTCACCACAGGACCCATGAGTCACAGTCCTCACTCTTTACCCAAAGGTCCTGAAAACGTACGTCCGCCTACAAACCTCACGCCTGCACACGGACATTTACAGCAGCTGTTCTCATAACCGCCAAAATCTGGAAGCAACTTAGATGTGCTTCCCTGTGGCTCAGCTGGTAAAGAATCCGCCTGCAGTGCGGGAGACCTGGGTTCGATCCCTGGGTTGGGAAGATCCCCTGGAGAAGGGAAAGGCTCCCACTCCAGTATTCTGGCCTGGAGAGTTCCGTGGACAGTCCATGGGGTCGCAAAGAGTTGGACATGACTGAGCGACTTTCACTTTCACTTCAGATTTCTCCAGTGGGTAGGTGGATGAACTATGGCACGTCCAGACAATATTATTCAGCATCAAAAAGCCATGAAAGGACCTGAAGAAACAGATGCCCATTACTGAGTGAAAGAGGCCAACCTGAAAAGCCTAAGTACTATAAGATTACTGCTATATGACATTCTGGAAAATGCAAATGAAGACAGTCAAAAAAGATCAGTGGCTGGTGAGGGTTGGGGGTGAACAGAGAGGACTTTTAGGGCCACAGAAATAATCTGTACGATACTATGATGGATACATGTCATCCGTCCAAACTCATTGACTACCAAGAGCAAACCCTAATGCACACTATGGACTTTATGTCATTATGTGTTAATGCAGATACATCAGCTGTAACGAATGTACCATGTAGGGAGAACACAGATAATGAAGGGGGCAATGATCCCTTGGAGGAGGAAATGGCAACCCACTCCAGTGTTCTTGCCTGGAGGATCCCATGGACAGAGGAGCCTGGCGGGCTACAGTCCATGGGGTCACAGAGAGTCGGACACGGCTGAGGGTCTAAACCACCACCAATGCACCTGTGCAGGGAGCAGACTGTGGGAAGTCTCTGTACTCCCTCTCAATTTTGTGAACCTAAAACTGAACTTTAAAAAGTCTTAAAAAAACATTATTTACAGGTATAACCATATTCCAGGGACTATGCCAAGCAATTTAACTTAAATGCATTAAAAAAAAATGAATCAAGTTTAAGAACTAATTTAGACAAGAAACGACATACACACCTAAAATATTGAGTCTGTTCATTCAAGAACAAGGTAAATGTCTGCATGGATGTGTCCTAAAAAGGTCCTAAGCAAAGTACTATTTTGACCGTCCTTGTAGACTCTGCATGAAAAATCCTATCGCAGGGTTTCCTTGCGGCACCCACGTGAAGTACATACTGCGATAAGCACCACTTTACAGGTAGAGAAACGGGGGCTCAGGCAGATGAAATGTCATGACCCGCTGCAGCTGTGACACAATGAGTGGCTGAGCCAAGGTGAAGACCAAGGTCTACTCAGCCCTGGCACCCGGCCTACTTACGTACAAAGCCACCCCACACTGTTTCAGAAAACGCTGAGGCGAGTGTGTGGCCATGACAAGGAGGGTGACGACGTCACTAACGGCAGTGGCAGCAGCAGGGTCCGCAACGGCTGACCCCGCGCGCACTCACCCTCCGGACCGCCGGCCACGTGAGGAAGACGCTGGATGACTTCAGGAGACACAGCCTATGCGATAATGGGCCCACAGCGGGGTCCAGTCACCTGCCCAGGGACACACCGCTCATGGACAGGGCAGCAGAGCAGGGATTAGCTGCCAGGGGCCCAGCACCAGACCTAGTCTCCCAAGAGCTCCAGTAAGAGGGGAACGGGAAACAGTGGGTGTGAGGCCAGCAGCCTCAGACAAGCGGCTGTGGTGGGGAGAGGGCGACACGAGCAGGCGAGTCAGAGCTCAGGAAATGGGGCCGGAGGGAGGGGCAGACCTGGGGACACCTGAATTCAGTCTTTCACAAACTACTAAAAATAAAACTTGGGGTGGGAATCCCACCCCATGATTGGATCAAATAGAGACATCTGTACAAACATCAAGTATCACTCTTGTCAAGATTTCACAAAAGAAAGGACTCGTGCCACCAAAAACCGCAAAGGAGAGCTTTTCACGATCAAGATGTGCCTTTTGAGTGGGTCAAGCTTTCTGAGGGACTCATGCCAACAACCCTCCTTCCCTTTCCCTCTGAGGATAGTGTGTGGGACGATGACATGAGGAGAGCACGGACAGAGGCACAAGACAGACACCCAGCAGGAAAGAGAGGGGAGGGCGGTGCGGGCGTCAGACAGCAAGCGCTTGGGGACTCACCTCCTTCTGCAAAGTAGCTGCAGCAGGAAAAGGAAAAGGAAGCGCTGCAAAAGGAAGCGACGCGGCAGACCCACAGAGAGGCGGGGCGGGCCCGAAGCCGGGGCAGAGCGCCAGCCCCTCAGGGAGCCCAGCGGGATTCCGACCTCCGGGTTCTGTGAGATGCCCCCATGCCGCCCCGACACACCCTTCTCCTTTGGCTGAGACCAAAGGCAAACTAGGCTTCTGGTCCAACCCTGCCTCAGGGAGGCCTACAGGGCCAGGCAGGAAGTGGTGAGAACAGAAAGCAGCTGCGGCTCTGGGGGAGGAGGCTGGCTGGGCCGCAGAGGCCTTCTCAGCCCGCTGGACCTGGAGCCAGAGGGAGAAGAGAAGCAGAGTGGGGGCCTTACCCAGAGACACCAGGAGCCTGCAGGTCTCCAGCATCACCTCCCAGTACAGCATCCTCTGGACGGGGCCCAGATGCCCCCACTCCTCCTGGGTGAAGGTCACAGCCACGTCCTCATAAGTAACAGGCACCTGGAAAGTCAACAGAGGCAGCGGGGTTGGTCTTCGGGCTCTCGGTGGGATCAGAGCCCATTCCTCTCCATGGCGAAGACGCAGAGACCGGACACCTCCTGCGGGCTGAGCTCGGTGCGGGACGCAAGGAGGCGGCCACCACCCAGGGGTGACCACAGCCACGAGGAGACGGAAGCCTCCCGTGTGGGAGCCAACAGAGAATGACACGAGGTCGGCACCATCTGCAGGGGCTGTGGGGCACAGAGGGTAAGGGCGTGACGATGTCAGAAACGTGAGAAAGGAAAAGGGTGAAGATGTACATGACATCCCAATGATAGTCACAGAGACAGCACGCCGGACCCAACGGCCCCCACTGCGTGCCTCCTCATGGGGAGCGCTTTGCATGTTTTGTTAAAGTGCCTGAAAGTCCCCAGCTCTGAAGCCCCATTTCTGAGGTCTGAATTCAAAGTCCTAAATCAACACTTGCCTGTGGAATGAACTTGGGGGCCTCGCTTACTTTCTCTGAACCTTGAATAATTTCTGAGTCAATACAAAGACTCTCATTGAATGATAATATTTATGAGAACAAAAGAAAAAATATTTATGGCAGAAAAACTGGGTGACTGGCCAGAGCCCATGGGGTCGGTGCTGCCATCAAATTCATGTTAGTAATGTGATCTGAGGCCCAGGGAGCTCAATGAGCTCACCCAGAATTTACGTGAGCTGAGATCAGAGGCGGGATTTATACCCAGGTTCCCTTGACCCACTGGAAAAGTAAAACCCCAGTTCACGAAGACGTGAGATGTTTTAAATAAACTTCAAAGTTATATTCACTTCAGCCACCATTGAAAGTAGTTCTGCAGATGTGGGCAGAAGAGCAGACTCATCATCGCCCACCTCACGGGAGCGTCACCCGAGGCGGTGATACCTGCACGAAAGTGGACGGGCCTGGATGGGCTCCCGTTGCTGTCTGAATCCTGGAGACTCCCAGGGCGAATTCACAGGAGCCATCCCTGTTCATCTCTACCTGAGACCTGACCGCACGTGTCCTGGAGGAAATGCCTCGGGACCAGGGACCAGGAGCTGCTGAGGACCGTGCAGGCTCTAGTCAGGCCTCAGATGGGCTGTCTGTCCTGGCTGAGCAGGATGGAGCCTCCAGCAAATGAGTGCACTGTCTGGCCCTCCCAGGACACTCCTGCTGGAAATGCTCTCAAACAGTATTGCGGGAGTAAGACAGACAACCGAAGATGGCTCCATGAGGCGGTCTTTACTTCTGCAAAGGTCTGGGAGCAAGCGCACGGAGTGGGAAAGCCGCTGGTTTTATTCCTAAAATGCAGGTCCCCTCCTCCAGCTGCTCACAGGCTGAGAGTGACACAGTTACAGTCTTCCTGGAGGCCATCTAAGTTTTTGATTGGATGATTTCTAGTAACTATTTTCCCCACCCTTTTAGTTATTTTCTCATGTCCAGGATAAAGCCCGTGAAATCAGCCCGCCAAAATGTCCTGTGAGGAAGGAGAATCAGGAAGTGAAAAGAACAAAGGATTGGCAACTAGCTGCCATTTTAGGAATCTTATTTCCCTGGTGGCTCAGACGGTAAAGCATCTGTCTACAATGTGGGAGACCTGGGTTCGATCCCTGGGTCAGGAAGTTCCCTGGAGAAGGAAATGGCAACCCACTCCAGTACTCTTGCCTAGAAAATCCCATGGACAGAGGAGCCTGGTGTCCATGGGGTCGCAAAGAGTCGGACACGACTGAGCGACTTCACTTTCTACCTTTCTGTTGAAGTATCCTAAGAATGAACCACTTTCTATTTCTTATAACTTCTCCTTTGATAGAAAAGATCATATCTTTCTCACATGTCTCAGCAGATGGGGGAGTGGGAGGGATTCTGGCAACTGTATAGGCCCTCTGGGGGCTTCCAGAACAAACAATATGCCTTTGGTCCAAACACTTTCACCCCCTGAGATGCTATGTTCCTGGCTCATGCCAAAACTGTCTACCAGAAAGAAGCCTGCCTGGCTTGCAAGGTTTCCTTTATGGGTATCATCTCCAGGCACCCCACGAACAGTTCACAGAGGAGAGAGTGAACGTGCAGGCTGTGGTGGGACCTAACGTATGTTAGTTTCTACTACTTAAGAGCTGCAATAGGGCCTCCCTGAGGGTCCAGTGGTTAAGAATCCACCTTGCAATGCAAGGGACATGGGTTTAATCCCTGGCCTCGGAAGATCCCTTCGTGCCTTGGAGCCACTAAGCCCATGCACCACAACCACTGAGCCTGTGCTCCAAAACGAGAAAAGCTACCACACTGAATCACAGAAAACGAATCAAACTGATCACATGGATCACAGCCGTGTTTAACTCATTGAAACTATGAGCCATGCCGGGTAGGGCCACCCAAGATGGATGGGTCATGGTGGAGAGTTCTGACAAAACGTGGCCCACTGGAGAAGGGAATGGCAAACCACTTCAGTATTCTTGCCTTGAGAACCCCATGAACAGTATGAAAACACAAAAAGATATGACACTGAAAGGTGAAGCCCCCAAGGTGGTAGGTGCCCAATATGCTACTGGAGAAGAGTGGAGAAAAAAACTCCAGAAAGAATGAAGAGGCTGAGTGAAAGCAAAAACAAGGACCAGCTGTGGATGAGTGGTGATAGAAGTAAAGTCCAAGGCTATAAAGAACAATATTGCATAGGAACCTGGAATGTTAGGTCCATGAATCAAGGCAAATTGCAAGTGGTCAAAGAGACAGCAAGAATGAACATCGACATTTTAGGAATCAGTGAACTGAAATGGACTGATTTGGGTGAATTTAATTCAGATGACTATTATATCTACTACTCTGGGAAAAGAATCCCTTTAGAAGAAATGGAGTAGTCCTCATAGTCAACAAGAGTCCGAAATTCAGCACATGGGTGCAATCTCAAAAACGACAGAATGATCTGTTTCCAAGGCAAACCATTCAATATCACAGTAATGCAAGTCTATACCCCAACCACTAATGCCGAAGAAGCTGAAGTTGAATGGTTCTATGAAGACCTACAAGACCTTCTAGAACGAACACCAAAAAAGATGTCCTTTTCATCACAGGGGACTGGAATGCAAAAGTAGGAAGTTAAGAGATACCTGGAGTAACAGGCAAGTTTGGCCTTGGAGTACAGAATGAAGCAGGGCAAAGGCTAACAGAGTTTTGCCAAGAGAACGCACTGCTCATGGTAAACACCCTTTTCCAACAACACAAGAGAAGACTCTACACATGGACATCACCAGATGGTCAATATTGAAATCACTTTGACTACATTCTTTGCAGCCAAAGATGGAGAAGCTCTATTCAGTCAGCAAAAACAAGACCTGGAGCTGACTGTGGCTCAGATCATAACTCCTTATTGCCAAATTCAGACTTAAATTGAAGGAAGTAGGGAAAACCACTAGACCATTCAGGTATGACCTAAATCAAATCCCTTACGATTTTACAGTGGAAGTGACAAACAGATCCAAAAAATTAGATCTCATAGACAGAGTGTCTGAAGAACTATGGATGGAAGTTTGTGACACTGTACAGGGAGCAGTGATCAAGACCATCCCCAAGAAAGACAAAAATGCAAAAAGGCAAAATGGTTGTCTGAGGAGGCCTTACAAATAGCTGAGAAAAGAAGAGAAATGAAAGGCAAAGGAGAAAAGGAAAGATATATCCATCTAAATACAGAGTTTCAAAGAATAGCAAGGAGAGAGAAGAAAGCTTTCCTCAGTGATCAATGCAAAGAAATAGAGGAAACCAACAGAATGGGAAACACTAGAGATCTCTTCAAGAAAATCAGAAATACCAAGGGGACATTTAATGCAAAGATGGGCACAATAAAGGACATAAACAGTATGGACCTAATAGAAGCAGAGGATATTAAGAAGAGGTAGCGAGAATACAGACGAACTATACAAAAAAAAAACTTAATGACCCAGATAACCACGATGGTGTGATCACTCACCTAGAGCCAGACATCCTGGAGAGTGAAGTCAAGCGCGCCTTAGGAAGCATCACTACAAACAAAGCTACTGGAGGTGATAGAATGATGTGCCATTCATGCTTCAATGCTGTGAAAGTGCTGCACTCAGTATGTCAGCAAATTTGGAAAACTCAGCAGTGGCCACAGGACTGGAAAAGGTCAGTTTTCATTCCAAACCTAAAGAATGGCAATGCCAAAGAATGTTCAAACTACTGCACAATTGCACTCATCTCACACGTTAGCAAAGTAATGCTCCAAGTTCTCCAACCCAGGCTTCAACAGTACATGAACCGAGAAATTTCAGATGTTCAAACTGAATTTAGAAAACGCAGAGGAACCAGAGATCACACTGTCAACAGCCACTGGATCACAGAAAAAGCAAAAGAGTTCTATAAAAACATCTACTTCTGCTTTATTGACTATGCCAAAGCCTTTGACTGTGTGGATCACAATAAACTGTGGAAAATTATTAAAAAGAAGAGACTACCAGACCAACTTATTGGCTCCCGATAAATCTGTATGTAGGTCAAGAAGCAACAGTTTGAACTGGACATGGAACAACAGACTGGTTCCGAATTGGGAAAGGAGTATGTCAAGGCTGTGTATTGTTAATTATATAGTTAAATACTTAAAAATGCAGTTAAATACTTTTATGCAGAGTACATCATGTGAAATGCCGGGCTAGGTGAAGCACAACCTAGGTCAAGATTGCTGGGAGAAATACCAATAACCTCAGATACACAGAAGACATCACTCTAATGGCAGAAACGAAGAGGAACTAAAGAGCCTCTTGACGAAAGTGAGAGAGGAGACTAAAAAGCTGGCAAAAAACTAAGATCACGGATGGCACCCGGTCCCAATAATGCATGGCAAATAGATGGGGAAACTGTGACAGACTTTATTTCGGGGGGCTCCAAAATAACTGCAGATGGTGACTGCAGCCATGAAATTAACAGATGCTTGCTCCTTGGAAGAAAAGCTATGACCAATCTAGATAGCATATTAAAAAACAGAGACATTACTTTGCCGACAAAGGTCTGCCTAACCAGAGCTATGGTTTTTCCAGTATTTGTGTACAGATGTGAGAGTCGGACTATAAAGAAAGCTGAGTGAAAAAGAATTGACGTTTTTGAACTGTGGTGTTGGAGAAGACTCTTGAGAGTCCCTTGGACTGCAAGGACATCTAACCAGTCCATCCTAAAGGAGATCAGTCCTGGGTGTTCATTGGAAGGACTGATGCTGAAGCTGAAACTCTAGTATTCTGGCCACCTGATACTAAGAGCTGACTCATTTGAAAAGACCCTGATGCTGGGAAAGATTGAAGGCAGGAGGAGAATGGGACAACAGAGGTTGAGATGGTTAGATGGCATCACCAGCTCAATGGACATGAGTTCGGGTAAACTCCGGGAGTTGGTGATGGACAGGGAGGCCTGGCGTGCTGCGGTTCATGGAGTCGCAAAAAGTTGGACACAACTGAGCAACTGAACTGAACTGATGATGGTCAGCCACATATAAGATACACATTCTTTGAACTTTAAAGTACCTCAACATTTAGTAAAGTACCTAAAATTAAAACAAATTTAATTTTGAATCTGAGGTGGTCCCATACCAGAGACTTACCTCTTGAGAAACCTGTATGCAGGTCAGGAAACAACAGTTAGAACTGGACATGGAACAACAGACTGGATCCAAATAGGAAAAGGAGCACGTCAAGGCTATATATTGTCACCGTGCTAATTTAACTTATATGCAGAGTACATCATGAGAAATGCTGGGCTGGAAGAAGCACAAGCTGGAATCAAGACTGCTGGGAGAAATATCAATAACCTCAGATATGCAGATGACATCACCCTTATGGCAAAAAGTGAAGAGGAGCTAAAAAGCCTCTTGATGAAAGTGAAAGAGGAGAGTTGGCTTAAAGCTCAACATTCAGAAAACAAAGATCATGGCATCCGGTCCCATCACTTCATGGGAAATAGATAGGGTAACAGTGGAAACGGTGTCAGACTTTATTTTTGGGGGGCTCCAAAATCACTGCAGATGGTGACTGCAGCCATGAAATTAAAAGACGCTTACGCCTTGGAAGAAAAGTTATGACCAACCTAGATAGCATATTGAAAAGCAGAGACATTACTTTGCCAACAAAGGTCCATCTATTCAAGGCTATGGTTTTTCCAGTGGTCATGTATGATGTGAGATGTGAGAGTTGGACTGTGAAGAAAGCTGAGCGCTGAAGAATTGATGCTTTTGAACTGTGGTGTTGGAGAAGACTCTTGAGAGTCCCTTGGACTGCAAGGAGATCCAACCAGTCCATCCTAAAGGAGATCAGTCCTGGGTGTTCATTGGAAGGACTGATGCTGAAGCTGAAACTCCAATACTTTGGCCAACTGATGCCAAGAACTGACTCATTGGAAAAGACCCTGATGCTGGGGAAGACTGAGGGCAGGAGGAGAAGGGGACAACAGAGTATGAGATGTTTGGATGGCATTACCATAACATGAGTTTGAGCAAGCCCCGGGAGCTGGTGATGGACAGGGAAGCCTGGTGTACTGCAGTTCACCGGGTTGCAAAGAGTCAGACACAACTGAACGACTGAACTGAACTGAGTGCTTTATCTGTACATTTTTGGTTAGCTCCTGTCCTTAAAATACGTTTTTTGTGACCACTCAGTTTAAAGGTCAAAATGTTTAACATCTTTATGGCTTCTCTTGCTCCTCGGATTAAGTCGCCACCCTTTTTCATGCGTCCTGGCCATTTTACAATGGATCAGATGTATGGGTTTAAGATTAATGATCACCAGTTGTTTTGCTCTCAGGCATATGGAACAGAAGTTAATTACTTCCCTGGATCTGAGTGCTGATAATTTATCAAACTAAGGACATATTCCAGGAATTCCGGACAAAGGGTTTAAGCTTTACGCTAACGGAAAGTGAAAGTGAAGTCACTCAGTCATGTTCGACTCTTTGCGACCCCATGGACAACGCTCCTCCGTCCATGTGATTTCCTAGGCAAGAGTACTGGAGTGGGTTGCGAGATGTTTATTGAAAACAAGACCCAGGTCCCAGAGTTCTACACTGACTGCCTAGCAATTTCTACCTCAAAAGCCTCATTTATCCTTCACGCAATGATGACACACCTGACCGAGACCCGGCAAGGTGCTAAGACTGAGGATAAATGACAAGCCGGTTGTTGCAAATCAACAACAAGCACAATGAGCAACCCGATGGCTACGTAGCCTCCTCTTTGCCCAGGAGTCCTCTCCGAACCAGCAGTGCTAAAAACGCTGTCCACTCACCCGCGTCGGCTCCATCCACGCCGCCGCCATCGCGGGGCCGTGTGGAGAGCGTGGGGCCAAGAGGCGGCTCCAGGATTCGCCGCCCGCCGCCCGAATCCTGCCTAGGGCGGGCCAGCCGAGGCGGACCGTCGCTCTCCGAGCCTCAGTAGCCCAGGCGCAGAGGCCCAGGCTATCGCGTCAGAGCTGCGGGGACGGATCGGGACCCCGGCGAGCGCTCAGGAGTCCCCCCCGGGACGGAGGACCCGGGGCGCGTGTCAGGCTCGTGCACTGACCGACGCGGAGCTGAGATGCAGCTTCCTCGCCGGCCTCCCCAGCGCCTGCCGGGGAAGCGCGGCCGCGCCGGCTTCTCGGTCCTTGCAGCCCCAGGCACGCGCTGGGCCCCGACTGATGACGCACAGGCGTTAAAGGCCCGGAACTCCCGCCCCCTCCCTCAGCCGTCATTGGCCCAGTGCCGGCGCTCACACTTCTGCGTAACGTAGTTTTCTTCCGTGCAAACCACAAAGGAATGTCACACTGGGGTCCTGACCCTGGAGTTCTGTCATCTGCTGCTTTCTGTTCATCCCCAGTATCACTTTCAGGCTCCCTGTGTAGAGCCTTGTAGGCCCTTACGAGGAAGTTGTAATATGTTTCGTGCGTGTTCTAGAAATATACCCAGGAACTGTTTAATCTACCACAGTAAGATACACAGAAATGGTAATAACTGACACAAGGGGGCAAATTTATGCTCCACACATCGCTAAAAACTTGAGACGGGGAACATCGCAAAGGGCCCAAGGGGGAAGATTGGGACGGCTCAGGGGACAGAAGCAAACAAAGGGCGATCCAGAGCTTGTTTTCGACAGGAAAGGCGAGGCAAGGCAGGATGAACGGCTTGGTATTGGCTAGTCTGAATACTGTCAGGCCTTGGAGCATGGAGGCCGTCCTTATTTGCCTGGCACAGGCCATTAGGGGATGAGAAGTATAGTCTATTGAAGTGTAAGAGTCAGAAAGAGAAGGGGTTTCTATTAGGGGTTTGGGGTTGTTTGATTTACAGATGAAAGGAATAGCCCCTAAGAGTAGTCTGTTACCTCTAAGAACTGGCTAGCCCTGAGAGGGGCAGTCTTGGAATCCTCCGGTGGTTTAATGGTTAGGGCTCTGTGCTCTCAGTGCAGAGGGTCCAGGTTTGATCCCTGGTCTGGGAACTAACATCCAGGAAGCTGCTGGGGCCCAGCAGTCAATCAAACAATCAAGAGAGACATGGAGACCAAAAAATAGGCAGAGGGGAAACAAAACCAACAAGTATATGCTTAAAACATGGATCTCCAAATTAAAAAATCACAGTAGACAAGAAATTTCCTTCAAGCCATCCATCTGGTTAGAACAAGGACAGAAGCATAATGAGGTGATCTGATTAGAGGCCTATGCTCTTGACACTGCTTCAAGGAAGGCAAAGTAAGTTACCCATTTATAATTTAGCTTAGACTATTCAACTGTCAGGTATGTAACATACCTGTGAACAGATTACAAATCTTTAACCATCAAATTTCAAGGATGATGTCACTGACCCCAGAGGCCGTGGGGCATCCCACAACTGAGACAGGAAAGGTGGCCTATGGGTCAGACCCTGAGTACAAAGGGGAGCGGCATGTACAAACAGAGACCAGATTCGTATAGGTCTCCAATATCGCGTCTCTGGAGAGGGCCCTCCCAGCTGAAAAGAACACTCCCATGACCATCTCAGTAAAACTCAGACAGGTCCATCAACTTGACTAAGCCTGCAACAACACAGTCTTTAATCTCTAGTGATGCACATTTAACAACGCAGGAATTATGACCCCATATTCGTTAATCTTCTCTTTCTTGAAGTCAAAGGCTACAAGTTTCAACAGTAGGAAGAAAGAATAAAGGAGAAACTGTTGACATATGTGCAATGGAAATACATGGCATTAACTTGGTTGTTAACATCTCTGTAGAAAGAGAGGCCAATACAGGGAATATTTGCAAGTCAAATCACTTGGCAATGTGTCTAAACAGATAAAAGATTTATTGAGGCATGATTCTTTCTCACCAGATAGTCTGTATATTTTGTCATCATTAAATCCTGAACACGTGTAGAATTTCTGCTGTGATATAACTATTGTTACAATGATTTATATATATTTAAACCTTCGCCTCAAAGCTATGACTTATTTTTGTCATTGCCAACTGTATTTGCTTAGTATTTGTTAAAGAAATTTGAACTTCTTCCCTATTTTGGTATCATTTAAGTCACTGTGAAAATGAGTTAACATGCGGTGCTATCCTTCGAACTTCACAGTTTGCCCTTGGCTAAAGTTTAGGGACTTAGACTTTGGGATGTTTGCTATCATGCCCAGGAAGGATGAATGGCTCAGTATAGGTGCTGTCTCTGTATTTTGCTGCTGACCTGCTATGCTTCTGAAGGTCAAAAATGTTACGTTCCAAGCAGAGTGCCCAGTAAAAATACTGGGCTCTGAGGTTGTAATGAGCTCCCCTAGGAGCCATTTCACACATGCTCTTGAAATTCACTGACACAACTTAAACTAAGTGCTCAGAACTCCAAGGCTTCCCTGGTGGCTCAGACGGTAAAGCATCTGCCTGCAACGAGGGAGACCTGGGTTTGATCCCTGGCTCAGAAGATCCCCTGGAGGAGGGAATGGCCACCCACTCCAGTACTCTTGCCTGGAAAATTGCATGGATGGAGGAGCCTGGTAGGCTGCAGTCAATGGGACCACAGAGTCGGACACGACAGCAACTTCACTAGAACTCCTAAAGCTCGTTCCTGGCTTCCTCTGGACTGCAGCCCTCGTGCCTTTCCGCTTGTCTGAGATCGCTCTGTCATCTTTTGCTGCTGTAAAACATCGATGTTGAGCATGAAAATACGCTGAGTTCTGCGATGTTTTCCTAGTAATCGTGACCTGGATAATCCTGAGGACTTTCAACAGTCACTCATCATGACTCTTAAGTCTGACCATTCTGTGCATATAAGCGCATGTGGTTTCTCTCTGTGGGCAACAGTATGTCATACACGGTACCCATTATATACACAGCTTTGTGTGAACACTCTGTGAGGGAGAGAGGCAATCAATGTAAAAATACACTGCTGTGTGTGGCCATTCACTAACACACACATATACTGAAGGAAACAGAAATGTTAATGTGTCTGATGAGGGAAACGAAAAGGTTAAAGGAACAGAATGGGACAGTGGCTGGAGGTGAGGATGATGAAAGAGAAATGGCTGTAAGGTGGCTTGCTCAACCAGACACAAGACAGCGGGATTCACTTAGATGTTTCTCAGGCACCTCAAACACAGTGTCCAAAAATCAAATCAACCTTAGCCTTCTTCGATCTCTCTGCTACTTCAGACTCAAGAGATTATCTATATCTTTGACAAAGTTATGAGATGATGTAAGCACTGATGACTGGATATGGTTTCCCACTCAAACTGAAAGGGTGGCCAAGACATACTGCAGAATGAGAAACGGGGGTCAGAGATCAACACATATTACTTGATCCATTTTAGTAAAAATGAGTAGTGACAAGGAAAACAAGGGTTCACACTATATGAAGCAATCTGGGGAAGGGATATGGGCATGGACTCTGTAGCCAGCCTAAATGGCCTCCAATCCCTAACCTCATACTTCGTAACAACAGTACAACTTTGGGCAAATTCCTTTCTATTCCTCGGTTTTCACTGTAACATGAGGGTAATACTACCTACCACATCAACTTGCTAGGAAGGTTAAGAGTCGACGTGTTTAAACACTCACGCCAGTGGCGGATGTACAGCAACACCACGTGCCGGCCTGCTCTTACAGCTTCTGTGGGTGCACCCTCATGGCGCGGATTCTGGCCAAGCGACACGTGCATAGATTCAGTGTGTATGGACACACAGAAGGCGTGGAATTACGAACAATGGACAACAGACATGAGACACAGTCACGCTGGAGACACAGATTTGGGGGAACTCTGTAGCTGACTGAGTGTAAAATACCTTCAATGGGAATTAACTCACTCATGGAACACATCGCAAGTGAGAAAACAGTGGCCTTGGATGGAACCCGGGAAGCACACTGTTTAATACTAAACAGGGGCTGAAGACAGATTCTCTGAAGAAGGGCAAGAACTGAGAAACCAGGGAAGGACATTGAAGTCAGAGAGGTGGGGAGCAGTTCAAAGGGGGCTGGGAGGTAGGGGGAAGAGGACAGAAGGGAACTCTAAGACCTGCTTAAGCCAGGAGGCCGTGACAGAAATCCCCCTTTAGTTGTCACTGGTGTGAGAGGGACAGGAGGGGGTGAGGACAGGTAGTGGACTGAACGGTCACACAGCGTGTATCTGTGAGAGAAAATACAAGGGCACAGTTCAATGAACAAGCGAGGCATAAAGTGCCTGCTGCTGCTGCTGCTAAGTGGTTTCAGTCGTGTCCAACTCTGTGCGACCCCATAGATGGCAGCCCACCAGGCTCCCCCGTCCCTGGGATTCTCCAAGCAAGAACACTGGAGTGGGTTGCCATTTGCTTCTCTAATGCGTGAAAGTGAGGTCGCTCAGTTGTGTCGGACTCTTAGCGACCCCATGGACCGCAACCTACCAGGCTCCTCCATCCATAGGATTTTCCAGGCGAGAGCACTGGAGTGGGGCGCCATTGCCTTCTCCATGAAGTGCCTAGGGGTGAGGAACACAGGTACAGATTATGGACACATAAGGGAATTAAGAGGGAGAAGTTAAAGACCAAAAACAGAGGCATGAAAGACAGACAGAGGTCCTACACACGTTGGCAAACTGGGGGAATGTGTTCAACCACAAAGAGGAATAGTGACTGCGCAAGAGGAGTAGCCCCTACTCTTCAGGTTGTGACAAGTCTTACTGAGCAATGAAATCTCACACACAAATCTCTGGGGAACAGAACTCTGAACAAGCTGAAGGTCGCCCAGTTTTATTTTCTTGAGAACTATTTATGGATAACAACAAAGAAGACTGCAGGTCTTCCATTCCTCCAGGTAATTTAGGATTTCTAATAATTAAGATAAACTACCAGAGACCAATGACTTTGGACTACATGTTTTGCTGTGTTCTGAGTCCTTCTTTGGCATCATAAACTAGGCAAAGAAATAGAAGATGTATAAAAGAACAAAACAGAAAATCAAACAACTGAAAAATTGAAAAACCAAAATGAAAATTCACTGGGTGGGCTCAATAGTAGATTATACATGAGAGAGAAGGAATCAGTGAGCTCAGAGAGAGCTCAATGGAAATTAATTAATATAAGCAACAGAGAAAAATACCCTGGGGAAACAAAAGGTACAAATCTGAGGGTCCTATGGAACAAGAACAAGAGCACACCATTCATGTTACTGGAGCCCCTGAAAGAGAAGGGCTGAAAAAACTCTTTGAAGCACAACTAAAAATTTCCCAATTTTTCAAAATGGCATATACTACAAAATTTTAAAAGTTAAGCAAACACCAGGCAGGATAAGCCCCCCAAATGTTATGGCAGGTTGCATCATGATCAAGCTTCTGAACTCTACATACAAAGAAAAAATACTCAAAGTACTTGACAAAATGGATACAGTACAGATACAGAAATAATGAGTCAAATGGCAGCAGATTTCTCATCTGAAACCATGGAAGACAAAGGAGATGACTTGCCTTTCAAGCACTAAAAGAAAAGCACTGTTGACCCTGAATCCTATAGCCCACAAAACCATCCTTTGGGAATGAAGGAGAAACAGACATTCTCAGAAGAAGGAAAACAAAAACATCTGTTACCAGAAAACCTACCACAAAAGACAGGCTACAGGTGTTCCTGGGGTAAAAAATTTAAAAAGAAAACTGTTCATGGAAGAAATCTGGGATTTTAAGAAGAAAGAAAAGAACAATGTAATGAGTAAAAGTAAACAGACTGTGCTTCTTATGAGTTTTGCAAAAGTGGTTTGACAGCTGAAGCAAAAAAGAAAAAAAAATCCAATATGGTGCTCAGCATACAAAAAGGCAATACTTTATAGACAGTTAAAGAATGAGGAATGACGCACCCAACGGAAGTAAGTCTCTGTATGTCAGAGTGCTACAGTGTTGATACTGTACACTCCGATATGTATGTATAATATAATACCTAAAGTAACCACTAAAAAACAAGACATAGTCTCAAAAACATCACAGATATATCAAGTGGAATTCCTAACATTAAAGTAACTCAAAAGAAGGCAAAACAAACAAAAGTACCTCCCAAAACCAAACAACAGGGCAACAAAAACCAGGTAACAAAAACATCATAAAATGTAAGTGTAAGCCCTGAAAGTATCAATAATTATTTTAAACTTAAATGACCCTAACATACCAATTTTTAAAAAGAAATCAGTAAAATGGACATTAAAAAATGAGGCAAGTATATGCTCTTCACATATTACATTACTTGCAATGTAACAATATAGATAAGGTTGAAAATATAATTATTATGGAAAAATATAAACCATGCAAACATTAACCAAAAATCTCAAGTGACTATATTAATATCAGATAAAGTATACTTCAAAGCAAAAAAATTTCACAGGAGCATAAAGAAAACAAAGAATAATGATAAAAGGGTCAATACAGCAGGATAACATAGCAATCCTAAATGCATCTGTACCAAGTAACAGAGCTTTGAAATGCAAGAAGTGAAAACTGATAGAACTTCAAGGAGGAAGAGACAGTTCTAGAATTAAACTGCAGGACAACACCCCCCTTTTCAGCTACTGATAGAAATTCGAGGCAGGAAATCAGCAGACAAAATCGGAAAAACATCATCAATGAACAGGATCAGGAACACACATGTACAAACTCCACTCAATGACAGTAGGATACACATTCTTTCCCAGCAGCCTTATTGAACATTCAAGATAGACTATATCTTGGATCATAAAACAAACCACAACAAATTTAAATAGTCAAATCAAATATAAAACAAATGAAATCAAAAACAAGAAGAAAGCACAAAATACTCCAAACACTGCAAAATTTAACGACATACTTCTAAATAATCGATGGGTTACACAGACAGTCCTGAATAAAGAAATATTTAGACCTGGATGAAATGTAATTAGAACATAATAAACTACAACAGTACTGAGGGAAATTTATAGAATTTAATGCTTATATTAATAAAGTGAAAAAAAAAAAAACAAAAAACCTCAATCAATAAGCACCCACCTCAAGAAACTGCAGAGGGAAATAGTACCAAAGCAAATAGAAGAAATGATGTAATAAGGATCAGGGAAAAAAAATCGGTGAAATCAGGAAAAGACAGAGGAAAACATGATATAAAGTGCTGTTTTTTGGTAAATGATTTTAAAAATTGATAAATGTCTGAGAAGACAAAGATAAAAGAGAACACATTTCCAACATCAGGAATAAAATATGGGTTATAAATACAGATTCTGCTGCCATCAGAATGATAATAAAGGAACACTTTGAACAAAAGAACATTTAGATGAAATGGGACAATTTCTAGAAAAAGATAAACTATAAAAACGTATCCAATATGAAATAGAAACTGAATAGTTCCATACATATTAAATAAAATAAATAAGTAATTAAGAAGCATTCAAAAGGAAACTCTTCAAGACTAAATGGTTCACTGGAGAATACTACCAATCATTAAAAGAACACACCAAACCAATTCTATACTATACACTGTCTTCTGAATAATAGAACACCTTTTAACATATGTTAAGAGGCCAGAATCACCTAGACACCAAACTCAGACAATGACAATGGAAAAAGAAAGAAAAAAAAAAAAGAAATAAATAAAACTACTTAATACGTACCACTGTCACTCATAAAATGAAAGGAAAACTTCCTCAACAAAATACCAGCATATTAAATACAGTAACATATATGAAATTAACTGTACTCCATGACCAAGTAGGGCTTATTCCAAGGATACAAGCCTGGCTCAACATTCAAAACTCAAATAAACGTAATATATAACAACAGGCTACAGAGGAAAAAAACACCAAGATTCTATCAGTTGATTAAAAGAAAACCATTTGACAAATTCAATACTCATTCATAGCAACAAAAATTCTCAGCCAATTAGGAATATGGGAAACTTTCTAAGCTTGATAAAGAAAGCTCTATGAAGAAAACCTTACAACTAACACCATAGTTTATGATGAAAATCTGAATGTTTTCCCCCTAATATCAGGAACCAGCCAAGGACATGTTTTCTCACTACCAGTATTCAAAATCATATTGGAAGTCCTAGCTAGTCCAACGAGATAAGAAAAGGAAATGACAGGTATACAGATGAGAAGAAATAAGTAAAACTTCTCTACTTGCAGAGGATATTTCTATGTAGAAAATCCCAAGCATTCTATCAAAAGAAATAGCAAGATTGTAGGATATGAAAAATATATATATACTAAAGACTATATGGAAGTTGAAAATTTTTAAATCAATGCAATCTATAATTACTAAAAATAACCAAACAAAAACCCCACATCTATATATAAATCTTATAAAAACTGTATAGGACCTATTATTGAGACTTATTAAACAATAATGAAATAAATCAAGAGATAGCAAATAAATATACAGACATAATACATTCATAAACTGGAAGACTCAAGACAGCAAACATGCTAACTCTAAACATATTATTCTGCCAATTTAACTCCATTTCTTTTAAAATTCAATTTTTCTAGTAAACACATAAAACTTTATATGGAAATTCAAAATAATAAGAATGCTAAATCAGTTTTAAATAAGAAGACTGAAGTTTTAAATAAGAAGACTGAACTGGGTAAAGAGGAATCACTTTACCCAATTAAAAGACTTACCATATAACTAGAACAATCAGTAAACCAGGATTAGTACAGGACCAAGAAAAAGTCTGCGTATTAGCTCTTTAAAACCATATAAAAAAGGTTTGTCTTTAAAAAATAAAAGCCTAGTCTTAAACGGTGCAAAACAACATGCCCATTCATATGTGAATTCTTAGCTCCTTAAATATAAAAGTATTTAGTGGCTCAAATCAAAATTTAAGCTCCTTAAGAATAGAGACAGTGTTTTAGAACAAAGATGTTCGATGAAAGGTTCCAGACCTGTCTAACTCACCTTACACTGGATAGCAACGAATGTATATACAAGACACATAGTATAGGTTCTTTACCATGGAAACAAAACCCTCTTCCTACCAGTTAACTAAGAAATCTATGACAAAGCGCCAGTTTGGCAAGGAAGTCTGAAAGAAACCTTTTTGCAGTTCATTTTCTAAGTCTCTCCCTTCTTTTTGAAAAAAAATTCCTGAGATAATAGTGAAATGTAAACTAAGAAGATGGAAGTGCATAACCACTGGGTCTCTCTCCTTGATGAATTCTCACGTGCAGCATAAGGCTCTAGGTTGGGTCAATTTCCAATATGAGTCTTTAGACGATAATTAATATCCTGCAATAGTTTTTCTCACAGGGAAGAAAACTGTGGCATTTCTCTTTGGTATGAATGATCAGATTCTGAGTAAGATGTTTCTTCTGGCAAAAGATTTTCCTCAGTGGTTACATTCAAAAAGTCTTTCCCCAATAGGAGTTCTTGAAGGTTGACTGAGGTTTGCCCACTTGTAAAGGGTCTTCCCACTTCTGTCACACTGACAGGGTCTCTCCCAGTATGAACCCTCTGGTGCTGAGTAAGGGACGAGCTGCGACTGAAGGCCTTTCCACACTCACTGCACTCATAGGGCTTCTCTCCAGTGTGGATGATGGAGTGTCGAATGAGGTTTGTGCTCCAGCAGAAGGTTTTCCCACACTCCATGCATTCATAGGGCTTCTCTCCACTGTGAATCCGCTGGTGTCTGGTGAGGCCAGACCTGCGGTTGAAGGCCTTCCCACATTCTGTGCACTCATAAGGCTTCTCTCCAGTGTGGATGCTGAAGTGCCGAATGAGGTCTGCCCGATTGCTAAAGGCTTTCCTACATTCTTTGCACTCAAAAGGTTTCTCGCCAGTGTGGGCTCTTTTATGTAAGATAAAAGTGGAACAGTGGGTGAAGGCCTTTCCACACTCGGTGCACACATAGGGCTTCTCCCCAGTGTGGATCCGCTGGTGCCTCTTGAGGTATGACCTGTGGTTGAAGGCCTTCCCGCACTCGAGGCACTCGAAGGGCTTCTCCCCGGTGTGGATGACGTAGTGGTGAATGAGGGCTGCGCTCTCACAGAAGGCTTTCCCACATTCGCTGCACTCGTAGGGCTTCTCCCCAGTGTGGGTCTGCTGGTGCCACATGAGGTATGACCTGTGTTTGAAGACCTTGCCACACTCGAAGCACTCATATGGATTCTCGCCACTGTGGATGATGTAATGTCGAATGAAACCCGGCCTATCTCGGAAGGCTTTTCCACATTCTTTGCACACAAACGGTTTTTCTCCAGTGTGGCTCCTGTTATGCAAAACAAAAGTGGAGCGGTGGGTGAAGGCCTTTCCACACTCACTGCACTTGTAGGGCTTCTCCCCACTGTGAATCCGCTGGTGTTGTGTCAGGTGCGACTTGCGGTTGAAGGCCTTGCCACACTCCATGCACTTATAGGGCTTCTCTCCGGTGTGGACCATGTGGTGTTGAAGGAGATAAGTGCTCTTACTAAAGGTTTTCCCACACTCAGTGCATTCATAGGGCTTCACTCCAGAATGAATCCTCTCATGTCGAGCAAGGAGGCGTTTCTTATTAAAAACTTTCCCACACTCATTGCATTTGAAGAGACTTTCCTCTTCCTGAATCAGGGGATCTTTAACTGATTCACAGGAGTCACGGTCAAGGACAGCACCCCCTGGAGGGACTGGCTCCTCTACGATCCTTGAACACACACCACCAGCTGTCCCTAAGCTGCCATGTACACAGCTTGGATTCCCAGGGAGCTTCCCGTTCTGGGGTTCTATCTCTGGTCTCAAGCATCCTTCATGCCTTTCCAATGGCTCTTCTTGATCATTGATTTGGCCCAACTGGGAGTCCTCTGAAACTCTTTGTGTTAGCTGTTCTTGGACTGAGGCTCCCTCAAACAGAGATGGCTCAGAAGTGGTAGATTCTCTGGTCTTGGGTTTTCCTTTGTCACCTGAAAGAAATTCAACATACAGAAAGACCTGTTAATGATGCCAGCATGGAAGATCAATATTTCAGTGTAAAAACTGAAGATGAAAACAGTGCCTCTGTGTCTGCCATGTTTCCCTACCTCTGAATCCCAGGATAACAATTTATTTCTCTCCTGATCTTGGACTGTTAAAACCTTGAAAGAGGGGCCCAGAGGAGTGGCTGTGTGAGGGGATGGGGTGCTGGAAAAAGACACAGTCAATTCCAGACTGGATAGTTATGCAAATAAATAATGCATGTGGGTCCAGACAGTTTATGCTGAAGAGATGACTCAGTTCAAAACCTGAAAGACCAACTATATGATCAGAAGGCTAAGGTTTGAGCCATAAGATAACAACTAGGAAACAGACAAAGGGAAGGCAAGGCACTGAGTCACACAGGCACTGACTTAATCAGTTGTGTTTATGTAATGAGAGTCAGTGGAATTCTTATGTTGGCAATACTCCATGCATATATTGCCATACATCAATGCCAAGAGGCTAATGAGTCTGATGATGGTAGCTAATGTTTAGAAGCCCTCCAAAATCTGTTAAAAAAAAAAAAATCTACTGAAAACTTATTGGACAAAGGCTTTGCAACAACTATCTTATAAAAGCTCAAGGAATGAAAGAAAGATACAGAGAAAGTCAAGAAAACTAGGTAAAAACAAAATGGAACTATCAATACAAAGAAAGAAAACCTAAAAAGAAATGAAAAAGAGGGAATTCCCACAGGTTCAGTAGTTAATACTCCAGGCTCTCACTGCCAGGGACCCAGGTTCAATCCCTGGTCAGGGAATTAAGATCTCACAAGCCACAAAGTGCAGTCAGAAAAAGAAGAGAGCGAAAGAAATAAGAAGGAAACTCAGGAGCAAAAACTTCATTAACTAAAGTGAAAAACTCACTGGAATGATTCAAATGAAAATTTATATAGAAAAAAGAAATAATCTGCCAAGTTGAAGATAGAATAATGTTAAATATTGAGTCTAACAAACAGACAAAAAGAAAAGATTGAACAATACTGAGTAGAGCCTAAGGCACCTGTGATACACTTAATGAACCAACATACTCACTGAGACATTCCCAGAAAGACAAGAGATAAAGGATCAAAGAGAGTATCTGCAGAGCTGAAGACGTTCCAAAATGGATGAAACATCCAAGAAGTTCAATGAATTCCAAGAAAAATAAACTGAGACACACACTGAGGAAACTGTAAACAAACTTTTGTAAGCCAAAGAAAAAGTATAGCAAGTACGAAGCAACCTGCTATATACAAGTGATTCTCAATAAGATTATCAGATTTCTCATCAGAAACTTGGGAGGCCACAAAGCAGTGGTTCAATATATTCAAGTGTAAAACAAACAAAAAGTGTCAAGTAAGAATCCTGTATCCGGCAAAACTGTCCTTCGAAAGAGCAAGGAAGAAATTAAGATGTCTCAATATACAAAAGTTGGAGGGGTTTGTTACCACGGGGTCTGCTCTGTAAAAAATATCTTCAGGAGGACTTCCAGGGTGAAATGTAAGAACACTAGCCAGTAATTCAAAACCATATGAAGAAATAAAGAGCTTTATAATAGTAAATACATGGGCAGTTATAAAAGAATTATTTTATAGCTCTACATTGTGTATTTACATGATTTAGAAGATTGTTTTTTAAAAGTATTAACCTAAAGGCTAGTATTATTATAACTTTAGTTTCTAAGTCCATGTGTAGCTTCCTAGAAATTTAAGACACCAACACATTTAAAAGAATTAGCAGTTTTAAGTTTCTAGACGTACAACACATAAAGATGTAATTTTGTGACACAAACACTTGAAAGGGGCAATGGCAGAGCTGTAAAGGATTTCTGTTGTTGCTGAAGTGAGGCTGGTATAAAATCATATTAATGTTAAAAGTTTAATACAGACATCAAATATAATCCCATGATAGCCATAAATACCTAGAGAACGTATGCAGAAGGAAATGAAAAATGAATTTAAATGTTTCACTACAAAATGTCAACCAGACTATAAAGCAAGAATGAGAATACACATAGAAATCAAATATCAAAATGACAGAAGTCTCTCCGTATCAACAATCACTTTAAATGTAAATGGCTAAACTCTTCAATTAAGACAGAGATTAGCAGAATTGAGAACACATGATCCAACTATATGCTTTCCACTAGAGACTCACTTCAGATACAAAGACACAAACAGACTGAAAGTCAAAAGGTGGAAGAAGACTCTGTACAAATACTAACAAAAAGAGAGCAGACAAAACTGTCTACATTAAAATCAGACAAAACAGCCTTTGAATCAAAAAAGATTACAAGCAACAATGAAAGATATAAGTGAAAGCTATAATACAGCAAGAAAATATAATTGTAAACAACTATATAATGAAAGAAGATCAAAATACATGAACCAAAGAATGAAAGAATGGACGAGAGAAAAGACAACACTACAAATAAACATGGAGACTTCAATATCCCATTCTGAATAATGGAGAACACAACCAGACCAAGGATAAGTAGAGAAACAGAAGACTTAACATAAACCAACCGTATCTAACAGATACGTACAGAACATTCTACACAACAACAATAGCATACACATTCTTCCCAAGTATACATGGAACATTTTCCAAAACAGACCACAGGTTAAATCACAAATTAAATCTCAATAGATTTAAAAAGATATCAAACAAAGTATGATTTATTTCTAATGAAAACAGAATACCAAAACTTACAGGATGCAGTGAGTGCAGTTAAGAGGGAGATATGTAGCTATAAACACTTTCAGTGAAAAAGAAAAAAGATCTCAAGTCAACAGCCTAACTTAACAACTTCAGCAGGAAAAGAAAGACAAACTAAACCAAAACTAAAGACAAACAGGCAATGGAAAAATAACAGAGAGTCCAGGAAACGCACACACATGGAGCTCTAGGGAATGGCAGAGAAGGGAGTAGCTCACAGTGAAAGCAAAGAATACACAGTAAATGGAGCTAGAAAAATGCGGGACACGCTGGGAAGCAGAATACCGGATTCCTGTCTCACACTGTCCTCAAATTCTACCTCACACCAGAAAGAGTTAAATGTCAGGTGCCAAGCTTAGAACGTCTTATAATGAGAACATCTTTTTGATATTAGGGATGGAGCAGCACCTGTAACTGATAAAAGTATCAGTAACGTACAAAAATCCCTAAAAACAAAAGTCAAACAAAGTTAACAGAACACCTGGCATTTTCGATGAACTGACATTTCAAAGAAGAAAACACAGTTGTTCGTCAGTATCCACAGGGGAATAACTGGTATCAGACACTCCTGCTCAACACCCAAATCCAAAGATGCTCAAGTCCTTTACTTAAAATGGCAGTTTTTGCACATAACCTACACACATCCTCCTGAGTACTTTAAATCGTCTCTAGAGTGCTTGTAATATCTAATGCAATGTAAATGCTATGTAAATAATTGCCAGCACAAGGCAAACTTAAGTTTTGCTTTTTCGAGCTTTCTGGGATTATTCTTTTCCCCCAGTCTCTTCAATCCATGCTTGATGAATCCAGAACCTGCAGATGAGGAGGACAACTGTACAAATGGGCCGATAATTATATGATGAGAAGCTAAAGCTTGTGAACAATTAAGGAAATACAAGGCAAGCTCACCTAAGACAATTTTGTCAGTTTGTTAAGCAAAAATAAATGTGCCTGAGACCATGAAGGACAGAATAGGACATAGTCAGTGGAATCTAGAGAATTCTGGATAGGCAGATCTCTTTTAGAAAACCACTGCAATTGTCACCTAAACTTGAAAGTTTGCACAGGCTACAAGCCACCAATTTTACCCCTAGAAATAACAAAAGACAGGCCTAATCGTGTGCAAGATGGCCAATACATACGAATGTTCTTGGTAGCACTGTCTGTGAGTGACGAAATGTAAACAATGAAATGCCCTAGAGAGTGGATGAATATGAAACAGGAATATTTTTTTTTTTACTTGCTTCAAGTGGAAGAAACGTGGGCACATTTTTATGTTGAGTAGACAAAGGATAAAGTTACTAAGGGGCTTCCCTGGTGACTCAGAAGGTAAAGCATCTGCCTGCAATGGCGGGAGACCTGGGTTCGATCCCTGGGTCAGGAAGATCCCCTGGAGAAGGAAATGGCCACCCACTCCAGTATTCTTGCCTGCAAAATCCCATGGACAGAGGAGCCTGGCGGGCTACAGTCCATGGGGTCTCCAAGAGTCGGACACGACTGAGCAACTTCACTTTCACTTTTAAAGTTACTAAACAAGCAGTAAATAAGAAATACTTTCCCTAAAAGGTGTAACCTAGACTCTGGTTCAAGAACTGGCCACGAAGTGTGCCAAGATCTCTTCCGCCAGGTGAAAGGAAAACTACAGCCTGGGAACCTGAGTGCAGAAGGGCTGAGGACCAAGCAGGAGTTTACTGTGGAGACTTGCTGACACCCCAGGGTCATGCGCCGAGACACCTGCACTGGGGAGGCAGTCACTGTCGGGACGGCCGGATGCAGGGCTGCTGGAGGTGGGGGCGAGGGTCTGGGGAGGCATCCAGTCTCCAACCTGCGCGGACGGCAGGACCATGTGCTCGAGCGTGGGAGGGGAGGAGTGAGCACCGGGATGGGTTCTCTGCCAGGCGTGCTCATTGGCGGCCCCTGAGATCCTCAGGTGGAGGTGTGTGGAGAGCAGGGGGCAGAGGCTGGGAGGCCCCTCGGAGGGGCCGCCGAAGGCCACACACAGACGCTCACAGGCCAGCGGGGCCACCGAGTGACTAGGAGTGGAAAGAGCACGCTTCTGCAGCAGCCCCAGCACCACACACGACAGCGCCAGTGCCCTCAGCAGCCCAGACGTGGGCACACAGGACAAACGTCACTGGGAGGCTTTGCCCAACAGGAGGGGATGGGTGACAGGGGACAAGGGAGGGCTCCTAAGTGTCTGAAACCATAGTTCGGGAAAGGGGAAGCAGAGGAGGGCTGGAGAGGCGCTGGGAGGGGAAGACGTGAGCCACACTGCTCATCATGACTAACGAGACGTGGCGGTACCAGCAGCTCAGTTCCCACGAGACACCTGCACTGGGGAGGCAGTCACTGTCGGGAGTCACTTTTATGTTCTAAAACTGCAACCCCCAGCAACCCCAGGACAGAGCGACTATCGCGACTGGCGCCTTCAGGAGCAGACCCCCCTCACCAACCTCCTGCTCCTCTCCTGGGACAGAGGGCTCAGTCACAGCTCCCTGCCCAACCCCGCCAGTGTGGCCAAGAGCCCGGTGCCTTCCGGTGGAGCCATCAGAGGGCTGGTGTTTATGGGAGTCAGAGCAGCGTCATTCCCCCACTTCTCTGCTGGCTGCAGGGGATCAGGACAACCTGAAGTCCCATACTGACGACAGAACGAGCCCAGGGCCCCAAGCGGCCGTGTGCTGCAGAGCTCCCCATGTGCTGCAGAGCTCCCCGTAATCCGCAGGGCTCCCCGTGACCCGCAGGGCTCCCCATGATGCTCAGGGCTCCCCATGACCCACAGAGCTCCCCATGACCCACAGAGCTCCCCGTGACCCACAGGGACCGGGCGTGAGTCAGAAACAGCGCCTCCACGTGCTTGAGCACCGAGATGCCGCATCCCTCTGACACAGCAGCCAGGCTGTAACTCAGCCGAACTTACGTGCAGACACAAGGAGATCCCGAATTCCACTGGGACCACCCAGCTGGTGGTCGGCACCCAGGCCTGAAGCCCAGGACACATCTGAGCTTGTACACCGCTGTCCTCGGCGAGGACAGAGGGACCTGGGGTCAAAGGGCTCCATGGCTTCCAGACCACTAGAGGCCCCAACAAGACGCCTCCCAGGGAACCAGGGCCAGCGGCTTCCGGCAGGGTCTCTGCCCACAGCTTGGCTCCTACCTGGACAGGTGCTTCGGGAGAGGTCTCTCTTCACCGTCCACAGCTCCTGCCCGTGCTCCAGCTGGTAGATCAGCTCAGGTCTGGGGACAGGACACCCTGGGCATGGAGAAAAAAGGAAGACACAGGCTTCTGTGAAAACTGGGAAAACCTCTCAGTCTCGTGTGAGACTTCAGGATGTGGACCTCAGAATGAAGCTGCTCCCAGGCACACAAAATGTGGAACTGCGACCCAAAAACCAAAGACATGCCACACTGCCAGGGAGCTTTTATTCCTGATACTAAATCAAAAGCTAATGTACAGTTAACAATCATAGTCAAAGGACTGTGTTCAAGCAACTTAAATGCACTACATTACTTCAAATTTGAAGTAGATTTATGATGTCATTCAAACAACTGACATATTTAAAATATTGACTCTTTTCGTTCAAAACAAGGTTACGTGTCTCCATTGATAAGTTCTGTTTTTAGAACACAAGCAAAGTTTTGTATCATTCTTCCTACAGACCACAGATGAGTTTATCCTAGGGTTTCCTCACAGCATTCTCAGCAAGTACACATTATGATCAGCACTTTTTCTTTTCTTAGCCATGTACGACCCTGGTTCACTGACTAGCGATCAAACCATCACCCTTTGAATTGGGAGGGCAGAGACTTAATCACTGAACCACTATTTTTTTAAAAATTAAAGTTCATTTACAATGTCATGTTTGTTTCAGCTATACAAGAAAAGTGATTCACATACACAAATACCCACATTGCTTTTCAGATTCTTTTCCATCATAAGTTATTATAAGATATTAAATATAGTTCCCTATGCTATATTAGAACCTTGTTTATCTATTATTATATACAGAGGTGTGTATCTGTTGATCCTAAACTCTTAATTTATCCCTCACCACACCTGCTTTCCTCTTTCGTAACCATAAGTTTGCTTTCTGAGTCTGTGAGTAGCACCATTTTATAGATAAAAATCATACAGAAAGCAACAATCAGGCAGATAATGTGATCTGCCCAAGAGCCCACAACTGGTGAACAGCTGGGCCGACACAGAGCCCAGGCCTAACCACCTCGGCTCTGCGTGCTGTTCCACCACAAAGCTACACAAGCCTGCTCCCGAAGGTGCCGAGTCCAGGCCTGAGACGATGACAGTCCTGATGAGTAGCGACAGGAGCGGTGGTGGTGAGGTCCGCGATGCTACCCTGCACGAACCTGCTCACTCAAGGCACTGCTCTGACCCTTTCCAGAAAGCGACCCACTTACCCCTGTTGCAGACCTGGGAATTAAACTCCACCTTACTCCAGTTTACCACGGAGAGCCCCGAGGCCCAGACGGGTTCTGTAATTGCCCAGGACCACACAGTTTTTAAGGTGCAAAGCGGGGACTGAGCACCAGAGTCTGGCTCTGACCCTGGTCTCCCCAACACCACACTGAGGAGGAAACAGCAGACACCCCTGAGTGGGGCCAGCATTCTGAGACCAAGTGTGGGGCAGCTGTGAGGGAGGGATGTGAGCACCGAAGTGCAACCACTGGGAGCAGGGCAGGAGAGGGGCAGACTCAAGAGACTTCAGCATTTCATGAACTGTGAGAAAATAATAAAACTGAGACTCCTGCACAGTGACATGGTCACATCTACTGCCATCAATATTTCACTAAAAAAAGGATTTTTACATCAAAGGAACCCCACAGAGGACAGCTTCATAAAGTGAAGGTATATGTTCCTTACTGTTAAGGTTCCACTGTACGAGGCTCACCACCGAAGCCAAATTCCCGACTCTGCTGAGGGCCAGGCAAGCCCGAGGGTCACACGGGAGGAGCAGAACAGTGCCCGGAATAGGCCTGCTGTGCGGTCAGTCAGCGGCCAGGGTGAGCTCTGACTAGTATTCACAGTAACTCCGGTGCTACAAGTGACGCACTTTTTCTGTTTCTCATATCCCTTCAAAAAGGGATTCCTGTACAGCTCTGGTGAATGGGATACAGAAACCCAGAGGCTGACAAGTTGATGATAATTCAACCTGAAAATGCAGCCAAGGGACCCAACAGTGAGGGTTAAGGGCCAGCAAGCTTGCACCGCTGCTCAGGGATGCCCCCCCTGTTGAAGAGGGGAAATTAGCAACAGTTGGGGGGAAGAAGAGTTAAGTACTGAACCAGATTTTCCCTAAAAAATCAGGAGGCAGGAAAAAGAATAAACAAAGGCCTTCCTCAGGGCCGTTCCCAGTGCCCCTGATGAAATGTCCATGAGCCTTCAGAAACGGGGCTTCTCAGCCTCTGGACAACAGACATTCAGATCCAGAAAGTTCTTTGCTGAGAAGGGGAGAGAATGTGTCTCCTCTGCATAGTGTAAGGATGTGTGGAGGCGCTCCGGGTCTTCACTCAGTAGGTGCCTGTAGCAACTCCATCCCAGTGGTGACAACCTATGTCTCCAGACGGGGCCAAGTGCCCCTGGGGAAGGAGAACTGCTGGCTTAGAGGATATAAATCAGGTGGCGGGGAGAGCTAGAGTGATGGGGAGGGGCTGCTAGGAGAGTTTACAGTCAGGAAACAGTTGGTGAGGAAGCAAGGTGGCCATGTGCAGAGAGGAGATGGCCACGTGAGAAGCCGAAATGCCCAAGAGCACCCACCAGGAAAGCAGAACAGCAGCTCAGAGGCCTGAGGCAAACATGTCAAGTGTGTGCGGAAACAGCAAGACGCCAGTGGGCCCGGAGCCGCGCGCACGGGGAGAGCCTGGGGAGCCGGGTGGAGGGATCCGGGGTCCATGGTGGACATTTTTGTTTCATTTTGTTATAAAATATCTAAATATGTCAAGCTTTTCCTGATTTGGTTCAACCTCCTCTCACTGACGCAGAACACAATCCCAGGTCTCCAAGAACCGGCCTGTCTCACCGAAGCCCTGGCTTTACAGCCCTCCCTTCCCTCAAACTGAGCGGCCTGACGGGGCCGTCCCCGAGCTGCTGTTTCTCCACCGTGGCTCTCCGGCCCGTGAGGACTAGGTCATCCTCAGCTGAGCGGGGCTGTCATGTCCACCCCCTGGTGCTGAGGGGCATCTCTGGACTCATCATCAGACCCCAGGACCACCCACCCCCACAGGTGACGGGCAGATGCGGCTGCAGACGCTGCCCGATGTCTCCTGGGCACAAAACTGCCACATGCCGAGACACGTTCCTCTCCCAGCTTCTCCTTCTCGGACCAGCAGACGATCCCGGCCGAGACTGGGTGCACATGAGACACCCGTGAATGCGCAGGAGGACAGAGAAGCCCCCTGACCGAGACCCTGCGGTCAGACAGGATCTGCTGGCACTGAAGGCAAAGGCCTCCTGGGGCCCCGGCTGCGCACCCTCTTCCTGGAGAACAGCCTGTCACCCACATCCTGTGCACCCGGCTGTAGGGGACGCTTCGGAACCAGTCTCATTCGGTCCGCTCCCTCTCTGGAATGTGGCCGGTCTGTGCTGGGCCCTGGGCTGAGAGGCTCAGGTGGTCACTTCCGCCTCATGGACACCCCCACCCCCACCCAGAGCCCCGCGGCAGAGAAAGAGCAACAATATAAACATACAAAGCGGTAGAAACAAGGCATCTGGGAGCCCTGGAGAGCAGGGATTGGGGTGGTCACTCCTGTCAAACTTGCTGGGGTCCAAAAACCATTCTGAAAAACAGAGACGTGAGCAAAGCCAGAGAAAGCAGCCAGGCCGGGAGACCCAGAAGCCAGGGTGGAATCCTGGTTCTCCAATTTCAGTCCCATGTGGCCCGACTGGAAATGCTGCCTTTGGGTTCTGCTGAACATTCATTTCCTTCCACCACTTTCTAAGAGCCAAAGGGGAACTTTATTCAAAGAGAGACACAGAGACAGGAGGCAAGAGGAGGTGAATCTCAAACATGAGTGAAGCTGTGAGGAAGCAGGAGGGAGGGGGCATTCCTGAGTCCTTCCTGACAAGTCAAGATGGAGCCAGGGTCTGGGATGAAGGAGGTGGCCAGGGCCCGCACAGCAGAGCAGGGGCCTTACCCAGAGACACCAGGAGGCCGCGGTTCTCCAGCATCACCTCCCGGTACAGGGTCCTCTGGGCCGGCTCCAGATGCCCCCACTCCTCCTGGGTGAAGGTCACAGCCACGTCATCGAAGGTCACAGACAGCTGGAATGTCAAATACAGATACTAGCATCAGCTTTGGGACGACTGGGTGGGATCAGAGCTTGTCTCTGCATCGCTGGTAAAGGAGCAGCAAGGTCGAGACCCTCATCACCGGGCACCTCCTCTGCACTAGGCTGGAGGGGAGGTGGACAATGCTGTGGACATAACACAATACAGCCCTACTTCAGAGATACTGGGAGTGTGGTTCCCCAGCACTCCAAAAAATCAAGTCACATGATGTTTTTGGCCTCCCACTGCAAATAAAAGTTACGTTTAGGACTTCCCTGGTGTCCAGTGCTTAAGAATCCACCTACCAATGCAGGGGACACGGGTTTAATCCCTGGTCCACGAAGATGTCGCATGCTTTGGGGCAAGTAGACCCGTGTGCCACAACTACGGAAGCCCGTGAGCCCTAGAGGCCCTGCTCCACAACAAGAGAAGCCATCACAGTAAGTCCACGCACAACAACAAAGAGTAGCCACCCTGCTCGCTGCAACGAGAGAAAGCCTGTACAGCAACAAAGACCCAGTGCAGCCAAAAATAAATAAAAGTTTTCCAATGCTTACACCGGACTGCGGTCTACTAAGGGTGCAATAGCACTATGTCTAAGACAATACTTTGGATACCTAAATTAAAAAGTACTTTATTGCTAAAAAAGGCTAACCATCATCTTGAGCTGTAACCTTGTTGCGGGTGGAACATCTCAACTACTCTAAGAACTAGCAAAATGTGACACAAAGACACCAGGAAAGCAAATGATGAAAAACTTGCTGGATGCAAGGTTGCCACAAACCTTCAATCTGCAATAAAAACAAACAAAAAACCACAGAATCTACAAAGCACAATAAAGAAAAGTATGATCACAGTGTAAAAGAGAAGCCTCCTAGGCAGGAGCCCTTGGAAAATGACAAAAGTCAATGAAAACAACACTAGGACTGAGAGATGCAGACAGAAAGGATGCTACAATGTCAGAGGAATGCGTATATAGTGATAATAATAATACAAATAATGTTAAGAACAGCAGTAGGGGCTACCCAGGTGGCTCAGTGTTAAAGAGCCCACCTGCCAATACAGGAGACTCGGGTTCAATCCCTGGGTCAGGAAGATCCCTGGAGAAAGAAAAGGCAACCCACTCCAGTATCTTTGGTGGGAAATCCCATGGACAGAGGAGCCCGGCAGGCTACAGTCCCATGGGGTCACGAAGTGTGAGACAGGGCTGAGCAACTGAACAACAACAACCTGAGCTTCACTGGTCCTGCTAGTTGCCTGCCCCATGCTGAGAGCGTTATGTCATGTCTAAAAGCAACTAAAAGGACTTCCCTAGCTGTCCAGTGGCTAATACTCCACACTCCCAGTGCACAGGTCCCAGGATCAACCCCTGGTCAAGGAACTAGACCCCACATGCCACAACTAAGAGTTCACGTGCCGCAGCTAAGAACCTGCATAGCCAAACAAACAAACATTAAAAAAAAAAAAAGCAACTAAGCCCCTAGCTCTCAAGTCATCATTTCCACCAGTGACTCCTAACTAAAAACACTCCACAGAGTCTGCCTTGTTAATCTTACTCCCACCACCATATACTGGACACATTCTGTACCTTCCCCTGAAACGGGCAGCAGATGCAGGACCACATCCCTGTATGATCAGAACCACTAAGGAAACATAAACAATTCAGCCACCCCACTCTCAGATGAAGAGCCCTACTACTGCAGACCCACCATTTAAATGCTCCAAGACATTGGCTCACGGTTTTTTCACCTTACACATTCAGTGCTCACATCTTTGTGTATCAAGTGTCGTGTTTTGTTTGCCGCACTGCTCAGCTTGTGGGACCCTAGCTCCCCAACCAGGGATCAAACCCAGGCCCTTGGCAATGAGAGCGCAGAGTCCTAACCCCTGGACCACCAGGGAATCCCATTAGTTTTCTTGAGTTAATACTTCAATTAAAGATGTGGAAATTCCTAATAAACTGTTCATACAGAGGAATCCTGCAATATTACTCATTTCTGGTGTTAGATAAACTGTTATCACTAGGGACATTTGGGGCAGGTAGGTAAAGAGAAACAAAATTAACCAGGGCCTCAACAATGACTATCAGATGATATGTTTAATTAATTAAAACTCTCTAAGGAAGGGGACAGGGGACTTCCCTGGTGGTCCAGTGGCTAAGACTCAGTGCTCCCAATGCAAGTTCCATCCCTGGCTAGGGAACTGTGATCCCACATGCTGGTGTACCTAAATAAAAAAATAACTCGAAACTCTCTGGCATATAATCCAACAGCACCCTCCATGACTGTTTAAGCGTGCACCTATGGATGGGCTTTCTCTGGTTGGTCTAAGTTAGAAGTGGGGAAAAGAATTAGGGAAAGGGTTAATTATTAATCAAGTCCTGGCCATTTGCGGCCGGGGATACAATTCTCACTGCTTCTCCTCCTGGAAGCTCTCTCTAGAGATAGGAATTTGACTTCAGGCAAGTCTGACTTAGACCGGGCAGGACTCCCGGGTTATTGACTGTAGATGACGGGCTGGGTTCCTAGGCAGGTTATTTGCCAAAGCTTCAATTTTATACGCCATCTGTTTCCCATTTGTATATTCAGGCTTGCGCGTTCTAGGACTAGAGATAAAGTGAGTGACGAGCCAGCTCCACTGGTCTCACACAAACACAGCTGCAGAGAAACTCAATGCCTCTCCTGAATTCCACCCAGCTCAGGAGCTCTCTCCGAATCAGCAACGCCAGAAACACCGTCCACTCACCCGCGCCGGGTCCATCCACGCCGCCGCCATCATGGGCCCCTGAGGAGATCGCGGGACCCGGAGAGGCGGCGACAGAGGCGAGTCCCGCGGGTTCAGCCGACCGCCGCTCGTTCCTTGCTCTGGGTGAGGTGGCCGATCACGCGGAGGCTCACAGCCAGCTCGAACGCGCGCAAGGGAACCCAAGCCACCTTTCTGCTCATTTGCGAAGACGGCACTGGAAGAGGCCACAGAATAGTTTAACCCCTCCCGACAGCTGGCGTGGACCGAGCCGTCGCACGCAAATGACGTCCGCCACCGGTGGGGCCGGAAGTCCCACCTCTCCTCAGGAAATGTCCCCTCCCTGGGCCGTCATTGGCCCAGCGCCTGCTGCAGTCGCGCCGTGTAGCACTTTCTGGGTAATGTGGTTTTTTCTGTGCAGACAATAGGCAGTGGAGCGTGTTCCAGAGCTGCTCCCAGTGTTCCACTCTTTGCGATCCCACGGACTGCAGCGTGCCAGGCTTCCCTGTCCATCACCAACTCCCAGAGCTTGCTCAAACTTATGTCCATCGAATCGGCGAACCCCATGAACAGTATGTAAAGGCAAAAAGAGCCACCCTACCTCGATGTAAAATATTTAGGAGATCCGAAGCCCCGAATCAGACCCGCTTCACAGCGCGCACAGCTCGGGGGTAGCGAGGGAGCACTAACGGTGCAGGTGAAAAACCATGAATCAACGTATTGAAGCATTTTTTTCTTTTTTCTTTTTTTGGCTGGGCAAAGTGTTCAGAGTCCTAACTACTGGACCGCTAAGGAATTCCCTTGGAGCATTTAAATGATAAATCTGCAATGATGGGACTGTTCATCCAAGAGAGGAGTGGCTGAATAGTTTGTATTTCCTTAGTGGTTCTAGTCTTACAGAGATGTGGTCCCGCCTCTGCTGGACATGTCATATTGAGAAGAATATTGAATATGGTGGTGGGAATAACAGGGCAAACTCTACATGGAGTGATTTTTAGTCAGAAGACACAGAGGTGAAAAAGATGCCTGTGAGGGTGGAGGACTTCCCTGGTGGTCCAGTAGCTTAGACTTGGCGATCCCAATGGAGGGAACCCGGGATTCCATCCCTGGTCAGGGAACTAGATCCCACAAGCTGTAACTAAGAGGTTGCATGCCCCAAGGAGATCAGAGATCCTGAGTGCCCTAAGACCTGCCACAGCCAAATAAACAATTATTTAGGGGGAAAAAAGCACCTGCAGTGAGCAAAGAACATATTTGAGCTCCCCACTAGGTAGTCTGGATATTTACTCTTGCTTTCGAATTGTGGTGCTGAGGATGACTCCTGAGAGTCCCCTGGACTGCAAGATCGAACCTGTCAATCTTAAAGAAAATCAACTGTAAATATTCATCAGAAGGACTGATGCTGAAGCTCCAGTACTTTGGCCATCTGATCTGAAGCGCTAACTCACTGAAAAAGACCTGAATGCTGGGAAAGATTGAGAGGACAGGAGGAGAAGGGGGTGACAGAGGATGAGATGGTTGGATAGCATCACTGACTCAATGGACATGAATCTGAGCAAACCCTGGGAGATGGTGGAGGACAGGGAGGCCGGGTGTGCTGCAGTCCATGGAGTCACAAGGAGTCAGACATGACTTAGCAACTGAACAACAGTCAGTTTTTGGTAGATGAAGGGAGGAGCTGCCACCAGAAGGACGTGGCAGGGAGGCTGGAAGAGCACTTCTGCAATTGCTGCAAGCAGAGGTTAGATTTCAGAAGAGTCTGGAGATTGGTTTTTCCTAATGGAATCAGAATATGACAACAGCATACAAATGCTAGTGAATTCATTTGAGAATCGGGTGGCATTGATGTGCAGCAACACATTTTATCTTAGAGATGGCAGCATGTTGGATGTCAGTATAAAGAGAGTGGAATGTGTGATCACTGGGTTAATTAGTCCTGTTTTACAAAGGACATTCTCCTGAAAACCTGGGAAGAGTAAAGTGAACCTAGGGGCCCCTGAGATAGGGGGTAGGTAATGCACCCTTGGACGGCAAGGAGACCCAACCAGTCCATCCTAAGGGAGATCAGCCCTGGGTGTTCATTGGAAGCACTGATGCTGAAGCTGAAACTCCAATACTTTGGCCACCTAATGTGAAGAGCTGATTCATTTGAAAAGACCCTGATGCTGGGAAAGATTAAGGGCAGGAGGAGAAGGGGATGACAGAGGAGGAGATGGTTGGATGGCATCACTGACATAATGGACATGGGTTTGGGTGGACTCCGGGAGTTGGTGCAACTAAGACCAGATGCAGCCAAACGGATGTTTTAAAAAGAGACTTGGTACAAAATGATTCAACTTTTATTAAGTATGATAATAAAATGATGCATCTTAAAAGAGAAGAAACAAAAGGCAAGTGAGATACCAGAGCCAACGGTGTTCCATGAGCAATCCCAAAGGGATAGGGCTGGACAGGGCTCAGAAAGCCCTCTGAACAGATGGGGGCAGCACCCTCTGAGAGTGGGCCCGGATCCATGGGTGCTCCAAGACCCGGACCAAGGGCAGCCTCTCCAAGGGTTGGAATCTGAGAAGCTTGGAGATCAGGTCCCGAGCCCCTGAAGACATTGATGGAGGAAACCTTAAATCTACCTGATGAGGCCAGAGAAGGAGAAGTGTGGTTAATTTCCTTGATCCACTCAAGGCACTGTCCTAGATGTTAGTAGACCACCACTGTGTGTGCCCCAGGCTCCGCAGGCCTCCCCACCTCCCCACGCCCTACCAGCCAGCTCCCGCATGAATGCCCAGAGTGTGGCCATCCCACCTTGAGGATGCGTCTGTAGGTCTCACTAGTGGAGGCACTCTCAAAGGGTGGATTTCCTACCAGCAACTCGTAGCAGAGCACCCCAATGCACCATAGATCCACCTTCTCATCGTATGTTCTCCCCTCGATCATTTCTGGGGGCAAGTAGTCCAGCGTCCCACACGTGGTCCTTCTCCTAGAGGGTTGCAGAGAAAGGGGCACTAAGTACAAGAGAAGCTGTCCGTGCCCAGCTTCCAGGCCCAGGCAGTCCCCTCCCAAGCACAGAAATCAGGAAACACCAAGTTTTAACATGCATCAAGGTTTGGAGAACACAAGTACTGGGACCCATCTATTCCATATTCTGAGATTCTTTCTGTAATTATTTATATTTAGCTCATGATCCAGGAAGTTTTCACAAGGAAGATTTGGAACAAACTGATGGTGCAACAAGAGAGACCAAGTAAATTAGTTATGCTTTTTTTTCTTTTTTTTTTTCAAATTTTAAACTTTTTATTTTGAACTGGGGTATAGCTGATTAAAGAATCTGCCTGCAATGCAGGAGACCTGGCTTCACTTCCTGGGTCAGGAAGATCCTCTGGAAAAGGAAATATCAACCTTCACTTCAGTATTCTTGCCTGAAGAATTCCATGGACAAAGGAGCTTGGCGGGCTACAGTCCACGGGGTTGCAAAGAGTCAGACACGGCTGAGTGACTTTCACTCATATAGCTGGTTAACAATGTTGTGGTAGTTTCAGGTGAACATCGAAGGGACTCAACCATATGTATACATGTATTTATGTGCATGTGTGTGTATGTTAAGTCACTTCAGTCACTTCTAGCTCTTTGCAGCTCCATGGACTGTAGCCTGACAGGCTCCTCTGTCCATGGGATTCTCCAGGCAAGAATACTGGAGTGGGTCGCCATGCCCTCCTCCAAAGGATCTTCACGACCCAGGGATGAAACCCACATGTCTTGCATGGGTAGGCAGGTTCTTTACTGCTAGCGCCACCTGTGAAGCCCTATATACATGTGTAATTATGCTTTGTTGATAGAGTAAAATTTGTGGAATTAGGGCACAATAGTTCTTGACTTATTTACATGGAAATTTATTAATAAACTTATCTGTTAAGAGGATTTAAAACAAAAGGTATAGTGGAACCCCATTCTTTAGTCAACAAATATATATTAGAATATGCATTTCAAAAGGCAGTATTTAAATACAAACTCAGTTTGTGTCTGAGTCTTACATGTGAGATGACTTAAACTAGACCATCTTAACTGGCACCCACCGGACCTACCTCAGAGAGGGGGTGTGCACAGACCAGCCGAAGTCTGCGATCTTCACTTCACCCATGAGCCCCAGCAGCAGGTTCTCTGGCTTAATGTCCCTGTGAATCACCTTCTTTTCATGGCAGTAGATCAGAGCGTCTGCCAACTCCTCTATTATCTGTGTGACAAATGAAAAAGCAGTCTGGAAATGAAGCCAGCCACAAGACGATGATGACTGATGCTTGATTACCCATCTGGAGCCCTCCCAAAATTTCTTGCTTCCTATCTCTAGGTCAGTTCCACTCATTTGTTCTGTGAACTCCCTCAGAGCATTTCATGTTTCTTTCCATAAGGTAGTGCAGTTAGATTCTGTTGCTCACAACCAAAGAATCCAAACTTATACACAGTACTTATTAATATTCTGGGGGGTAATTATTAGGGCATCCACCTGGAGGAGGAAATGGCAACTCACTCCAGTATTCTTGGACAGAGGAGTCTGGTGGGGGCTACAGTCCATGGGGTCGCAAAGAATTGGACACGACTGAGCATTAGGATATCCAAATATGAAGTTGTAGGATGTAAGTCACTGTATATAATTGTGTCACTATATATATAAAGAGTCACTATATATAATTTATAGAATGAAACGAAGAAAGCCACGTGGACACTCATGAAAGCCTCAAGCAATGACCCCCACACCAGCCCATAGTAAACTCGTGAACCTGAGCCCTCCTGCCTCACCGTGGCTGTACGCTGTTCGTCAAACGTGTGACTCCTTTGCAGCGCCTTGTAGAGCTCGCCCTTTGGGGCATATTCTAAAATCAGGTACACCCGGCGCGCATCATGGAAGTAGTTGTACAGGCGCAGGATATTGGGGTGTCTGGAGGACAGAAGGAGTGTGTGTCAAGACTGCTCCCTAAAAAAACAAAACACAACTCCCCGAGGCCCAACTCATGATGCTATTATAAGTGGTCACACAGAGGGGCAAACTGTGCTGGGACCAGTATAGGAACTGCTCCGTCTGTAAATTTGTGAGCGGAAAACGAAGCGGGTGTCAGAATTCGAGTGTCTGATGCAGGGAGCTTTACATGGTATAACTGGAATGAACTGCAGAGGGGGAAAAAACTTTAAGTTGAAAGCAAAGGGCTTATTTGGAAGTAGTACTGGGGGAAACGCTGAGTTCAGATGTCAGAGACGGAACAGGAAAACTAGAAAGAGAAAAAAAAAAAAAACCGGCGCAGGAAACTCGTAAGACTCTCCTTACTGGAGATGGGCCTGGATTTCAACTTCCCTGCGCAGCTGGTGTTCCAGGCCTTCCTTCTCTATCTGGGACTTGAACAGGACTTTCAGGGCCACGATGAAATGGTTTTTCTTCAGGCGAGCCAGGTACACATTCCCGAATTTTCCCTTGCCGAGAGGACGCCCGATTTCAAAATCATCGATTGTGAAACGCCGCCTTGACAGGAAAGAAAGCAGAGCGCCTCCGTTTCGGAGGTGGGTGGAGAGTCAGGGGTCCCTCGTGCTCGCCTTCTGCTTTCACGGTTTCCCTCCCCGGGCCCCTTTTCCTTCTTAAGGGTTCAGCCAGGGTGTTGGGTCCGTAACTGTCGGTCCCCTAAGGCAACACTTCACACGTGCGGCTAGCTCTTCAACCCTCGGTCCCACTTCCCTTCCTCTTCCTGATAAAAAGCAAAGGCGCTCACGCGGCTGGGGCTCCGGGCAACGATTGACCTGCTGCAGCTACTGAAAAAAGAAAAGAGATGTCCATCCTTTGTTCTGTGCACCCCCTCACCCCCAAAAGCCGACCCCAGGCCTGTCTTCTAAACACCCTCTACCCTTCCACCTGCGGGCTGCATCCCGCCCGCCTTCCTCGCAGTTCCTCGATGGCTCATGACCAGAGACGGTGCGGAGGAGGACGCCCTGCGGAGCTGGGTGTCCAGGCAGGAGGTAACATTCAGGTTGAGGCTCCTGTAGTCGCCACTTGCTCCCTCACAGACTCGGGGAATCAGCTGCGCGACAACCTACTCTCGGGACAGCCTCTCAGGGACTGAACCGGGGCGACTTCCTGTGTACGAAGGCTAGGCTCTTTATACTAAGTGCGCTGGCCCCATTGGCCGAGCAGGTAGTTCCTGGTTGGCTCCCATTGGTTAAATTTTCTGACGATTAGGAAGCATGCTCAATGGAAGAGGCAAGAATGAGAGCTTCCCATCCGGCGATTGGGGGCGGGACTTAGGGCACTGGGCCAATGAGAGGGCCGGGCATGGAGCCAAGAAAGCGGGAAACGCCCCAGAAAGACACAAGTGGAGGGAAAGGCATCAAGCGGGGAGTGGTGTGCAGAGTCTGTGCTGTTCAGTTCAGTTCAGTTCAGTCGCTCAGTCGTGTCCGACTCTTTGCGACCCCATGACTCGCAGCACGCCAAGCCTCCCTGTCCATCACCAACTCCCGGAGTTCACTCAGACTCACGTCCATTGAGTCAGTGATGCCATCCAAGCATCTCATCCTCTGCCGTCCCTTTCTCCTCCGCCTTCAATCTTTCCCAGCATCAGGGTCTTTTCAAATGAGTCAGTTCTTCTCATCCGGTGGCCTAGGTATTGGAGCTTCAGCTTCAGCATCAGTCCTTCCAATGAATATTAAGGATTGATTTCCTTTAGGATTGACTGGCTGGATCTCCTTGAAGTCCAAGGGACTCTCAAGAGTCTTCTCCAACACCACAGTTCAAAGGCATCAATTCTTCGGCGCTCAGCTTTCTTTATAGTCCAACTCTCACATCCATATATGATTATGGAAAAACCATAGCTTAGCTTAGACTAGACAGACCTTTGCTGGCAAAGTAATGTCTCTGCTTTTTTATATGCCGTCTAGGTTGCTCATAGCTTTTCTTCCAAGGAATAAGTGTCTTTTAATTTCATGGCTGCTCTCACCCTCTGCAGTGATTTTGGAGCTCAAGAAAATAAAGTCTGTCATATGTTCAGGTACTTTCTTTCTACTCCTAGTTTGTGGATTTTTTTTTAAAATCATGAATTCTGTCAAAGGCTTTTATGACATCAATTGAGATGATCATGTGGGCTTTTATCTTTCATTCTGTTGTCCTTCCATTACAGGAGTAAACTGCATTTGGTCATGGTATATGATCCTTTTGATATGGTACTTAATTTGTTTTGCTAATATTTTGTGCAGGGTTTTTTCATCCTATTCCTACGAGATATTTCTTTGTAGGTTGTTTTTTTTATTTTTATTTTTTTTGGCTGCAGCCACTATCTGCAGTGGTTTTGAAGTCCAAAAAAATAAAGTCTCTCACTGTTTCCTTTGTTTCCCCATCTATTAGCCATGAAGTGATGGGACCAAATGCCATGATCTTAGCTTTATGAATGTGAGTTTTAAGCCAACTTTTTCACTCTCCTCTTTCACTTTCATCAAGAGGCTCTTTAGTTCTTCTTTGTTTTCTGCCATAAGAGTGGTGTCATCTGTGTATCTGAGGTTATTGATATTTCTCCTGGCAATCTTGATTCCAGCTTGTGCTTCATCCAGCCTGGCATTTTGCATGATGTACTTAGAGCCTTGACAGACTCCTTCCCCAATTTGGAATCAGTCCACTGTTCCTTGTCCGGTTCTAACTGTTACTTCCTGACCTGCATATGGATTTCTCAGGAGGCAGGTCAAGTGGTCTGGTATTCCCATCTCTTTAAGAACCTAAGAATATTCCATGGAATGCATAGTATCTGATTTTGGCTTCCCTTGTGGCTCAGCTGGTAAAGAATCCGCCTGCAATGTGGGAGACCTGGGTTCGATCCCTGGGTCAGGAAGATCCCCCGGAGAAGGGAAAGACTACCCACTCCAGTATTCTGGCCTGGAGAACTCCATGGACTGTATACTATCTGAATGAGTGAACATGTATATAAATCTCTGACTGAGTGAGTTAAGAGTCAGTGACATAAGGAGGTATGTGTGCTAAGTCCTTTCAGTCATGTTCAATGTTATACCCAAGTGGTGAAATCTCCCAATGACCACCAGGGAGCCAATATCCGATGCAAAAGCAAGGGAGTTTTTATTACCAAGCTCAAGCTGGGGCTCCCACCGATACCGACGCAGCAGCTATAGGGAGGAGCCCTGAGCTCTGGGTTACATTGCTTATATACGGTATTATCGTGCGAAAAATTCAAAAAACGGGAGTCTCCGGGTCTGATTGGTCACCTTCTGGTGAAGGGTTAGGTGCTGAGTTCTGATTGGTTCTGCTTTCCCAGGCTTGACTCGAATTTCCCCGGGCTGGCCAAGGGTTCTGATTGGTTCGCAGGTGGTGGGGTGAGGTCAGATTTCCAAAGGCTCTTTTCCCGGAAACTTACAAAATGGAGTAGCTTAGATTCTTCATTCCCCCCTTCTCTAGGATCCAGGACAGACCCAATCATGGGTCTGGGGTCAGCTCTATATTGGCTCCCACTAAGGGGACCATTGGCAGGGCCGCATATTGGGGTCTGAGTACCATGAGCTACACCGTGTTGATGCAGTTTTTAATGAAGGCCACTAGTTACTTTAGTAAGCATGGCCTGAGGGTGAGTAGCAGTAACAAGATAATCAGGGGCCCCACCAAGGAGGATATGAGAGTTGTGAACCAGGGGGTGAATTGAACCAGGATTCAAACCAGGTTTGAGGTATTTTTCTCTTTCTTTTTCTCTGACTCAGCCCTTTTCTTATCTTGGCCAGGGACTCCTTGACTACCCCTGAGTGATTCACAGAAAAACAACGTTCTTCCCCTAACACAGCACATAGGCCCTCTGAGAGACTTCATACTCAAGATACTTCTTGGGAATTGGGGCGGAGGTCTCTTTCTTCTCTAACTTCTTCCTGCTGTGCATGGGCGTAGGCCTGCCTAATAGAGCAGAAGTCTCTCTCTACCTGATCTAAGTTGGGGTTTTCCACATCTGAAACCAGCTTCTACCCTTGTAGTAACAGCAATTTAGTTGGCCCCTCTCCGAGATGAAATAGACAAGGGCCAAACAGGAGACCTGACAGGATGGTCATCTCTGGTCTCTGGAAACAGAAGGCAACATTTGGGGTGAGGGTTGTAGGGTTTGTGACCCCTTCTGATTGGCTGGTGGTGAGGCAACAGAGCTGTGCTCCAGGAATCTTGTGTTCAGTCTGAAGTTACCATCTTCCACCTGGGTGGGGGCTCAAAGACATTGTTATGCATATTTCTTTGAGTAGGAACCAGGACTCTGTCTGGAGGCTGTACCAACCTTTGATTGTTTCTGTTTTTGTATCCCCTCCCTTCCCTGATTAGCAATTGTTTGAATCCATGCTTTGGAATTCAGGAAAGGCCAAGGAAAGGAGGCTGAACAAAGTCTATATCCTACAGATAAGAAATGGAGAACACAGAACAGATCTGCACTCCAGAGCTCCACAGAGTCCCGCTCAGTTTTAATTTTAGGGAACTAGGCAACGATGACTGTGATAACTTCCTGTCAAAATGGGGCGTATTACTGCCCCAGCTTGGAGTATAGACACTGAATTGGAAGTATTTCTGAGTTCCAAGTTTTAGATCTGAGTCTTGTATGATTAAAATCTTAATCTCATTTCTTTTTAGAAGAATAGGTCTGAAACCCAGTCTGGACCTGGCACTTCAGGGAGACTTGTAGCCATGTAGCCAGTTGCCTAGTTTTATAAAAAGTAAGGTTACTAGCTTCCAGCAGACATTGTTTTGAAAATGGTGGCATCCAAGCCTGACACGACTCAGAAAACTCAAGTGTTTAGCAATACAAGGTCTAATCTGAAAGTACACCCATAGCATCACCTAGTTATTTCCCAGGATATCTGAACCATAGCTACTCTATTTTGACTTTTAATTGTAAACTTTTCCTTAATAGCCAAAGCAGATTTCACCGTTAATGATGTCAGTGTTTCTCTAGGTATGAGAAGATGCAAGAATTGGGACTCATAAAATCTTCTCCTGAAAAGATCTAACTATCTGAAGGCCTGTTCTGCCAGTTTTTCCCAGAGCACAGAGTGCCTCATTCCTGATTTTCACCCTGAACTCCTTTCAGGGGCTTTGAAAGTCAGCAGTTGCAGCGGCCATGATTTAATGTTTGTAGATGCAGATGGCGAGGGTCAGTCTTCAGTTGGCAGAGCCCCTTTTTGCTCATAAACTTGACCATGATTATGAGGGGGGCACTTCATGACCATTTTATCCCAGGGTGCTGAGAGTGTCCATTCTCAGGTAAACAGGCCACTATGGACTAGGCCATAAAACAGTATCTAAAATTCTCTGGATCACCTGTCTTACTAGCTTTTTGGTCCAGGAAAATATTCCCTCTTGTTGCTTCTTGCCATATCTAGAGTTACACTGTTACCATCATCGATCTCATATGGGACTATATATTATTCTATTAGAGGCCTCCCACACATACAGTGTAAGAAACAGCAATTTTGTAAAACAGGTGAAATACAAATAACATAGCCAGCAGTATTAGTAAAGCCACAAGTAAGACTTATGTTAAGGACTTCCATTAGATGTAGCCCAGTATATCTTCAGGTCACTGACTTAGTCTGCCTTGTAGAATCTCTATCTTCCAGGGAAATTATATATAGGCACCATCTATAAGGAACACAGCCCAGCTTTCTAGTGTCACTAGACTGATTATCTTTAGTATGATTTAATTTTTTAAGTAACTTTTCTCAGGGCCAACCAGTTAGAGTCCGGTAATAGAGAAATTTACCAAGGTAACCAAGAACTAGACACAGGTTATTGGCCACAAACCCAACAATTGGATTGATTTTTAAAACTAGCATAGGACCAGGCCTATGATAGAAAAGCATTTGACTTATATGCAAAGGTCTAAGAAGTCAAGAAAACATAAATGATCATACGAGTCAGGTCCCGCATCTCGGGGAAGCTGTCTCCCTCTGATGTCGTCGTCTTCTCATCCTGGTGTAGTGTAGTTTCTCCTGATAAAAAAGTCCTTCCATCCATGTTGGAGACAGTCCCTTAAATTATGTCTTTTTCCAGTCCTGGTTGCAGGTCATGAGGCATCTGATCTTCATCCAAAGATAGATTACTGAGATAAGCTTCAGAAACAAACTTAGGGTGTTCTTCAAGAATTCAATTAAATTTTACATTAACATCACATAACAGCAAGAACTATCTAAGAGATGAGTCTTACTACATGCAGACCTCCATTAACAAACTGGTATTTAACGTTTTGAAATATCTTTTTCTCCTTAAAGTTACCCTTATTTTTATTAAATATAACCAAATTAAGGCTAGTTTGTTTGCAAAATAGGTCTGTTCTCACTGATTTTGGTCTGATGAGTTTTATAACCATAATTGATCATAGGCTTTTTATTTTGCTGAAACACTTATAGAGTCTCAGACTGAAATTTTAAAATAAAACAGGGCTGGGAAACTCACACCAAAGGCTTATCACAGATTTTGCCAACAAATCTAGGTGAATTCTTCCCTTTTTAAGGTCTCAAAAATTTCTTGAGATTTTTGTATCCATGAGATAACCTTCCTAACTCATTTGATAAACTTACTGGAAACCTAAGAACTTCCAATTTTTGGAGGAGTCAGATAGAAAATATAATTGTTTTGTTTATAATGTTTAATTTTACCAAAGTGTTGTCATAATTAGTTTGAGAGGAAGATTTCCCCTACTCCCTGAAAATGTAAGATTCAACCCCATAATTTTTCAGATAGAAACCATAAAAGTTATAAACATATTCACTGGTTCATTCAGTCCTTTCGCTAACTTTTGTGAAGTCATCAGGTTTTCCATTAAAATACCAGGACATATCAGAATGTTAAAAACTCCATATAATTTTTAGGATATCTGTATTAGTAATTTTACCATACATTATAACCTGAGTGGATTTATTACTCATCTGATAATCTTTTCCATGTAATTTAACCAACCAAATAAGCACAGTTTAATATCTCTCTTTGAGATGTTCCAGGGGCCCTCTGAAACATCCCAAAGTTAGCTAGAGATCAAAAGAACTTCAAAAGAGTTCTATTTAGGAAGTTTTATCAAAGAGATCAATTAAAAGGGTTTAGAACATTTGGTCAGATTTTAAGTTACACCAATCTGGAGAGACTATTTTAGACGGATATTTTTAAAGAATAATTATTCTTAATAGAGTTTATATAAAAGCTCGTATCTCATTTACATTTTTTAGAAGTTTTTTTTACTTGAGGTAATTTTCTTGTTGACAAACTTGTAACAGATATAATATTTAACTCATATTAAACCTAGGTACAATGAAAATATTTTACTTAACGTTAAGTACTCTAAGACATGTCTATATTAAATAGGTCAACAAACAAACATTAATATCAGGTATTTAACACTGAATATTTCCCAGTTCACATAAATCTGGAATTTATTGTTTAATTTAGAATTACTTGATTTGTAAGCGCTTACCTTTTTTTAAGCCAAATAAACAGAGATCATATACAAAAATATTACCAAGACATATTTAGACAGACACAGTGTAAGATCTAGCTTCAAGTCTTTTTTGGTTTTTCCTCAGTGTCAGGAGTTAGAGATGGTCTAGATAAGTGTTCCTGAGAGCCCTGGTCTCAAGGCACAGGGAAAGAAAATCAAGTTTTAACAAAATGGTGGCAGGTCTAAACCACATGGTTGCCAGACAAAGCAAAATTTCCTTTTCCAAGGGATCTTCTCGACCCAGGGATCGAACCCAGGTGTCCCATATTGCAGGCAGATGCTTTAACCTCGGCTCCACCAGAGAAGCCATTAAATACAAAAATACAGTCTCTCAGAAAACCTCCTATAGAGACACAGAACTTCAGATCCAAGTACTAACATCAAAGATTTCAAGGAAGGAAAGGAAGCCAGGCTGAAAAAGAAGGGAGAGGAGGCAGGAGGCAGGGGCAAGAGGGGTGGCCTTACAGACGTTTCCTGCCACCTACAGATACCCAGGCGTTACGGGGCTTTTCCCTGGGCCTCCAGAGAAGGGAGGACTGGAACTCGGCCCTACCAGAAATCAGAACCAGAATTCGAGTTCTCTGCCAAAGGGAGGTGATCAGTCTCCAATCCTCAGCTCAGGCTGAGGGCCCTTCGACCAGATTCCTGCGTCCAGGACTGGGAGACTAGAAAAATGGGGAAGGATAGGAAGGGTTAAGGAGAGGAATGAGAGAGGGGGAGGTGAATAAAGTCTCTTGTTCCTTACCGGTTGGGGCACTCTGGCCAGTTGTCCGCGTCAGGAGGAGACCAAGGACGAAAGGGTCCCAGTTGCGGCCACTGGGTCTGGTCCATTGGCAAGCAAGCTGGCCCCTGAGTGATCAGGATGTCAGTCTCGGCGAAGAAGAGTCCCACCAGAGTCACCATTTGTTTCAGGAAGAGGGACCCCTTCCAGGGCCCGAAACTGGGCTCTTGTCTAACACTCGGAAATGAATTGTCCGAGGAGACACATGTGCTGACAAAGGGAACTTGGTCGGGGCGTCCGATCCGCGGTCAGAAGGTGATATCTCGGACTCGGTGTACAGTTCCCAAGTCAGAGGTGCCTTCTGAGGGCCAGCCTACACGGAAGGTCAGCCATTCTGTGCTGCAAAAAGTGATTAATTTATTTCTTTTAATTTCTACACTGAGGTCATGAGCGCGCATCTTGACCTCCTTAAAATTATCAGTTACCAAGGATAGAGGTGTGGGGCTAGAATGGCGTTGCCCCAACGTCCCTGGATCAGTCAGATGTTGGTAAATTAACACAGACAATACAAACAGCCACACAAACAGACAGAGAGACAGGAGAAATACACCTCCGGGAGTCCGGAGGTAAAACCGAACGACAACGGCCTCCGGCCATTCAGCAGAAGCGACCCGCTATCGTCTACAGAGAACAGGGGCACTCCGTCCCCCCTGCTGGGGTCGGGGACGTCTCCCAGCGACCCCCACCGGTGACTCTCCGGCGCGTCCGCCTGAGTCATATACCAGTCTCAGATACCAAGCCCTACCAGGAGTGAAAAGACAGAAAAAAGCTTACCGGCTGCAGATGACTCTCCGGATTGGTCTTCCCGTGGAGCGGGTGGGAGATCCCGGACGAGCCCCCAAATGTTATGCCCAAGTCATGAAATCTCCCAGTGACCACCAGGGAGCTGATACCGATGCAAAAGCAAGGGAGTTTTTATTACCAAGCTCAAGCTGGGGCTCCCACCGATACCGACGCAGCAGCTATAGGGAGGAGCCCTGAGCTCTGGGTTACACTGCTTATATACGGTATTATCGCGCGAAAAATTCAAAAAACGGGAGTCTCCGGGTCTGATTGGTCACCTTCTGGTGAAGGGTTAGGTGCTGAGTTCTGATTGGTTCTGCTTTCCCAGGCTTGACTTGAATTTCCTGGGCTGGCCAAGGGTTCTGATTGGCTCGCAGGTGGTGGGGTGGGGTCAGGGGATTTCCAAAGGCTCTTTTCCGGAACCTTACAAAATGGAGTAGCTTAGATTCTTCATTCAACTCTTCGCCACCCCATGGACTGTAGCCCGCCAGGCTCCTCTGTCCACAGGATTCTCCAGGCAAGAATGCTGGAGTGAGTAACCGTTCCCTTCTCCAGGGGATCGTCCCGACTCAGGGACCAGACCTGCATCTCTGACGTCTCCTGCAATGGCAGCCTGGTTCCTTACCACTAGTGCCACCTGGGGAGCCAAATGGCCGGTGTGACTGCTGCAGGAAGCTGCCAGGGGGTTGCACAGAAGAGCCAGCTTGGGCTCCTGTTGGATCTGTTTCTTTGACTTTAACCTTTGCTTTTAGTTGTTTTGGCGTGTTTGCTTTTGTTAGTATAATCATACATAATAGCCTGCCTCGGGGAACCCTCCCCTCAGCCTGTCTGTTAAACTAAAGTACCTTTATTCAGCTAACAGAGAGACAGTCTGACCCAGCCCACCTGTGAATGGTTGCACTAAAGAAATAAAAGACGCTTACTCCTTGGAAGAAAAGTTATGAGCAACCTAGATAGCATATTGAAAAGTAGACACATTACTTTGCCAACAAAGATCCGTCTAGTCAAGGCTATGGTTTTTCCTGTGGTCATGCATGGATGTGAGAGTTGGAATGTGAAGAAAGCTGAGCACCAAAGAATTGACGCTTTTGAACTGTGGTGTTGGAGAAGGCTGTTGAGAGTCCCTTGGACTGCAAGGAGATCCAACCAGTCCATTCTGAAGGAGATCAGCCCTGGGATTTCTTTGGAAGGAATGATGCTAAAGCTGAAGCTCCAGTACTTTGGCCACTCATGCAAAGAGTTGACTCAATGGAAAAGACTCTGATGCTGGGAGGGATTGGGGGCAGGAGGAGAAGGGGACGACCGAGGATGAGATGGCTGGATGGCATCACTGACTCGACGGACGTGAGTCTGAGTGAACTGCGGGAGTTGGTGATGGACAGGGAGGCCTGGCGTGCTGCGATTCTTGGGGTCGCAAAGAGTCGGACACGACTGAGCGACTGAACTGAACTGAACTGAAAGAAGAAATGAACACATCCAGTATTGTTTTGCAAGATAAAAGGCCGTTTTACTTTACTTCCTCACATCCTCTCCCTCTCTGTTTTAGAGAAGAACCTGGCATCCAGACCAAGATAAGATGATTATTTTGAGACATTAGTCTGCCATGCTCTCTGTCAGCCGGCTTTCTAAATAACGTCGTATTCCTTGCCTCAATACCTGTCTTTGACTTTATCGGCCTGTTGTGCGGTGAGCAGAGTGAGCTTAGACTCGGCAACAGGGACATGTTATGCTGTTGGCACACACCGGGACCAAGTGCCACTCAAGCTGCCCCAGCTTGAGGGTCCTGTCCTGTTCAGGCCATTCCGCAGGTTCCTCCTCAACCACTCACATGCATGAGGGTCACCACGGTGGAGCTCCCTGACATCTGCTTCTGTCTCCAGATGTCATATGGCTTGTGTGCCCTCTCTCAACACACCGGCCCCCCCCCAGCCAGGACTGCCCAGGCCATTGGCATGGGGCAGGGACCCATAGCTGCACACACTGCTCCCCTCTCATCTACTCACTACAGTACAGCTGATCCTTAAATGAGGGCTGGGGTGGGGCCGACATTCAGCACTGTCAAAAATCCACACGTTGGACTTCCTCGAAGGTCCCGTGGTTAAGACTCCGTGCTTCCACTGCAGGGGGTACAGGATCGATCCCTCGTTGGGGACTATTCATGCAGCATGCAGTGTTAGCCCCTGGTCTTACCACCAGGGTTCTCGGACGCCTTAATCAATAGAAATGGATGAGTGTTATAGAAAAAATAGAAATGAAGTTCTTCCTCCTCTAAGAACAGAAAAATAAAGGGAATAGTGAATAGTCTAGAGAAGAAACTTGGACGGGCCTGAAAGAGCTCTTGAGGTGCTAGCCTGCTGTATTCTCCCCTCACCGGGCAGAGAATTAAAACCATCCTTCTATATCCTCTAAACTCTGTCTCTGTATTTTTCATTTGGCATTGGTGTGTAGACAAAGTCATAACCTTGGCGATAACAAAGAGGCTTGAGGAGAAATTCAGGCAAGACTTCATAGGCAAGATTCCTGCTGCAGGAGGGAGAAAACAAGTAACAGGTTCCCTGACTCGCTCCCTGGAGGGCAGGGGCCGAGTTGGTCTCTTAAACCAGGTGAGGGTAGGGGTGGGCCCCGGGGTGGCCCGGGGTGGGGATGGAGACGTGGCTTAGGTTGCCTGCCCCCCGCCCCGGCTGGCGCTGTGTGCACGGAGCATGCCAGCACCCTGTTTTTGCTCCCGTCACGGTCCTTTTGCTCCCAGCTCATCAGAAACGGCAGTTGAGTTTTTGCTCTTTTTGTATCTTATTGCTCTTAATCTGCACATGCAAGCAGGTATTTTTAGTCCCTTACAGTTTCTTTGTATTTTGTTGCTGGAGGAGATGTTTGTCCAGCTGAAAGTCCTGCAGCGAGGGTTCCAGCCTATCTTATCAGCATTTGCCATTCCTCTGTATCCTTGCTTCTGCATCTAGGGAGGGACTCTACCAACCCTGGATGGTATAGTACTATAGTATATTGGAAGAGAAATCTGCATATAAGTGGACCTATGCAGTTCAAACCCCTATTGTTCAAGGGTCAACTCTATTTGTTGGACTCAGTCATCGGTTTCCACTTTGGGTCTCAACTAGTAAAATCAGCCCACATATTTGTTTGACATATACAGAAATTTCAAAACAATTGCAACTGAACTCTTTAAGATAGGAAAAAAGGGTAAATTGTTGGAGAACTACAATTTAAAAAGAAAAAGCCTCCTCCCCATTCAGAAAAGTCTCACTGCAAAGACAGTAAAGAAATAAAAGTTTAAAGTTGTATAAGTATTAGACCAGAATCTGATGCGGATGGTTGTTAAGAGACTTCAAAGAACACTCACCCCTTCATATAGCCAAACAGACACAAACCATTACCTACGTTTTCAAATAAACAATTAGTCCTATAAAGTAAGGACAGCACCATTTGCTACATAGTTCATGCTACACTAACCCAGTGATGGAGGTAATTACTTGCTGTTACACTGGCTTTCTATAGGGGAAAACTAACTTCTCATATGATGGGAGGTAGTTTTGCTACTTGGAGCAATTTGGGCTCCTGCCCTCACCCCTGCCCGACAAGAAACTGGGATGCGTGAGTGACAGTCGCTCAGTCGTGTTTGACTCTTTGCGACCCCCATGGATCTTAGCCTGCCAGGCTCCTCTGTCCATGGAACCCTCTAAGCAAGAATACTGGAGTGAGTTGTCATTCCCTTCTCCAGGGGATCTTCCTGACCCAGGGATTGAACCCAGGTCTTCTGCACTGCAGGCAGATTGTTTACCAGCTGAGCCACTGGGACAGAAAGATGCTATCTCCTTTGATGACTTCATTTCATAGAAATGGACCCCTGGCTCTTTGAGAAAGACATTCCTGGGTTGGGAGGGTATTGGGGTGTTTGAGTAAAAGCAAGGCTAGTGTGGCTTAGCCATAATTTGCAGGGATTAGAATGGTGCGAGATAAACTTGGAGAGAAAACAGAGGCAAACTGTACAGAACCTTGTCAGCCATTGTAGGGAGGTTCTCGTATGCTCCTGAACATGTTCTAAAATGTACCTGTGGGGGAACTCCCTGGCGGCCCAGTGAGGTCATTACTGGACCAGTGCTTTCACAGACCAGTGCTTTCATGGACTCGGTGCTTTCACAGTTGGGGTCTGGGTTCCATCCCTGGTCAGGGAACCAATATCCCATGTGGCGTGGCAGAAAAAGAAAAAAGACTTGCCCTTTCCCTCTGCATCCTTAGACGGTCTTGCCTGGTAAGAGTGGTTTCTCTGCTTATGTCTGTGGGCCCCACTGTATCATTAAGACCAGAAAGTTTATGCTAACAGTGTGACTCACGGTGAAGGGTGGGTTTTGTCTGCCTGCGACTACACTACGTTTTGCCTTCTGCAGACCCTGTGTCCCCGTGGTCGCTGCCTCGATAAAGGCATCTGTGGGCAGGGAAGCTGGGGCGACCTTCCCTTGTTAGTGTTGATGAACACGCTGTCACACAGCTCTGCGGATTTGCACAGGGGGAGTCACCTGGGCGAGGTGCTCGGTTCCTCTTGCATTTTATTCTAGCTGCCTCTTCCCTTTACGGATCGCGGTCTCTGTCTTTCTATGGTGACACCAAGCCTGAAGGTGGTCTTGGGCAGACATGAAAGTCTCCTTGAAAAAGGAAAGTACCGAGCTAGATGGGAATACCACTAAAGGCTTCCCTAGGGAAGTGCCATTTGTTGTAAGATGTGATTTTGCAGTGGTCATGTATGGATGTGAGAGTTGGACTGTGAAGAAAGCTGAATGCTTAAAAATGGATGTTTTTGAACTGTGGTGTTGGAGAAGACTCTTGAGAGTCCCTTGGACTGCAAGGAGATCCAACCAGTCCATTCTAAAGGAGATCAGTCCTGGGTGTTCTTGGGAAGCAATGATGCTAAAGCTGAAGCTCCAGTACTTTGGCCACCTCATGCGAAGAGCTGACTCATTGGAAAAGAGTCTGATGCTGGGAGGGATTGGGGGCAGGAGGAGAAGGGGACGACAGAGGATGAGATGGCTGGATGGCATCACCGACTCGATGGACCTGAGTCTGAGTGAACTCCGGGAGATGGTGATGGACAGGGAGGCCTGGCGTGCTGCGATTCATGGGGTCGCAAGGAGTCGGACACGACTGAGCGACTGAACTGAACTGAACTGAACTGTGAAGGGTAAGCGTTCATTCTCCAGCCAAAGTGTAGGGAAGAGCCTAGCAACGGGTGGGGACACAAAAGGAAACACAAGTCAAGAGCAGAGCAGTGGGATCGCGCAAGAGCAAAGGCCGCCAATTAGACGTGTCCCACACCAGGTAGGGCCCCATGGATGGGCTCCGTAAGGCGAGTCATGAAACGACTGAAGGGCATGCGTGTCGGGCAGGTGGCAGTCTAATCTGCGCTGCACCTCTAGCTTCAGTGTGGAGAATGGACTGGAGCGGAAACACAGGTGAAAAAAGACCTAGTTACTGAGCGGAAGCCGAAGTGACAGATAACGTGCTATGGTCTAGAAAGAAGTGGTGGATGACAGAAGACAAACCCGAGAGGCATTTAAGAGGTGAGACTGGCAACTTGGCATGTGGAGCGTAAGGAAACAGAGGGTACAAGGCTGAGCCAGGGGTTTCCATCCTCGGTCACCAAACAGCGCCATGCAGCGCAGAAGCAAAGCTAAGAGTGGGTCAGCGTCAGGGAGAAGTGGGAGCCGTGTTCGGGCTCTGAAGAGTCAGGTGGGCACTGCCATCTTCGAAACATTCCAGTGGGGACAGTGATCAGGAATTCAGGTCTAGAGCCCCAAGTCAGGACGGGGAAAATAAATTCCAATTTGTTCAAAGTAACAAAGGTCTGTATAATCAAAACTGTTTTTTCCAGTAGTCATGTATGGATGTGTGTGTTGGACCATAAAGAAGGCTGAGTGCCAAAGAATTGATGCTTTCAAACTTTGGTGTTAGAAAACTCTTGAGAGTCCCTTGGACTGCAAGATCAAACCAGTCTATCCTGAAGGAAATCAACTCTGAATACTCACTGGAAGGACTGACGATGAAGCTGAAGCTCTAATACTTTGGCCACCTGATGCAAAGAGCTGACACATTAGGAAAGACCCTGATGCTGGGAAAGCCTGCAGGTGGGAGAAGGGGACGACAGAGGGTGAGATGGTCGGATGGCCTCAATGGGCGTGAGTTTGAGCATGTTCCTGGGGGACGGTGAAGGAAAGGGAGGCCTGGCGTGCTGCAGCCCACGGGGTCACTATGACTTGGACATGACTGAGTCACTAAATGACGACAATGAAGATGAGTGAAGCCGGATGAAGGATGCGGATGAAGCCTAGGGAGAGACCACAGAGAAAGAAAAGGGACTGTGAAAAGTGTTTAGGAATCTCGAAACTGCACGGGTGGCTAGACGTGGATGAGTCAGCAAGGAAGGAAAACAGAAAGGAGGGAGAAAGCCGGGAGGGTGAGGATAAGGGGCTGAAAAAAGAGAGTGTCTTTCAAGAATGGCCAGTGAGATGATTTTCAGTCTCAAGACCAGGGCTTATGTTATATAAACACGGGAGTCACTCGTGATCTTGGCCAGGGTGATGAAGACGGCAGGACTCTAGGAAGGAGGTTCACAAGGCAGGGAGGTTTGGGAAATGGAGGAAAAAGACAGGATGAGGCAACGGAGAAGTGCAATTATCACAAGGAAACGAAGAGCATCCCAGGGGCACTCCTCGAAGGAAGAGGGAGGAATAAAGAGGTGAATAAGTGAGACGTGGCGAAGACGGTGGCGCCGGACGCTCAGGGCAGTGGATGAGGACCAGTCAGAAAGGGTGAGGGACAGAGCAGATGGAAAACAGGCTTTAGGCAGGTGAGGTCACAGGCGACACAAACGGGCACACTCGGCGGCGGGGAAAACGGTGGTGACTGCCTAGGTGCAAGCAAGGCACTTCAAACGTGTGTGACTTAGCCTGACAGCAAGCACACGAGATGACGCTGCAACAAGCAATAGTGAGAGCTGCTGCTGACGGACCTACAGAGGCCGTGCGGGAGGAGGGAGGAGAGGGATGACGGTGCCCGTCAGCTGGGAGATGGCCGAGAGAACAAATGACGTAGCAGGACCTGGCACTCGGCACCCGAGAGGCGCTTCTTCCTTCCCATCCCAGAAACTTGGGAGCAGTATACACGGAGACTCTCTAAGCTGTCATTAAGGAGTTTGTGGCCCCCGGTTAGTCGCGCTTTGTCATCGTCTGATGTGTTGGGCTGTGCGGGCATCTGAAACCATCTTCCTAAAATACAAACGCCAGGGGAGATTGAGTGTGATCTCACTAAGCAACATCTTGGCCCCCTGGATACCTGCTTTCTACTTGCTCACCTGGACAGCCCCTGGTTGGCGCTCTCATCTGTGGCTCTCCACACCTGTCCAACTCAAAGATCGCATGTGGCTGGGTGCACTGGCACCCTCATTTCTCGAAGTGGCTGATCTGCCACTAAATTCTTAGTATTTATCATCTCATGAACACTTTTGGGCATTGTTTTAAAGGGTAGGATTTGCTACCCTTTAAAGGATTAGCCTTTGAAGAGTTACTTATGACTCCAGTTAAGACAAGGGCCTGCTGTGCTCCACGGGGCCACGTAGGGCAACCCCCGAGGACAGTCAGAGGCAAAGAGGTGGAGGGGAGGGTGGAGAGACTGCAGATAAAGTGATCTTCACTGCGAGGCATGGGCCTGGTGACGCAGGCAAGCCAAAGGTTCAGGATTTGCTAGTTTGGTTCATGCCAGCACAGCTCAAGGGGCAAGGGCTGCCCTCAACTGCCTGGTTATCTGGGGAAGGGTCTTGAAGCATGGGAACATGATAAAGGCAGTCGTTGAGGGCTCTGGCTCTGGAAGGGCTGGTTTGTCTATGGAGGGCACAGGCCACAGGGAAAATTATCCGGAGAGATAAGCTAGCTCTAGGAGCAGTCTCCACAGGATCAGCGGAGTCCCAAATCTTAGAACTTCAGAATTAAAACACATGCTTCAACGTTAAGTATCCAAAATAAGGGGGGAGGAGAGTGCCAGAAAGGTTTTAAAGTCTCCCAGCAGGTAAGTCAGAGGTCAGAAGTATGACGGGAGGGCCTGGGGCCCTGACACAGCTCTGAGGGAGGCCCGCTAGGTTGCCTGTTTATACTCTACTTCCGTAACACACCCGTGAGCAGAGATGACAAGTCTTCAGCCCTCAAACTTCAAGCATGACATCACCGAACATCCCAGAGACTGCCGGGCATCCCAGGACTGAGAGGGAAAGGCGGTCTGCGGGTCAGAGCCCGAGCGCCCGGGGAGCGGAGATGCCTCCGGAGACCAGGTTCCTGCCGGTCTCCAGCACCTCTTTAGCGAAGCCGTCCCTGCAGGAACCACCTGCCCCTCCTCGTTCCAGGTGAAACCCCCAGATGGTGAAGGTGACCCAGCCTGACACAAGGTAGTCCAGTTTCAAATGAGGTGCACGGGATGACGCAAACATTCCTTATTTCTCTTTGCTGAAGACAGAGGCAGAGTATCAACAGCAGGAAGAGAGATGAGCAACTGCTGACTCCTGTGCCTCAGAAACACAGCCCTGATCTGGCATTTACATCTTTATAAAGGGAAACAGCTGGTATATTGCTCATCAGACCACTTGAAGCCATTCACCTATAAAGATACACATGTACTGGGTGTCTACACATCTATGTAGATATATATGGCCTCAAGTGGTGTATACACATTACACACGTGTATCAGTTATCAGAAAGAGCCAAGGTCCTTGTCACCAGACTTCCTCTGTATGTTGTCATCACTAAATTAAATCTGGCTAGTTTGTTAAGTTCTACTTTGGCTTAGTGATATCTTAAAAAATTTTTTTGGTTATAATGACTTTGCTTCAAAATTATGACTTTTAGGGAACTGTGCTTAACATTACAGAAGTCTGAATTTATTAATCAGCATCTTAGTTCCATGTAAGGTGCTATGACGACCTAACAGAGCAGGCCCAAGACCGCTATTCTCTTGAGCTAGCAGGTTTACCCTGGGCTGTGGTTTGAGACCTTAGATTTTGGAGGATTTCCCACAAATGGGTGGCTGTGTGCTCAAGCTTTCTGTGTACCGGTGTGGTTTATGCCGAAGATCTGCTGTCCTTCTGGAGGTCTAGACTTTGGTATATTGGTTAAGTCTCAAGGAAACCGAGTCTCGAGCTAGCTTCCTCATGTGACATTTCACCCGACGGCTGTCCCTCCTTGAAAAAGCTTAAAATTGAGCACACCTCATGTGACTCCCCCGAGCCAGGACAACTGCAGATTGCCCCTGGTCCCTGTGCATTTCCTCTTGCCTGAGTTTGCTTTCATCGTTTTGGTGGAATAAGCATAGCTGTTGAGTGTTAACAAAACGTGAGTTCTGTGAGTCTTCCTAGCAAATCGCTCAACCAAGTGTGGTCTTGATCACACGATACAATCATTCATCCTGACTTCCATCTGGCCATAAAAGCTTCTGGAGCTTTTCTTCAAGGTGAACATATGTTCTATATGGTGGCAACTATACACACAGCTTTGTGTAAACACTGTGAGGAAGCCAAGCATTATGATAAACATTCCCTGCCGTGTATAGCCATTCACTAAAACACACATCTATTGGGTGTCTACTAGGGGGAAAAAAACAGAACGGGACAGTGGTTAGATGTGGGATGAAGGAATGGCTGCAAGGTGTCCGTCTGGCCTGGGCAACAAGGCAGATGGCAGTGGGATTCACAGGGAATATGGGCGCTGAAAACCTCAGCCCTTTACGATCTTCCTGCCACCGCAAATCAACTGTATCTTCTGCAGTTAAAACACGTTATGCAGCCATTAGAGGGAGTTCGGTGTATCTCACTCACCCTAGAGGGATGGTCAGCATCAATGTCAAGTGAGAAAAGTAATTTGCAAATGACCAAGGTTTGGTCTGCTCCGCAGTGGTGCACTCACCCAACCTATGAAAGGTGACACAGGTTAAGTGTCAAGGGCATGGATTCTGCAGGCAGCTAACTCCAATCCCAGTGCCTACACTTTCTAATGATGAAACCCTGGACAAATTCCTCAACTTGTCTATGCCTTTACTTTCCTATCTGTAAAATGGGGACACTATCCACCATACAGTCACTGCAAAGGTTAAGAGCTCATACGTATAAAACAATGTTTGCCTGCTGTTCTCATGATAGGTTTATCTCCAGGCCATGGTCACATGACAGAGGCACACAGTATATATACACAGTGGGTGTGGAAGGATGGCCGGTGAGAAACATTCAACCTGGAGACAGACCGGGGGAACTCTGTAGACCACTGTGGATAAAATGCCTTGAGAGGGAATTCACTCACTCATGGTACACATCACAAGTGAGAAAACAAAGGCCACACGTGGGTCCTGGGAAGTGGAACTATTTAATAGATGGAAAACACAGACCCTATTAAGGAAAAGAGCAGAAATGCTCAGAAGCCAGCCAAGGACTCGAGAAAGAGGGGTGGGCAGCACGAGGGTGCAATACTGAGGCGGGCACAGAGGGGTGCACATGGGAGCTTCGTGGGGCCTGCGCAAGCCAGGTGGCCGTGGCGGGGGCCACTCTTCAGCTGTCACTGGAGCACACCACAGGGAGGTGGGCAGGCAGCGGGCAGAGTGGCTCCACTGGGCGTCTGAGAGAGAAAGGAGGGCACGCTCAATGGGCACGTGGGGCAGAAAGCGCCCGGGGTGAGGCTAGAGACTGAGCACATTCGACAGCTGAGGCAAAAATGACACATCCTATACGGTGCCCACTGTACTGATTATGAGGCCAGAAGGGCGTTAAGAGGGAGAAGTTAGAGACCACGAGGTCCAGAAGGAGGTGCAGCACACAGACAGAGACCCTGAGCAGGCTGGGGGTGGAGGTGGGGACACGCTCAGTCACGAGGCGGAGGAGGGATCCCAAAGCGGGAGCGACCCTCCTCCTCTGCGGCTGTAACAACCTTAGAGAACCAGGAAATTCTACACACACGCCTCCCCTGGAGAACACAACTCCGAACAACCTGGAGGTCACCCTTAGTTGTAAAATCTGTTCTCAGAGATACCTGTGGATGTAAGGCCTTTCATTCCTCTAGTTAATTTAGGATTTCTATCCCAATACAAAGATAAAAACACCAGAGAATCATGACTTTGGACTACAGTTTTGCCTGTTTTCTCAGAGTCCTTCTTTGGCATTATAAACTAGGCAAAAATATAGAAGACATATAAAATAACCCAATGGAAATCAAACAACTGAAAAATTTAAAAAAAAATATGAAAACTCACTGGGTGAGCTCAATAGTAGATTATATGAGAGAACGGCATCAGTGAGCTCAAAGAACAATCAATCGAAATTAATCAATATGAGCAACAGATACAAACTGGGGAAAACAAAAAGATGGGAACTGAGGGTCCTATGGTACAAAACCTGAGAATTATCACTCATGTTACTGGACTCCTTAAGAGAAGAAAAAATGTGAGGTTGAAAAAAGATTTAAATAATAATTTAAAATGTCCAAATTTGGCAAGGGCATACACCACATGATTCAAAAAGCTGAACAAACACCAAACAGGAGAGACCCTAAAAGTTCTATGCCAGGATACATCATCAACTTCTGACCACAATGAAAACCACTTAGAAAGCATGTGACAGAAAGGATGCTTTACAGAGAGAGAAGTAACGGGTGAGAGGCAGTTCTCATATGAAACCATGGTGCACAGAAGATGGAACGTGGAAAAACAGATATGTTTTCTTTTGTCCTAAAAGAACTGTGGATCGCACATCGTATGTCCCATGAAAATATCTTTCAAGAATGAAGGGGTAAAGACATAAATGAAGAAGAAAAAAACATTCATTAACAGCAGACATACTTTAGAAAGAACAGATATAGGCAACTTGCCAAACAGACGGGAAATGTTAATAGAAGACTTGGGACTTCAAGAATGGAGAAAGAACAATGAAATGTAAAACTGAGAGGGTAACAGGCAGGAAGGCCAGGGGTCTCCAAACAGAGAAAATAGGCTGCAAATGTCAGACATTTTTCTCTCTTAAGCAGCGAGAGGAAACAACTAGCGGTATTTTTCCCCTTCTCTATACAAATTTAAAAGGTTTCTCTTAAAATACTGTGTTGCCATGACGACACCTGGTTTCACCTGAAGTTAACTATTCCCAAACCTTGAGTTAACCAATGCATTTTTCCTATGGAAATGTTTGTCTTAAGCTACATTAATGTACTATGCATTTACCCCAAACTCTGTCTTCAAGTCGGTTCCACCTAATGGCTCAGAACCTACTTGACAAACCATTATGTTATACTCAGATATCGTTCCCCTAACCTATGTAAACGGAACTATTTGTATGGTGATCTGCCCTTCTACAAGATTCAAGTCAATCATTTATGGCCCGGGATGAATCATCTGGTGCCAAGATTATCCCCAAACGCATCCTATGGGTGGGGGGCCTGGTGCCATCCTGAGTTTTAAGGCATTCCTTTCTTTCATGAACAGACTGCTGGTGACTATATAACATCCAGCTGAAGACTGGCAGGGGGGCACTCATTCTGCCCCCTTCTGATGCCTATGTCCGAAGCTTTCTCTATCTCCTTTATGCTTTAATAAAACTTTATTACACAAAAGCTCTGAGCGATCAAGCCTCGTCTCTGGCCCCAGATTGAATTCCACTCCTCCGGAGGCCAAGAATCCCAGCATCTTTTCATTCAGCAACAACCTTTCAAAACCAGAGATACACAGACTTCACTTCTCAGGAACTTTGTTTTTTTTTTTAAAAAAAAAAAAAAAAAACTTAAGACAGTTGAGGCAAAAATTACAATATCCAACATGGTGCTCAGTATACAATGAGAAACTATGTCGAACAACTATATTAAGAACAAGGAATGTAAAAGAGCCCTAATGAAATCAGGGTTTCTCTATGTCAAAGTGCTGAAATACTGGTAACAGTCTGTGATTAAGTTATGTATATGTAATACACTACATATAATTAAAAAAAATTAAAATATATACTCAAAAGCATTACAGATATATCAAGTAGAATTCTAAAAAACATTAAAGTAACCCACAGGAAGGACAGGAAGCTAAATAACAAGAACTGGAAAACGGAATACAACAACAAACAATTAAAATGGGACACTTAAGCGCTAAGGTATCATCAACTATTTTAAATTTAGATGATCTGAATTTATGGATTAAAAGTGACAAGATGGATTGAAAAAGTATGACCCCAACTATTGCTGTTACAAGAAATTAAAAAATACAAGCTGCATACACTACAGTCTCTTAATTATACTTCAAGATTCTCACTCCCCTCTGCAACTGACAAGAAATACTACACAGCAAGTCAGCAAGGAGACAGAGAATCTGAAAAACACCCCCAACAAAGAAAGCTGTGCAGACATTTACAAACTCCACCCAATGACGGCAGAACACACATTCTTTTCAAGAAGTCTTACCTTCAACAAAATATACCACCCCCAAGGGCAATAAACAAACTTCAACAAATTTAAACCAAAAGTGAAACAAACAAGAAATCAACAACAAAATTATACCAGAAAATGGTTCAAACAGTAGAAAATGAAATAAAAAAAACTTCTAAATAATCCACAGGTGACAGAAGTCTCTAAAGGAATCAAGGGGTATTCAGAACTGAATAAACTGTAATAAAAACTTGTGGGATAAAACTTGAACAGTGCTGTGGTAGAACTTTATAATACTTAATGCTTCATAAGAAAACAAAAAGTGTCAGATCAATAATCTCAGCATCCCTCAAAAATGAAAACGTGCAAAATACAACCAGAGCAAAGCACAAGATAGGCTATCATAAAGACTGGGACGGAAATCAGTGGAGGCAAAAACAGGGAGGAACAGAAAAAAAAAAATTAAGTGCTGGTTCTTCAAATGATCAGTAAGATTGGTAAATGTCTAAGACGACTGACGATTAACAGGAGATGAGTATCTGCAAAATCAGGAATAAAATGGAATATAAGTACATACCTTGCTGCTGTTAAAAAAAAAGGGGGGGGGAATACTTCCAACAAGTCTAAAATTGAGATGAAATGAAACATTTCTTTGAAGAGGACCAGCTATCCAATTTATCCAATATGAAGACACTATGAATAGTTCCATATTTATCAACTAGTATTCAGAAAATCTCCAGGCCCATATGGTTCACTGGACTATTATAAAATATTAAAACAACAATTAAAAACAATTACACACTGTCTTCCTAAAGAACAGAACTTGAGAGGCCACTATCACCTTGACACCAAAATCAGACAATGATAGTAGCTAAAAACAAAGTATGGCAACCATGCACCATCAATCAAGAGATTAGAGGAAAACTTCCTCAAAAAATACAATCAGACTGAGTGCTTTTATATTCTAAAATGTATGCTCCATGACCAAGTGGGGTTTACTCCAAAGATGCAAGGCTGGTTCAATATGCACAACTCAACGTAATACATCATATCGATCAGGTGTCAAAGAAAAATCAGACGATCACATCAACTGATAAGAGGAAAAGCATCCAACAAAACCCAACACTCAAGCATAACAAAAATCTCACCAAATTATGAACTGAGGGAAACTTTCCAGACTTGACAGGAAAAGTCTATGAAAAAAAAAAAAAAAACTTGTAACACTGTACTTGATGAGAGAACTGAATGTTTTCCCCCTAATATCAGAAACCAATCAAGGATGTCCTCTCTTACTACTCCTACTCAACATCATACTGGAAGTCCTAGCAAGTGCATTAAGAAAAGGAGATGCAAAGAATACAGATAGGAAGAAAAAAAAGTATTTGCAGCTGACATTTCTATGCACAAAATACCAAGGATTCTATCTAAAGAAACGACTAGAAATAAGTGAGTTCAGCCAAGGCTACAAGATACCAAAATACCACCCCCAGAACAATGATCTTTCTATATACTACTAAAGGAAATGAAGTTTAAAAATCAGTATCACCAGAGAATTCCCTGGCAGTCCACCACCCCAGTGGTTAGGACTCTGAGCTGGCCTGGATTTGATCCCTGGTTGGGGAACTAATATCCTACAAGACACAAGGCCAAAAAAAAAAAAAAACACCAATGCATTTATAAATCACTTTTAAGAGTTTATAGGGCCTGTATTATTGAAAATTAGGACTTCCCTTCATGGCACCCCACTCCAGTACTCTTGCCTGGGAAATCCCATGGGTGGAGGAGCCTGGTGGGCTGCAGTCCATGGGGTCGCAAAGAGTTGGACACAACTGAGCGACTTCCCCTTCTCTTTTCCCTTTCATGCACTGGAGAAGGAAATGGCAACCCACTCCAGTGTTCTTGCCTGGAGAATCCCAGGGACCGGGGAGCCTGGTGGGCTGCCGTCTCTGGGGTCGCACAGAGTCGGACATGACTGAAGCCACTCAGCAGCAGCAGCAGGACCTCCCTGGTGGCTCAGATGGTAAAGCATCTGTCTATAATGCGGGAGACCCGGGTTCGATCCCTGGGTTGGGAAGATCCCCTGGAGAAGGAAATGGCAACCCACTCCAGTACTCTTGCCTGGAGAACCCCATGGACAGAGGAGCTTGGTGGGCTACAGTCTGCAGGGTTGCAGAGTCGGACATGCCTGAGCAACTCCACATTATTGAAAATTACAAAATGGTAATGAAATACCAAGAACGCTAATGATGTGTCATATCATGTACTATGTTCATAGTGTCACTTCTGAACAAACTGCTCTATAGGTTTGAATCAATCTCTATAAATGCTGAAGCAATATTTTTTTGCATGCTAAGATTTACATGGGAAGTCCAAGGAACTAGGAAAGCTAAATCAATTTAAATAATAAGAGACGATTCATTCATCCAATTTTAAGATTTATGGTAGAGCTAAAATTAAGTAAACAGACTGAATCAATAAAAAGGTCTGGATGTTTGGTGTTTAAAACCACCAAAGGAACAGTTTGGTTTTTAAAAAAAAACTAAAGCCTGAAGGTCTTGACTGGTGCAATAAAATGTGCCCATATATCATGTGTGTATTTTTATCTACTTAAATACCTGCCCTCAACTGTCTTAACTCTCCCGACACTGGATAACAATGAATGTATATACAAGACCCACGAAGGGTCAAGGCCCTCTGCCAGTGAAATAACATTCCACTCACCCCAAGTAAACTAAGGAACCCATGACAAAGTGCCATAAGCTTGCAGAGAAGTCTCAAAGGAACTGTGTTTGTATTTCATCTGCTTATCTAAGTTTCCATCTTCTTTTTATAAAAATTCCTGAGATAACACTACAGTGTAAACCAAGGAGAAAAACACAGCTAAAGTTTTCCTTAGTGCACAGTAAACACTGGTCTCTCCCTTAAGAATGAATTCTCAGATGCAGAAAAAGGCTCCACGCTGGGTCAATTTCTAAAACAGATCTTGACACAACTATGGATGATCTGACAGGTTTTCTCAAAGCGAAGATACTTGAGGGGTTTCTCTTTGGTATGTACGATCAGATGTCACAGTAGATACTTTCTCTTGCAAAAGATTTTCCTCTGGGTTTACATTCAGAAAGTCTTTCCCCAGTAGGAGTTCTCGGAGGGTGACAGAGGTTTGCCCACTTGTGAAGGGTCTTCCCACATTTGTCACACTGACAGAGTTCCTCCCAGTATGAACCCTCTGGTGCTGAGTGAGCGAGGAGCTGCGACTGAAGGCCTTCCCACACTCACTGCACTTGTAGGGCTTCTCTCCAGTGTGGATGATGGCGTGTCGAATGAGGTTTGTGCTCCAGCAGAAGGTTTTCCCACACTCCATGCATTCATAGGGCTTCTCTCCACTGTGAATCCGCTGGTGTCTGGTGAGGCCAGACCTGCGGTTGAAGGCCTTCCCACATTCCGTGCACTCATAAGGCTTCTCTCCAGTGTGGATGCTGAAGTGCCGAATGAGGTCTTTCCTAGTGCTAAAGGCTTTCCCACATTCTTTGCACTCAAAAGGTTTCTCGCCAGTGTGTGCCCTTTTATGCAAGATGAAAGTAGAGCAGTGGGTGAAGGCCCTTCCACACTCGGTGCACACAAAAGGCTTCTCCCCAGTGTGGATCCGCTGGTGCCTCTTGAGGTATGACCTGTGGTTGAAGGCCTTCCCGCACTCGAGGCACTCGAAGGGCTTCTCCCCGGTGTGGATGACGTAGTGGTGAATGAGGGCTGCGCTCTCACAGAAGGCTTTCCCACATTCGCTGCACTCGTAGGGCTTCTCCCCAGTGTGGGTCTGCTGGTGCCACATGAGGTAGGACTTGTGCTTGAAGACCTTGCCACACTCGAAGCACTCATATGGATTCTCGCCACTGTGGATGATGTGATGGCGAAGGAATCCGGGCCTGTGTCGGAAGACCTGCCCACATTCTTTGCACACAAAGGATTTTTCCCCAGTGTGTCTCCTCTTATGTAAGACAAAATTGGAGCGGTGGGTGAAGGCCTTTCCACACTCACTGCACTTGTAGGGCTTCTCCCCACTGTGGATCCGCTGGTGCTGTGTCAGGTAGGACTTGCGGTTGAAGGCCTTGCCGCACTCCATGCACTCGTAGGGCCTCTCCCCAGTGTGGATCATGTGGTGCTGCAGAAGGTGTGTGCTCTTAATGAAGGTTTTCCCACACTCAGTGCATTCATAGGGCTTCACTCCAGAGTGAATCTTTTCATGTCCAGCAAGAAGGTGTTTCTTGTTAAAAACTTTCCCACACTCGTTGCATTTGAAGAGACTTTCCTCTTCCTGAATCACGGGATATTTACCTGATCTACAGGAGTCGTGGTCATGGACAGCACTCCCTAGAGGGACTGGCTCCTCTTCGACCCTTGAACACACACTACCAGCTGTCTTTAAGCTGCCATGTTCAGGACTTATTTTTTCATGAAGCTTCTCCCTCTGGGGGTTGATCCCTGGTACAAAGTGGTCTTCCTGCATTTCCAGCGGCCCATCCCGATCCTTGGTTTGTCCCAACTGGGAGTCCCCTGGGCCTCTCTGTGTCAGTTCCTGGAGAAAGGCTCCCTCAAACAGTGTTGGTTCACAACTGGTAGGTTCTGTGGTCTTGGGTTTTCCTTTGTCAACTGAAAGAAATACAATAAACAGGGCCCGTTAGTAATCCAACACAGAAGAAATGAAATTAGCATTTCAGTGAGAAAAAAATAAAGATGAAAGAGTGCCTCTGGGTCTTTATGCTTTGCTGCCATTGACTCTCAGGATTGTTAATTTCCTTCTTCCTTGGTCCTTAGACTGCTGACTCTGTCAGAGAGAGTTCAGGTGAGGAGATCAGGGATATGGGGTGCACACACCACCACAATTTTATAGGCACGGCTGGACAGAGCAACACCACCTCTGTGTGCTTTCAGCTTCTGTAAGCAAGGACGTCCCGATTGCTGTGAGAACACTAGGAAAAGGGGAATTCCCTGGAGGTCCAGTGGTTAGGACTTGGTGCATTCACTGCCAGGTCTCGGTTAAATCCCTGGTCAGGGACATACTTTATATTCTATGACAACAGATAGCTCATTATGGGAACCTAGATAGATTATGCTAAAGAGATAATATTAAATGACCACAGCAGAAAGGCCACACATGTAATTACTGAAAGGTCAGGGCAAGGTCGGGCGTGTTGAGGCATGCCCGGGCATGTCGGGACATGTCCCGGCAGAGAGCCGCAGACAAGCCCGGGAGGCAGGCCAACAACCAAGCCGTCCAATCAGGAGCCGACATGGAGCCCTTGGACACCAATCACCGCTGAGCCCACATTGTCTTCCTTATATGGGAGCCCGGCCCGGGCTATAAAACCCTTCCACACCCATCATACCTCGCAGACTCCCTTTGCTTCGCAGACCCCCCTTGCTTCCTTGCTCACCCGCCCCCGGGAGTTCTGCCCGAGAGCGACCGCCCAATAAAAGGCCCTGATCAACAGTCCATAGGGGTGGTTCTTTCTTCCCGCGGTGTTTCTTACATCTGGCGCCCAACGTGGGGCTCGAGGTGAGGGCCTCTGGCACTCACTGTTGAGGCCCCCTCGAGCTCCACCGCCGCGGTAGCCCCGGACCCAGGCGGCTGACCAACCCCCCGGACGGCAGGATACGGGGTAAGTCCCTTCGGCTTTGGGGCCCGCCCTCCCTGGCGACCACCTCCTAGGGCCCAGTAATGGGTGCGCACTTACTGGACCCTCCCAGTCACCAGCTCATGGGGGAGACATCCCCAGCGGCTGCGTAGACCTCCGGCTTCGGCCTTCCCCGGTCACCAGCTCGGGAGGGAGACGTCCCAAACGGCTGTGTAGACCTCCGGCTTCGGCCTTCCCGGTCCCCAGTTCGGGAGGAAGACGTTCCGAACGGCTGCACAGACCTCCGGCTTCCCTTGGCACATCCGAAGATGTTCGGGCAGCAAGGGTTGCCTCCACGCTCTGTGGTCGCCATGGGATTGACGGCCTCCAAACCCGATTCCCAATACTCCACCCCCTTAGAGTGCCTGCTGGCTAACCTGCGGACCCTAAGACTAAAGGGATATATCCGCTCCAAGCAGCTCACTTTTCTGTGTTCACAAGCCTGGCCTCAGTATCCCCTAGATAATGGCTCACAGTGGCCAGCCACAGGGACATTTGACTTTGACGTCCTCCGTGATTTAGATAACTACTGCTGGAGAACGGGAAAATGGTCTGAGGTCCCCTATGTTCAGGCCTTTTGGGCGTTGCGCTCTCGCCCTACCCTGTGCACCACGTGCACTCCCCGCCAAATCCTGCTTATCCTGGCTCCCCCTATTCCACCCTCCTGGGCCAAACCAGCTCCTCCCGTCTCTGAGTCCTCTGCTTTCTCTGTTCCCCCGGAGGATTTGGTGGCCCCTCCTCCCTATACCTCTCCCACAGCCGCCAACCCCTCCACTCCGGTCCCTTCTACCTCCGCTCCAGCCCCCGAGACTCCACCACCAGTCCCGGATCCTCCGGCCCTTAGCCCTATCTTGTATCCTCCTCTTCCCCCCGTCACTCCCTCCCCTTCTCTGGTTAGCTCCCACAATCGCTCCCACAGCAACCCTCCGGGAGCCTCCCTTCCCCCTCCCCCAGCCCCGCTATTCCCTCTCCAACAAGTAGCCGGAGCTGAGGGTCTAGCCCAAGTCCATGTCCCCTTCTCCCTCCAAGACTTAGCACAGATTGAGGCCAAACTGGGTTCCTTTTCCTCCAACCCCACTCAGTACATTAAGCAGTTTACTGGTCTGACCCGTGCCTACGCCTTGACATGGCAGGACATATATGTCATCCTGGGGTCTACCACCACCCCCGAAGAGAGGCAGGCCATCTGGACGGCAGCCAAGGCTCAGGCCGACCAGCGGCACTATGCCAACCCCTCCCCCGAGCACCCCCCCGGGGCTCAGGCAGTTCCTGACACTGACCCTGGTTGGAACTACCAGGAGAGGGGTGGCGGCCAGCTGCGAGTACGCTATATGATAGAGTGTATCCTCGATGGGATGGAAACGTCCTCTCATAAGGTTGTAAACCTCCTCAAACTGGATGAGGTGATCCAGGGGCCCGACGAAAACCCAGCCATGTTCCTTAATCGGCTGACCAAGGCCCTCGTCCAATACACCAGGCTGTCCCCGGAGTCCCCTATCGGGGCGGCCACCTTGGCCAGTCGTTTTATCTCCCAGTCTGCCCCTGATATCCGGAAAAAGTTGGCCAAGGCTGAGGACGGCCCTCAGACCCCTATCTGAAACCTGGTAAAAATGGCTTTTAAGGTCTACAATGCCCACGAGGAAACTGCTGAGGCCAGCCGAAAGGCAAGGCTCAAGCAAAAGGCCGAATTCCAGGCCAGCCTCCTAAACCAGCAAACCCAGGCCTTGGTAGCGGCCCTGCGGCCAGCGGCGGGCTCAGGGCCCCAAAACCCCCCTCTGGGGGCCTGCTTCAAGTGCGGCCAAGAAGAGCACTGGGCCAAGATGTGCCCCAATCCGCGGCCTCCTTCCAAGCCGTGCCCGTTGTGCAGACGACGAGGACACTGGGCTAGTGACTGTCCCCAGGCCTCTCGGGCCTCGACCTCTAGGGGCCGGGGACCAGAGCGCCCCAGGGAGACCTCCTGCCCTCCTCCGGCTTTGGAGCTGCTGAGCTTCGACGGTGACTGATGCTGCCCAGACTCGGGGACCCCAATAACCCAAGCCGAGCCCAGGGTAACACTCCAGGCAGCGGGTAAGTCCATCAATTTTCTGGTTGATACGGGGGCTACCTATTCGGTCCTTCCCTCTTTCAGAGGCACTTTACGTCCTTCCCAAGTTTCGGTTATGGGCACTGACCGCCAACCCTCGTGTCTGCTCCAAACCCAACCACTATCCTGTCAGTTAGATTCCTGTCTATTTACCCACTCCTTTCTGGTCATCCCCTCCTGCCCTACTCCTTTCTTGGGAAGAGATATACTTGCTAAGCTGAAGGCTACTCTTCAGCTAGCTCCAGGATCGGCTCCCACGTCAGGGGCCTTCTTAATGCTACTTGTTGACCCTCCAACCTCTTCTGTTAATCCTGAGGTCTGGGACACCCGAGTCCCGGTGGTGGCTCGGCACCACCCTCCGGTCCTCATCCGGCTAAGGGACCCCACCTGTTTCCCAGCCCGGTCCCAGTTTCCTTTGTCTACCCGCAACCTCAGGGGGCTAAAGCCCATCATCGACCGTCTCATGGGACAGGGTCTCCTGATCCCCACGACCTCCCCCTGTAACACACCCATCCTCCCTGTTCGGAAGGCTTCAGGAGACTACCGGCTAGTGCAGGATCTCCGCCTGATCAACGCGGCGGTGATCCCTGCCCATCCACTTGTCCCTAACCCCTACACCCTCCTTTCTTCCATACCTCCTCAGACCTCTCATTTCACCGTTATTGACCTCAAGGATGCCTTTTTTACCATCCCACTCCACCCCGACTGCCAATTCCTCTTTGCTTTCACCTGGACTGACCCCGACACCCAGCTGACCACACAACTCACATGGACCGTACTTCCTCAGGGGTTCAGAGACAGTCCCCACTACTTCGGGCAAGCTCTGTCCCGGGACCTGGCCAGGTGCTCGCTTCGCCCTAGCACCCTCCTCCAATACGTTGACGACTTGCTCCTCTGCAGCCCCTCAGAAGAGACCTCCCGACGACATACTACAACTCTCCTCAATTTCCTCGGTTCCCAGGGTTACAGAGCCTCACAATCCAAAGCCCAACTGACTCGGACTTCTGTCGTCTATCTGGGTCTCCAAATCACTCCGACCTCTAAAGCCCTGACAGCAGACCGGTGTAGCCTCCTCCGGTCCATTTGCCCTCTGGCCGACAGAGACCAAATATTGTCCTTCTTAGGACTGAGGGGATTCTTCCGACACTGGGTCCCAAACTATGCTACCCTGGCCAAACCTCTATATTCGGCAACTAAAGAGACTCCCACAGGGCCGCTGTCTTCCCCCACTGAAGTGACTCAGGCCTTCCACGCTTTACGCTCAACCCTATTGGCTGCACCCCCTCTCTTTCTCCCAAATCCCAACTATCTGCACCATCTATACTCTGATGAAAAGGGAGGGATAGCCTTTGGAGCCTTGGTGCAACCAATTGGCCCCGAATTGCTGCCTATTGCTTACATATCCAAACAACTTGACCCCACAGCCAGGGGATGGTTCCCCTGCCTGCGGGCACTAGTGGCAGCGACAACGTTGTACGCCGATGCAAAAAAGCTGATTCATGGCCAACCCCTGACCATCTTCTCACCTCACCGTCTTGGTGACCTTTTAGCCTCTAGATTTCTTTCTGAACTCAGCGAGTCCAGGCTCCAACAATTTCACCTGATATTTCTGGACAATCCTCAGGTTTCCGTGGGCCGCTCCCCACAATTAAACCTGCTTTCCTCGCTACCTCACTCCCTCTCTCCTCAGAGCCCCCAACCCACTCATGCTCGGAGGTCCTTGAGTCCCTTATGCAACCACCCCACAACCTGTTCTCCAAACCTCTACCAAATCCAGAGCTAACTTTGTTCGTCGATGGGAGCTCAAAACGAGACCCCAATGGAAACCGAAGGGCGGCCTATGCTGTGGTAACCACCCGGGAAGTCCTAGAGGCTCAGCCCTTGCCACCCGGGACAACTTCTCAGAAGGGTGAACTAACAACCCTAACTAGAGCCTTACACCTAAAAGAAGGAAAAAGGGCTAACATTTACACAGACTCCAAATATGCCTTCTTGATTGCCCATTCTCACGCAGCAATCTGGAAAGAACGGGGCTTCCTGACCACTAAAGGATCCCCCATTTGCAATGCCCCCCACATTACTCAACTGTTGGATGCCTTATCCCTGCCCAAAGAGGTTGCTATCATACACTGCAAGGGACACCAGAACACCCATGACACTGTCGCTCTGGTAACAATATGGCAGATCAAGTGGCCCGACAAATTACCTTACAACAAGCCCCCGAGCCCCTGCTGACTTTGAGATCCACCCTCAACCCAGACTATTCAAGCAAGGAAGCCAGAGCCTTGCTGGCACAAGAAGGGGCTCAGAGGCACCCGTCGGGATGGATATTACTCCATAACAAACCGGTGCTTCCTGAGCGCCAGGCTAAGGCCATAATATCTCAAATCCACAATACCCTCCACATCGGACCAAGAGCTCTCTTTTCCTTTCTCAGCCCTGTCTTTTCTCCCTTACATCTCAGACAGACCATATATGCCGTCCACCGCTCCTGCCTAACATGTGCCTCCACCTCTCCTCAGGGAGGACTCCGACCCCCACAGGGGACTCACCAGTTGAGGGGACATATGCCCGGGCAGGATTGGCAGATAGACTTCACCCACATGCCCGGACATCGAGCCTACCGCTGTCTGCTGGTCCTGGTGGACACCTTTTCAGGATGGGTCGAGGCCTTCCCCACCGCCCGGGAGACGGCAGCGGCGGTGGCGGAGGTCCTGACGGCCCATCTCATTCCCAGATTTGGGTTGCCAAACTCTCTCCAGTCTGACAATGGGCCTGCATTCATCTCGCAGATCTCTCAGCAGGTAGCTGCGGCCCTAGGTATCAGCTGGCATCTTCACATCCCCTATCGGCCCCAATCGTCAGGCAAGGTAGAGCGGGTGAACGGCATCATCAAGACGCATCTGACCAAGCTTGCCTCAGAACTGCGGCTGTCTTGGGTCGACCTCCCTCCTCTGGCGCTCACTCACATTCGCACCACACCACACTCCAAAACAGGTTTGACCCCTTTTGAACTGCTCTTCGGCAGGCCCTATCTCCTGACTCACCTCCCCGAGGGAGAGGCTCCCCCACTTGCGGGGTACCTCCCCCTCTTCTCCCTCCTACGATCCTTGCTGAGGGAACACGCAGACCGGTTCCTGCCACAACCGACCGACGACGAGGGGCCCACCCGGCCTCTAGCACCAGGAGATCAGGTACTGCTAAAAACCCTGAGTCCCCGCCCACTACAGCCTCGCTGGACGGGACCCCATACTGTAATCCTCACCACTCCTGCAGCAGCCAAACTCCTGAGACACGAGCCCTGGTACCACCTGACCCGACTCAAACGAGCTCCCCCAGGTCTCCCAGAGACAGGGGTGGCCCCGGCCCCGACCCCTCCTCCTGATTACTCCTACCACTCCACCCTCACGGGGCCGACCAAACTGACCATTACCCGAACCCCTCTGTGGCCGATTCCTGAATGACTGAGAGACCACCGTCCAAATCGATCCGATGCTGGCCTGGCATCACCCGCTGTGGCTGCTGACAATTGCAGCTCTGGCCATACTTTTTGCCATTGGATTAGCGGCCGCGGCCCCCCGCAATTGGTCCCCCACTCATCGACTGTCCCTGGCCCTCACATACCTAGCCATCTGCTTTCGACTCCTGGGGTGCTATTCCCTTGGGACGCCCTGACCCAGTTACTGGCTCCATCCTTATTGGACCCCCGAAACTGGTTATCCGCCACACCCCCTTTCACCCCAACTTCGGAACAATGCGGGGCTCTCTGCTCTGGGTTGCTCTGGGGATACTGGGGGCCCTGCAGGAAGGGGGACACACCAACCAGAACCCCCACCAGTCCTTTCAGATCATTTGGACGCTCCGGAACGGACTGACTCGCGAGGTACTCAATTTGACCACCGGAATTCACCCCCCTAATACGTGGTGGCCAGATCTGTATTTCAACCTCAAAGACCTTATACAGACTACTTGGACAGCGGCCCAGACCAGAAACTTTGGATTCTGGGCATGTCCTGGACACCTAAAGACACATAATTGGGAGACTTGTGGGGGGCTGCAACATTCTTTCTGTTGGTCCTGGAGCTGTGTGACCTCCAATGATGGGAGATGGAAATGGGAGGTCGGGAACCGGGACCTAGTCAATTTCTCGTTTGTCCAGCCCTATTGCGGGCCCTGGGACCAAGATTACCAAAATCTGTTCGCAGGTTATGTCAGGCCGCATTGGAAGCAGCATTGGAGCCCAATTGCTCAGGTGAAAGTAATGTTCGACCAGAAAGCGGCTAAACTGGAGAGGTCTTGGGTATCCGGGCTATCATGGGGCCTCCAACTCTACGCTGAGTGGTTCGAAGCAAAGCCAGGGGGAATTCCGGTTGTTAGTCAGACAATAGAACCTGTTCAGGCCCATGCTGTGGGGCCCAACCAGGTGGGGCGGGCCCACCTCCCCGCCCCTCACCACGGGGGACAAACGCCACAAGTGTTGTGACCTCGCCTACCCTTACACCCTCCCTTCAGCTGACCCGGACTGACCCACCAGAGACCCAGGAACCCCTGTGGGCCTTGGTCAAAGAAACTTACAAGGCCCTCAACCACTCCAATCCTAACGCGACCCAATCCTGCTGGCTTTGCTACACCCTACATCCACCTTACTACGAGGCCGTGGGCTTAAATGCCACCTACAACTTATCCATTCTCTCCAACCCACCACAGTGCCCTTGGGGAGACCGCAAGGTGGGCCTTACCATGAAAGAAGTATGGGGTTCGGGGACCTGCTTAGGCACGGTCCCTATGGATAAACAAACCTTGTGTGCCCAGACTGGCGATGATACCAACTTCGCCAATAAGACCTACGTCATACCCGACACTGGGGGATGGTGGGTGTGCTCACAGACTGGGTTAACGCCCTGTCTCCACTTGGCTGTCTTCAACCAGAGCAGGGAATTCTGTGTCATGGTAGCGGTAGTGCCCAAGATTACATACCATCCAGAAGAGGTCCTCTACAACTTTTGGGACCGAAACACCCCAGCTCCTAGGCATAAGAGGGAGCCCATTACAGCTATTACTCTGGCAATGCTGTTCACCCTGGGAGCAGCTGGGACGGGCATGGGCATTGCTTCCCTGACCACGCAACATCAGGGCTTCATCACCCTGAGGGCCGCAATTGACGAAGACATCGCCCGCATAGAAGTCCATGACGGCCCTAGAAAAGTCCCTGACTTCCCTTTCCGAAGTGGTATTACAAAACCGCAGAGGACTAGACCTGGTCTTTTTGCAGCAGGGAGGCCTCTGTGCATCCCTCAAAGAGGAATGCTGTTTCGACACTGATCATACTGGGGTGGTTCGAGAGTCCATGGCTAAAGTAAGAGGGATTAGAGCGCAGGAGGAGAGAGAGGGAGGCTCAGCAGGGCTGGTTCGAGTCCTGGTTCCAGAGCTCCCCTTGGCTGACAACTTTGCTATCCTCCCTGATGGGACCGATCATCATTCTCCTGCTGCTCCTGACTTTCGGGCCCTGTATCCTAAATAAGCTTTTGGCCTTCATCAAACAACAGCTCGACACGGTCCAGCTGATGATGATGTCACAGCAGTACCAAGGGCTCCCAACAAGCACTCCGTGGCAAGATTAACGGCAGACACCCCGTCATCCTGGCCATACCCTACCCCTCGTCGCCCCCGTTCAGCAGGAAGTAGCCAGAGAGAATCGGCGCCCCTTGTCCTATATCAAAAAGGCCGGGATGAAAGGTCAGGGCAAGGTCGGGCGTGTTGAGGCATGCCTGGGCATGCCCGGGCATGTCGGGACATGTCCTGGCAGACAGACCCCCCCCCCCCCTTCCTTGCTCACCCACCCCCGGGAGTTCTGCCCGAGAGCGACCGCCCAATAAAAGGCCCTGATCAACGGTCCATAGGGGTGGTTCTTTCTTCCCGCGGCGTTTCTTACAATTACCATCTTGGGGATTTGAACCATGAGTTATTCGCTGGTGCTCTGGAGAGGGAAAGAAGGCTAGACACTGAGTCATATGTTCAACAACTCAGTCAGTCATGCTTCTGTAACGAAGGTCAATCAAAATCTACATACCCGGGCTCTGGTGAGGTTCATGGGTTGCCAACACTCCGTGCACATACTGCCAAACATTGATTCCTGGAGGTAAAGAGTCGCTGCAGACACGGAAGCTTCGTGATTGGAATACCTCTGGCCCTTCTTCTGAGCTGTATCCTGTACCAAACATACTCTGTGAGCATAACAGGTTCAAGGGGAGTTTCTCTGAGTCTAGCAAATCAATGAACCTGAGGGTGGACTGGGAAGTCTCTTGACTTCCAGTTGGTTTAGAAGACCAAGGCAGACACGGCGGCCCTGGAGTTCTATGTTCCTAATCTGGGGTTTGGCTAACTGTGTGAAGGAAGAGGCCAGGGGAGTTGTACACCACAGGAGTCCTGCACCAACTCCAGGTACAACAGGCATTGCCACAGAGAGACAGTGGGAAGGATGCTACAGCCTCAGGAGACAACGTACAAAAGCCCCACAGGTCACGCGGATGGTGCTGACGAGAGTCCAGGGGAGCTGACTTGGGTTACTGTGAAAACTCCCAGGACATAGCTCATAAGGCAGGATGGTAAGCAGGATGAAGAGACACACTGGGTCTGTTATGTCTGAACAGTTTGGTGAAAAGACTAGCAAAATACACATGATCTAGATGAACAAAATGTCACAACTTTACTTGAAGACATTAAAGAGGAGCTAAACCGAAGACGAATTTAATGTAGGGGAGAGACAGCCAAAAGGTGCAGACTTCCACTTTTAAGATTAAGTAACCGAGGGATGTCATGTACAACTCAACGACTATAGTTGACACTGCTGTATGATATAAAGAAGCACCATTAAGAGAGTATTGTTAAGAGTTTTCATCACACGGAGAACATTTTTTTCCCTTTTATCTTTTCTTCTTTATTTTTTAATGTATTGTCACCGTGATTAAATTAAACTTATATTCAGAGTACATCATGCGAAATGCCGGGCTGGATGAAGTACAAGCTGGAATCAAGATTGCTGAGAGAGATATTAATAATCTCAGATATGCAATGACACCACCCTTATGGCAGAAAGCAAACAGGAACTGAAGAGTTTTTTGATGAAAGACAAAGAACAGACTGAAAAAGCTGACATAAAACTCAACATTCAAAAAACAAAGATCACGTTATCGGGTCCCATCACTGCATAGCAGATAGATGGGGAAATAATGGAAACAGTGACAGACTTTATTTTCTTGGGTTCCAAAATCACTGCAGATGGTGAGTGCAGCCATGCAATTAAAAGATGCTTGTTCCTTGGAAGAAAAGCTATGACCAACCTAGACAGCTTATTAAGAACTGACTCACTGGAAAAGACCCTGATGTTGGGAAAGATTGAAGGCAGGAGGAGAAGGGGACAACAGAGGATGAGATGGTTGGATGGCATCACCGACTTGATGGACATGTCTGAGCAAACTCTGGGAGTTGGTGCTGGACAGGGAGGCCTGGTGTGCTGCAGTCCACGAGACTGCAAAGTCGGACTTGACTGAGCGACTGAACTGATCTGATACAAGAAGACGGATGTTAGCTTAACCAGCTGGTAATCACTTCATAATATATGTAAATCAAACCAGCATGCTCTGTGCCTTAAAACTTATACAGTGATGTATATCAATTGTTTCTCAACAAAACTGAAAAAAAATGAATCATATGAGCTGACAATTCTATCCCAATTAATTTGTATATTCAATAAAATTTCCAAGAAAATACCAATTGGGTTATGGTGGAACTCAGTAGTTTTACCATGGGATTTGCATGAAAAATCAACGATGCAAGAATAACGAGAATTAAGAAAACGAGAGATACCTTAGCAGGTAACAGGATTCGAGACTTTAAGACACTGTGGTCCTGGTACAGAGAGAAGACAAACAGGCAATGGGAAAAGAACAGAGCCCAGGACACACACATGGAGCTCTGGGGAGTGGCAGAGAAGGGAGAGCAGTTCACAGTAAAAGGAAAAAGTATCAAGTGAATGGAGCTAGAAAAATGGGGGACACTGGGAATGAGAACACTGTATTCCTGTCTCACACTGTCCTCAAATTCTACCTCACACCAGAAAGAGTTAATGTCAGGTGCCAAGCTTAGAACATCTTATAATGAGAACATCTTTTTGATATTAGGGATGGAGCAGCACCTGTAACTGATAAAAGTATCAGTAACATACAAAAATCCCTAAAAACGAAAGTCAAACAAAGTTAACACTTGGCATTTTCGATGAACTGACATTTCAAAGAAGAAAATACAGTTGTTCGTCAGTATCCACAGGGGAATAACTGGTATCAGACACTCCTGCTCAACACCCAAATCCAAAGATGCTCAAGTCCTTTACTTAAAATGGCAGTTTTTGCACATAACCTACACACAGCCTCCTGTGTACTTTAAATCGTCTCTAGAGTGCTTGTAATATCTAATACAATGTAAATGCTATGTAAATAATTGCCAGCACAAGGCAAACTTAAGTTTTGCTTTTTCGAGCTTTCTGGGATTATTCTTTTCCCCCAGTCTCTTCAATCCATGCTTGATGAATCCAGTCAGAACCTGCAGATGAAGAGGACAACTGTACAAATGGGCTGATAATTACATGATAAGAAGCTAAAGCTTGTGAACAATTAAGGAAATGCAAGGCAAGCTCACCTAAGACACAATTTTGTCAATTAAGCAAAAATAAATGTGCCTGAGAGCATGAAGGACAGAATAGGACATAGTCAGTGGAATCTAGAGAATTCTGGATAGGCAGATCTCTTTTAGAAAACCACTGCAATTGTCACCTAAACTTGAAAGTTTGCACAGGCTACAAGCCAACAATTTTACTCCTAGAAATAACAAAAGACAGGCCTAATCGTGTGCAAGATGGCCAATACATACAAATGTTCTTGGTAGCACTGTCTGTGAGTGACGAAATGTAAACAATGAAATGCCCTACAGAGTGGATGAATATGAAACAGAGAATATTTTTTTTTTTACTTGCTTCAAGTGGAAGAAACGTGGGCACATTTTTATGTTGAGTAGACAAAGGATAAAGTTACTAAGGGGCTTCCCTGGTGGCTCAGAAGGTAAAGCATCTGCCTGCAATGCGGGAGACCTGGGTTCGATCCCTGGGTCAGGAAGATCCCCTGGAGAAGGAAATGGCCACCCACTCCAGTATTCTTGCCTGGAAAATCCCATGGACAGAGGAGCCTGGCGGGCTACAGTCCATGGGGTCGCCAAGAGTCGGACACGACCGAGCGACTTCACTTTCACTTTTAAGGTTACTAAACAAGCAGTAAATAAGAAATACTTTCCCTAAAAGGTGTAACCTAGACTCTGGTTCAAGAACTGGCCACGAAGTGTGCCAAGATCTCTTCCGCCAGGTGAAAGGAAAACTACAGCCTGGGAACCTGAGTGCAGAAGGGCTGAGGACCAAGCAGGAGTTTACTGTGGAGACTTGCTGACACCCCAGGGTCATGCGCCGAGACACCTGCACTGGGGAGGCAGTCACTGTCGGGAGTCACTTTTATGTTCTAAAACTGCACACCCCCAGCAACCCCAGGACAGAGCGACTATCGCGACTGGCACTTTCAGGAGCAGACCCTGCTCACCAACCTCCTGCTCCTCGCCTGGGACAGAGGGCTCAGTCACAGCTCCCTGCCCACCCCCCCAGTGTGGCCAAGAGCCCGGTGCCTTCCGGTGGAGCCATCAGAGGGCTGGTGTTTATGGGAGTCAGAGCAGCGTCATTCCCCCACTTCTCTGCTGGCTGCAGGGGGTCAGGACAACCTGAAGTCCCATACTGACGACAGAACGAGCCCAGGGCCCCAAGCGGCCGTGTGCTGCAGAGCTCCCCATGTGCTGCAGAGCTCCCCGTAATCCGCAGGGCTCCCCGTGACCCGCAGGGCTCCCCGTGACCCGCAGGGCTCCCCGTGACCCACAGGGCTCCCCGTGACCCACAGAGCTCCCCGTGACCCGCAGGGCTCCCCGTGACCCACAGGGACCAGGTGTGAGTCAGAAACAGCGCCTCCACGTGCTTGAGCACCGAGATGCCGGATCCCTCTGACACAGCAGCCAGGCTGTAACTCAGCCGAACTTACGTGCAGACACAAGGAGATCCCAAATTCCACTGGGACCACCCAGCTGGTGGTCGGCACCCAGGCCTGAAGCCCAGGACACATCTGAGCTTGTACACCATTGTCCTCGGCGAGGACAGAGGGACCTGGGGTCAAAGGGCTCCGTGGCTTCCAGACCACTAGAGGCCCCAACAAGACGCCTCCCAGGGAACCAGGGCCAGCGGCTTCCGGCAGGGTCTCTGCCCACAGCTTGGCTCCTACCTGGACAGGTGCTTCGGGAGAGGTCTCTCTTCACCGTCCATAGCTCCTGCCCATGCTCCAGCTGGTAGATCAGCTCAGGTCTGGGGACAGGACACCCTGGACATGGAGAAAAAAAGGAAGACCTTGGAGGGTAAGAGGAGTGGAGAGGAAGAGGAAGGGACTAATTATTATGCCATGCCAGGGAGAGGCTGAGCTTAGAGGCCCAGGCCCCTCCCCGACAGGAGATAGACAAAAACTAAAAACCAGGGCTTTAAAAGAATAAAAGCCCAAAAGGGAAAAAGGGAGGGAGTGATGGCACACACTTTAAACCTTATATACCAAGCAAATGCCAGGTCTAGCAAACACAATACTGGTTCTGGACTGGTACCGATTCAAACATAGTAACAACAAAAACCAAACCAAAAGCCCTAGATAACAAAGAGAGAGTAAAACATTTACCGAAATAATATACAATACATAAGTAAATTAGAGCACAGTTAATAGTTGGATCCAACTGGAAATCCAAAATTTTTTTACTAAAACTTACACATTATATATGAATAACATAACTGAACGTATTTTAAAAGTTTATATTACTGAAACATAACAAGGCACAAACTGGTTTGTCTGATCCTACAACACAAGTTTTTGAATTATCTTCAGAATTTGTTAAACTGCACCAACAGACAAAACCTCATGAACTTAATACTGTGGCTCAAATCATAGCTATACCTGGGAATACCCCTAAACTGAAACACTGTACTCTGCCATCTTAAAAAGTAACTCAAGAGGAAAACCAGGCATGTCTCACTTCAACTCTACAGCTTTGCCTGAACTTCCTATAGGCCAAGTCTCCACTGTTCTAAAAGTACCCCACACTGGGCATTGATGCTCTGACATAATACATAATTAAAATGAACTTCCGGCACTTCTAAATTAATTGACTTGATCCAGCCCAATGTAAGCTGAATAGGAAATTTCAGGGAGCAAGCCTTATATGTGAGACCTATTTCATCAGGGGTGATGATCCCCACTGCCGCCCCGTCTGACAGCCCCACGGTGCCTGTTCTTAAACCTGAAAAGACCCAGGCCCTCACTGTGAGTTACTGCACCTTCATTCTGTGGTTCCACCCAGCTTTACGGCTCCTGTCATGGACTGAACTGTGTTCCCCTAAGCTGAACGTGTTACCCCCAGGCCCCAGTGTGGTCCGATTTGGACTTAGGGCCTTTAACGAGGCAATGAAGGAGAAACGAGGTCATGGGGTAGGGCCCTGATCTGGTAGGCCTGGTACCCTTTGAAGAGGAAGAGGAAGTCCCTCCGAGCCAGAGCAAAGGTCAGGTAAGGACTCCCAAGCAGGTGGTCAGCAAGAGACCCTTATCAGGAACTGAACTGGGCCATCCAGCCTCCAGAAACTGTGAAAAGAAAGCTGTTTAACCACTGAGCTGACAAACAAGACCCACACACCCCAAACCCAGCATTATTAAAAGCCAGAAATTGCTTGCCCTGACAGACTAGGCTAAGGTGCTCTGTTTGGTGTCTGTTTTGACAGCCTCACAGCTTTGGTCTGCCTTCACTCTGAAGGGAAACAGAACTCCTCTCCCAGGCTGCCAACACCCACACCCTCGGTAGCTGAGACCCCAGTGGCACCCGTTCTCTGCAGGAGCGCAGGCGACGTTACATCGACCACAGCCCTCTAAGGAGGTGCTATCTGACACAGGACAGACAGTAGGCCCAGCATCAGTTAAGCCTCTGGGATGAGTTTTAGACGACACTCCCATTTAGTATGGCTTTGGTGGCCTTTTACTTCATCTCCCTGATGCTGATTCTTAATAATCAGCCCACCTTAAACGGGCCTCCCTCCAACAAAGGCTCTTAAAACCTGCTCACAATACTGCTGGAAAGGCAGTCCCACTAGCGCCCTCAGAGACTCCTTCACTAAAGGGCTCTGACGACCTCTTCGCACACCTCCTGGAGTTTCTGAACCACAGACGGGGCCATGAGATGCCCAGACTATGCCCTCAGCCTGCTGCGACATGCTGTCCAGACCACCACGAGCCACACACAAGACTCTCCTGACAACAAAGGCTCTCTCAGACCTGGACCTCTGACCTCCACACCCAGCTGCCCTTCACGTTCTGGGTCATGAGAACAGCACAGCCCAAGCTCAGCACAGCCAGGACTGTCCGAGGGCTCAGGACAGGGTGGCACGGGCCCTAGGCCTTCCGACACATTCTCCTCGGAGGCAGCGGTGGCTTCTCCCGTCCTCAGCGCCTTGCCAGATGCCGTGGCGCTGGAGGGGTCAGCCCTCCCGATGGGCCTCGGCTACCCAGGGAGCTCCTTGGGACTGAGTGAGTGAACCGCTGGGGGAGTCCCCCAGTCTGCTGTCCCTCACACACGGTGTAGCTCAGTAGAATGCTGCTGCTTTCTACCCTGTAGCTAGAAACGTCCCAGTGAAAAATGGGACCTAAGAAACACTGTGTGGCCTACTCAGGGACTCATCTCAGTACCAGAGGCCCTGATCAGCCAGCGGCCTCAGCTGCATTATCAACTGTTGGGCCATCACTTCAAAACTGCCTCCTTCAGGGTAAAGAACCTCTTGTCTCACAGGTATCACAAAAATAAGTCAAAGTCACACGTCCCTACATTTATAAAGGTGACCACCAAGCCTTGCAAGGACGCTCCTAAGTCCCTCTGGAGCGACAGACCTTACTGACAGTGACCAAGATACACATTTCACTTCACAAACTACACAATGCTGGGCTCTGCAGAGAGGCATTCAATTGAGCATCACGGCCTCAAATAGCTGGTTTAACTAGAGAACAATAATTTCCTTCAACAACTCCTTTTCAAATGCTAGTCTGACAAATAAATCCCCAAATAAACCTCTATCTCACCCCACAGCCTTAATTCAAGGTTCCCTGGCCTACTTACATCACACACCAACTTCAAGAACGTCCCAGTGCCCTTTGCTACACTGAAGGGGAATGAGGCTCCCTTCTCTGCACACCAAGACTGGTTCTACAGGAGGCCACTCACACCGTCCTCCCTGTGGTTATGCACGGAGCTTGCCATCATCCCACGAGGCCGGAGGTGAGGCTGAGGGAGCACACGCTCCGGGGACACTCTAACCAGGGACCGCCTCAGGGCCCGGGCAGCTGCTCACCTGATATGGGATCCATCTGGCCTGAACTCCAAGACAAAACAAACCAAACCTTGAATAAGAGCCCTGTGCCACTCTGAGAACTGCTGTTCTGATACTGGTCTGGGTACTTTCAGTGGTTTATAACTCAGAGACCTGAACCCTCCTAGTAAGCCACTGTTTCAAACAAGCAAGCAAACACCGAGGTCGTCATCAAGTGGAGTGCATACCCACGGCCCATCAACGAAACACTAAAACTCTCACTCTAGTGGATACCTATGAACTGCCTCTCCCAGGACAGAAATCAGATCTGGAAGCTTTTGGCTTTCTACTAGGGATTCTATCATACACAATCATGTTCCTGAGCTCCTGTCTACGATCCTGGTATACTCCTCAACCTGCCAAAGGAAGACCTGGTAGAGGATGCTACTATCTGTGACATTTTAAAAACGAATGGAGACTATGGCTTCCCTCACGAGGCACTTGTTTCCTATAATTAACCTTCTAAATCTCTGGAGAGAGTGGCACCCGCTTCCCAAAGGTGCCTCCCCACTACGCACTTCAGCTTTCCACCAGGAAGGTGCGGAGAAGAGGGCCAAAAGAAAAGCCGAAATGCCCAAGAACAGCCACCAGGAAAGCAGAACAGCAGCTCAGAGGCCTGAGGCAAACATGTCAAGTGTGTGCGGAAACAGCAAGACGCCAGTGGGCCCGGAGCCGCGCGCGCGGGGAGAGCCTGGGGAGCCGGGTGGAGGGATCCGGGGTCCCTGGTGGACATTTTTGTTTCATTTTGTTATAAAATATCTAAATATGTCAAGCTTTTCCTGATTTGGTTCAACCTCCTCTCACTGACGCAGAACACAATCCCAGGTCTCCAAGAACACGCCTGTCTCACCGAAGCCCTGGCTTTACAGCCCTCCCTTCCCTCAAACTGAGCGGCCTGACGGGGCCATCCCCGAGCCGCTGTTTCTCCACCGTGGCTCTCCGGCCCGTGTGGACTGGGTCATCCTCGGCTGAGCGGGGCTGTGTCCACCCTCTGGTGCTGAGGGGCATCTCTAGACTCATCATCAGACCCTGGGACCACCCACCCCCACAGGTGACGGGCAGATGCGGCTGCAGACGCTGCCCGGTATCTCCTGGGCACAAAATCGCCATATGCCGAGAGGCACTCCTCTCCCAGCTTCTCCTTCTTGGACCAGCAGACGATCCCGGCTGAGACTGGGTGCACATGAGACACCCGTGAATGCGCAGGAGGACAGAGAAGCCCCCTGACCGAGACCCTGCGGTCAGACAGGACCTGCTGGCACTGAAGGCAAAGGCCTCCTGGGGCCCCAGCTGCGCACCCTCTTCCTGGAGAACAGCCTGTCACCCACATCCTGTGCACCCGGCTGTAGGGGACGCTTGGGAACCGGTCTCATTCGGTCCGCTCCCTCTCTCGAACGTGAAACAGGAACCTCAGACAGAGGCCGGTCTGTGCTGGGCCCTGGGCTGAGAGGCTCAGGTGGTCACTTCCGCCTCATGGACACCCCCACCCCCACCCAGAGCCCCGCGGCAGAGAAAGAGCAACAATATAAACACACAAAGCGGTAGAAACAAGGCATCTGGGAGCCCTGGAGAGCAGGGATTGGGGTGGTCACTCCTGTCAAACTTGCTGGGGTCCAAAAACCATTCTGAAAAACAGAGACGTGAGCAAAGCCAGAGAAAGCAGCCAGGCCGGGAGACCCAGAAGCCAGGGTGGAATCCTGGTTCTCCAATTTCAGTCCCATGTGGCCCGACTGGAAATGCTGCCTTTGGGTTCTGCTGAACATTCATTTCCTTCCACCACTTTCTAAGAGCCAAAGGGGTCTTTCTTGCCCAAGGTGGCACTGAGATAGCAGGCAGGAAGATATGACTCTCAAACATGAGTGACGCTGTAGGGCGGGCAGGCGTCTGGATCAGCTCGGCATGGAGCTAGAGTATGCCTGCAGGGAAGCGGCAGGCGCCCTGCATGGCTGAGTGAGAGGCCTTACCCAGAGACACCAGGAGCCTGCACGTCTCCAGCATCACCTCCTGGTACAGGGTCCTCTGGGCCGGCTCCAGATGCCCCCACTCCTCCTGGGTGAAGGTCACAGCCACGTCATCGAAGGTCACAGACACCTGTCAAGCAGAGGTAGCAGAGCTCATTTCTACAAGGCTGGTAAAGATGCAGAGAGCTCACGACCCTAATTATGGGGCATCTCCTGAGGGCAAGATCTCGGCTGGGCTGAAGGGGAGGTGAACCATGTTTAGGACATAATACAGTAGTGTGTCATGAAGCCCGTAAGAGAAGTCTCCTATGTGAGACCACTGGAAAGTCACACAAGACAATGGGAGTGATGTGCGGGCTGTGAAATGCAGACAGGGCTCTGGGACATCACAGAAATGAGTACATAATGGTAATAACAGTATCAATAACGGTAACAACAGCAGTACCTGCGCCTCCCTGGTCCTGCTAACTGCCTGGCCCATGCTGAGGGCTTCATATCCTGGTTAAAGCGACTAAAAGTCCCCAGTTCTTTTGTCAGTCTCCCGTGGTCTGCATCCAAACTCTTGAAACCCGACACTTGCCAGCTGTGTTACCTTGGAGACATCAATCACTTCATCTCTCTGAGCCTCCGTTTCTGGATCAATACAATAACAGTTCCCACTTCACCAATAACAGTCGTGAGTTTCAGAAAATTATTCAACATTCCATTGGCTTTGGTATTTTCCTTGATTTTCCCACAGGCTCTGAGTAAATCTCTCATTACCTCCATGCCAGACAATGACCTGAGGCTAAGGGAGCTCCACCAATCCACCCAATCGTGTGTCCTACAAACCAAAGGCAAGATCTTTAACACAGGCCAGTGTTAATTCAGGGTCTAACAGTGTAACCGGACATTCTTTCACCAAAGTGAACACCTAGTGATGAGGCTGTGAGGCATTTACAGCAAATGTTTGCTGTTAAATCCATTTCATCATGCCTGAAAATATTTCTGTGAACAGGGGCAGAGGAGCAGAGCCTTCATCACAGACCTCCCGAGAGAAACTCCTGAAGGGATGGATCTACCTGGGTAACGGCAGGGTCTGGACCAACTCCTCAGCCCCTCCTGGGTCCCCAGATTCCCAGGGAGATTCCACAATGAACCGTTTAGCCTCTTTCTTCCTGGTCCCTGCCAAAACTCACCCCGTGCCAAGACTACTTCAGACCAGGGAGCACAAATGGCCAAGGCTAACGCTCGCTTTGGCCATGAGATTGGCCACCACGGCTGACCTGGCTGAAAGTGAGCGCAGCATTCGCCAAAGGCCCACAGGATCTCGCCCACTCAAGACAAGTCTCAGCATCTGGGAGGAACCATGGCAACCTCGTGGGCCTTCTGTACCTTGACTTTGTCGGTGCACTCATCT